>NC_133334.1:225522587-226185087 GCF_042186555.1 Aquarana catesbeiana | reverse complement strand
CAGGTGAACGGTGTAGGAATTACAACAGTTTGTATATGTGCCTCCCACTTTTTAGGGGACCAAAAATAATGGGACAGATTAACAATCATCAATCAAACTTTCACTTTTTAATACTTGGTTGCAAATCCTTTGCAGTCAATTACAGCCTGAAGTCTGGAACGCATAGACATCACCAGACGCTGGGTTTCATCCCTGGTGATGCTCTGCCAGGTCACTACTGCAACTGTCTTCAGTTCCTGCTTGTTCTTGGGGCATTTTCCCTTCAGTTTTGTCTTCAGCAAGTGAAATACATGCTCAATCGGATTCAGGTCAGGTGACTCACCGGTGTGTTCTTTCTTTTTAAGGATGTTCTAAACAGTTGATTTGGCCACACCTAAAGCTTTTGCTATCTCTCTGATGGGTTTGTTTTGATTTTTCAGCCTAATGATGGCTTGCTTCACTGATAGTGACAGCTCTTTGGATCTCATATTGAGAGTTGACAGCAACAGATTCCAAATGCAAATAATACACTTGAAATTAACTCTTGACCTTTTTTCTGCTCCTTGTAAATGGGATAATGAGGGAATAACACACAACTGGCCATGGAACAGCTGAGCAGCCAATTGTCCCATTACTTTTGGTCCCTTAAAAAGTGTGAGGCGCATATACAAACTGTTTTAATTCCTACACCGTTTACCTGATTTGGATGTAAATACCGTCAACTTAAAGCTGAAAATCTGCAGTTTAAGCACATCTTGTTCGTTTCATTTTAAATCCATTGTGGTGGTGTATAGAGCCAAAAAGATTAGAATTGTGTCGATGTCCCAATATTTATGTACCTGACTGTAGGATTCTGTGTATAAAGGTTTTCTGTTTATTTATTTACTTATTTTTTTATTTGGTTGAACTAGATGGACTTGTGTCTTTTTTCAACCTAACTATGTAGTAGTTGGCAATGGGTGACAACACTGCCCCTCCATAGATACAGCACAGTGAGTGTTGTCACCCTAAGACAGAAATTGTGTTGTTTTTGGGATTAAATATGCTTTAATCCCTTCCTGCCAACGGTACACAAATATGCAGCCTCACTGAACTGGGCTTTTTTCCGTGGGGGTGCATGCATGCGTACCCCTTTTTGTGCTTAGAATGCACCGCACAGCATGCACCCAGCACAGAGACTGGACTCTCACCAAGAGCCCTGGGTTCTGTACTAATGATCAGGGTCTGGGACTCCCAGTTCCAAGTCACTCGATTGCTGTTGTAGCCTCTGATTGGCTATGACAGTGATCAGTCACTGTGAGCCCTGTGTTTACTTCCTCTTCTGAATGGAGAGGAAGATACATTGTATCATTCTCTTCTTGCAGGAGAGGAATCTGTAAACAAACCAAAGTGTGTAAAAAAATAATAATAATAAAAACGTAAAAAATAAAGAAAGAAATTGCTAGATCACGGTTAGATCTAGGTCAGTGTCAGGGTTAGTGGTAGGGTCAAGGTAAAAATTTAAGGTCATGATCAAAGGTCAGGATCAGTATATTTTTGGTAGAATTTTTTTTTAAAAAAAGCATTTTTTAAATTAGTGTCAGTGTGTTTTAGGTAAGATAAAAAAAGCAAAATGTATGCCATTGTTCTTGGACATACAGTACTATGGGTACAAACAACAAATAACATACACATATGTGGTATCGCTGCAATTGTCAGGAGCAGGCGAACTTATTTTGGGCCAGTTTTTCTTTGATAATAAAAAAAATCAGGAGATATCATTTACCATTTACCACCAAAAGAAAGCCCAATTTATCCTGAAAAAAAGGTATAATTCACCTGAATACACAAAGTAGAAGATATGTACAAATTTACCGACACATGTCAACATTGCTACATTGTGTTCAGGCATTAACATTTGTTTTACCCTCAGTCACTAAGGGGTTAAGGAATGGAAAGCAAGTGTATAATATAGCACAGGGGTAGGCAACCCCCAGTACGGGTGCCACAAGCGGCACACGAAGCCTCTTTTTACGACACTGGACTTCCTGCCCATCAGCAGAGCAGTGTAGGGAAGTGTCAATGAGACATAGCTTCTGCTGCACTAATCCATTCCAATCTCACAATTTCCCACACTGCACCAGCACTGAGGAGGAGGCACTGTGCCCCTCCACACATTGTAAAAGATGGGAAACATTGTTTGGTTCTCTAACTTTGCTGTAGCTGCGATCGTCAGTTCTTGTGATGGGGATAAGATTGGGGGCAGGTCTGCTAGGGGGGGCAGTCCCTGTTTCCAGGAGGAGGAGGAGAACTGTGATTGACCATTGCTAAAGCCAATCACAGTCCTGCTAGCCCCGTCCACCATCTGGAGGAAGATGACTCGCTTGGTTGCCACTACCAATCTCAGAAAAAAGGGATTTCACTGTGATTGAGAAGACCACAATCAGGTGACAGTTTGTGGAATTACTGTTGAGCTTCTGGGAACTTTGTTGAAATATATATACTATATATATGCATACACACATACATACATACATACATACACAGTATATATAATTGTGTATGTGTCACTTACTACGGACCCCTTAGCTCTGCATCATCTACTACTACCAACCTCTGCATCACCTACTCTCAACCTCTAAACTCTGCCTCACTTACACCTGACCTCTGAACTTTGCGTCACTTATTCCTGAACCTTTGCATCACTTACTACTGAACCCCGACACTCTGTGTCCCTTTAAGCCACAGCCAGTATTCAACGCAATGAAAATCACACCAAATTTTGCTGCGGCACTCTGCGCCATACTTTTTTCTCAGCTGCGGGGGCCCAACTTATGATCTTGCACACAGGCCCACTGCTTTCAGAAAATGCTCCTGATCTGAGCTCATCAGGACAGGTAGATATGTCTCATCTCTGCTTCCTTGCACCGCTCTGCATATCGCATATATCATTGATTAGTAGAGGGTACAGCAGTGAGGCAGATGAGCAGGGGGGTTCAGCGGTGGGTAAGAAGAGCAGGAGGGTACAGCAGTGAGGCAGATGAGCAGGGGGGTTCAGCGGCAGGTAAGAAGAGCAGGAGGGTACAGCTGTGAGGCAGATGTGCAGGGGCTACAAAGCTGGAAAAGAGGAGAAGAGGGTTCAGCGATGGGACAGAAGAGCAGGGCAGTATAGTGATGGGGCAGATGAGTAGGGGGTTACAGTGGAAGGACAGATGAGCAGGAGGGTGTTCAGTGTTGGGCCAGATGAGAAGGAGGTTACAGTGGTGGGACAGATGAGCAGGGGGTTCAGGGCTGGGGTAGATGAGAAGGGGGTTTAGCAGTGGGACAGATAAGCAGGGGGTACAGTGGTGGGGCAGATGAGCAGGGGGTTACAGTGAAAGGACAGATGAGCGGGGGGGGGGGGGGGGTTTAGCTGTGGGACAGAAGAGCAGGAGGGTACAGCAGTTAGGCAGATGTGCAGGGGGCTACAAAGCTGGAAAAGACGAGAAGGGGGTTCAGCAATGGGACAGAAGAGCAGGGCGGTATAGTGATTGGGCAGATGAGCAGGGGGTTACAGTGGAAGGACAGATGAGCAGGAAGGTGTTCAGTGTTGGGCCAGATGAGAAGGGGGTTACAGTGGTGGGCCAGATGAGAAGGGGGTTACAGTGGTGGGACAGATGAGCAGGGGGGTTCAGGGCTGGGGCAGATGAGAAGGGGGTTTAGCGGTGGGACAGATAAGCAGGGGGTACAGTGGTGGGGCAGATGAGCAGGGGGTTACAGTGGAAGGACAGATGAGCAGGGGGGTTCAGCGGTGGGACAGAAGAGCAGTGGGGTACAGCAGTTAGGCAGATGTGCAGGGGGCTACAAAGCTGGAAAAGACGAGAAGGGGGTTCAGCAATGGGACAGAAGAGCAGGGCGGTATAGTGATGGGACAGATGAGCAGGGGGTTACAGTGGAAGGACAGATGAGCAGAGGGGCATTCAGTGTTGGGCCAGAGGAGAAGGGGATTACAGTGGTGGGACAGATGAGCAGGGGGGTTTAGTGCTGGGGCAGATGAGAAGGGGGTTTAGCGGTGGGACAGATAAGCAGGGGGTACAGTGGTGGGGCAGATGTGCAGGGGGGTACAGTGGTGGAAAAGATGAGAAGGGGTTTCAGCAATGGGACAGAAGAGCAGGGCGGTACAGTGGTGGGGCAGATGAGCAAGGGGGAGTTCAGTGTTGGGTCAGATAAGAAGGGGGTTACAGCGGTGGAACAGATGAGAAGGGGGGTTTAGTGTTGGAGCAGATAAGAAGGGGTTTCAGCAGTGGGACAGAAGAGCAGGGGATACAGCAGTGGGGCAGATGTGAAAAGGAGGTGAATTTCTGGGACAGATTAGCATGGGGTTACAGTGATGGGGCAGAAGAGCAGGGGGGGTACAGAGGTGGGACAGATGAACAGGGGGGTACTAATGCGTGATCTAATGTGTGAAGCTGGAGGGGTTGATCTGGGGACTGGAGGTGTACAACCAGGCCAAACTTAGGGTGAAGTCAATGGATCCCTAGTAATTAACTACAATAGCTACTCCATACAAGGAATTTGGTGAGGAGCTCCCTGACTAAACCCCAGGGCGTTACACTAAAATACATCCCTTTCTATGAATGGCTGAGTGCTGCTCTGATAGACTCTATTGTGTTCCAGGTATGAGACAGGAAGTCTCGGCTCGAACCCGGAACACAGTGCAGTTTGCTGTATATAGCCCCAGCTACATACAATTTATACAGCACATCTAGAAAGGGACATTGTTTGTTTGAGCCAGTGATGTAACAATGTAAAGTGTAACAAATGCTCGACTTCAGTGTTAATAAAAAAAAACAAAAACATGTTATACTTACCTACTATGTGCAGTGGTTTTGCACAAAACAGCCGATTCACATCTTCTCGGATCCCCGGCCAGCACTCTTGGTCCCTCCCTCCTGCCGAGTGGCTTGCTATGGGGCACCTGAGCAGGCTCGCTCCTGCTCTCTCCTCACTGGCTCCCTCTGCTTTCTCAGCCAATGAGGAGAAAGAGACCCGGGCTGAAGTAAGTATTAGGGGGTGTTGCTGCACACAGAAGGTTTTTTACCTTCATGCATAGAATGCATGAAGGTAAAAACCTTGAGCCTTTACAACCATTTTAAATCAGACTGACGGTAGACTTCATGACCTTCAGGTGTATTGTGAAGAACTTTTACGCCACGTGCACACTAAGCATTTACCCTGTGGCTAATCATGGCATTTAAGGCACTTGGGAGGCACAGGGACAGTGCCCAGTCCAGCTTTTACAAAATACAACCAGGAAAGGGTATCCTCCATATGTCTTTCATTACAGGTGTACCGTAAACTGTCTATATCATATAAGCTTGCGGGCGGGGCCTGCTCACCCTGCACATGCGGGGCACTTCTTCTCTTCTCAATCAATGCTGGGGAGCAGGTCGGGCCACCTTCATGTGAAAGTCAACATTCAGGCCGAATTTGGCTTAGAGATGAGCCGTATACTGTGTGCAGTGATGTAACATACAGAGTTTCTCTGTGAGCATGTGTTCCATGTTAATACACTCCTTACTCGTGTTGTATGTTGCAATTGGGAGGGACACTGCTGAGCCCATGCTCTCTCCACCAGTCCAGGGTAACTCTGCCACCTCGCTCCCAGTGACAGAATGGGGTCCAGCCGTGGACCTCATGTGTGCACCTAGTTAAATTAATTCACTCTTCAGTATCATGCAGTCGAGTTTGTGAGGTTTTCATGCAGCACCAATGTTTAGTTACTTGTAAATCTGGTGGTACTCAGCTTCAATATGTTCATTTTGGTACTGACAATACCGGAGGTGTTCTGGCACCTGGAGCCTTTCACATACCGCTTGGCTGTAAATAAGCAGCCATTCTTCCTTTAGCTGCTTAAAGAGGGCCTCTGGTACATAGGGGAAGTTGTAGACAAAGTCTGTGCCTGTGAGATGGGAGTTTTCCGTTTCTCAGTCGAGGTGTCCTTCACCAGGCTGGAGGAACTTTTTCACTTCTCTTGGTCACAAGACTTCCCCATTAAGTAGAAGAAGGTTCCTCCAGGGCAGCAGGTGTAGATTCCGTCAGACACGCTGGACAAGCCTTGACAAGTTCTAACTAAGTACAGTCTTGGTCTCTTTAGTGGTGGTCTTCAGGTGCATGGAGGGTTAATATCCTGGCGACTACACCAAGGTGTGGGCAGGGTGTGCTTGCCCCACACACGCGGGCCACTACTTCTCTTCTTTTGCGTGTGCACAGTCATCAGTGCCTGGGACCAGGCGGGGTCACGTTCATGTAAAAGTCAACATTAGGGCGGACCCCTGTCTAGAGATGAACTGTACACTGCATGCAGTGATGTAACATACAGAGCTTCTCTGTGAGCATTACTTCCCATGTCACTACACACCTTACTCTTGTTAAATGTCGCAATTAGTAGGGAAACTACTAAGCCCATGCCCTCTCCACCAGTGCAGTGTAACTTGGCCACCTCACTCCCAGTGACATGCACCTAGCGCTGACCTCATGTGTGCACTTAGTGAACCATCCACTCCCCCATATCATGCGGGCAGGTTCATGAGGTCTTCGTACCATGGGTTTGGTCCTGACTGATTTTGGGGAACCAACTGCTAGAGAGGGAACCAGAATACTGACCCCCCCGCTACCGGAGAAACCGTCAACAACGCCAGGTACTGCGCTTTATTGACCGTATTAAACGTACAGTTAAGCTTTAGTAGTCACTGGGAAGGTAAAAGGATAGAAAAACAAATGAAAAATAGTATGCTTTCAGATGAGAATCCAAGTAATTTAAATGCAATACGTCTGTGTTTTGTATGATTATATGTGTTGTTAGATTGAATGGACTGGCTCCCTTAGTCATAACTAATATATCCAGCCCAGTTTACATACAAAACACCAGACAATGCGCTTGGAACAGATTTCTCTTCCTTTAGCACCTAAGGAGTTATTCTACATCTTCTCATCTGCATTTCCCCTGCTGTTGCACCATAATGTTATTCCCTTTGAGAAATATATTTTCCTTGTATTAATTCACTTTTTAATTAGCATTGTGTTTATTTAAAAAAAAAAAAAGTCATCCTAGAATAATAATCGCATCAATTACCATAATGTTTAATGCTTGGTTAAAATAGTTACATTTTTACTGGCCTTGGTATAAAATTTGAACTCAATTTCCATTCCTGTCAGTAGACCTGACACTCTATTGCAGGGGTCCCCAACCCCCTGTTGATGACTAGACTGCATGGCAGTCGGTGAGCGGTGATCACAGTTCGGACAGGACTATCACAGACTGCTCACCACCTGCTGTACAGCCTATGTGTCCTCTCCTGCATCCCGTGCCCGGCCGCCGATGTCATCCTATCAGCAGGGCAAGGGGTGGGAGCAGGTGGAGATCTGGACAGAGAGTGGGTGGAACATGAAAAGTTGGGCAGCTCCTGCTGTCCCCCGTTCAGACCTGCAGCTCCTCCCATCCCTGCCCTGCTGATAGGATGACATCGTCGGCCAGGTGGGAGATGCAGGAGAGGACACACAGGCTGATAACTGCCTCTGCTCTGCCAAAGAAAGGACTGTGCAGGGGAGGAGGGATTTAATGGGGGCACTGTGGTGATAGAGAAGAAGGAGGGGCCATGACTGCAAGGAGCACTGTTATCAGGGCCGCCATCAGAAATGTACACAGCTTTAGGCCTGAGCCCCCCCCTGTGGGCATGACCACCAACATTCCCCAGGACCCACCCACTAGCCATCCCACCTTCAGTACACCCACTTTTATTTTAACACTCTTACAACTTAATATATGAAAATAAAAAGTGTATTCCAAGGTTATCAGTGCTTTCAACATTTAACAATAAGGAATTTTATTTTGGCCAAACAATATGAAGCCTGCCACCATGACAAGGTAGACTGTTTTGAGCAGGACCCTACACTTATGCCATGTACACACGACCGGTTTTCCTGTCAGAATAAACTCTGAAGGTTTTTCCGATGGAGTTCCGACGGAATTCTGCTCAAGTTGTCTTGCATACACACGGTCACACCAAATTCCGACCGTCCAGAACGTGGTGATGTACAACACGTACGACGGGACTAGAAAATAGAAGTTCAATATCCAGTGCACCACCCTTTGGGCTCCTTCTGCTAATCTCGTGTTTATCTCGTGTTTGTAGAAGTTTGGTGAGAGAGGATTCTCACTTTTCAGCATTCGTGCTCTTCAGTCCGTTACTGCTCTTCAGCTTGTGCTTGTGGGGTTTGTATCTGTTCTTCAGTGCGTATAGTCAGTTTGTATCTGTTTTTCAGTGCGTTCTTGTCCACTCGTTTCTGATTTTCAGCTCGCTCTTCACAGGCCTTGCTGTTCTTCAGTGCGTTTTGTTTGTTCGTTCTGAGCAGCCGACCGTTTTGAAGCCATGTTGCGGGGACGTACTCGTAGAGTTCGTGCTGTGTGGGGGCGTGGTGTTGGGGTTCATACTTGGACCCAAGCCCAGTCCATGAACAGGGTGGGGAGTAGTTCATGGACCAAGAACTGGTTTCTCCAGCGTTGCCTTCCTCTTTATTTTGTTACCCAGAATAAATGGAGATTTTATTTTTCACAAATACTTGCCTCTGTGTTTTTCTACAAAATGGACAGTTTGTTTGTGAGTAGGCAGGTACATTTCAAAAATACAATGTCCAATTACCAAGGGACACCAACCAACCTCCTTGAGGTTAAAAAATACAAGATAATAATGTTATTCTGGAAACTTGACACACAAAAAAAAAAAAAATTATGGAGATCACTAGAAAATAATTTTGCAATAATACAAAAAACAGGAGAACTTGATGACATAAAAAAAAAAAAGGAAGACTATAAAAAAATAATTCTAAACATTATTATGGAGATCTGGCTTTAAAAAAAATAAAAGATTATTCATGAGATCACGAGAAATAATAAATAAATAAGTTTGTGAGAACGCTGTGTGAATGTCAGCAGCAAAACAACTTCATTATTCTAGCATTATAAAGCACAAAAGAATGCGCTGCATTAAAAGATCGAAGAATTTGCAGCGTGAGGAATGTGCTATCTCCATTACTAACGCTAGTTTTATCAGACCGAGCGCTTCCGTCTCGTACTTGCTTCAGAGCATGCGTTGTTTTTGGTGCATTGGGAACAGCATACAGACGAGCGGTTTTTCTGATAGTAATTTTTTCCGTCTGAAAAATATAGAACATGTTCTCTATCTAAGTCCGTCTGAATTTTCGACAGAAAAAGTCCGATGGGTTAACACACGGTCGGAATATACGATGAAAAGCTCAAATCGGACTCTTTCTGTCTGAAATTCCGACCGTGTGTACGTGGCATAACACTAACTACACTAGCTTTTCAATGCCTCCGACACCTACCTTTCTCTATATAAAACACCCTGACACCTACCCAGACATCCCAACCTGCAAAAACGAATTTCAGGGAGGTGGCAAACTCATTTGAGGGAGGTGGTGCTCCGCCACCTCCACTTTTTGGGGGCCAGTGGACGTTGTCAGTAGGGCAGTGGACAGTGCCAGTAGAGCAATTCACAGTGTCAGAATTTTTTAATTTTTTTACAACTTCATTTTTGTATTTATTTTTACAATTTATTTTTGTATTTTTTGTTTTTCACAATGATGGGGTAGTGGACAGTGTCAGGAGAGCAGTAGACGGTTCATTTTTTAAATATTTTTTTTTCACAGTGCTTCGGGGAAGGGGGTGGGGGGTATGTGGCAGTGGATGTAGGAGTGCAGGGAGGTAATCAGAGGGGCTCCTCTGTCCCATCCAGGAATCCTGACCCCCCTCAGGAGAAGGCGACCCCTGAACAGGAGGAGTGCATGGGGGCAAATAAATAGACTGCAGGGGGTGATCAGAGGGTACCCCAACACAGACCCCCTCTGCTCACACTCTTCCTGAAGAAGGACACCCTCAGCTAGGAGGAATGCAGGAGGGTGATCAGAGGGGACCCCCACACATACCCTACCACAATTCACCAGTAAAAGGAGATGACCAGCTAGGAAGACTGCAGGGGGTGATCAGAGAGGACCCTCACACATACCCCCCCGCTTAACCTTCTCCAAAAAGGAGTCTCCCCAGCTAGGAGGATTACAGGGGGTGATAAGAGGGGATCCCCACACAAACTGCCCTGTCCACCCCCCTCCAGGAAAAGGAGAGCCCCCACCTAAGAGGACTGCAGGGGGACATCAGAGGTGACCTTCACACAGACCCCCCCCCAACTCTTCTTCAGTAAAAGGAGACTCCCCCAAGGACTGGGGGGTTGATCAGTGGGGACCCCAAAACAGAGCCCCCTGCCCACCCCCCTCCAGGAGGAGACCCCCAGTTAGCAGGACTGCAGAAGGGTGATCAGAGGGGACCCCAACAAAAAATCCCTCCTGCCCTTCCTTCTCCAGTAAAGGGAGACCTCTAGCTAGAAGGAATGCAGGCGGCTGTCCTCCGATCCCCCCCATGGAGAAGTGACACAGATAGTGTCCTGTGACTCACAGACATATCGGGATCTGTACACTCAGACATTGGAGCCAGTTGCAATGTGGAGGGGAGAGAGGGAGACTTTCGGGAGTAGTAGGAAATCCCGGCCGCACTGTCCTGCTGCTTCTGCTCCCACTGGTCACTCTGCTGGCCGCATCCACTCTTCCCTCCTTCACTGTAAACGGGACAGCTGATCCCGATGGCAAAGAAGATGCTAACATACCTCCCAACATTTTGAGATGGGAATGAGGGACACCTACTAGCAAATGTATATAGGCATAGGACACGCCCCTGCCACACCCCTTTAAAGGAGAATTAACCCCCAAAAAAAGGTTAACTAAATCCACAAGTGCTTTTTTTTTACCACTACTATTCCTTTATATTGGCTTTTAAAATTTACAAATGCAGCAATTTAGAATTTGGATGAAATGTTTAGCACTGGGAAACACTTTTTTAAAGATAAAAAGTGCATTTTATATACAATTATAGAGATCAGACCAAAATGAGGGACAAATGAGGAGGAAAGAGGGACAGAGGGACATTGTTCCAAATCAGGGACAGTCCCTCGAAATCAGGGACAGTTGGGAGCTATGTGCTAAGCCTGTGCGGTGACACCCATATAACTATGTTCTGCCCAAGGGAATTGCCACTTCTACCCAGCACTAGTCGCGGCCCTGGTCAGCAGCAACAACTTGTTGGTGGGGGGCGGGTTACCACCTGTACGGTTTCCTCCCGGACAGTCCGGTTTTTGGAAATGATGTATTCGGGTTTCCATCCTTTTCAGACCCGGACACATCATTAACACCGGACTGCAATGGGAGTGATGAGTCTGCTCGCCATCTGATCTGTCTCCCCTCCCGATGGCAGCCTGTTGCAGAACGGCCAAGTATCAGTAGATCAAAGCTCCCCCCTCTTCCCTCTCCGCTCTGTATAAACCCACACACAGGAGGAGGAGGGGGGAGCAGGGACACGTGTTGATCGAGGTCTGCACAAAGTTTTCTATGCTCTGTAGATGAACAGGGAGGAAGGGGGAGAGAGTTTCGGGAAGGAGAACCATGTAAAAAATGTGTAGTGATTGGGGGGGTTAAAAGGATATGTGCTGGGGGGGGGGGTGTTTTGGCAGAGGAAGGGACTTATGCTAGAAGTGTGGGTTGGATTTGAAATCCGACAACCCCTTCTAGCACTATCCCTATCAAAGCACCCCCAAGCACATATCTACCCCCCTGCACTAGCCCTCTCCCTTGACAAAGCACCCCCCAGCACATATAAGACCCCCAAGCGCCCCCCAGCACATATCCAACCCCCGCTTGCTCTAGCCCTCTCCCATCTTAAAGTGGCCCCCCCAGCACATATGTTACCCCCACCCCCATCTTGCACTAGCCCTCTTCCCTCCCAAAACTCCCCCCAGCATATATCTGACCCTCCTTTACTAGCTCTAGCCCTCTCCCCTCTCATAGCACCCCCCCAGCACATATCTGACCCTTCCTTGCTAGCTCTAGCCCTCTCCCCTCCCAAAGCGCCCCTAGCACATATGTGACCCTCCCTTGCTAGCTCTGGCTTTTCCCCCTCCCAAAGCATCCCCCTAGCACATATCTAACCCCCCCGCTAGCACAAGTCCTCTTCCCTCCCAAAGCACCCCCAGCACATATCCAAGCCCCCCTACCAGCTCCAACTCTCTCCTCTCCCAAAGCACCACATAGCATATATCTGACCCCCCCTCCAGCACTAGCCCTCTCCCCTCCAAAAGCATCCCCCGAGCACACATCCAACCTCCCCTGCAAGCACTAGCTCTCCCGAAGCACCACTAAGCACATATCTGACTTCCCCCAACACTAGCCCTCTCCCCTCCCATAGAGTCTCCTCCAGCACATATCTAACTCCCCCTACCCCCTGCTAGCACCAGCCCTCTCCCCAGCACATATCTGACCCCTGCATATTGTGCATTATTTCTGACCCCCACATTCTGTGCAGAACACTCACAATTTGGCCTATGCACGCCACATTACTGCTCGCTTTCGGGCCACCAAAAGTGCCCCAGGTCTTTTACAATCTTATAGCTAATACTCCACAAAAAAAAAAGTTGCCACTAAAGTGTTCGGGTTTGGCTTGAAGAAAAGGTGGCAACCCTAATACTCCTCTCCGGTCCCTGGAAAAATTGGCTGCCACTAAACCAGTCCCAGGTGCCAAAAAGTTTGGGAACCGCTGCTCTATTGTAACAATTCATGCTTTAATGCGAAAGTTAACTTAAAAAGTGAATTTTTTTGCTATCCAGTAGGGAACATCTATGTCAGGCTGCTCATGAATTATATTTTTTTTTCTTTCAATCAGCAAGTTGAATGGAAAAAAAAAAATGTACTTCATTATCCCATCTACACACTCGATGTGGATGGGGGAGTCCTTCTGGCTGACTTACTGTATTCTGACAGCGAGGAGACATCCCCACTGTAAGAATACACTGATCAGTGCTGCTGGCTATAGACGATGATTGATCAGGAAAAACCCAATAGGGTGGTTGTACAGAAGTCAATCAGTAGATCGACATCTGTACAACCAGTCTGCCCATACATGGATTGCATTTAAGAGTAACTCCACTCTGGGAGATCTATGTACATTACACCGATTTTAACAAACTTGCTGTTTCGTACCTTTTGTTATTCTGAAGAAATCCCTGTGTGTTTGTATGTTTCCATGTACAGAGTGGTTCTGTATGGAGTTGGTTTTATAATTATCAATCAGCTGCTGTACCAGCAGATTTCTAATGAGGGAATTTCCCTTTGGGAGTATGTCAAATTTTTGTTGCAGGGGATGCTCAAAATATAACTTGTATCTTGGTGCATCACACAAACAGGAATTTACATTTCTGGGGAGCATTCTGTACACCATGTGTGTACAGAACGCATCCAGGTTGCCGTATTGCATTTTATAGAAAATGACAGCACTTCAAATTGAAAAGGAAAGGCCATTTTAAATAAGTTAAGAAAACCCTGTAAGGTGAACTTACACAGGCCCCCCTCCTCGCACCCCCAGTCCCGCTGACCTGGACCGCGGCAAACTACGGTTCTAAGCCCTGGAATATCCAAGCCAGGGGGGCGGGACTTAAAAATCCCCTGAGCTGAATGTCCAAAACGTCCCTCGCCAGGAGGGACGCTTTGGTGCATTCTAATTGGTCAGTGCCGACCAATCAGCAGCCGCATAGCCCATCCTGTCAGCTATGGAGAAAACGCATGGCTGCACCGGGGCTTAGAACCGGAGGTTGCCGCGGTCCAGGTCAGCGGGATTGGGGGGGGGGGGGCGAGAAGGGGGACCTGTGTAAGTTCACCTTACAGATTTTTCTGTAAAGGTGAACTTACACTTTAAATACAAATTGACTTGTGTAGCAATTGTATATACTATATTATGCTCTTTACCCTAGATACCCTTTAATTGTGCCTAAGTAACACTCTGAAAAATCTACCTTTTGTTTGGAATTCCTCCTGAAAAATTGTACTGCACTCCTTGGTATGTGAGTGTGCATAGACACCCCTGTGCCTACAGCCTCATATTGGTATATCTTCAGTGTGAGAATAAGGCTGCTTTCACACTGATAGCACTGGCAGTTAGCTGTAAAGCGCCGCTCATTTTAGAGCCGCTTTTCGGGCAGCTAACGGGGCGCTTTTAACCCCAAAAAAGGGTTAAAAAGTCCCATGTTGCAGCGCTTCTGAATCGCTTTACAGGCACTTTGGAAGTACTGCCCATTCACTGGAATGGGCAGGGGCCTTTTGGCAGTGCTGTATACAACGCTCCCAAACCACCCCAAAGATGCTGCTTACAGGCCTTTTCTGAACGTCCCACAAGCGCACCGGCCGGGTGTGAAATTACACCCATTGTAATGAATAGGAGGCAGATTTCAGATGCTTTACAGGTGCTATTTCTAGTGCTAAAACGCCTGAAAACTCCCTCAGTGTGAAAGGGGTCTAAGGACCAGTGCGCAGGGGGTGTGCCAGGTGTGCCTGGGCCCACCCTAATCACTGCATGCGGTGCTGATAACCACTATTGCCTGGGCTTTCCCCGCATTGCCCCCCCAGCAGTGCTGCCGGCTTCCCTGCTCTCCTCTCCCACCCCCGGCTCCTGTGGGGGATGTTTCAGAATTGAGAGTGGGGGAAGGGGCTGCTAAATATGTAATTTACTGGCCCCTTTGTTTTCAAAATGAACACAGTGAACACATACCTCCCAACATTTTGAGATGGGAATGAGGGACACCTACTAGCAAATGTATATAGGCATAGGACACGCCCCTGCCACACCCCTTTAAAGGAGAATTAACCCCCAAAAAAAGGTTAATTAAATCCACAAGTGCTTTTTTTTTACCACTACTATTCCTTTATATTGGCTTTTAAAATTCACAAATGCAGCAATTTAGAATTTGGATGAAATGTTTAGCACTGGGAAACACTTTTTTAAAGATACAAAGTGCATTTTATATACAATTATAGAGATCAGACCAAAATGAGGGACAAATGAGGAGGAAAGAGGGACAGAGGGACATTGTTCCAAATCAGGGACAGTCCCTCGAAATCAGGGACAGTTGGGAGCTATGGTGAACACACTCACTCACTGTGTTCATTTACAACTGAAGCATAGTCAACTGTATTGACTGTGCTTCAGTTTGTGAATAAACAGGAAGCCTCTCAGCACAGAGAACTTCTCATTCATTCACTGTCCAGTGCAGCTGAGGCTGCAGACAAAAGCATGTGTGTTTGAGCTCTGGGGTGCACAAACTAATGCAATAGGCTGCACACACCAATGGGTTTTGGGTTTATTCATTAGAGCAAGGCCCTCTGATTTCTCTTGTATTGAAGTGTATTGTAACTGTACTGTCTCTCTTAATTTTGTAAAGCACTGCACAAACTATTGGCGCTGACAAAGAAATTCATTTGTATTGTACATTTAAGCACAAGAGCGCCCATTTTGTATATAGACTGAACTTTTATGTTAGAATGCTGTCTCTCTCATCCTTTCCTTCTCAAAGTTTTAGTTTTTGAAAAATGTGACATTATTCTGTTTGCTGGTTTTTAATAATATCTTACACCATCCCTTTCTTATTTCATGTATAAAATATTATGTAATAATAAACCTTGACAGAACTGATATTTTAACAGAGTTTGTGTCCTTTGTATCTGTTTCATGCAACTGCATATTTCAATTTTATTTCAGTGTCTCAACTAGAAAAATCCATAGTAGTACTATATACTGCATATCCTGTATAATAATAATCATTTACTGACAGGTACATATGACTTTCTATGGAAATGCAAAAGCCGCTATAAGACTTGTATTTAAAGTGATTGTAAAGATTGTGTTTTTTTAAAAACAAAATAACAAACATGTTATACTTATCTATAAGCTCTGTGCAATGATTTTGCACAGGGCAGCCCCGATCCTCTACTTTTTGGATCCCCCTGCAGGCGGTCCTGGCTCTTCCCCCCCCCCTGCTGAGTGCCCCCAATATTAAGCCTCTTGCTATGGGGGCAATCGAGCAGGCGTACTCCCAAGATGCACTCCTGTAAATGGACATTGTTCATTTACAGACAGAGCTCTGCTCAACCCCGCCCCCCTCTCCTCATTGACTTACTGGCTGTGATTGACAGCAGCATGAGCCAATGGGTCATGCTGCTGTGTGGGCCAGTGAGGAGAGAGAGACCCGTGCACATGGCTGGATCGAGATGGGGCTCGGGTAAGTATAAGGGGGGACTGGAGGGGAGGTGCACCCAGAAGATTTTTTTGACCTTAATGCATAGAATGTAGCATGTAGACTGGTATTAACATTACTAGTAGACATGTGCGGTTCGTTTTGTTCCAAATTAAAAGTCGGACAAATTATTTGTTATTTGGAAATTCAGATGTAACCAAATTTCTGAATTACAATAGGGACAAATTTAAATGAATCTGAAATAATAAAACAAACTTCCGGACAAAATTCGAATTTGAATATTTTTCTAATCAAATTCGAATTTCCGAAGAGAATAGAATAGAAAATAATAATAGAATAGAATAGAATAGAATAGAAAATAAAAGAATATAGTAGAGTAAAACAGAACAGAATGCATAATAAAAAAATAGAAAAAGATAGAATAGAAAAAATACAGTAGAAAATAAAGGGATATAATAGAAAATAAAAGAACAGAATAAGACAGAATAGAAAATAAATGAATAGAATAAAATAGAAAGAAATTTACCATCTTATGAAATTCAAATTTCAAATATAATACATTTAATTTAAATTCAAATACAATAGAAGTGACTAGAACAGAATAGAATAGAATAGAAAAAAGAATAGAGTAGAAAAGAAAGCATATAACTATTTCCCAAAATTCAAATAGAATAAATTTAAATAGAAAAGAAATGCATAGATTAGAATAGAATAGAATAGAATAAAACAATAGAATAGAATGAATATAACCATCTTCTGAAATTCTAATTTTGAATAGAATAAAATTGAATTAGAAAAGAATAGAATAAACAATAGTAAAGAATAGAACAGGAAGAATATAACAATGTAACCATTTTCCAAAATTCATATTTTGAATAGAATAAATTAAAATTTTAATAGAATAGAAACGAATAGAATAAAATAGAAAAGAAAAAAAAAGCATAAAATAGAAAATAAAAGACTAGACTAGAAAAAAAATAGAATAGGATGGAATAGAAAGATTATAACCATCTTCCAAAATTCGAATTTCAAATAGAATAAAGTTGATTTGGAATGGAATTAGATTTGGAATGAAATTCGATTCACATGCGATTCAAGTGGAATTTGATGTGTGTTCAATTCGACCGAAATCAAAAAATGTGAATCGTTTTTGAATTTGAATAAACTAAACGAATTCCGAAAACGAATTAGAGGAATTTAAATAAACTAATTTATGCAAATAACTACATCGAAATGAAATGAAACAAATGTTTTCGTTCTGCACATGTCTAATTGCTAGGGAACATGCCAGGTTATTTCAGAAAAGGGGTGGAGATATGCATTTTTTAAAACAATTTACCTAATTTCAGCACTATGGTGATTTCAGGCAGGCTAATTCATCTGCTGGGTTAAAAGCTTGTTGTAAACATGACATTCCAGCTGTCACACTTCTCTGATCACATTAATAAATATAATGAATGTGGGCATGAATGGCCAGGTAAACACAGAACATTTCAGAAGAGCAAACTGCCATAAAAGATTCAATGGTGAATTTGCCCTTTAATGTTTTAGAAATTCTAGGTTTATACCGTTTATCTAATGTACTCCTCATACCAGGCTTTACAAAATGGAATATTTCACTATAAGCCCCAGTTATTTCTCATCCTCTAAAACAGTGGTCTCCAAACTGAGTCCCAGGGACAGGATGTGGCCCTTTGTTTGCTTTTATCTGGCTCCTGGGGCACTATTCCACCAACTGACACCAATGATGTGACACCATTTCTCTCCACTGACACCATCGATGGCACCATTCTTGCCATTGGTACCAACAATGGGGCCTTTTTTCCCCTTTATTATTTTTATTATACTGGATTTATATATGGCCAACAGTTTGTGTAGCACTTTTAAATAAAATAAAACGAAAGATGGGGTACATTTTGGCACCCCTAAAGCATGAAAGACAGTAAACTGGCCCTTTGCTTAGAAAGTTTGGGGACTCCGGCTCTAAAAATATGGAACATATGGAAAACTAACTACAAATTGGGATCAAGATATGCCTTGTATTTTTATTTTTTTTTTGTGTAATCTTTACTTCTTTCTGGCCCATAGAAATCCTACATTTTCAGAACAGAATGAAGCAGGAGATTATATCTATAATAGTTTGTTTAATTACTTTACTGACCAGTCATTTTAGGTTTTTTTTTTTTTTTTTACCTATAACATCACATTGCCTGAAACACATACACATTCCCCCAGGAATGTTCTCTGGTTGCCAACAGCCTGGTTATTAATCTAAATATCCAACATGGTTTGAGTATGAGGGTGCATTTACACTTGTGTAGCAATAACTCACTGTGGAGCTGCTGGTTTAAAGCGGGCTGTTACCGTCACCTTCATTACCTCAATTTCACCAGAGAATACATTCAGTTTCTCTAATCTTTCCTCATAGCTGAGCTCCTCCATGCCTCTTATCAGTTTGGTTGCTCTTCTTTGCACTTTTTCCAGTTCCCTAATATTCTTTTTGTGAACTGGTGCCCAAAACTGAACTGCATATTCCAGATGAGGTCTTACTAATGTTTTGTAGAGAGGCAAAATGATATCTCTCTCTGGAGTCCATACCTCTTACAAGAAAGGATTTTGCTCGCTTTGGAAACCGCAGCTTGGCATTGCATGCTATTATTAGGCTTATGATCTACCAGAACACCCAGATCCTTCTCCACTAGGGATGAGCCGAACACCCCCTAGGTTCCGTTCTCACCAGAACTTGCGAACAGACAAAAAATTTGTGCGAACACTGTTAAAGTCTATGGGACATGAACATGAAAAATCAAAAGTGCTAATTTTAAAGGTTTATATGCAAGTTATTGCTATAAAAAGTGTTTGGGGACCCGGGTCCTGCCGCAGGGGACATGTACCAATGCAAAAAAAGTTTTTAAAACTGACGTTTTTTTCAAGAGCAGTGATTTTAAGAATGCTTAAAGTGAAACAATAAAAATTAAATATTCTCCTTAGTCTGCCTGAAAATTAGCGCATTTTCCCCATGTTTAGAACAGTACCGCAGCAAAATGACATTTCTAAAGGAAAAAATGTAATCAAAAATTGCTCACGGCTGTAATGTATTGCCAGATCCTGGCAATATACATAAAAATCATTGAAAAAAACAGCGTGGGTCCCCCCCCCAGTCCATACCAGGCCCTTCGGGTCTGGTATGGATAATAAGGGGAACTCCACGCCAACATTTAAAAAAAAATGGTGTGGGGGTCCCAAAGGGCCTGGTATGGACGGGGGAACCCATGCCATTTTTTTTCTTAATTCTGTCATAGGGCTCCCCTTAACCACTTCAATACACTATAATATATATTGTACACTGCACTATACACCCTGCACTGTATTATATATACTACACTGACTGCACTATATACTCTGAACTGCAGTATCTATACTATACGGACTGCACTATATACTCTTATGAAAATCTGTGCCTTAGGTGTTGGTGGTGCCAGAACACGGTAACCCCTCACAGTTACTCTTGTTGGGCGCAGGAACGCTCCCTGCTGTTAAATATTATTTGGAAACATTGGGCCTTGGGTGGTGGTGGTGCCACAACCCTGTAACCCCTCACAGTTACTCTTGTTGGGTGCAGGAATGGGCCCTGCTGTTAAATATTATTTCAAAAATTGTAATTACATGCCCCTGTTAAACAGGGGCAAAAAAATTGGGCCTTGAGTGGTGGTGCCCTAAACCAAAAATATTGTTGGAAGCTAGCATCATCATGATTGAGGAGTTGCTGGCTTGTTATGTTTGGACCTCGCTGGTCCAAACATAAACATTACACACTGGGGGACAAACCAACCACAATGCTGGCTAGGAAGTTAACACCCCGAACGTACACGCCAACTCTACCTAAGTTACGGTTACCCACTGGACACCCCACTCAAAACCCTGAGCATTCCATAAATTCTATGTCAAACTGTACAGCCCACCAAATAAATATTCACAGACCAAGGCAGCAACGTTCTTTCAAGACGTTCTGTTACCCCAACTCACACAAGCCCATACAGAATTGATGGACAAAGAATTCACAGAACTAGTGATCAAGATGGCTCAAAACTATACATCCATCTAAAGCCCCAGGCCCAGACGGATTCTCAGGACATTATTATAGAAAATATCAAGAGATCCTAGTCCCCCATTTATGCTCTTATTTTAACGACCTGAGACAGGGTAATAAAATCCCCAAACACGAGAATGCAGCATATCTGCATGTTTTACCAAAACCGGGAAAGGATCATGGGGATTGTGCTAATTACCGCCAATCTCCCCGATTAATGTGAATCTAAACAAATGACTAAAGTACTAGCCCTTCGATTGAATTCACCCAGACCAGGCAGGTTTTGTCCCAAACCGCCAAGCATCGGACCAGACCTGCAGAATCATAAATTTAATTTCGGCTATCCAATCTGATTGGGATAGTAAGGGACCTAGACAGGGCATGCTGCTTTCGTTGGACATCCAGAAGGCGTTCGACTCCCTATCTTGGGATTACCTATTCGATGTGCTACGTCGCTTTGGGTTTGGCGAAAGCTTTCTGGCCCTCCTTCAAACGCTGTATGAAATCCCCACAGCATCCTTGATGCTCAGAGGATATTCATCCCAACCCCTCGATATCGGGAGGGGAACTAGGCAGGGATGCCCATTATCCCCGTTGTTATTTCCTCTAGCTATAGAGCCATTGGCCATTAGGATTCGAACCTGTCCAGATGTCAAGGGCATTATCTGTGGAGACAGAGAGCAGAAGTGCTTACTCTTCGCTCTTGACCTCTTGTTAGCCCTGTCATCACTTATCTCCCTTCCCAAACCATATGATATTCTACAACCGTTCTCAGAAATCTCGGGCCTTAAAATCAATCACAGTAAATCCAGAGCACTGAACCTCTCTCTGCAGAGTTCCACCCAGACTGCGCTTGAACAATCCCATCAATTTATATGGGAGCCAGAAGCTCTTCCGTATTTAGGAATATGATTGACCTCATCTATACAATCCTTATATAAACAAAACTACCCTGTTCTTATTAAAAGGCTGACAGAAAACCTAGCCCAATGGCAGATACACAACCCATCGTGGTTCGGCAGACTACACTCGATAAAAATGAATGTGTTACCGAAGGTTTTATATCTGTTTCGTACTATACCTGTGTCATTAGTCCGTTCCAACCTGCAGACATTCCAAAAAAAGATTCTCCAGTTTATATGGGGAGACAAGAGGCCCAGGGTGAACAAAGGCATAATGTACACTCCAAAACAGAAAGGGTGACTTGGTCTGCCTGATTTACAGAAATACTTTAATGCGGCCCAGATGGCCCAACTTACTAAATTTCACTACCAACAATCCCAAACAATATGGAAGAAAATGGAATCTTATTCCTGTGACCCTAACCCAATTTCACATACTATGTGGCTACCAATGAAAGAAAGACCGATCATATTATGCCCTATCCTTTCCTTCTCGCTAGAGATCTGGGATAGACTCTCAAGGAATTCAAGTCACCCCACAATCCGCTAGCACCTCTATTGAGAAATAGAGACTTCACCCTGGGCCTCACCCCCCGGCATTCGAATGGTGGACCAACAAGGGCCTAATATGGATAGCAGACCTCTGTGACCACAAGGGTATGCTAACCGAAAGATCCCTAGTAGAAAAATATCAAATGCCAAATACTGAACACTATAGGTTCACTCAAATACACCACTATATGCAAACCCTAGCTCGTAAAGGTGATTTAGCAACAATGACTCCCATGGAACATATGTGTAAACAATATGACAAACTTAGGGGTCATATATCCGCTATATATATGATATTGACATATATCTCGACTAAACTGAACTATATGACTTTATGGGAACAAGATCTTCAAGAAACCTTAGATCTTGAAGAATGGCACTCGATAACAATGTCAGCCTCTCGATCGCTCATCAATACCTCCATTATAGAGGCTAACTATAAGGTTTTATTGAGATGGTATATGGTACCGGGCAGACTGGCCACTTTTGTGCCCGGAGCCACCTCGGAGTGCTTTCGGGGATGTGGCCAGGTGGGAACAGCATATCATATATAGTGGACATGCCCCAATGTCTGGAGATTTTGGATCAGGGTCTACAACTTTATATACACCCTCACCCAGATTAACCTGGCGAAGTCTGCGAAACATGCTCTCCTGGGTGGTAGGGTAGCGGAAGCATCAAAGCATCAAAGAAGACTTCTTACATTCATATTCATATCAGCTAAAATCACTGTAGCCAGGAACTGGAGGTCTGCAGCCTTACCATTTGTCCAACTTAAGCACAAAATTTCATGGCTTGTGTTAAATGAACGGCTAACAGCAATGGTGCAGGATAAGATGAAATTGTTTAATAAAGTATGGGATCCTTGGATCAGATACCTGACAAATGATCCCAGGACAATCACAAACCAGGACTCCTCTTGAAGGACTGGTCTAGAGCATGGAGCCCACCCCCTCCCATTCACCAAACCCTCCCAACTCTACCCCCCACTAATTCTGAACCCTCCCCCTTTCCTTCTTTCAGGATTTACCCCCTTTCTTCTCTCGGCAAGACACTAACCAATGAGGTCTGGAGGGGGCCCCTTAAGACTTGGGAGGCCAGACTCCCCCCAACAGATGGAAGGGGAGCTGGTGTTTCCCAGGCGATGGGCTGTACTCCAAGGCCCATGATATAGAGCATGCACATGGCCATAGGCTTTGGTATGGTTCTATACACCACAAGCATTAGAACAAATAAGGTACAGTCCATATCAGTACAGGTTCATTGGTTTTGAAAACATTAGAGGTGGACTCCTAGTACATTTGTATATATGAAGTACTGTGGCTACTGTGTAATGCTCAATGTAAAATCGAGATCTTTGTTATTGCTCTATGAATATTTTACTAAAACTATTGAAACTAAAATTGTTTAAAGGCATTGGTCAGCCGACCACCTTCTTCACCACTCTTCCTCTGACCGAACAAAGCCTCAAAAATACGTTGTCCAGCACCAGGATATGGTAACCTCCCAGGGTCTGGAAATGCGTTACACACACTTTTCTTCAAGGCCCCCTGAAGATTTTTCATCCTCTGCGAAGGCAGGATGAGTTCTGCAACCTTACCCTTGTAATGTGGATCAAGAAAGGATCCCTCTCCTTAATACCACGAATCCTAGGGTCTTTTCGTAGGCTTTGCAGAATCAGGGAGGCCATGCAGCGTAAGTGCAGAGGCATTCGATTCTGGGTCCTCTGGGTCATTAAAGATCACATTATCTGTAACTACCTCCTCCCAGCCACATACAACTCCTTGGGTTCCTGGGGACTGAAAACCATCCCTTGAAGACTGCTGCGTGTTATCCTCGACAGCCATGCTGACACAATCCTCCTCCTCTTCTTCTTGTGTGTTTGACGGACCCGCAGTATCCTATCTGGATAAAGGGGGCCTTGAGGGGAAAGGAAGTCCTCCTCTTCCTCCCGCTGTTCTGCCTCAAGTGCCCTGTCCATGATTCCATGAAGCGTGTGCTTCAGCAGGAAGACTAGAGGGATAGTGTCACTGATGCATGCATTGTCGCTGCTCACCATCCTTGTGGCCTCCTCAAATGGTGACAGGACAGTGCATGCTTTCTTGATCAGTAGCCACTGGCGTGGCGAAAAGAAGCCAAGCTCCCCTGACCTTGTCCTGGTGCCTACTCTACTCTCCCATACCCATTGTCTGACATCCTTCAGCCAGCGTATGGAAGGAAGGAGGCAGAGGAGGTGTCACAGACAGCTGCCTGTCACTAGCCATGGACTGCAGCCTGCAAGACAGAGCCTCATTAACAGATATGTAAGTCATCATCACTGATCTGTGTGTGTGTGTGTATCCATCCCACCCAGTGTCTATCTCTAACACCCACCCACCCATTGTTTATCTCTCCCACCCACCTATTGTCTATCTCTAACCCAGTCACCCACCCAGTGTCTATCTCTACCACCCACCGTCTATCTCTACCCAGTGTCTATCTCTCCCTCCCACCCAGTGTCTATCTCTCCCTCCCACCCACTCACCCACCCAGTGTCTATCTCTCTCTCCCTCCCACCCACCCAGTGTCTATCTTTCTCTTCCACCCACCCAGTGTCTATCTCTCTCTCCCACCCACCCAGTGTCTATCTCTCCCACCCACCCAGTGTTTATCTCTCCCACCCAGTGTCTATCTCTCCCCCCCACCCACTCACCCAGTGTCTATCTCTCCCTGAAACACACACCCACCCAGTGTCTATCTCTACCACCCACCCACCCAGTGTCTATCTCTACCACCCACCCACCCACACACCCAGTGTCTATCTCTCCCTCCCAAGTGTCTATCTCTCTATAGTGTCTATCTTTCTCTCCCACCCACCCAGTGTCTATCTCTCTATAGTGTCTATCATTCTCTCCCACCTACCCAGTGTCTATCTCTCTCTCCCACCCACCCAGTGTCTATCTCTCCCACCCACCCAGTGTTTATCTCTCCCACCCAGTGTCTATCTCCCCCCCACCCACTCACCCAGTGTCTATCTCTCCCTGAAACACACACCCACCCAGTGTCTATCTCTACCACCCACCCACCCAGTGTCTATCTCTACCACCCACTGTCTATCTCTACCCAGTGTCTATCTCTCCCTCCCACCCAGTGTCTATCTCTCCCTCCCACCCACCCACACACCTAGTGTCTATCTCTCCCTCCCACCCACCCACCCAGTGTCTATCTCTCTCTCCCTCCCACCCACCCAGTGTCTATCTTTCTCTCCCACCCACCCAATGTCTATCTCTCTCTCCCACCTACCCAGTGTCTATCTCTCCCACCCACCCAGTGTTTATCTCTCCCTCCCAGCCGCCCACCCACCCAGTGTCTATCTCTCCCTGAAACACACACCCACCCAGTGTCTATCTCTACCACCCACCCACCCAGTGTCTCTTATCGTGTGTCTGTCTCTTCCTCCCACCCACCCACCCAGTGTCTGTCTCTCCCTCCCACCCACCCACCCAGTGTCTGTCTCTCCCTCCCAAGTGTCATCCACCCAGTGTCTATCTCTCCCACCCACCTACCTACCCACCTAGCATCTATTTCTCCCACCCATCCAGCGTCTATTTCTCCCACCCACCCAGTGTCTATCTCTCCCTCCCAAGTGTGTCTATCTCGCCCACCCACCCACCCAGTGTCTATCTTTCCCTCCCAAACACCCACCCACCCAGTGTCTATCTCTCCCTATGTGTCTATCTCTCCCACCCACCCAGTGTCTATCTCAAACCCAGTGTCTATCTCTCCCAGAGTGTCTATCTCTCCCTCCCACCCACCCAGTGTCTGTCTCTCCCTCCCACCCACCCACCCAGTGTCTGTCTCTCCCTCCCAAGTGTCATCCACCCAGTGTCTATCTCTCCCACCCACCTACCTACCCACCTAGCATCTATTTCTCCCACCCATCCAGCGTCTATTTCTCCCACCCACCCAGTGTCTATCTCTCCCTCCCAAGTGTGTCTATCTCGCCCACCCACCCACCCAGTGTCTATCTTTCCCTCCCAAACACCCACCCACCCAGTGTCTATCTCTCCCTATGTGTCTATCTCTCCCACCCACCCAGTGTCTATCTCAAACCCAGTGTCTATCTCTCCCAGAGTGTCTATCTCTCCCTCCCATCCACCCAGTGTCTATCTCTCCCTCCCAAGTGTGTCTATCTCGCCCATCAAGTGTCTATCTCTCCCTCCCACCCACCCACTGTCTATCTCTACCCAGTGTCCCACCCAGTGTCTATCTCTCCCACCCACCCACCCAGTGTCTATCGCTCCCACCCACCCAGTGTCTATCGCTCCCACCCACCCATTGTCTATCTCTTGCACCCACCCACCCACCCACCCAGTGTCTATCTCTCCAACCCACCCAGTGTCTATCTCTCCCACCCACCCACCCAGTGTCTATCTCTACCCACCCAGTGTCTATCTCTCCCACCCACTCACCCAGTGTCTATCTCTCCCTCCCACCCACCCAGTGTCTATCTCTCCCTCCCACCCACCCAGTGTCTATCTCTCCCTCCCACCCACCCAGTGTCTATCTCTCCCTCCCACCCACCCATTGTTTATCTCTCCCACCCACCCAGTGTTTATCTCTCTCTCCCACCCACCCAGTGTCTATCTCAAGTGTCTATCTCTCCTTCCACCCACCCACCCAGTGTCCATCTCTCCCATACCCATTGTCTATCTCTCCCACCCAACCACCCACCCACCCATTGTCTATCTCTCTCTCCCACCCACCCAGTGTCTATCTCTCCCTCCCACCCACCCACCCAGCCAGTGTCTATCTATCTACCTCAGTGCACATTCTACAGGGGATTGTGGACAGCCAGGTTATTTTATTTTTTGTAAAAGAGATGCTGCATGTCTCTTCTGCAATTAAAAGCCTGCCTGCTCGCTATTTTTAACTTTTTGTTCCACATTAACGCCTGGAGTCGTGATTACGTGACCCGTGTTTGGGCTGGCCTGAGTCTCCTCCTGTTCTGTTTTTTTTTTTTTTCTGGAAGGGTGCTTCTTTGGGTGTCACTGACTGTAAGATGTGGACTCTTCCTATTTAATGGCTGCTACTGGAGTCCCCTCAGGAGAAAGAAAAGGATGTCATCACAGGGGGATGGCAGGGAGCCGGTGGTTTCAGGGTGCCATCGCGGTGTGGGATCAGTGGTCTCCTGCACCAGAACCGGTGGCAGTGGGGAACTTGGACTGAGGATTTAGGTGAGTATATCTGCCTTCACCAGGTAAGGGAAAGGGAAGGGGTATTAAGATAGTTAAGAAGGGGGTTGGAGGTAATGTAGCCATGCCCCCTTGGGGGTTGCTGAAAGTTGTGGTTCACTCGTCACCCTGCCCAGCCCAATGTCCTTCTTACAGTCACTCAGTAACACAGACCAGTCCATAGCTTGTTTTGTTTTGTTTTGTTGAGGGGATTAAACTTGGATGGGTATTAGGGAATTATGGGATGCCCAGGATTTCAGAACAACTACTTGTGAATTGTAGATCAATTAATTGTAGGTTGCAGAACAATCAATTGTGAACTGTATATCAATCAATTGTAGGTTGCAGAACAATCAATTGTGAATTGTATATCCATCAATTGGGACTACTATGTACACTCCCTGTATATACACCTCAATCTTCTCTCCAGCACTTCGCTTTCTGCCCACTGTTCCTCCTCAAGCACTTCACTTGCTGCAGACTGTTCCTTCACCAGCACTTCCCTTACTGCAGACTATCACTCCTCCGGACCAACTAGCACCGCATGGGTAGGCCTGACGCTACTTCTGCCAGGCCTCACTGAACTGCCTTTTGCAGATGCTAGCTATCCTCTGCTCAGCTACCACTCCCAGATAGCTCTCTTCAGGTCCTGCCAGCCAGCAAAGATTACTTCCACTGCCCTTCTCCACAGTCCTCTCTCCACTGGTTCTGCACCCATCTCTCAAACTGCAATCTCCCAGTCCTCCCGACTGTGCTCACTCACCAGCCCTCCTGGCTGCGACCTGTAGTCCTCCTGGAGACTCTTAGAGTGTTCTCTCCCGCTGTCCTCTGTTCTGCTCCCTCATGTGCCTCTGATTCCGGGATCTCTTCACTCCTCCCGGATGCATCTGAGCCCCAGCCCAGGGTTGCCCTCCAGACTGGGGAGATCCCCATGGGCCCAACAGCCTCCACACCCTCTCACTCCAGCTCTTCCACCCGACAACCCCTCCCCAGCTGGCCTGACCACAGGTATTTAAGGAGACCTCCCCTCTGCCAATCCAGGTTGGGTATTGG
This sequence comes from Aquarana catesbeiana, assembly GCF_042186555.1. Classification (NCBI taxonomy): domain Eukaryota; kingdom Metazoa; phylum Chordata; class Amphibia; order Anura; family Ranidae; genus Aquarana; species Aquarana catesbeiana. The sequence continues at coordinate 226,157,138 of NC_133334.1, read as the reverse complement.
TCAAGGCTCCCCAGATACCTCAGGCAGCTCCACCTCTCCTCCTCTCCTTCCTGGACCTTCTAGAAGGAAGAGGGAGGTGATGGGATGCCACCTGTCAGTCACCCAACTCTCTCCTTGAGCCACTCCCAACCCAGAATGAAAACAAACAGGCCTAGCCAGCAGCTAGGCCTGTCAAAATTTTCCTATCCTGTCAAAAATCCTCACTTCTAGCATTCACTAACTAGAGGGTGCTACAGTAGGTATTGGTAAAAAATAGTTTTATCTTTGAGTGGGGTTTTGAGTGGGGTTTTGAAAGAGAGTCTGTGGCCTGGCAGTAAAGTGTAACTAAAAGCAAAAGGTTTTTTTAGTTTTGAATATAGGGGGGAGGGATTTGAACATCTACCAGTAATAAGGGAGAAATCTTCCACTGGGAACACTACTTTTGGTGACCTGGGGGGCACAGAAGGATTCCCTTAGACTCCTTTCACACTGGGGCAGTTTGCAGGCGCTATTGTGCTAAAAATAGCGCCTGCAAACTGACCCCAAACAGCCGCTGCTTTGTCTCCAATGTGAAAGCCCTAGGGGCTTTCACACTGGAGCGGTGTGCTAGCAGGACGGGAAAAAAAGTTCTGCTAGCAGCATCTTTACACCGCTCCTTCACCGCTCCTGCCCATTGAAATCAATGGGGCAGCGCGGCTATACCGCTGGCAAAGCGCCTCTGCAAAGGCTCTTTGCGGTGGTTTTTAACCCTTTCTCGGCCGCTAGCGAGGGGTAAAACCGACCCGCTAACGGCCGAATACTGCCGCTAAAACGGCGGTAAAGCGCCGCTAATAATAGCGGCGCTTTACCGCCGACGCACCTCCCGCCCCAGTGTGAAAGGGGCCTTAATTCACAGGGATTTCCTCTCATTTCCTGTTTTGACTATGGGACATGAAGTAAAGATATATCTCCCAGAGATGGCAAAAAAAAAGATCGAAAAATTGTATCAAATATCATAATTTTCCTTTCCTGGAGCCAATTCATGGCAGCATACATGTGGTAATAACCCCGCCTACTTCCACCAACAGGACCAGTACAAAGCTATAAAGAGTTAATGCCCATACCCTGTGCACCGCTATGAATGAACTGGGTGGGTTTAGTATGCTGCCATTGATTGGCACCAGAAAAAGGAAATTATGGTAAGTATATGATACAAGTTTTCCTTTTTCCTGGCACCAACATAGCAGCATACAATTTTTAGCTACCAGGGTGGGAAGCTTAAAGGGGTTGTAAACCTTTGTGGTTTTTCACCTCAATGCATTCTATGCATTGAGGTGAAAAACCTCTTGCAGTGCAGCAGCCCACCATTGCCCCCCGTTTTACTCACCTGAATTCTCTTTTTCTCACACCGGGGACGAGCACACCAGCTCTAGCCGGTGTCTTGTGTCCTGATTAGCTAGATTGATAGCAGCGCAGCCATTGGCTCCTCTGGGTGCAGATGTTTTGTCTGAGTATGTCTATTGAGAAAGGAGTGCGGCTTGCCAGTACACTGCAGCGCGCCTACTCAAGAAACACGTCCACTACTGGTGACGTCATCCCCTGCAGCCTGCTGTTCCCTGCGCCTCACGCCTTGTCTTGAGTTTTGTCTTCCGGAGCCCGCATAACCATCTTAATGGCGGACACCTCTCTGACCAGACTGTTTTGACAGAGGAACTACAAGGCCCAGGACTCAGGATCGCCACCATGACATAACCATGTCTATACTTTTATGCCTATCACTTTCTGCTGAAATGTGAGTTTGACTCGTTTATGTGTATTAAAGCTTGTTAAAAACGTTTGCACCCAGAGGCGCCTCTCTCCTTGTTTTTTTGCAGCTCCCTGGAACATGGTTTCTGTTCTAATATGGTGGCAGCCCCTACTTGCTCTAGACTTTTAACCCCTTCTCACCATCCGTACATAGACTTATGTAGACTGTGTATACAAAACAAAACGGATTGATCACAGATCTATGATTGATCATTTTACAGTTTTATTGCAGATTTTTATTCTTTTTTTATGGTTTAGTTGGTGCACCTCCACTTGTTTTATCAGCCATTGGTTCCCGCTGCTGTCAATCAAATCCAATGATGCGGGCGCCGGGGGGGTGGTGGGGCCAAGTCATACATTCGGCGGCTATGGACACCGAATGCTGGACTCGGGAGCAGGGGCATAACTAGAAACCACAGGGCCCATAGCAAAATGTTGTATGGGCCCCCCACTGCAAACAGCCCCCCCCCCAAATGAACTAATGCCATTGAACAACAGATTACCACACTCATGTAGCACAGTACCCAGGCAACAGCTTATATTAATTTCGAACAACAAAATATGCAGTATACTGTACCGACACCCCCTACCTCAGTGCAGACCCCCCAGCAGTACAGACACCCCTAAGTACAGACACCCTCCTTAGTACAGACCCCCCAGCATTACAGACCCCCCTCAGTGCAGACACTCTCCAACAGTACAGACACCACCCCAGTGCAGGCACCCCCCAGTGCAGACCACCCCCCTCAGTACAGACACCCCCCCAGTGCAGACCCCCAGCATTACAGGCCCCCCTCAGTGCAGACACCCCCCTCACTGCAGACCCCCCTCAGTGCAGACCCCCCTCAGTACAGACACCCCCTTAGTACAGACACCCCCTAGTGCAGACCCCCCCAGCATTACAGACCCCCCTCAGTGCAGACACCCCTTCAGTACAGACTCCCCCCAGTACAGACCCCCCAGCATTACAGACCCCCCGCTCAGTGCAGACCCCCCTCAGTAGTACAGACCCCCATCAGTACAGACACACCCCAGCAGTGCAGACACCAACCTTAGTACAGACACCCCCCCAGTGCAGACCCCCCAGCATTACAGACCCCCGTCACTGCAGACACCCCCCCTCAGTGCAGGACCCCCAGCAGTACAGACACCCCCCAGTGCAGACACCCCCTCAGTGCAGACCACCCCCCTCAGTACAGACTCCCCCCAGTGCAAACCACCCCAGCATTACAGACCCCCCTCAGTGCAGACACCCCCCTCACTGCAGACCCCCCCAGCAGTGAAGACACCCCCTTAGTACAGACCCCCCCTAGTGCAAACCTCCCAGCATTACAGACCCCCCCTCAGTGCAGACACCCCCCTCAGTTAAGGACCCCCCCAGCAGTACAGCAGTACAGACACCCCCCCAGTGCAGACCACCCCCCTCAGTACAGACACCCACCCAGCAGTGCAGACACCCCAGCATTACAGACCCCCTCAGTGCATGACCCTCCCACCAGTACAGACACCCCCCAGTACAGACACCCCCAGTGCAGACCCCCCAGCATTACAGACCCCCCTCAGTGCAGACACCCCCCCTCAGTGCAGACCCCGCTCAGTACAGACACCCCCAGCAGTGCAGACACCCCCCTTAGTACAGACACCCCCCTAGTGCAGACACCCCCTAGTGCAGACCCCCCAGCATTACAGCCCCCCTCAGTGCAGACACCCCCCTAAGTGCAGACCCCCCTCAGTACAGACACCCCCCTAGTGCAGACCCCCCAGCATTAAAGGCTTCCCCTCAGTAGTGCAGACCCCCCTCTGTGCAGACGCCCCCTCTTACATACCTCAGAACCGCGCTGACAGTCTCCACTCTCCAGATACACACAGCAGTGTGTGTCCCTCGAGCGCAGGCTCCTCCTCCTCTGTGGATGTAAACAGAGAGGAGGGGAGGCGGCTTCGGTCCGCTCTGCTGAGGGACACAGCGGCGCGAGGCATAGCTAATCAGGGCAGCGAGCAGTGTTAGTGGTGCGGCTGCGCGGGTGTCACCCGGTGCGGCCCGCACCACCTTGCAACGCCACTCACCGGGCCCCACTCAGCTGCGGGCCCCATAGTGCCCGCATGGGTCGCTATGGCGGTAGTTCCGCCACTGCTCGGGAGCGCACCTGCAAGGTAACCCTCCGGGGAAGCGCTTTTCCTAGGTGGTTATCTGATGCGGGGAGGAGCTGTGAGAGCCACCAGGGGACCCCAGAAGAGCAGGTTCGGGGCCACTCTGTGCAAAACGAGCTGCACAGTGGAGGTAAGTATGATATGTTTGTTATTTTAAATTAAAAAAAAACGAACCCTTGCAATCACTTTAAGCAAATCCTATCTTAAAGGAAAGTGGGCTGTTGTGAGGGTGTTAACTCTTTATAACTTTCCACTGGTCCTGTGGGTGGAAGTAAGGGGGATACTACCACATAAACAGACAAGCCTGAGCACTCACTCCGTTTCGCATTCTATGGTACATAGAAAGTGTTCCAAGTGATGCTGCTCTCCTTGAGCGTGGAAACTCCAAAACACTACAAAGAAACAAAGGAGGGCGAAAATGCCTAGTGCATTACCTTCAACCATAATAATTTATTAAAAAGCCAAAAACATACTCACAAACATGAGATAGTCACAAGCATATAAAATCACAACTCCAGCATAGTGGATGACTAGATCATGAATTTTCGAGAGACAAACCCCCTTCCTCAGAGCTGCCCAGAGCTGGTGGAGGAAATGAACTAGGCATTTGCACCCTCCTTTGTGGGGCTACTACCATGCTGCTATGTTGGCACCAGTAAAAAGCACTGCATGCAGTACTTTGTTCAGTGCACTATGCCCACACACCTCACCACCACCACGCAGCAGTGTGAACTGGGCAGAGAGGGAGATGAGGCACTTTGCCTTGCCATTCATTGGGATTGCACTGGAATAGCCACCGAACGCAGTCACCCTGCATTTGGTGTGAACGTATCCTGATTCATTTACTGTCAGTCTGACTTAATCTTTCATTGCATTACAAATAGATCTGCGTATGGGCAGCCCAGTGTGCTGCAACGACCTATGTATGTTTGTATGGTTAAAAATTCACTCATGTCCCAAACAAGACATGTCTCAAGTAGGGTTGCCACCTGTACAGTTTTCTCCCGGACAGTCCAAATTTTGAATGATGTGTTTGAGTTTACTTCTGCCCCAGACCCAGACACATCATTCACATGGACTGCACCGAGAGTGACATGTCTCCCCTCTCCCTGACAGCAGCTTGGTTCAGCAGAGCAGAGCACAGTGTCAGTGTATCAAAGCTCCTCCCCTCCTCCTCCGTTCTGTACACACACGAGGAGGAGGGGGAGTAGGGACCCGCTGATATCAGGTCTGTAGAAATTTTTTATTATGCTCTGTAGATGGAGGCAGGAGGGGGAGAGAGCGGCTGGAAAGGGGGACAAGGTAGAAAATATGTGGAGTGATCGAGGGGTTAGGAGGATATGTGTTGGGGGGGCTTTGGCAGGAGGAAGAATGCTAGAAATGGGGATTGAATTTGAAATCTGACAACCCCCCTAGCACTATCTCTCTTCCTTCCCAAAGGACCCCTCTAGCACATATTGTACCCCCCCCCACCCCTCTCCCTTGCACTGGCCCTCATTTATTGGGGCACAGTGAGGCTGCAATTGATGTTTTTTTCCAGAATTTTTCAATTTGTTGAAAAAAAATTTTGAGCACCAGCCGCCACTGCCCCCAGCAAATATCTAACGCTCCCCATCCCCTGCTAGCTCTAGCCCTCTCCCCAGGACATATCTGACCTCTGCATTCCGTGCAGAACACTCACAATTCAGCCACGCTCACTGTTTGCTGCTGCGAGCTATGCACCACATTACTACTCTCTTTTAGGCCACCAAAAGTGTTCCAGGTCTTTTACAATCTTATAGCATATAACCCCCCCCCCCCCCCAAAAAAAATGCCACCGCTAAAGTGTTTGGGTTTGGCTTGAAAAAAGGTGGCAACCCTAGACATGTCTCAAGCAATTCATTACTAGGAAGATGGTTAACTATAGCCAAAAGGCAGAATATGACATACTAGTGGCAACAAAAAAATCTCCCTTAGGGCCCATTCTCACTATTTTCTTGTGGTAATGTGCAGTAAAATTGATGAAACAGAGTGCAGCGTATTGTGGTGTCATTTATTTTTAATGGCCCCCCAACACACATGAGCAGTGCAGTACTGTGTACAGATGAGAATCTTCTGTGGTGTGCTGTGTTGCCTATGTCCAACAAATGTGTATTTTGATCCATTGGCAGACCATACAAAATGAATAGGTTGCTGTAGTGCAATGCTTGTTAACAAGCAAAATACTGCATTCCAATGTACATGTGGAAACACGCTCCAGTGGCCTGAATTGGCCTTTAGACTTAAGCTGGGTACACACGATCCAAATATTCTTCCTACAGAAGTTGGTCTAAGGACTGGCTTTTGTCCGAGGGACATGCTGGAAAATCAGCATCTGCTCAGCATTCATAGCCATTAGCTGCAAGCGCTGATTAATGTGTTCTGGTAGAGGGGGTCCCCCTGTCAGAGCACAATAGCTCAGCGGGAGAGATCGCTGCACTAACATCACTTAGCTAGTACATTGATCACTCCGTTTTTCTTTTCGTTCAGCTCACTGGGTTGAACGAAAAAAAACTGAATGTGTGTACCAGGCATTATTATTTAGGCATAACTCTAAATTCAGGGTGGAAGGGCAGTCTTTCAGATGACCATACATACGTCCCTATGTGGCAATATCGTCAAATGACTATGACGAAATCAGCGCTGCTATTTGTGATGCTAGAATTGCAGCTTATAAATGGTTACCATTATGAAAAACAAATTTTTTGTGTCTTTAAGTTGTAACATTCTACAATGTAATATTCATACTCAGCAGGGAAAGAATTCACATTTATATAAACTCATTAACCTGTAATTAGCTAGAAAATTAGACTGGACTGGTGACCAGGTATTATAAACCAGTTTATCTGCATTATAAACATCCTTCTCAGGAAAGTTCTAGTCCCTCCCACAGGCACACAGAAATACACAAGAAAATCTGGAACACCATATACTCGTAACGTTCAACATGTCTTTGTATATCTTGTTTGCTGTCATCTTGTTCGGTAAGTTGCTGTGTTTTATTATTTATCATCATGTAACATATTACTGATTTCCAATAAATTTAAATTTTTTACATCTGCATGCTTCATCTAAAGTCCCAACCCTCAGTCCTCCTGTCTGTCTCATTTAGATAGGGATGGAGGCAGTTGACCTTACCAGGTCACCGCCTCATTTAAAGTCCCAACGTTCTCTTTTTCTTCATGAATATAGGGATGGAAGCGCGCTAGTTTATATATCAGGTCTGATTAATAACCATTTATATCATGTATTATCCAATTATATCCATTTGAGAAATTCCCCCTCCTTCCACCGAGCTAACCCCCATGGGATGGGGCTGTTATTCCCAACCCCCGTATTAGTTAGTTTAATATCTTTGGCAATTGAGGGTGTTACATGATATAGACAGGAGCAGAGGCTCCATCAATTCCGGGAGCTGCGATGCATGCTACGGGTCTTCCTCCTCCCCTCAATATAGGGTGGGTGGACCACCCTGTACTACGCATCAACGTCACGCTCCATGCGACGGAGCTGCTGTGCCACGCCCATAGCGCCATCACTCTCCTCCGCCTTTACATCCAGTGACCAGGTGGAGGGATGATCCAGGTGCCGTTTTTGGGCGGCTTGTCTGCCCAGCTGCAGGTGCCTCCTCTCCACAATGCACGCCAGCGTGACATTGGTGGGTGTGGCGGACTTGCCCTTATAGGTCATTCTGGGGCGTTTGACTCAAATGGTGGCCCCATCTCACTTGGACACTCTCTGGAACAGTTAAAACTTAAGTTTGTATTAGCTAATCTGACTTTCACTCTTCACCATTGTTATTAACTCATCCTTGTTATGTCCCGGACCACCCTAACCACCTCAGCTCCCGCTAGTGATACCCCTAGGGGTTCTCTGATTCATATTGGTACACTCCTACTGCATAGATACATAGAATGTAAGTACTTTTGAAAGTGGTTTGGGGGTGGGGGGGGTTCCTAGGTAATTTTACCTCATATTTATCCCATCATAATCTCTTTTCCTTGACAGGGTCAGACCATATAAATATTCTTTTTATTACTATACTACAGTATTTATTTATCCATGTGCATGCTCCTGAAGAGTGGATGAATCCACAAAATGCATAGAGCTATTATATGCTGTGTTTTTATGCCTAATTATATCTTTTACCTTACCAAATCATTACTTGTATTATGCAATTTGTATTACTAAGTGGCAATTTGTAATTACTGTAATGATTTATTAAATTAAAATATATCTACTGAATGAATTGCATTGGTTATCTATGTCGTCTACTCATGATTACTCTCATGTAACATATTACTGATTTCCGATAAATTTAAATTTTCTAAACCTGTGTGCTTCATCTAAAGTCGCAACCCTCAGTCCTCCTGTTTCTCTCATTTAAATAGGGATGGAGGCAATTGACATTACCAGGTCACCGCCTCATTTAAAGTGCCAACGTTCTCTTTCTATTCATGTATGAATTTCAGATTTTTCTGCTCAATCAGAACCAGCATTTTAGCTTTGGGTGGATGCTGGAGTTTTGTATCACCATCAAATTTCTTAAGCTGGGTATACGCTGGTAAAACTTTGTTTGACATTTTTGTTGTAATAATGTTGTAATAACGTTGTAAGAATATTTGTTTATACAATCATTAGTGGGGTCATATGGACATCCATTTTCAATCGCAATGATGAGAAAATTCGGAGAAGCAGGATGACATTTTTTTTCGAATGTACGAATTTCTAACAGTGTATGTGGTTTGGAATGTTCAAAGCAAATTAAATCTTGAACTGCTTTTGAATGACATTCGAATGTACTGAGAATTTTTGTAGGAATTTTCCTAGGAATCTTTTGTTCAAAGTTATAAGTGTATACCCAGCCTAAGATTAGTCTCTGCACCTGAGATCCCAGTTCCAATGATTGATGTTTTTGAATAGATATCACAAACTCCTGCTGTCCGCTCTATTTCTATGTATTTTTAATTACACAGCTAACAGCAAAAGATGTGAGACTTGCTTATATTTGGCATTATAATGTTCTTGGTGGGGGTCCATCCAACTGGCAGATTTCATTACTACCAGTTGGATGAAAAAAATAATAATAAAAAAATTACAAAATGAAAAAAAAAAAAAAAAAGAGTTTAAAGTTCCCCCATGCTCATGTTTAAACGTTTAAACGCACATGCATATGTAAACAGCGATCGCACCACATGTGAGGTATCGCTGCAAACATCAGAGCGAGCGCAATAATTCTAGCACCAGACCTCCTGTGTAACTCTAAATTGGTAACTTTTAAAGACTTTAAAAGCATTGCATATGGAGATTTTTAGGTAACGTAATTTGGCCCTGTTCCATGGGCGGACGCAATTTTAAAGTGTGACATGTTTGGTATCTATGTACTCAACGTAACATCATCTTTTATAATTTACCAAACAATTGGGTATTATATTGTGTCTTTGTGCATTAAAAACCATTAAAGTGTATTTGTTCCAAAAAATTGCATTTGAAAAACCGCTGCACAAATATTGTCTGACATAAATATATGCAAATTACAGGGACTGAATCAGGCTAAATATAACTACAATACATAGAGAAATGGGTTGTCATTATTTGTAATTTGGTTTAAAAAAAAATGGGCTGCTCAGCTTAGAATGCCCGGGCCTATTTTTTTGTCCCAGTCCGGGCCTGTTTGTGATCATTGGGTAGAATCTCCCATTACAGATAACCAAAAAGATCACTGTTGTCATCAATAGCTGTTCATCTTAGAGGCAGAAGTTGCTCATTGCCCAAGGAACCTCTAGCAGCTTCTGGAGGAACCCTTATTGAAACAGTTTTACGTTTTTAAAACTGAATTGTAGCATAGACTTCTATTTTAGAACAAATCAAATGGTACAGTGTTCAGTGTGATATTATATAACATAAAGCACCACTATAGTCAAGGGACAAAGCTTATCTTTGGTTTAATTTCATAGATGTTGATGCAGCCAGGTCCCGGGTCCTCTGAGGCCTAATGATGACCTCCAGAGTTAGGGACAGCTGACATCCTTCTGTGTAGAGTGGGTTACAAGGCATGATGGGTGTAATGCAAGAAGAAATGGTGGGCTCCAGACACTTTTTTGAATGCAAAGAGATTTATTGTCCCTTGAACAGAACTGGGGGAGAGAGAGTTAGGGCCAGGACACCCTTAAGTAAATGCAATGATAACTGGCAGACTCCGAGACTTCTATAGGCAGACTGATATACAGGTGTAGGCCTCCAGCCGGATGCCGCTTCTGTATAGGTAGGACTGCTGTCTCCTATGGCATTAATCTTGTAGCAGTTACTAATTGTAGTTGTATTCAACTATTGGCAACGCAAACAGTTCTCCGCTTACTCCCCAGTCACTCACTGTGGGTCTTCACTCAACAAACTCTCAGTCTTTCACTAGACTTTGGATCCAATAGCCACTGGATTCCCTGTGCTCTTCCACTATTAGCATTCAGTATCTTCCTCAAGCGCCACCCCCACTTCCCTGCTGGGTCCCTGGCTTGGCACTCACAGATACTCTTCAAACATCACCCCTGCTGACTCACTAGGTCCCTGGCTTGGCACCCACTTATGCTCTGCAAGGGTCAGCTCTGCTGTCCCTCTGGGTCCCTGGCTAGGCACTCGCTGAATTTTTCCCACTTCTTTACCGTCCCCTGCTGGCGAGAAGACTGCTCTGGCACTGGCTTCAGCTTACACACAGTGGTCTTGGGTAAGCCAGTAGTCCCGACCCTACACTGCTTCACCTGGATAATCCTCAGGCAGCCTAGCAGCCAGATGTCCTCAGGATAGGCCTTATGCTTCCGGCCTAGCAGCCCGGGGTAGCATAACACACGTCCACTCAGACAGCCGTCCAGGTGGCACAGAACCCCGATCACCTGATTCCACCCAAATAAATAGGCCCTCCCAGTAGGCCAAGGGACCAAAGAAAATCTTTCCCCATTGGCTAAGACACCCCATCCATTCATGGCTGAGCTTGCAAAGCCCCTGTCTTATCTAATGCCATAGCATAGTGCCACATAGTGACAGAAGAGAAAGGGTGCAACAAGTCCAGATTTAGAGAGGAATCAATTGATCTCCTAACAATTGGCCAAGGCAACTATTGCCTGGCAACTAAATTTGATAGCAACCCTGCCTAAACATCAGGGTGCTATATCAATACTAATGCTGGCAGGCAGTATTTGTAGCTACTATGTAAAATGTCATAAAACTATAGACAAGAAATGGTTTCCTAAAGCAGTACTCAAATCTCACCAAGTTTTGTACTATTTGCTTCTGCCTCTGGTTCTTGGAATTAATAGTGTTGTTTTTGGTAAACGTTGATGTGCCATGGGCGTTACCCTCAACCCCTGGCCCAAGTTTGGGTGCAATTTCCTTTTATTTCTGTTTCCCTGGTGTCATCACCTCCTTATAAGCTTTTACAGCCATCCAATAAGGCTTATGTTAGGTGTCAATAGCAAAACGTCATCAGGACAGTGAATGAAAACCATGGCTTCTAGAGTAAGGCTTAGGGACAAACCAGAAAAAAAAAGCTGTACTCTGTTTTACACTGGAAGAGTTTCCTTTACCTCACCATTACCTGTCTGGGTAAATTTAACTTCTGGTGTTTGATGTCTCCTTGCTTTAGGCCTCTTTCACACATGCGGACCGTATGTCCGTATTTCATCCATCCGTTTTCGGATGAAATACGGACATACATGCATCCCTATGGGATAGCGGGTGTCAGCGGATGTACATCCGCTGACACCCGATGTTGTCCGGCTCCGCTCTCATCCGATTCTGCGGACGGAAGAAAATCCTATTTTTCTATCCGTCTGCAGAGCGGATCGGATGAACACGGACAGACGGTCCATGTTCCTCCGATCCCCCATAGGGGAGAGATCTGACAGGGCGGTCCCTGCACAGTGTGCGGGTCCCGCCCTGTCATCTGCCGGCTCAGCTGGGGAAAGCGGAGCGATCCCCGCTGAGCAGCGGATAAACACGGGGTGGATCAACACGGATCCGTCCCGTGTGAAAGGGGCCTTAATTTTACTAATGTCTGCTATTTGTACTGTTTATCCACTTCAAGTCTGGCACTTTCACCCCCTTCCAGTCCAGGGCATTTTTCAGTTTTTTAGCCCATTCACACTTTGAATGACAATTACTCAGTCATGCAACACTATACCCAAATCACATTTTTATAATTTTATGAGACAGATAGGGCTTTCTTTCGGGGATATTTAATCACCACTGTTTTTTTTTTCTGTAGAAACTGAAAATTCTGAAAAAAAAAAATCTTCATTTTTGATATAAAATTTTGCAAATTAATATTCTTTCTTCATAAATTTAGCCCATTTCTTTGGTAAAAATAACTAAAATCAGTATATATATTTTTAGTCTGTATGAAATTTATAGAATCTACAAATTATTGTATATTTATTTGTAAATCAATTAATCCGGATGTACTGACTGCCTGTCTCATTTCTTGGGGCCCCAAAATGCCAGGACCGTATAAATACCTCCAAAATGACCCCTTTTTGTAAATTAGACAGTCTAAGGTATTTAATAGGAGGAATGGTGAGTTTTTGCAAGTTGTAATTTTTGTCACAATTTTTGTATATGAAGAAATGTAATAATTTTTATTTTTTACGAAAAGTTGTTCTTTTAACAAGTTATTTCTTACACACAGCATAGGCATACTTAAAGTTACACACCAAAACACATTCTACTATGCCTCCTATGTATGGGCATACCATATGTTTGTCTTTTTCACATCCTAGAGGCATAGATGAGCCCAAAATCGAAGGAGCACGTTTGGGCTTTCAAGGAGCATAAACTACGCATCTAATTTACTGGCTACCTTTAACATTTTTGGTGGCCCCGGAGCACCAGGACAATGGAACCACCCACAAAATGACCCCATTTTGGAAAGCAAACATTCCAAAGTATTTTATGAAAGGCATAGTGTCTTTTGAAAATGAAATTTTTCCCAAGTTTGTGGAAAAATGCAGGGAAGAAAATGAAGATGTATTTTTTTTTACACAAAGTTAGTCAAATAAGAAGATATTTCTAACACACAACATAGACATAATTAGGATTACTCCCCAAGACACATTCTGCTACGCCTTCTGACTATGGTGATTCCACATGTGTGAAACTTTTTCACAGCCTAGTCACACAGAGGGGCTCAAAATCCAAAGAGCACCTTCAAGTGTTTCAGGGGCATACATTACATCTAATTTCCTGACTACCTTTTACATTTTTGGAGGCCCTGGAGCACTGGGACTGTGGAAACACCCAAAAAATGACCACATTTTGGAAAGCAAACACCCTAAGGTGTCTTCTGTGAGGCACAGCGAGTCTTTTGAAGACTTCATAATTTTTGCTACTGAGTTTTGGAAAATTCAGAATTATAATCAAAATAGTTTGTTAGTTGTTTTTTTTATTTTTTTTTTACACAAAGTTGTCATTTTAATAGGATATTTCTCATACACAGCATTTGCATACTTAGAATTACAACTCAAAACCCATTCTGCTACTCCTCTGGAGTATGGCGATACCACATGTGTGAGACTTTTTCACTTTTTGGACTGACTATATACTGGACATTGTATCTTGTGCATCACACAAATCAACCGGTTGTATTAAAACCAATGTTCTGTAATGGTTGCCTCTGTATGGGAATCGTCAGTCATAGAATATAGCTTAGTGTAGTGTCACCTATAGCAGTCCCAGTTCCTATATGCCAAGTAAGCCTAGCCAACTGGTACATGGCTACCCCCAGGAATGCCATGTTCACTGACCAGGAAGTTCCATGCTGGTTCCAGTCTCTCTCCTGTGGCCACCGGACGTGCTGCGGACCACATAGCCATGCGCCAGGAACCCTTTCTGGACCTGAGGAGCCCCCAGGACTATAAATACAGATGAGCCTATACTTTTCTTACCTCTTGTAAGTGTACTTGTATGCCTTGCCAATAAAAATCAGCTTTTAATACTGCACTTAGGTGGCACTTCCGGTGTTCTCCCTTTCTATCACTGGCCAGGAAGCACAGGAGGCTAAAAAAAGATGAACAAAAGAGTTCTTGGTCACCATTTTTTCATTTATACATACAAGGTTCTTCTTTAACCAGGAAAAATCATGTAGCCAGTAAAATCTGAACTCCCAGCTTGTATGGCTGCTCTATGTTAGTGACTATTTAAACAGTAAAATAATGATGAGTGACAGTCCTATATATTTCACCCAACTATATCTTGACAAGTTCCTTTTAAAGCGGATGTGCACACTTCTATCAGCCCTGAGCCATCCTCCAATGCCCAGAACACAGCAGAGAGACAGCACTCTGTGCAAACAGATACTTTATCCTTCACTCTGCCTAGCAATCTGTAAATGAGATGTCCTGACACAGAGATTCAGGAATTGTGCTAAATATCACATTGCAAGAAATCAAGTCTGTATAAAACATACCACAGGCATCACTAAATGGCAGATCATGATCTGGACCCAGACCAAATAACAGTTCTTTCTGGACCACCAGCCAGGTCAGTTAATTCCCAGCACAAGTCCCCCCCCCCCTTCTGCACTGATTGGTTGTTGGGACCACCAGCATTATAACACCCAATGATGTCATGTGTGTGTGCCCCATCCCATCATCACAGGAGGACAGAAGTGAAACTTCCTCCATCCCAACCTGCAGCCCGCTCTGCCTCCCGGCTCCAAGTCTCTGCCTCCCTGGTGCTAAAAGGTACAGGGCATTATGATGGGGACACCTGATGTTACATAGTTGCATGATTGATAAGGTTGAGTAAAGACACCAGTCCATCCAATTCATCCCCTGTGGGTATGGGTGTATGTGTATATGTATTTATGTCTCTAAGATTTCAAATATTCCATTATATTTTGTTTGTCAATATGCCCATCTAAAAGTTTTTAGAAATTATCAGTATTCCCCTCTGACACCACCAGTTGTGGAAGGGAGTTCCACAACCTTACAGCTTTAACAGTAAAGAGTCCCTTACGCAGTCTAAGGTTAAACCACTTCTCATACACGTGACTTCTTAAGCAAACTGAGACTGAATAGTTTCCTCCCTTTGCTAGAATCACCATTTAGATATTGTAAATTGCTATCACATCATCTCTTCTAAAGGGGGAATACGTTCATTTACGTTCATTGTTTGAAGTTGTTCCTTATGACTGAGGTCCTCCAGTCCCCCTATTAGCTTTTTGCCCTTCTCTGGACTCTCTCCAGTTCCAGCACATCCTTCCTGAGGACTGGTGACCAGAACTGGACAGCAAACTAGAGTTTTGTAAAGTGGTAGAAATATAGTCTTATGTCTTGAGTAAATATCCTTTTACCCTTTTTTAATGCATGCTAATGGTCTGCTGGCCTTGTTTACTGCAGCTTGGCATTGCATGTTGTTGCTGAGACTGTTATCTACTAGGATCCCTATATTCTTTTTCATCCTTGATTCCCCAGAGGTTCTCCCCACGGGAGTAACTTGCATTCATTTTTTTTTTGCCCCCAAGTACATTACTTTACATTAATCAATATTAACCACTTGCCGCCCGCCATATAGCAAAATGACGGCTGCAAAGTGGTTTCAATATCCTGACTGGGTGTCATATGACGTCCCGGGGCATGATGGGACTGTGACATCATAAGGGGGCGGGGTCACCGGGTGACATCACGCCCCATGCCTATATAAGTCATTGCGCATCGCTCACACAGCATTGCAGCGGGAGAGAGCGTCGTGTCAACATCGGAAGAAGAGAAGAAGGAACAAGACGGCGTAGAAGACTGGGCCACCACTAGCAAAAGGGCAGAAGATAGCAGAGGAGCCCGGCAGAAGATCCAGAGAGCGGGAGAAGAACCGGACAGTGGGAGAAGAGGCCGGAGAGTGGGAGAAGAACCAGACACCGGGAGAAGAGGCCGGAGAGAGCGGAGAAGTCGGAAGAAGACCCCCAAAGTCAGAAGAAGACCCCGGAGCTGCCTAATAAATTACTTTAAAAACCTGTGTAGTGTGTTTTTTTTATTGACACTTTTTCCACCAGGTGAATGGGTAGGGGTACGATGTACCCCATACTCATTCACATAGGGTGGGGGGCCGGGATCTGGGGGGGTCCCTTATTAAAGGGGGCTCCTGGACTCCGATAAGCCCTCCGCCCGCAGACCCCGACAACCAATGGCCAGGGTTGTCGGGAAGAGACCCTTGTCCTCATAAACATGGGGACAAGCTGCTTTGGGGTGGGGGGGCCAAAGGGCACCCCCCTGCCCCAAAGCGCCCACCCCCCATGTTGAGGGCATGCGGCCTGGTATGGCTCGTCCCCACCCCCTTTCCTGACCGGCCGGGCTGAGTGCTCGGATAAGGGTCTGGTATGGATTTTGGGGGGCCCCACGCCGTTTTTTTGGCGTAGGGGGTTCCCCTTGAAATCCATACCAGACCTAAGGGCCTGGTATGCCCCTGGGGGGGAAACCCATGCCGGCTTTTTATTTAAAATTTGGGATCACGCTGGAAACACATTCTCGTGGTCAGGTACTGTGTACCGTGTCCACAGGCCTTCCTCTATCCAAATTACAGCTTTCCTCCTCATAGAATGTTAAAAGGTTGGTCTGCCAAGAACGATCCTTCATAAATCCATGCTGGTTGCAAATTCTTGGATATAGTCCCTTATCATCCCTTATCATTGTCTTCTATTGATGTTAGGCTGACTGGTTTGTAATTCCAAGGTATATATCTTAGCCCTTTTTGGAATATTAGTACTAGTTACACTTTGACCAGTCAGCTGGCACCATTCTGGTCAGTAAGCTGTCCTTAAAGGGAAAGAATAGCCAAAGCTTTTATGGTTGTACTCCTCCTATGGATCACAGGAGAGCAGTATATTCTGCCCACTGTCGGTTGACATCACAGAACCGGACCAGGCTTTGAAAAGATCCCGACTATGCAGTTGGGACCCACCCAGATGCCTGAATCAGCAGCTGGCACAGCCTCTCAGCGAACTACTGAGAGCCTGAGCCAGCCGCTCCCACCCTCTCCACAGTTCAGCACTGGAGAGTCAGAGCAAAGAGCCGATGTCTGACAGTAGCTAGTAGCTGTAAACCATCTGGTCCCAGTGATTTATTCACATTAAGATTTTCAGGTATTTTTTGAACAATGGCTTCTGTTAGTCAGAGTCTATTCCGTGCTGTGTTACTAACAATACAGTCTTGTCTAGTATACCCCTCCTTTTCCTTTTGTAGCAGGGTGTCTTAGAGGGAGCCAGGAAAAGTCCTGTTTTGGGTTTACACATCTTCCAGGCTCCTCTCATACACAAAGATCTCTAAACCTCTACCCAGTCTGGGTTTGCTCCTCTCCCCTATGGCAATTTAGACTCACCTGAAACATGCCGTAAGGGCTCAAAGCAAACAAGCTGTGCATGTGGAGGCTGACAAGCGCTATGCTTGGACATCCTGATAGTCAGGGTTTGTGATTGTGTAGGTAGTGCCTGGACACGGCTAGGATTTAGGTCTTTTTGTCTTTTTTGAACTTTTTCTGCTTACATCACAGTACAGCACTTCTGAATGGACTTGTAAATAACACAAATAAACACACCACTGTTTGCTACTACTCAATTGCAGTGGTATGTGTACCTCAAAGTGTGCTCACTGCTGGAATACATTGTTTATGTATTTTGTGCAACAACTACATCAGCCAGTAGATGGCAGTGTTTATAAGTTTATAGCTGCATCTATGGTTCTGTATACTCTATTGTATTTTTGCTGATAATAAAGTTCCTGTTTCCTTCCTGCAGTTAGGCAGTAGATAAACGCATGTGGACTGTGCACTCTCTGTTCTGTAGAGCTGCGGTATCTCACAAAAGTGAGTACACCCCTCACATTTTTGTAAATATTTTATTATATCTTTTCATGTGACAACACTGAAGAAATGACACTTTGCTACAATGTAAAGTAGTAAATGTACAGGTTGTATAACAGTGTAAATTTGCTGTCCCCTCAAAATAACTCAACACACAGCCATTAATGTCTAAACTGCTGGTAACAAAAATGAATACACCCCTAAGTGAAAATGTCTGAATTAACCATTTTACCGCCCCAGTGTCATGTGACTCATTAGTATTACAAGGTCTGGGGAGCAGGTATGTTAAATTTGGTGTTATCGCTCTCACTCTCTCATACTGGTCACTGGAAGTTCAACATGGCACCTCATGGCAAAGAACTCTCTGAGGATCTGAAAAAAAAGAATTGTTGCTCTACATAAAGATGCCCTAGGCTATAAGAAGATTGCCAAGACCCTGAAACTGAGCTGCAGAACGGTGGCCAAGACCATACAGCGGTTTAACAGGACAGGTTCCACTCAGAACAGGCCTCGCCATGGTCAACCAAAGAAGTTGAGTGCACGTGCTCAGCATCATATCCAGAGGATGTCTTTGGGAAATAGACGTATGAGTGCTGCCATCATTGCTGCAGAGGTTGAAGGGATGGGGGGTCAGCCTGTCAGTGCTCAGACCATACGTTGCACACTGCATCAAATTGGTCTGAGTGCTGCCAACACTGGAGAGCTACAGTTCATTGAGGGAATCATGAATGCCAACATGTACTGTGACATACTGAAGCAGAGCATGATCCCCTCCCTTCGGAGACTGGGCCACAGATGGCAAAATAATTACAGGGGTTTTAACACTCCCTTACTATATCCAAAATGAAAAAAAAAAAAAAAAGTTTTATGGGTAACCTATGAATTAAGGTGCTGAACAAAACTGTCATGTGTGCTATTTAACAAATTACTAATTTACTAATTTACAGACCTGGATCCATGGACATACCACTGTGGATCTGGCCTGGTCCTGCAGCGCATCTGACTGCTATGCTCAATATTAGTGATTGATACTGTATGTTCAACCACCCATATAGTATAAGATGCCAGTAAGATGATACAGGGAGGCCGCTGACGCTATACTGCATCCTATCATTAGCTGTCAGAAAATCTTACTAGCTTACTAATATGCCCTTGGTCTTCATTAGCGTACAGTTTGAGCTAAAATCTGCCCGACTTCTCACTATAGAGAATAGGTCTGTAAAATAACCCAACTGTGTTTCTGTGGCTTGGTGTATAATGGAACAGTGTAGGAGCTGTATAAGAAATCCATCTCTACTTATTTATGTTATTAATTCTGCAATGAATGAATGAATGAAACACAGAACAAAAACTCTCTCATACAGTTATTCATTTAGTGCAATCTGCCACAAAGCAATTCAGCCCAGACAATGTTAGTGTGGGTGAAACCTTTAATGTTAGATGGTTGTGTGAATAATAATAAAATGGAGACTTAATTTTCCATCCTGAAGCACTAGACGTTTTTAACAAAACGCATTGACGTTAAAATGCCAGCAAAGAAGTCAACCCTCTTTAACATAACTTTTGTGGATATTGATACTGGTTAAAAATGAGTGTGATATAATCTAGTGGGCATCATGTAATATGATTTGGATGTACCATTGTTCATATATTTTTAAGGATATCTGTTATCAATAAACGTATTGATATTTTAGCACACAACCCAGACCGGGCTGGATATTTAATCCTGGGGTCCATTCCCCGGTAGGCACATGGTAAGTCACAGTCACTCAAGTCCGTTAACAGGTTGTGTTTGTCTTTTTTTGCAGTTTATTTGCTGAATAAAACTTGGATGGGGTGAGGATAAGCCTTGGGATACTCCAAAAACATCTAAAACTGATCTGCTCCTTCAGGGTGTAAGAACCTTCTTGAATGTGAAAGGTTAATGGAACCTCAAAGCATGAATTCCTTAACAGAAGTATAGTCCTGAATAAGCTGTAATGATCTCCCAAAGGTGGCAGCAAAAGTCTCTAGGATCCTTTAGGCTAGTACTCAATGTGTTATGAGTATTGCAATGCCTCCTGTAGTACCAGCCTTTCTCTGTACTTGGTGCCTGTGGTCTGAATCCCCTGCAGAGCGTTCTGAGCTGCTTCTGGATGATCTGTACGGAGGTTCCTGAGCTCTAACTGGAACTGGGACCCCGAAAGGATGGGTAGATGGCCACCCAGGGGTGCCTCAGCCCTCAGGCTGGGTCTTACTCCCCAGGAACTTGAGACCTCTGTTTTAGGTCCCAGCTTATTTATACCCCTCTCATGGTCACTTACTCTCCTGACAAGGAATTGGCTAGGAGAGCATGAATATGCAGGCCAGGGAGGCCAAAAACAAAATTTACCTAAAGCCTGGTACACACGGGTCGAATATCGGCGGATATCGGCCGGTCCAACAGAAACTGGCCGACATTTGGCCTGTGTGTACACCAGTCTGTCCAAAAGACCGGCTTCTTTAGAATGGGCTTGCTGGAAAACCAACATCCAATTGGCTTCCATTGGCTGCCAGTGCTGAATGGTATGTTCAGGTGGGGGGCAGTCCCTCTGTCAGAACACAGAAGCACAATAGCTCAACATGGAAATCACTGTACTAACATCGGCTAGTGCAACTAGCTCCTCCCGAGCGCTTCAATTTTTTTTCCTTTAGCCCACTGGTTGAACGAAAAAAACAAAAAAAACTGTTAGTACCAGGCTTCACACTAGTAGCCTACTGAGGAGCGTTACATTTGTTTATCCTGAGTGCTCAATTTAAAGTCACAATTTTTCTCTGGCAATTTGCTACTGAATGGTAATAAGATAAATGAACCCAGCAGCAGTAAAGGTGCAATATGAAGCAGAAATCAGGCTGAACAAGTTAGATGAATCAGTCTGCTGGACGGTTGTACTATGCACTCCAGTCTTACTTGACAATCTTTTGTACCATGCAGCAGTCTCTTAGCCTGGGTTCACACTAGATGTGGTGCAAATTCACAGCGAATTACCTGCGAATTCGGCACCGCATCTACATCGCAATCCATCCATGCGAATCAATTGCAGAGTGTATGTTAAGTTAATGACACAAGTTAACGACACACCGCAATCGGTTTGCAAAATGCAGCGATTTGCAGAATCAGATCCAATTCTGACAAAAAATGGGTCTGACAAAAAATGGGTCCTGCACCAGTTTGGTGCGAATGCAGTGCGATTTGAGCCATACAAATCCATGGCTCAAATCGCACCCCAGAGACACCGCATGTAATTCCCACAGGAATGTGCTCCGATTCCAGTGTGAAATACATGCGGTGTCTTGCCCTGCAGCAGTGTGAACCCGGGCTTAATGTGGTGACATTAAAACACAAATGAAGTCACTAAATCACACAAGCAGTGAGATAATCATATATAGCTGCTTATAGATGGTAAACAATATCAAAAACAACATACGGGAGCCGAGGGGCGGAGCCAAGCGGAGCAGACATGCCTGCCTGAAGCTCTGCTCTCTGAGAGAACGATAAAGCCAGATAACGGCGGCTGTTCGCCAAACACCCGCACATAAAATATATTTGTGCCCACAGCATTCCTGAATTCAGGGGTCTCGGTCCCGGTATCGCTGGACAGAATATGGGTCCCAAAATCAACAAAACAGCGCCGCCTCACAGCACAGCCAAAACAACGCTGCGGCAGTCTGCCTCAGGTTCCTCCAGCGGTGATAATATCAACTTAAAGGCATATACTGTCACATAGACTGCATCATATGATTCTGAAGTACACTGTGAGTATTTGGAAGATTCACCTCAGAACGAAATGACCTCACCAGTTACACTGAAACAAATAGAAAAAATGCTTCAAAAAGCATTGAAAAGCACCTCTGACCATGTTACTACTAGCCTTACCAAGGAAATAATAGAGCTGGGTCAGCGCTTATCCACACTTGAAACCAGACTAGATGACTTAGAAATTAACAATGTAGAATGCTATAATGAAATTGACAACCTTAAAGAGGAAAATGCAACATTACAAACAAGATTGGAAGACTATGAAAATCATGCTAGACGCTCTAATTTGTGTGTTAGAGGTATTCCTGAAACTCTAATTGACTTACAAGCTACAATGACAGCACTTTTTCAGGAACTACAACCAGCCATCCCGATAGACCGTCTCGAAATTGACAGGGTTCATAGAGCCATAGGCGTGCGCACAGGGTGTGCCTAGTGTGCCTGGGCACACCCTAATCACGCTGTGCTGCACAGATTCCCCCTGCTGCTTGGCTGCAGAAGAGGGGACTGGGGAATCTCTGTCTTAAAAGTGAGACATCGGAGGTCTATTTAGATCTCTGATATCTCAACAAAGCCCCCCAATGGAGCTCCTAAAAAATTGTATATATAAAAAAAAAAATATTAAGAATAATAATATATTATTAAATAAAATTGTAAAAAATAGAAAAATTGTAAAAAGTTATGATAATAAAAATAAACTACTGACATCAGTCTCTTCCCTACTGACACCATCCACTGCTCTACTGATATATATATATATATATCTATATCTATATCTATAGATATAGATATAGATATATATATATATATATATATATATATATATATACACACACACACACACACACACACACACACACACACACACACACACACACACGTGTGTTTGAGCTTTGGGTGCACACCCTAATGCCATGGTCTGCGCACACCTATGCATAGAGCCCCTATGAACACCTAAAAAATATGATGGTCCACCCAGCGATATCATTGCAAAGTTTCATTTCTACAGAACAAAAGAACAACTACTATCTGCAGCAAGGAATAAAGAAACTCTTAAATTTCAAGGACATAATTACCAGCTTTTTTTTTTTTTTACCAGACTCAAATGTATGAAGAAATTTGTTTTTTTTTTAGTATTTTATTAGATATGTTTTATACCTGAAAATAAAAAATATTGTTTTTTTTAAATTTCGTTTAATTGTTTTGTCAGTACTGATCAATGTTCATATATACAGTACATACCATAGATTGCAGACGCTATAACTGAGAAACCAATTAATATACGTTTTGACATGTAGACATGTAGCAGAATACGTTTTGGCCTACATTTATGAAGAAATTTGATTTTTTTAATTATTTTATTGGATATGTTTTATAACTGAAAATAAAAAATATTGTTTTGTTTAACCACTTAAGCCCCGGACCATTTGGCTGGCAAAAGACCAGAGCACTTTTTGCAATTCGGCACTGTCGCTTTAACTGACAGTTGTGTGGTCATGCGACGTGGCTCCCAAACAAAATTGACAACCTTTTTTCCCCACAAATAGAGCTTTCTTTCGGTGGTATTTGATCACCTCTGCAGTTTTTATTTTTTGCGCTATAAACAAAAAATAGCGTCAATTTTGAAAAAAACGCATTATTTTTTACTTTTTGCTATAATAAATATCCCCAAAAAATATATAAAAAAACATTTTTTTCCCTCAGTTTAGGCCAATATGTATTCTTCTACATATTTTTGGTAAAAAAAAATGCAATAAGCGTTTATTGTTTGGTTTGCGCAAAAGTTATAGCGTCTACAAAATAGGGGATAGTTTATGGCATTTTTATTAATAATTTTTTTCTTTACTAGTAATGGCAGCAATCAGCGATTTTTATCGTGACTGCGACATTATGGTGGACAGATCAAACACTTTGGCGCTATTTTGAGACCATTCACATTTATACAGCGATCAATGCAATTAAAAATGCATTGACTACTGTAAATGTGACTGGCAGTGAAGGGGTTAACCACTATGTGGCGCTGTAGGTGTTAAGTGTGTCCTAGGGAGTGATTATAACTGTGGGGGGGAGGGTCTATGTGTGACACGACACTGATCACTGCTCCCGATTACAGTGAGCTGTGATCAGTGTCCTTGTCACTAGGCAGAATGGGGAAATGCTTGTTTACATCAGCATTTTCCCGTTCTTCCTCTCCGTGAGACGATCACCGGTATCCCCATGGACATCGAGTCTGAGGGACCCGCGATCACACTCACGGAGCTAGCGGCTGGTGCGCGCCCGCAAACCGCTTCTTAAAGGGCAACGTACAGGTACGTTAATATGCCTGTACATGCCCTTCTGCCGACGTATATCGGCGTGAGCCGGTCAGCAAGCGGTTAATTTTCAGAGGTTTTTTTCTAGTTTTTTTAAATAAAAAGATTGTAAACACTGTAAATAAGAAACCAATTAATATACAACAAAGACATGTAGCAGAATACATTTTGGCCTAAATGTATGAAGACATTTTTTAAATTTTTTTTTGTATTTTTTTAGATATGTTTAGATATGTGTATTTTATTAGATATGTTTTATAAGTGAAAATAAAAAATATTCTTTTATTTGAATTCTCAGTCTTTTTTCATTTATATAAAATAAAAAATCCCAGTGGAGATCGAATACCACCAAAAGAAAGCTCTACTTGTGGGTAAAAAACTGTGTAAATTTTATTTGTATACAGTGTTGCATAATGATGCAATTGCCAATTGAAGTAGCACAGTCCTAAATAGCAAAAATGCTCTGGTCATGAAAGGGTTAAAACCTTCCGGAGCTGACATGGTTAAAAAAAAAAAAAAAAAAATCCTTATCCTGGTGTGTTATCTTTGTGAATTTTGCCAATATGAGGATGGCACATTTCATGGATGGGGTCATGTTTCTTGTAATTTGCCACACGTCTGAATTTGACATTTATCCATGGAAAGTAAAACAGAAAAAATGTGTTTATTGAAGAAATTTAAACCTGAACGGTAATCTCCTGCTCTTCTCCCTCACAGAATAGAGGAAATGTGAAAAATGACAGTTGAAACCCACAAATGTACTGGCTGAGATCATGTGACCCAGCAGCCTCACATCTCTGACATGAGGCTATACAGCCTGGCCTATTTCCATAAGGGAGAGGTTTTTTACAATTTAGGGTAGGAGTCATGTTGACCAGCACTGTGATGTCATCGGGCAGTGCAGCTATAAATAGCAGCCCCCACCTGTGGCGCTCAGAAGATTCTGACTTCTCTTAGAGTAAAGACGTGTTTTTCTGAGCTCTCTGATATTTCCTCTTCTGTGACCGTTTCTGTGATTTTCTCTGCATTTTTAACCAGTAAAATAAGCAAAATGATGATGGAAAATATGATTCCAAAAATAAGACAAGAGCCATATAATGGCTTTCTGGAAAAAAAATAGAGATGCAGTCCACACAAGATCATCTGTAGTGACTCCCCCAAGCTGTGACACTAAAAAGATCATGAAACATTTTGCAGCAATTAGAAAGATAATGAAAAATGCAGCACCAGCAAGAAAGCCTGTGAAAAATGTGGCAGCAGAAGTCCCGCCTCTTGTGACTTCCCTAAGCTGTGAAACTAGCAAGACCATGAAAAATGTTGCAGCCATTAAAAGATAATGAAGAATGCAGCACCAGCTAGAAAACCTATGAAAAATGTGGCAGCGGAAGTCCCACCTCTTGTGACTCCCCCGAGCTGTGACATAGAACGTGTCACAGCAGGAAATCGCAGTGTCCATTTTCAAGTAAGACCTCCATGCTGTGAGAGCCAGTCAACCTTCATATTGCACCCTCTGCTTGGAGAAGGAGGATTTGGACAGGTAAATTCTAACTTTCCTACCTATAACTAGATTAGTACCTCCACCCAAAAAACAAATCCCTCCCCAGTAACTAGCCAATGTGTACCAGCCACCCAAAACCGATTCAGCTACTGGTAGACTTAATTATAGCACTCTGCCTTATGGAGGGGAGGAGCCGGGAACACAAAATTAAGAAAGCTCTCCCTGTCACGTTCATTTGTTCATGCTATGTTGCCATTTTTCAATAAAAATGTTTTTAACTATTTTTCTAACAATTGTATTTTTGCTGCAAAAAAAACCCCACTGGGGAGATTCCCATATTGTAACTCATTTGGGGCGGCAGCGTCTATATCACTCTTGTCATGTGTCTCTCCCATGCAATCTTTATAATATATTCCATTTTACAATCTAGGCTTTAGGAGTTTAGAATTACATTGGACTCCATTAGAATGCTTAGCTACATCAGGCCACCCAGATCTGACATAAATACTTTAGAGTAATGTCACTCTGTCCCCCCCAAAAATATGAGGGAAAGAATACATAGCTCTCCAAGGCTTAGATACTCTATACAGTAATACTTCAGATTGCGAGTAACGCGGTTTACGAGCATTTCGCAATACGAGCTATTATTTTTTAAAAATCCTGACTCGGTTTGCAAGCGTTGTCTCACGAAATGAGCAGGATTCAAGCCTCTGGGGTGTGCAGTACCACATTTGACCAGAGGTGACACTCTGAGCCGTTCGGAGCCACTCGGAAAAAGTGCTCTCCGAGTGTTTCCGAATGTCTCCAGTGCCCCCCACTTCTGGTTACATGCGGCACTGCATACACTAGCAGTGCCACTGTAACAGATTATCTGAGTTTCCATTATTTCCTATGGGAAAACTCGCTTTGATATACGCGTGCTTTGGATTACATGCATTTTTCTGGAACGAATTATGCTCATAATCCAAGATGCCACTGTATTATTAAAGTAGGGTTGGGGTTCAAAGTAGACTGTTAATCCACATGGCATTCTGCAATCCCAGTTTCCTCACAGCGGGCAGTGATTGCACCATGTGGGGAAGGAGATGGAGACAGTCCAGAGTCACCTGGTAACACGTCACAGTTTAACCCCTTAACACCAGGGCCTCCCTGTTCTTTAAGAGGTTTCTGATGCCAGGAGGTGGAGAAGGGTTTCTGAGCATGTGACTGCCCTGATTGGCTGTTACAGTGCTCACATGATCAGAAAGCGCCCAATTGCATGTAGAGATTGGGAGCTTTCCTTTAGCCACCGGTACCTGTGACAGGAGCTCTCAGGACAGCTCTGTTTACATTCTGGTACCCATATATGCGGCCTCTCAGCGTTAAGACCCACCCACCTAGAGGCCACATATATGCATACCGCCGGCATGATGGGGTCACTACTTCTGGACCTGTCATATGCCTATTGCTGTCACAAGAATGTTTAAAGCCTGGATCCTACCAATGGATTCTCCCAGGAGACTCTGGAATCTGGGATCTGGTAAAATCAGAAATGGTGAGCAGTTGCCATACCCAGAACTCTAATATAACCTAAACAACCTCAAAGGTGGGACCGGTAATGGGATAGAGCCAGGTACTCCCTCCCCCTGCCCATGGGTAATATTTCTACTTAAATCTAATGACTGTAAAAAGTAATTCCTTCAGAATCATTTTTTTTCTCTTTTATAGATTCATTGCGGCGGAAATATCCTGCGGATTGGAGTTCCTCCACAAGCGTGGCATCGTTCATAGAGGCATCAAGGGAAACAACATCCTACTGGACAACAAAGGTCATGTCTGCATTGCAGACTACGGAGTGGCAGTAATGGATCTGTATTGTGATACGAAGGTGACGGGCGTAGCTGGAACAATTGGATACATGGCCCCAGAAGTAAGTCATGCTCTGTTTACACATTACTAGACTTCATCTATTCAGTATATCACAATCCATTCACTATCCCTCTGATACTTAATTTGTTAAAGTGATGTTTCAATTATAAAAAAAAAATTAAAAGTCAGAAGCTACAAATACTGCAGCTGCTGACCTTTAATAATCGGACACTTACCTGTCCCAGGGTCCAGCGATGCGGGGGATCGAAGCCCCGCTCGTCTCCCCCTCCGTTCGGCAGCGCCGGCATTGTAACTGTGGGCGCCCGGCTTTGGCTCCACAGCCGGGCACCCACTGCGCATGCGGAGAGCGGCGCTGCATGCCGTGATTGGCCGTGCAACTATCTGGGACCTGTCACGTGTCCCAGATGATTGACAAGAGGGAGGGGGCAGAGCTGAGCCCTTCCTGCACCAAGGGGAAGTGATGTCAAGAGCCCAGGCACTGAAGGAGGCAGACTATGAGGGACCCCCTAGCAACAGCCATTTAGAGGTGAGTAAAAAAAAAAAATTTCCAATTTTTTTTTTTTTTTTTTTTAGGCACATTCATGATTTTTTTTTTTTTGGGTGGAACACCACTTTAATATATGTCCATGGGGGGGCAGCTATTGTGTTTGCCGGCTCTGCCTCCTGGTTTAGCTGTTGGGCACAGTGGTTGTTCTTTGCTATTCCTCTTGCTTCAAGCGAGCCTTGCTAAAATCTCTATAATGGACATATGAAATAGTCAACATATAAGAGGTTAATGTTACAATGATTTCTACTGGAGAGCAGATATCACTACCTGCTCTCTGTTACACTCTGCAGAATTACGGCCCATTCATAAAATGCATGCCACTGTGTAGAGCCTGTGGTATCCTATGAAATACTTAACATAACAAAGAGAACTCTGATTGATTGGGGTGAGTCACATGACTAGGCTCTCCTTCAAGTATTTTTTAATGTTTACACTGTGTACACTGCCTGAAGTGAAGTGTATTCGAAACAGTAGACCATGGAATGCACTGTAGATATAGGCTGCAGTGGATGCAGAGTATATATATATATATATATATATATATATATATATATATATATATGTATATATATATGAGACTGTATATGTATATTAAGACACCGCCTGTGCTTCAATTTGGCACGAACGCCCCATAATGTTCGCTCTTTGGAGCATGGGCGAACACCCGATGTTCGAGTAGATTGTATGTTCGACCCCAAACATCAAGCTCATCCCTAATACTAATTCATATTCAGGTGATTATTCTAGTTGCTTTTAAAATAAGTGCCTCTTACTGGACTTACCCAATGGAATTTCATATAAGCTTGGAGATCCAACATGCAGCTTCTTATTAAGGATTATTGATTTCTTACGTGGTTATTACTAGAGAGGTGAATCCCAGACATGTGCACTGCCGAAAAATGTGTTTGTTTCTTTTTCTTTTCATTCATGTTTTGTTTTTTTTGGAAATTTGAAAATCCGGATATTCTGAAATTTGACAATTCAGAATTCATAAATTCATAAATTCGAAAATTCAGAAATTCAGAAAAAAGTAAAATTCGGAAATTCAAAAATTCGGAATTCGAAATTTCGGAAATCCGAAAATAAGAAAAGAAAATACAAAAATTATAAAGAACGAAAATCCCAGTTTAACCCTATTTTCCATCCGTCTGGCATATGGGATTGGATGAAAACGGACAGGCGGATCGATCCCCGCTGAGCAAACGGAGTCCATCAGAAACTGACATTATGTGTGAAAGGGGCATAACTAATAATAACTAACTATTAAATGATAGGTATTGGAATTTCCTTTCAAATTTGGCTGTTAGTGAATGTAATGAATACAATTTTATCTGAAGTTACGAATGATCAGAAATAAAGAATGCCACATCTAAACAAATGGAACGGAATGAAATAATAATAAATAATAATAATAATACATTTTTATTATTATTATTATTGTTATTTATTATTATTAATTCGTTACATTCCATTCGTTTAGATAAGGCATTCGTTATTACGGATATTACGGATAATTTGTAACTTCAGATAAATTTGTATTCGTTAAGTTCACTAACAGCCAACTTTGAAAGGAAATCCCAATACCTATCATTTAATAGTTAGTAATAGCTAAATTAGTAATAGTTAAATTATTATTAGTTAGTTATTATTTCAAATTTTTGAATTTTCGGATTTTCGTTATTATTTTTGGCTTTTCGTTCTTTTGAATCTTCAGATTTTCATTCTTATTTTTGGATTTCTGAATTTCCGAATTTCTAAATTTTTGAATTCCAAATGTCTGAAATTTCGAATTGTCAGTTTTTCGAGTTTCCGAAATGTTGAATTTTTGACCTTTCCAATTTCCGAATATTCGGAAAAATTTGAAAATTTGGATATTTCCGAATTAACAAATTTGTTTAAATTTGTTAAAAAACAAATTCAGAAATAAACAAATTGCACATGTCTAGTGAATCCCCCCCCCAGTGGGAACACAGACAGTAATAAAAGCATTATTTAACAAAAAACACAGCATTGTAGAGTTTAGTGAATTATCATTATAAAAATAGAAAATAAATATTAAAAAACTGGATAATAAGTAAATATATATATAAACATTCACTGCTGCCAATTTAAATGAATCAACAACATCTAAAAGTCACCATATTCACCAATAGCTGAATATGAAGTAGCGCTGTGATATACTCCATCAATATACACATACTGTATACAGGGGGTCCCCGGGTTACGAACAGGATAGGGACTGTAGGTTTGTTCTTAAGTCGAATTTGTTTGTAAGTCGGAACAGTACCTTTTTTAAGTGCAAATCTAGTCTCAGAGACAGGATGTAAACCCAAATCAACAGAGAAAGGCAACCGGATGGCAGGGGCGGCATGGTTAGTTCAAATATGTTTTGTTTCTTTTATTTTTTTACTTTTTAAACACTTTCTTTTATTTGTATTTATTTGTAGCTTGTCGTTTACTTTTTTTTTATTTTTGTATAATTTTCTTATTTTTAATATTATTTTTCTTATTCTTTACATTTTTTAATTATTTATTTTATTTTATTAATTTAATTATTACTGTATTTCTTATTTTTATTTTTTTTATCAATTTTTTTTTCACTTAACTTTATTGCTATCACACAGGAGGAAACAATTCCCTGTGTGATAGCAATTGGAGGTGACAGGTTCTCTTTATTGACCCTGTCACTTCCAAAACAGGAGTCCAGGATCGCAGCTGAGCACAGCTCTCCCCTCTCACTATTGTGTACAGCAGAGAGGTACACTGTATGGCACAGCAGGGAGATGGATGGTGAAAGCAGCCATCAGAGGCCAGGCAGGCTGGCCGGCCGGGCGGCCGGCCGCGGTGCACCATCGCGGGGCAGCGGCGTAGGAAAGACCGGGGATCGTGGAGGCTTCATAGGCCGCACAAGGCCTCGGCCACGACGGGCAGTTTCAGCGGCCTGGCAAGCCACCGGACCATACCAGGCCTGTGGATGGGCAGGCAGGAGGACGAAGGGGACCCGCAGCCAAGCCAGGAACGGAGGAAAGGCTCAGGAGAGGAAGATTCGGCCAGCAGTGACGTCATTCGGGCCCCGTTCGTAAGTAGGGGTCGTTCGTAAGTCGGATGTTCGTAAGTCGGGGACCCCCTGTATACAAGTGTCCTCAAAGTGATTAGTCCTTCCAGGAGTCCATAAACCACTACACAAGTGATAGAAAAATGTTTATGAAATGTAGGTAAAGCAACTTTAATAAAACTCTTTGGCAAAACTGACAGTGACCCTGTGTGTGCCGATTAAAGCATATCTTTATCCAGGGTTTAGCTTCAGAAGGAGTAGGGAAGGGGTAGAATCTTTGTCAGGTTTTACTTATTTGTATGAACCCATTGAGAGGATTTCCCCTGATTTCCTCTACTCCAACAAGGACACAGGCAGTAATAAAAACTGTTTGTATTAGATAACAGAGAAAATTGAGTACTGTCCGTGATACTTTTTTTATTTGCACTAAGAGCCCTTTCACACTGGGGCGGTTTGCGGGCGCTATTGCGCTAATAATAGCGCCTGCAAACCGACCCGAAAGTGCCGCTACTTTCATTCCAGTGTGAAAGCCCCAAGGGCTTTCACACTGGAGCGATGCACTGGCAGGACAGTAAAAAAGTCCTGCAAGCCGCATCTTCGGAGCGGTGAAGAAGTGGTGTGTATACCGCTCCTTCACCGCTCCTGCCCATTGAAATCAATGGGACGGCACGGCTATACCGCCGGCAAAGCGCCTCTGCAGAGGCGCTTTGCGGTGGTATGTAACCCTTTCTCAGCCGCTAGCAGGGGGTAAAACCGCCCCGCTAGCGGCCGCATACTGACAGTAAAACGCCGCTAATAATAGCGGCGTTTTACCGCCGACGCCCCCCCGCCCCAGTGTAAAAGGGCTCTTACATACAATTTTTCAGGACAAGCTTTCGGGGTTTGTCCCCTTCTTCAAGGTCCAAGCAGTACTGATTCACAAATTTTTAGGCAGAATGTTAAAGAAAAAAAAAAAAGAAAAACAAACACATACAAATCAATGGTAATAAAGATAGCAGCAGAGTTTATTACCATTGTTTTGTATGTGTTTGTTTTTCTCTTTTTTTTTTTTTCTTTAACATTCTGCCTAAAAATTTGTGAATCAGTACTGCTTGGACCTTGAAGAAGGGGACAAACCCCGAAAGCTTGTCCTGAAAAATTGTATGTTAGTGCAAATAAAAAAAGTATCACAGACAGTACTCAATTTTCTCTGTCACAATTGCACTAATACGGCTACAATCAAATCAAGTATTAGATAACAAGAAGGCTAGAACCCTGCTCAGTGTTTTATTTCTGTCTCCAGCCCCAGAAGAGATATTTTCTCACTACCAGTCTACACTGTCTTTGGTACAGGAAGTGAGGGTAAATCTCCTCATCCTCAACTATAAAAACTTATTGAGGTTCTAATCCTTCCCACTCTGTCCAAAACTAAAAATATTTAGGCAGGAGTTGCCTGTTAAGACTCAATCAATCAGTCAGTTAATCAATCTGTGGAGCTATAATACATTCCCCTTGTACTGGGATTAGCACTGGAGTAACAGTAGATATACTCTACCTATGACCGGGCAGCTTTTATTTCCAGATGAAGCCTTCATTTTACATCTGAATTTTACCTCTATGGCTGTTTTGTCACTTCTGTGCATACATTGTTTATACTGTGTGCTATACAGTGCCTTGAAAAAGTAATCATACCCCTTGAAATGTTCCACATTTTGTCATGTTACAACCAAAGAGGTAAATGTATTTTATTGGAATTTTATGTGATAGCCCAACACAAAGTGGCACATAGTTGTGAAGTGGAAGGAAAATGATAAATGGTTTTCAAAATTTTTTACAAATACATATGTGAAAAGTGTGGTGTGCATTTGTATTCAGTCCCTCTGAGTCAATACTTTGTAGAACCACCTTTCACTTCATTTTCAGCTGCAAGTTTTTTGGGGTATGTGTCTACCAGCTTTGCACATCTAGCGAGTGAAAGTTTTGCCCATTCTTCTTTGCAAAATAGCTCCAGCTCTGTCAGATTGGATGGAGAGCATCTGTGAACAGAAAATTTCAAGTCTTGCCACAGATTCTCAATTGGATTTAGGTCTGGACTTTGACTGGGCCATTCTAACACAGGAATATCTAAACCATTCCATTGTAGCTCTGGCTGTATGTTTAGGGTCGTTGTCAGGGCCATCTTTAAGGTAAGGCAAAAGGGAAGCTGCTGTGGCCCCCATCATTGTTGTGGGGCCGAAACAGCTGCCTCACACTTGCCAACTATCCCAGTTCAAATTCCCTTGTCTCTTGAAGTTTTAGTCCCGTGCTGTGTCCCGATATCACAGTGTGAAGTCCTGTTACTAATGCTGCCCATCTCTGACCTATTGCTGTTTACAGATGACTTACCTACAGACCCTGTGTTTACATGTAAATATCCGGCATCGATATGTAAATAGTGGTGGCATTAATATATAAATGGCCACAGACTGGCAGCATCAATATGTAATAGAGGCGACATGCATCTGTATATCATGCTCCCCTGAGGTAAAGGTGCATGCTTGAAAGTCCTGCCTACAACTGTGGTCATTAAGCCTAACATCAGCCTGTTCTGCAAAGGTAAGCAAATTGGAGGTGGAACCCTTTTTCAAAATAACATGGTGTCACAGCACAGCACTGTGAATTTGGGTACATGTTAATACGCACATCTCAGCAGATGCGTGAGGGTGTCATTAACAAATAATGGCACTGTTGTGTATCTGCTAAAGGGCAGCACGTTTCTGTGGTGTCAGGAAAGCGATTGTGCATGCGTTCCCAACACACACAAATGTGAACCCAGTCAAAATGTCTCAGTTACATTGGTGGTCAGTGTAGATCTTCTCATTACATTGGGGCTTGGTGTAAAATCCTTTCATTCACACTAGTGGCCAGTGTAAAGGTTCCCCTTACATTGGTGGTTACTGTGAATGCTCCTATTACCTTAGTGGTCAGTGTAAATCCCCATTACATTGGTGGTCAGTGTAGAAACTCCTCTTTATATTGGTAAAAAAAAAAAAAAACTTGCATTTTTGGTCAGTTTCAAATCCTTCCTTACATTGATGGTTCATTTAGAAGCCCCCTCTATATTGGTGGTGCGTGTAAATCCCCCCTTACATTGGTGGCCAGTGTAGAAATCCCCTTTATTGGTTGTTGATGTAAAATCCCCCATTACATTGGTTGTCAGTGTAAAGTCTTCATTACATTGGTGATCAGTGTACATTTCTCTTTACATTGGTGATAAGTGCAGAAATGCCGTTACACTGGTGGTCAGTGTAAATCCCCTTTACATTGGTGGTCAGTGTACATCCCCCCATAACATTGGTGATCAGTGTAGAAGTGTCACCTTACATTGGTGGTCAGTTCAAATCTCCTTGACAATGGTTGTCAGTGGAGATTACCCCTTACATGGTGGTCATTGTATATTCCCCCCTGGTGGTTGGTATAAATGCTCCTATCACATTGGTGTCAGTGTGGAAATCCCTCTTTATATTTGTGGGTGGCGTAAAATTCCTCGTTAAATGGTGGTCAGTGCAAATTCCCCCTCATATTAGTGGTCAGTGTAAATACCCCCTTGCGTTGGTGGTCATTGTAAATTCCCCATTACATTGGTGTTCAGTGTAGAATCCACCACTATATACTTGCCAAGGATTTCCAGCTTTACTCTACATGATTCAGAATGTGTACTGCCTCCTAACTAATCCCATCCTCCACTACCACTGATCCCTTCAACCCCCCAGCATTGCCAATGATCACCCCCCCCAAGCATTGCCACTGATACCAGGAGTCCTAGGATCCCTAGGGAGTCTTCTGTCTATTGATGGGCCCCCTCACCTCCCCAGTCCATGGTGTTCTGTAACATTTAGCAACCAATCAGTGAGCAGTAATGATGTGCACTAACCTCTTGCAACCAATCATTGAGCAGTAAGGATATGCAGTAACCTCTAGCAACCAATTAGTGAGCAGTAATAATGTGCAGTAACCTCTAGCAGCCAATCAGTGAGCAAGTATTGATGTACAGTAATCTCTAGCTATCAAGCAAGAATGTCCAGTAACCTCTAGCAACTAATCAGTGAGCAAGTATTGATGTATAGTAATCTCTAGCTATCAAGCAACAAGCAGAAGTCATGTGCTATAACCTCTAGTAAATAATCAGTGAGCCATAATGTGTGCTGAACCTCTAGCAGCCAGTCAGTGAGCGGTAATGATACACTGTAACCACTGGCAACCGCTGCCTGATCTGATTCAATAAACTGCTATTTTTTGTATGTCTCAGAGCAGGTGGAGAACAAAATTGCATGGAAGGGGGTGGGGGGCCCAAGAAAATGTTTGCCCAGGGTCCAATCATTATTAAAGATGGCCCTGGTCATTGTCCTGATGGAAGGTGAACCTCTGCCCCAGTCTCAAGTCTTTTTGCAGACTCTAACAGGTTTTCTTCTAAGATTGCCCTGTATTTGGCTCCATTCATCTTCCCATCAACTCTGATCCGCTTCCCTGCTGAAGAAAAGCTACCCCACAACATGATGCTGCCACCACCATGTTTCAAAGTGGGAATGTGGTGTTCAGGGTGATGCGCAGTGTTAGTTTTCCACCACACATAGTATTTTGCTTTTTGGCCAAAAAGTTCATAAAGGCCAGATTTGTGGAGTGCACGACTAATTGTTGTCCTGTTGACAGATTCTCCTACCTGAGCTGGGAAGAAGTAATGGCATTGCAAACATGTCCCGTGTTTTGCAGCGATTTGAAATCGTGGGCGGAATCACTGAGATTCTGTCCACGATCAGGTGTGAGTGTAGCCTTAAGGCCAAGAACACTGGCAGATAAACTGAATTTTACAAAGTCAAAGCACTCAAATTAAATATTGCATTTTTTAACTTCAGTGGTTTGGGTTGAGGCAAATCCTTATTGTCAAAATGTACATTTTTGTCTATGGCTTCATAAAAATATACTAATGGTTATTAATCATTAATGTGCTATATGTTTGCATACATGACCTTTGAAAAATCACCTGGGAGTGTCTATGCCAAGTACACTCATAGACATGGTGACAGTCTTCCAGGGTGGTTGCTTTCAGCTAGATCAGGTAATGATCTTGTTTATGGGAAGTTCCAGAAACACAAACCAACAGATCTTGGGGGGAAATAAGGGTTATTTCTTTTGCAAAAATCAGTTATAGTTTCTGTCTTGGATAACCAATGCCAGACAGCTCTTATGTGTCTTCTAAATAGCATCAGTCGAGCATGCATGTTTATAGATCTGCCAGCCTAAAGACTACCCAGTGAACATAAGGATCAGGCCTGCTCCCTAAATTTCCCTGTCCATGAGACCTAAAAATAAGGGCATTGCTAAAAATAACAATTGGCAAATATCCCCCAAGTTCAGATAGACGAGGATGTCTGCTACAATCAGTAACTAACTACCTATAGACATGAGCACAGTTCCTTATTCCAACCATATATTAATAATTAGGAGGTCATCATTTTATTGTATGGGTACTTGTACAGACATACCTCTGTTTTAGAATGGTTGGCTTTGTGGCAAAATGAATGAAATAAAAATACCATGGATAACCCAAGTAACTGATCCTATGTTGTATCATATAGGACTGAAAGTGATAAGAAGTCTCCGGTGATTTCATATTTCAACCTGGACAATAATGGAAACCATCAACAGCTCTTTCCCTTTAAGGGTCATCAGCACCTGCAACATGGATTTGTATAAGTTCCTTTTTGACACTCAGATCTGTACGCTGACCTTAAGCCCGGGTTCACACCTATGCGAATTAGAGGTGCGTTTCCGCACCTCTAATTCGCATAGCAGGAGAATGTGACTGGCTCCCTATGGAGCCAGTTCACATATCTCCGGGGCGGCTACGGTGCGCACTGCACAAAAACGCTGTGCGTCTTTGGCTGCGTTTCAGGGCCGAATTCAGGCATAGAATCGGCCCTGATTCGTCCCTGAAACGGTGAACAGGGACGCACAGCGCTCCTGTGCGATCCGCAGCCCGTTGTGGTGTGAACCCGGGCTTAGATCATATCTTTACACAGGTATGTAGGAAACATTTCAAGAACAGTGTCATGCTTTGGGCTATACTGTAGTCATGCTATCAGTGGAGATCTAC
This sequence comes from Aquarana catesbeiana, assembly GCF_042186555.1. Lineage (NCBI taxonomy): Eukaryota > Metazoa > Chordata > Amphibia > Anura > Ranidae > Aquarana > Aquarana catesbeiana. Next base: position 226,120,198 of record NC_133334.1, on the reverse strand, counting down.
ATCACTTCATCTGGATCTACCTAACGATTTGAATGCATTACTCACAAAAGCGCTATGCAGGTATATTATCGCTATTATTGGTATGAAAGTATTAGAGAGAGGAAAAACTGAGTTATTAATAAATACTGCAGCAATGTCATGAAATCTTTAGTAAATAATGTCATATTTTTTATTTGCATCATTTATTTTTAATACATAAATCATAATACTGAAGAATCTCATTGTATAGTTCCTGTACAATCTTCATATTTAGTAGCACAAATGTGAGGACCTACCTAACAATTCCTGCGAGGAATGCCCTTGCAAGTTGTACTACATAGTTGTAGAGCTAGAAGGGACTAAATAATTAGATTGTACAAGCACGTCTCATACAGAATTCTACCTCTTTAACTGCTGCTGCTTGCAAGTATGCCATGAACCGAGGCCACACAGAAGAACGACTCGGTTGTGCACATCCAATGCATATAGGGGAGGAGAATGCCAATTTAGAGAGCAGATGGATGATTTCCAGATGGTGTACTCCAAAGACATCAGTTATAAGAAGTAGCTAAATGATAAAGAACGTGGAGAGAAAGTGACCTTTCAGATAAAATAAGAACAGTGTACACCGGAGATAGTTTTCCAGAAATATTTTTGTGATAAGTTAGCTATGTAATGATCGTTGTTCCTTAAAGCCCATATTCAGGCTAAATGTTTTTTTTAGTATGGTGCCCAATATTGTTCTTGCTCCAATACTCGCCATCATTCCATAGATGTCCAGCACAGTACTTCCCTTTGCAGCAAACTGTCCTAAGTTATTTAAATCAGAAGACTGGGGACAACTATGAATGCGGGAGGTTATGTTCTCTTCCTTGGAAGGAGCATCACTAGGGTGCCCTTCATTCAATGTATTGATGCATAGAGTGGCCCTGACCATTACCACTAGGAGAAGACAGAAAAAAAGAAGCCAGCGCAATGACTGGTCTGAGGAATTCTGAAGAAGGTAAGTATAATTAAAAAAAATGTAATTATACTACTAGGAGACCCTTTATAGAGAAGGGATATTGGCGGACGTGGGGGGATAGGGGTTGGGCTTTAAAGTAGGCCTTTCCTTAAAAAAAATATCGGAGCCATAATTTCTGACCTACTTCTAGAACTGTTAACTGCCTGGCTATAATGCAGACCCTCTGGCTTCAGTTCTTTCTAAATCCCTGTCAGCAAAAGAAAGGAAAGAATAAGGGCGTTGAACAATGATCCCCTGATAGCATTAGTTACCATTCATCAATCAGCTACTAATGTAAAAATATATTTTTATTCCACATTGTTAAAAGCCACATGGTAAGGGCAACATATAGCCCAAAATATATACGTAATATCACAAGCACATGATAATCAGACAGTAGAAATCAGAAAGAAAAACAGATGCCTCTGAACATAGACTGTATTATTTAATGTGTAGCACAAAACATCAAAAACTCACATTGAGGTAGGGGTAGATAGGCACATCTAAACCAGTGGATACCGCTGATTCGGGTGTCAAACAAGCGCTGTGTCCATGAGTTGCTGAGCCTCTCTTCTTTTCGGCTGCTAGCAGGGTGCTTTTTACGCTTTTCAGTCGCTTTGGAAACGCTGCCCATTCATTGCAATGGGCAGGGCATTTTGGGAGCGCTATTTACAGCACTCCCAAACCACCCCAAACACACTGCAATGAATGGGAGGCGCTTTTCAGAGGCTATTTTTAGTGCTAAAGCCCCTGAAAACCGCCTCCTTGTGAAAGTAGCCTTAGGGACAATGATTATGCTAGGTGATGTATGGGCCCCAATGATACAGTGGTGTGTTGATTGCCAGTTTGGGTTGTGTTTGGCCCAGGAGCGGGTTTGCTTTATTTTGAACTGTCCATGACACTTTTAGGTTTTTATGTGAGCCGATTCATGTCTGGTAATGCTTGAGTTCCAGTTTGGAACGCACTTCCTGTCTGGCGGCCATTTTTGGGTGACGCGCTTGTGCGTCACTTCCGGTTTCCCCTGAAGGTTCTTGTCTGGCGAAGCTTACGTTCCAGCGTGGAACGCACTGCTGGTCTGGCAGCCATTTGGGTGACACGTCTGCACGTCACTTCCGGTTTTCCCTGGAGGTCTGTGTCTGATGACGCAGGCTTGCAGGCTTGTCTCCCTGCGAGCGATGACGTCCTTGGCCATACTTGGCTATTTGCCTATGAGGGAGACAGCTAGGAAAATCTATGTGATGTCTGTTTAACAGAGAGTTGTGGCTGATTGATAGAGTCTGCTCAGTGTTCTGGGGCTGCTCATGCTGTCTTGAAAGTTTCACACTGATTCAGTAGCTATAGAGTATACTAGATAGTAGGAGGAAACCTGGCAGATGAGAGTATGGCCCTGGCCAATTAGAAGGGAAAGTGCCCCAATGCATGCTGGGTGTATTTATATCTGAAGAGCACATGGGTTCTGGGTTCCTCTACAGAAAGAGGTCCAGGTGGGAATGGGTCCTGCCGTCCCTCCTCAGCGTAGGCTGCCATGCAGCCTCAGGTGGTCGACCTGAGAGCCTGAAACATTGAAGTTGCAACGCATGGTTCTTGTGAGAGCTGACTCACATGGGAGGATGTCCGCGGATCCTGTCTGGTACTGCTGAAGAAGGCTGCCATGTGTGCTTCAGGAGTCTTGTGAGTACAGACCCTCCACAGGGGATCCCTGGGACTTGTGCTGTTAAAGCCTCACTCTGGGTGCTAGAAGTCAGCTACTGGGTACTGGGTTCCAGCTAAAGGGGACACTGGCTAGTGTCTTGAAGAGGCAAAGTTCACTGAGTTCCTTCTGCTACAATGGGACTTCATTCAATACAGGCACTGTATGGTCCTACAGATAATCTGCTACACAGTTCTATTGAGAGAGTTGTCCTCATCTGTGAATAGTTCATTTGAAGTATCCTACAAATTTTTTTCTCTTAATAATTTCTCCAAATAAAATACAAAAAAACAAATGCCCTAGACCGGTCATTGGAATACAAGCGGAAGAGTGTGTGCACCTGGCTGTATGAAAAGACTCTGTAACTGGCTGCGGATTAATCAGAGGGAGACCCAGGCACAAATATTCCAGCGTCTCCAGTGCTACATAAGTTTGTGGGTTGATGACCCCCTGATACGTAGCTAGTTTAGCTCCTTTAATCTGCCCTTTCCTTTAACTGCTTACTACTTACTACTAGATCAGAAAAGTCCTTATCTGCATACTTGTCATAGGTCGATGACTCAGAAATACTGAAGCCAGAGGGACTGGTTAATAACCAGGCAATCCAGTGTGGGCAAATGTACTGAGTTTGTGATCTGCATTTGGAATGTCGCTACCGTTGCCATGACACCCGCTGCAGATTGCAAGGACAGTGCGATTTGAATGCAGTGTGGGAAACCGGCACAAAACGTGGGTTTCCCACGCTGCGTTCTAGTGTGAATAGGCCCTTACTGAATCCCACCTAAGGTTAATCTTTTTCTTTAGATGAACAAACATGCTTATAGCAAATGTACAGTATATGAGATATATACAGTGCTTTGAAAAAGTATTCATACCGCTTGAAATTTTCCACATTTTGTCATATTACAACCAAAAATGGAAATGTATTTTATTGGGATTTTATGTGATAGACGAACACAAAGTGGCACATAGACATATGCAACTAGTTTCGTTCCTAATTAGTTTTTTAACAAATTTCGACAAATTCATTAATTTGGAAATATCCGAATTAACGAACACCCGTTTAATTAATTTTTCCGAATATTCATAAATTCGAATATTTGAAAATTGGTAAATTCGAATATTTGTAAATTCGTAAATTCGAATAATGGAAAATGTGCAAATTCAAAAATTCAGTAGTTGTCGTTTCAGTTATAGTTGTTGTTGTTTCAGTTGTAGTTGTTGTTTTAGTTCTTGTTGTTGTTATTGTTTTCAATTGTTTCAGTTGTTGTTTTTGTTTTCAGTTGTTGTTTCTGTTGTTGTTTCAGTAGTTGTTTTCAGTTGTTGTTGTTTCAGTAGTTGTTTTCAGTTGTTGTTTCAGTAGTTGTTTTCAGTTGTTGTAGTTGTTTTCAGTTGTAGTTGTTTTAGTTGTTATTGTTGTTTCAGTTGTTGTTTCAGTTGGAATTGTTGTTTCAGTTGTAGTTGTTGTTTCAGTTGTTGTTACATAGTTGCATAGTAGGTTACATAGTAGGCGAGGTTGAAAAAAGACCATCAAGTCCAACCTATGTGTGTGTGATTATATGTTGTCAGTATTACATTGTATATCCCTGTACGTTACGGTTGTTCAGGTGCTTATCTAATAGTTTTTTGAAACTATCGATGCCCCCCCGCTGAAACCACCGCTTGTTGTTGTTTTCAGTTGTTGTTGTTGTTCTTTCTGTTGTTGTTGTTTCAGTAGTTGTCGTTTCAGTAGTTGTTTTTTCAGCAGTTGTAGTTTTCAGTTGTATTCAGTTGTAATTGTTTTCAGTTGTTGTTTCAGTTGTTGTTTTCAGTTGTTGTTGCTGTTGTTTCAGTTGTTCTTTCTGTTGTTGTTTCAGTAGTTGTTGTAGTTGTTTTCAGCTGTTGTTGTTTCAGTTGTTGTCGTTGTTGTCAATTGTTGTTGCTGTTGTTTCAGTTGTTGTTCTTTCTGTTGTTGCTGTTGTTGTTTCAGTAGTTGTTCTTGTAGTTGTTTTCAGTTGTTGTAGTTTTCAGTTGTAGTTGTTTTCAGTTGTTGTAGTTTTTTCAGTAGTTGTTGTTTCAGTAGTTGTTTTCAGTTGTTGTAGTTTTCAGTTGTTGTAGTTTTCAGTTGTTGTAGTTTTCCATTGTAGTTGTTTTTAGTTGTTGTAGTTTTCAGTTGTAGTTGTTTGTTTCAGTTATAACTTAACTATTACTAACTATCAAATTATAGGTATTGGAATTTCCTTTCAAATTTGGCTGTTAGAGAACATAAATAATACAAATTTATCCGAAGTTACGAACTATCCAAAATAACGAAAGCTGTATCTCAACAAATGGATTGTAACAAATTAATAATAATAAATAACACTAATAATAATAATAAAAACGTGTTATTATTATTATTATTAATAATTCATTCTGTCCAATTTGTTTTGATGCGGCATTCGTTATTTCAGATAATTTGTAACTTCAAATAAATTTGTTAAGTTGAATAACAGCAAAATTTGAAAGGAAATTCCAATAGTCTAGTGGCACATAATTGTGAAGTGGAAGGAAAATGATAAATGGTTTTCCAAGTTTTTTTACAAATAAACATGTGAAAAATGTGGTGTGCATTTGTATTCAGCCCCCTTTACTCTGATACATCTAACTAAGATCTAGTGGAACCAATTGCCTTCAGAAGTCACCTGATTAGTAAATAGAGTCCACCTGTGTGTAATTTAATCTCAGTATAAATACATATTCTGTGAAGCCCTCAGAGGTTTGTTAGAGAACCTTAGTGAACAAACAGCATCATGAAGGCCAAGGAACACACCAGGCAAGTTAGGGATAAGGTTGTGGAGAAGTTTAAAGCAGGGTTAGGTTATAAAAAAAATCCCAGGGTGATCTGGACATGGATTCCAGACGATCCGGCTTTCTTCCTTCTCCATTTTACCAAGATCCCAGTGAAGCACTACCAAAAATCAATCATACGACACTTACTGAATGCTGCCAAATCCTGCATCCTCCTGTTATGGAACAATGTCACACCACCCTCTATTGGGACTTGGTTAAATAGAGTAGAAGACATCAAGAAATTAGAGGATTTAATCCTTACGGCCCAAAATAAACAAGAGAGGCATTTTAAGGCAAGGAGGCTATGGAACATGTTTCTTCTATCTGACAAAGGAGTGACACTGCTCGGACAATAGCTGACCAACGCCCACATGATCTATTTGCGCAACTGGTGAGTGTAAATTCACTGCTGCGGGATCTCCACTCTTCTACCCCCTTCTCTCCCATCGCCTACCCCTTTCGATTTTTCCTTTTGTGTACCCCTTCCTCCCCTCCCCCCTATCTACTCTAGAATCCTTGACTTCTTGTTTCCCCTGATATCTTTCTTTTCTTCCCTGGAGCTTTCTTCTCATTTTTCTCTCTTTTTCTACGAGTTAGGAGCACGTATAATGCAGGGATCGGGCAGCTTAAGCTGCATTGTGAAAGCCGTTTATTCAAATAGCTGGCCATTCCACGGTGATGACAATGTTCGGAAATGGACACACCACTCCTTTACATTGCAGTATCAGATGTACCATTGTTATTTAATCTATATGTTGAAATGCTGTGAACCAGGAACATCCCTGAGTGTTTAAAAAGCTAAGTCATTATGCCATTGCTTTTTGACATTACCTTAACTGAACTTGCCTTTAACGTGTTCTACAATAATAAAAATATATATTTGTAAAGAAATAAAAATCCCAAGCTTTGAACATCTCGAGGAGCATTGTTCAATCCATCATCGGAAAATGGAAAGAGTATGGTACAACTGCAAACCTACCAAGACATGGCCGTCCACCTAAACTGACAGGCCGGGCAAGGAGAGCATTAATCAGAGAAGCAGCCAAGAGGCCCATGGTAACTCTGGAGGAACTGCAGAGATCCACAGCTCATCTGGGAGAATCTGTCAACAGGACAACTATTAGTCGTGCCCTCCACAAATCTGGCCTTTATGGAAGAGTGGCAAGAAGAAAGCCATTGTTGAAAGAAAGCCATAAGAAGTCCATGCCACGCAGCAAACATGTGGCAGAAGGTGCTCCGTTTAGATGAGACCAAAATTGAACTTTTTGGCCTAAAAGCAAAATGCTATGTTTGGCGGAAAACTAACACTGTTCATCACCTGAACACACCATCCCACCATGAAACATGGTGGTGGCAGCATCGTGTTGTGGGGATGCTTTTCTTCAGCAGGGACAGGGAAGTTGGTCGCAGTTGATCGGAAGATGTATGGAGCCACAGAACAATCTTAGAAGAAAACCCGTTAAGAGTCTGCAAAATACTTGAGACTGGGGTGGAGATTCACCTTCCAGCAGGACAACGACCCTAAATATACAGCCAGAGCTACAATGGAATGGTTTAGATCAAAGCATATTCATGTGTTAGAATGGCCCAGTTAAAGCCCAGAACTAAATCCAATTGAGAATCTGTGGCAAGACTTGAAAATTGCTGTTCACAGACGCTCTCCATCCAATCTGACAGAGCTTGAGCTATTTTGCAAAGAAGAATGGGCAAAAATGTCACTCTGTAGATGTGCAAAGCTGGTAGAGACATCCCCAAAAAGATTTGCAGCTGTAATTGCAGCTAAAGGTGGTTCTACAAAGTATTGACTCAGGGGGGCTGAACACAAATGCATGCCACATTTTTTACATATTTATTTGTAAAAAAATGTGAAAACCATTTATCATTTTCCTTCCACTTCACAATTATGTGCCACTTTGTGTTGGTCTATCACAAAAAATCCTAACAAAATACATTTACGTTTTTGGTAGTAACATGACAAGATGTGGAAAATTTCAAAGGATATGAATACTTTTTCAAGGAACTGTATATATACAGTACTTTTTTTAAACACCTTAGGTAATTATTTTTTTCTTCTTTACTTCCTTTTTTCCCCAGTTAATGAACTCGCTGTGCTGGCTTGGTCCAATTCATACAATGTGTTAAGAAATTCACAGGAAGTGTTTGCTAGTAAAGGAGACTGGAACCTTTTGAATATCACAGTACAGAATGACACCTATGGCTTTCTGAATAGCAAGTACACAGTAATCATTTATAAGGTAAATAATAGAACAAAAGCTTGGGTAAAGCAGTCTTTCAGAATACAATTATAAGCTCATACTGTATGTGCAAAGCACAGACAGAGCACCTGAGACCTGCCTAGTCCAGGCTCATTTCAAGCAACTTGAGCTTTCCTATTCTTCACCTGTTTACATCATGTGTTTCCATCACCCGTGTATCCAACTGAAATTCTGTATATACAGAGGGGTTTACAGAATTATCAAATACATTTTACTTTATTTATACTGAGTGCCATATGGGGCTTAAGAGCTTCTTAATGCTTTGCTTGTGAAATGCAATAATGGAAAATGTGTCACAATTGCCTCATGTAGTCACTATTGTGACAAACCAAACATCCATGTGTTTAGAATCACCTGGTTTATGGTAATGCGTTTGTTGTTGGTAGGATAATCGCTGTCCCATAAACTACTGTTCTCTATGTTTGATCCAAAAAATGCACCTGTGCCCAGACTATGGACATTATAGTATATACATTTCTTTATCATCTTTACTTGAGAGACACAGGACAATAGTTCTTGGACCTGTTTTTATATTGCCACCTTTAGGAGGTTTGGACACTGGCAAAACACAAACATTAGATCTAGCCTCTGTATAACTCTGGCTGCAACAGATAATATCCAGAATCGTTGATAGTGCCAAGAAAGACCTACTAGAACAGCTGAACTTTATTTGGGGTTAATCAGAGGCACTTTAAACGATGACCCTTATCTCCAGCTGAATTCCTCAGGATGCCATGACTGCTTGAAGTTTTTTTACCAAGTTTGCTAGTCGGCCACTGCTGCAACACCACCTGCCAGCAATATTATTTTAAGAAACACTGAAAAAATATATACAGTCAGGTCCATAAATATTGGGACATCGACACAATTCTAATCTTTTTGGCTCTATACACTACCACAATGGATTTGAAATGAAACGAACAAGATGTGCTTTAACTGCAGACTTTCTGCTTTAATTCAAGGGTATTTACATCCAAATCAGGTGAACGGTGTAGGAATTACAACAGTTTGTATATGTGCCTTCCACTTTTTAAGGGATCAAAAGTAATGGGACAGATTAACAATCATCCTTCAAACTTTCACTTTTTAATACTTGGTTGCAAATTCTTTGCAGTCAATTACAGCCTGAAGTCTGGAACGCATAAACATTACCAGACGCTGGGTTTCATCCCTGGTGATGCTCTGCCAGGCCACTACTGCATTTGTCTTCAGTTCCTGCTTGTTCTTGGGGCATTTTCCCTTCAGTTTTGTCTTCAGCAAGTGAAATACATGCTCAATCGGATTCAGGTCAGGTGATTGACTTGGCCATTGCATAACATTCCACTTCTTTCCCTTAAAAAACTCTTTGGTTGCTTTTGCAGTATGCTTCGGGTCATTGTCCATCTGCACTGTGAAGCGCCGTCCAATGAGTTCTGAAGCATTTTGCTGAATATGAGCAGATAATATTGCCCGAAACACTTCAGAATTCATCCTGCTGCTTTTGCTTTTGTGAGCAGTCACATCATTAATAAATACAAGAGAACCAGTTCCATTGGCAGCCATACATGCCCACGCCATGACACTACCTCCACCATGCTTCACTGATGAGGTGGTATGCTTTGGATCATGAGCAGTTCCTTTCCTTCTCCATACTCTTCTCTTCCCATCACTCTGGTACAAGTTGATCTTGGTCTCATCTGTCCATAGGATGTTGTTCCAGAACTGTGAAGGCTTTTTTAGATGTTGTTTGGCAAACTCTAATCTGGCCTTCCTGTTTTTGAGGCTCACCAATGGTTTACATCTTGTGGTGAACCCTCTGTATTCACTCTGGTGAAGTCTTCTCTTGATTGTTAACTTTGACATACATACACCTACCTCCTGGAGAGTGTTCTCGATCTGGCCAACTGTTGTGAAGGGTGTTTTCTTCACCAGGGAAAGAATTGTTCGGTCATCCACAACAGTTGTTTTCCGTGGTCTTCTGGGTCTTTTGGTGTTACTGAGCTCACCGGTGCGTTCTTTCTTTTTAAGGATGTTCCAAACAGTTGATTTGGCCACACCTAATGTTTTTGCTATTTCTCTGATGGGTTTGCTTAGTTTTTTCAGCCTAATGATGGCTTGCTTCACTGATAGTGACAGCTCTTTGGATCTCATATTGAGAGTTGACAGCAACAGATTCCAAATGCAAATAGCACACTTGAAATGAACTCTGGACCTTTTATCTGCTCCTTGTAAATGGGATAATGAGGGAATAACACACACCTGGCCATGGAACAGCTGAGCAGCCAATTGTCCCATTACTTTTGGTCCCTTAAAAAGTGGGAGGCACATATACAAACTGTTGTAATTCCTACACCATTCACCTGATTTGGATGTAAATACCTTCAAATTAAAGCTGAAAGTCTGCAGTTGAAGCACATCTTGTTCGTTTCATTTCAAATCCATTGTGGTGGTGTATAGAGCCAAAAAGATTAGAATTGTCCCAATATTTATGGACCTGACTGTATATCCATAGTGCAGGCATCTTTAGTGTGGGGTGCCGGCTGTGACTCCTTGATACTTCACAGCTGGTTTCCCACTGCCCTTTGTGAATGATCTTGCAGCCTTCTGGGACCTGTGACATGTGGGAGCGGGTACTTGTCAAAGCAAGATACCCCCCCCAAAAAAATGAAGCGCCGAAAGTTGAAGAGGAATGGGGGAGGAGGCAGAAAAGCGGAAAATACTCTTTTGGGTGAAGTTATGCTTTAGGATGTAAAAATGTTATTCTTGCTTCATTGTAACTACCCTTGTTTATTGATAGCAGATCAGCTCAAAGGGGCAACCTCTGATATTAATTAAAGAAACCATGCAAGATTAAAATAAACAAACAAATATATAAATACATTGTGTTTCTACTTAACTTTTTGTTAATCATAATCAGCCCTAATTAACACCTTCCTCCTCTTCTTCCCTTAGGTATTATTTTGCTACTTTTTTTACCATTTATATTTAAACTTTTTTAATGTTGATTATTTTGTTTGCTAATTTTTTTCAGTGCTTTATTTAAAAAAGTGCAAAATTGAAAACAAATGTATTACATTGTAAATAACTTTTGCATGAATGGGTTAATTAACACTGTCATTGGCCACTAATACAGTACACAGGGGATACAAGAGAAGTATGGCCAAAACACTTAGTTTAGTTCTCCTGTGACTCAGAGTCAGCTTCTATAGGGCAATTGCCCTCTGTCAGCTGGCGTAGCAGAGCCGCTCCAGCCTCTGGAAGGATCATGGCCATATTGTCAGAAACTAACCAGCTGCCCGATTGACAATTGGCTCTGGTGTCTGGCACCTGAAGCAAAGTGAACTGTGCCTACCCCCTCCCCAGGCCCGCACTCAAGTGAGCATTAGAGGAGCTGAGCGGAGAGTGATGACTGACAGTCACTGCCCTCCACTTAGTCAAGAACTGAGCAATTAGCGGTCATGTGATCACTCAGTTCTCAAGCTTATTATTGCCTAGTGGGGGTGGGGGTGGGGGTCTGGGTGGGTACAGTTTGGTGTTATTGCAGTGGGCACCGGATGACCTTGTTTTAGCACTGATGTCCTTAAAGCAACCTTGCAAGTTGAAAAAAATAATAACAATAAAAAATAACCAATAGAACACAAGCAGTATGGCTCCAGTTCTTAGTTGTATGCTTCCTTGTTGCATGAACCCTCCCTTGTCAATATACAATCAAAATCTATAAAGATGAGAACATTTCCTGTTACGTGTTCTGTATTTCTACCCATCGGGAATGTTTAACTTTATATTTTTATGTGTTGTTGAATGTGTTATGCCAAGCATTTTCTACATTGTATCAAACATTTACTTGTGATCGGTTTAAAAAGTAAAATAGGAAAAAAAGTAAAAACAAATAGAGAAAATTTGTTGTAAAACCTAAGTTTAAGCCTAATTTTAGTAAAAATAAAACTAATCATCACAAGGGACATGACTTTTATTTTGGTGTGTACTTTGTGCTGTTGCCTCCTGGATTCCTTTAAATGTTCATCCTTGATGCCCCCCCTTCCAGTGCAGTAGAGGTTAAAAGAACTGAGGGAGCTGTGATAGGCACTCAAGACTACCCGAATATGCCTGCCTTTTCCGTTTTTTTTGGCATTTACAGTATCTCACAAAAGTGAGTAAACCCCTCACATTTTTGTAAATATTTTATTATATCTTTTCATGTGACAACACTGAAGAAATGACACTTTGCTACAATGTAAAGTAGTGAGTATACAGCTTGTATAACAGTGTAAATTTGCTGTGCCCTCAAAATAACTTAACACACAGCTATTAATGTCTAAACCACTGGCAACAAAAGTGAGTACACATCCCCCGGCGCTTTGCCGGCGGTTCAGCGGCGCTGCCCATTGATTTCAATGGGCAGGGGCGCTTTAGGAGAGGTGTATACCGCTGCAAAGATGCTGCTTGCAGGACTTTTTTTACCGTCCTGCAAGAGCAATGATCCAGTGTGAAAGCACTTGGGCTTTCAAACTGGAGTGAGAGGAGAGGCTCTTTACAGGCGCTATGCAGGCGCTATTTTTAGCACTATAGCGCCTGTAAAGCGCCTCAGTGTGAAAGCGGCCAAAGTGAAAAGACTGGGAGAAAGTGCATTTCCCAATGTGGGGGCCCAACGACTAACAAACCTACACTGGAGCACTGGTTATCGTTGTTTGTCTGAGTACAGGACAGGCAGATTCCTTTTTTACAATCTCCACTACCTGTCAGTATTCTTTAGAAAAAGTTGTGACAAAAGTGACTGGTTGTTGTGAAGATTTCATACCTAATCCTTTCTTTTTTCCAAAATTGTTTTTTTTTAGAAGATCACTTCTATCTTTTTTGTTAGCTATGTCTCTACCCCTTTCAATATAACTGGAGGAGCAACCTCTCTGTGATGGCCCTAGACTGATTAAATTACAGACCCCTCTAAAGATGTTATCTGAAGAGCAGTTTCTTTGGGCTCTAGGGAACTCTCCAACTAGTATAGCATGGATGGTATGGTATGGATGGCAGCTGGTGGCAAATAATGTTGTGCTGCCAGAACAAGATATACGATAAGTACAATAAGAAATTTTACCTGTATGAAGATTACTCTTCAAGGTAACATCTAAGTAATTGTCACAACATGGTGCTCACCAGAAAAATTAAGATGTAGTTGATTATCGTTAATGTATTTTAATGAATCGTCCAAAAGATCTGCCTCTCCATCCCACACCATCAGAATATCATCTATATAACGACCATACCAGTAAATATTGGCCTTTTATGGATTATTAGGAGAAAACATAGCTAACTCTTCTCTTCACTCTTTGTACAAATTTGCCATGGAGTGGACAGTGAGAATTTAGCCCCCATCGAAGTCAGCAAATAGTACTGTCCATCGAACAGGGAAAAAATTGACAAAGACAAAAATTCCTGAAGCTCTGATGAATATGTACTGTAATTACTTATGATATTTAACAGCACTGAGTCCAATATCCTGGGGGACCGAAGAATACAGTGCTTCTAAATATGTCATATAAATGTCATAAATATAGCCCGGCATTCGAAGCACAAAAGGCTGCAGGTTTAATTCCACCCATTCTCCTAGGCACTCAAGGAGTGACTCTATACCTGCCCAAATCGGGCGACCCCAAACAGGGTTGCTCAATTTATAGATCTTGAGCAAGTGGTAGAAGACAGGAGTAACAGGGTGCGCCACAAAAAGATATTCTGCTGTTTTGGTGGACAAATTTCCCAGCTTCCTGCCTATACAATAGATACAAAAAGTCTACACACCCCTGTTAAAATGTCAGGTTTCTGTGATGTAAAAAAATTAGACAAAGATAAATCATTTCAGAACTTTTTCCACCTTTAATGTGACCTATAAACTGTACAACTTGGTTGAAAAACAAACTGAAATCTTTTAGGGGGGAAGTAAAAATAAAAAACTAAAATAATGTGGTTGCGTAAGTGTGCACACCCTCTTATAACTGGGGATTTATCTGTGTTCAGAATTAAGCAATCACATCCAAACTCATGTTAAATAGGAGTCAGTACACATCTGTCATTTAAAGTGCCTCTGATTAACCCCAAATAAAGTTCAGCTGTTCTAGTAGCTCTTTCCTGATATTTTCTTAGTCGCATCCTACAGCAAACGCCATGGTTCACAGAGAGCTTCCAAAGCTTTAGAAGGATCACCTTGTTAAAAGGTATCAGTCAGGAGAAGGGTACAAAAGAATTTCCAAGGCATTAGATATACCATGGAACACAGTAAAGTTAGTCATCATCAAGTGGAGAAAATATGGCACAACAGTGACATTACCAAGAACTGGAAGTCCCTCCAAAATTGATGAAAAGATGAGAAGAAAACTGGTCAAAGGAGCTGCAGGAATATCTGGCAAGTATCGGCTGTGTGGTACATGTGACAACAATCTCCCTTATTCTTCATATGTCTGGGCTATGGGGTAGAGTGGCAAGACAAAAGCCTTTTCTTACGAAGAAAAACATCCAAGCCCGACTAAATTTTGCAAAAACACATCTGAAGTCTCCCAAAAGCATGTGCGAAAATGTGTTATGGTCTGAAGAAAACAAGGTTGAACTTTTTGGCCATAATTCCAAAAAGATATGTTTGGCACAAAAACAACACTGCACATCACCAAAAGAACACCATACCCACAGTGAAGCATGGTGGTGGCAGCATCATGCTTCGGGGCTGTTTATCTTCAGCTAGAACAGGGGCCTTAGTCAAGATAGAGGGAATTATAAACAGTTCCAAATACCAGTCAATATTGGCACAAAACCTTCAGGCATTCGCTAGAAAGCTGAATATAAAGAGGAACTTCATCTTTCAGCATTACAATGATCCAAAGCATACATCCAAATCAACAAAGGAATGGCTTCACCAGATGAAGATTAAAGTTTTGGAATGGCCCAGCCAGAGCCCAGACCACAATCAGATTTAAAATCTGTGGGGTGGTCTGAATAGGGCTGTGCACTGGAGATGCCCTTGCAATCTGACAGATTTGGAGTGTTTTTGCAAAGAAGAGTGGGCAAATATTGCCAAGTAAAGATGTGCCATGCTGATAGAGTCATACCAAAAAAGACTGAGTGCTGTAATAAAATCATAAGATGCTTCAGCAAAGTATTAGTTTAAGGGTGTACACACTTATGCAACCATATTGTTTTAGTTTTCTTGTTTTATTTCCCTCCACCTAAAAGATTTCAGTTTGTTGTTTAACTGAGTTGTACAGGTTATAGGTCATATTAAAGGTGGAAAAAGTTCTGAAATCATTTTTCTTTGTCTCAAGTTGAACCAATTCTTACTCAATCACAGCTTGAAAGGCATCAACAGCAGGAATATGAGCTTGTACTGGATAACAAAACCTATTTTCTTTATATAGCACACTGCTGTTGGTGCCATGCAAGCCGCCCAAAGGTTCAACCTGCAATCGCTCCATATATAGCCTGGCACATTGATCAGCAAACAAAGACTGTTGTAGCATGATCCACCTGTTATTAGCTTTCCAGATCCTCCACAGACTCGCCACTGAAGTGTTTCCGTAAGAGGATATTTGTAATAAATCTATTGATGATCAGAATAAAAGAAAAGACACTAAAGTGGTGTGTGTGGCAGAGAAAGAAAGGCCTTTCTTTCTCTCCCGCACACTACTTTAGTGTTTTTTCTACAATTCTAGATGTCAATAGACTTATTAGAAATATCCTCTTACGGAAACACTTCAGTGGTGAGTCTGTGGAGGAATAATGCTGTCCTCAGAGAGCTAATGACAACCATTAGGTGGATTATGCTACATAATCTTTTGTGTTTTCTGTGCAATTTGGCAGACTATATATGGAACAGTTGCAGGTTGAGTCTTAGGCCCCTTTCACACTGGGGCGGTGGGGGCATCGGCGGTAAAACAGCGCTATTTTTAGCGCTGTTTTACCGTCGTTTTTGCGACTGTATACGGCCGCTAGCGGTGCAGTTTTAACCCCCGCTGGCGGCCGAAAAAGGGTTAAAACCGCTCGTACAGCGCGGCTATAGCCACGGTATTGCCGCGGTATAGCCGCGCTGTCCCATTGATTTCAATGGGCAGGAGAGGTTTAGGAGCGGTGAACACACCGCTCCTTCACCGCTCCAAAGATGCGGCTCGCTGGACTTTTTTTACTGTCCTGCCAGCGCACTGCGTCAGTGTGAAAGCCCTTGGGCTTTCACACTGAACAAACAGCGGAGGCTGTTTAGGGGTGGTTTGCAGGCGGTATTTTTAGCGCAATAAAGCCTGCAAACCGCCCCAGTGTGAAAGGGGCTTTAGGGCGGCTTGCACGGCATCAACAGCAGTGTGAATATCAATAATGTTGTCTCCGCGCTACCCAATAAGAGTGCAAATTAATAACAAAGAATAGATTTCAGACAGCACTGACATGCTGGCCAGCATCAACGATGATAATATTCCTAAAAGAGTGCAGCACATCAAAAGCCAAAGAAAAAAAAAATCAAAAACGCACCTCTATCATGCATCAATGTGCAAACCCATGAATAAATAAACCGCTTTCAATATAATATATACAAAATAAAATGCATGAATTTCAATGTGCAAACAAATGACATGCGTAAATTTGGAATGGTCATGTATAAACATAAAAACACTGAAAATATTGCATATATAAAAGTGCATCCAATAAATGTGTTCAGAAGTCCAACAATATTCAAATTAATGTACTCCAAATGTGCTCAGTGTTTAAATAATATGACCCTCCATGATAATAATTCACACTTATTGTTGTGTACACCTAGTGTAATCCACCACTAATTATACTAGCCACTCACCTCAATAATATATATATATACTGTAAGTGCAACATAATGGGCTAGTATGCGATGCATACTAGCCCATTATGCTTTTACTTTGCAGGGGAATAAAGAGGATGTAAAACCCATCAGGGTTTACTTCCTCTTTAATGAGTCCGTGATTACCACCCAGGAAACTTGCCTCGACATTAATTCCTTTATTCAATTCTTATTCACAGACAACACCGGCTTCGTAACTTCTGCTGTCTCCCTTTTCGAAGCCCACAAGGCCACCCTCTGTGTCCATATAAATCATATTGCTTCTTCCCAGAAGCAAGCAAGGGAGCATAGGATGATGGAACTTATCTCTCAACTGGCATTGGCTAATGAGGCCTGGAAAGCCCACCCTTCAACCATGACTAAAAAGATGCGCTACCAAGCTTGACCTGCTCACCACAGGGAAGGTTGAAAAGGCTTTCAGATGGGCCAAACAATAATCTATACTTGTGCAAACAGGCCGGGGATGATGCTACCTCTCTTTTTGCTGACTTCCTATCTTCTCTATACAGCAAACAGAACCCTTTCCCCATTGACCAAGCGAACTGCTATTTTCATAACCTGCATCTCCCTCCTCTCGCTGAACCTGTCCATGACTTCCTGAATGCAGAAATAGCTGAACGGGAGGTCTCCCTTGCCATCAAGGCCATCCGCCACTCCAAAGCCCAACAAATTATCTGGCTTGTATTACAAGAATGGAAGGATAAAATTGAAAGCAAGATTAGCGCAGGTCTGCTAAAATTCTGAAGCATAGAATGTAGTCCTCAATATAATATTAAATCTGTTGAATATGTCTGTAACCAGGGGTGTTGCTAGGTCTGCAAAAGATCTGGGGCTAGAGCCCATAGCAATGCATGCCCGTGGGGGGGGGGGGGGTAGGAGGCATGCAGATGGTAAGCAGATGGTTTCGGTGGCTGGTGTTGGCGCTTCAATCATCATGGCACCATGGGTGATATGGTGTCAGGGTCATTGAAGTGCATATTTCTATTGTTACATTCTAATATATAATGAAGTGGTTCAACTCACCATAATGCAGAATCAGTGGGAGCCCTGATCGTGTCACTTGCCACCTTCGCCTGTCATCAGATGCAGCGTGTTACTTGCTACTAGATGTGGATTGTCACTTGCCATGTCGCCTGCCACCAGATGTGGATTGTCATTTGCCACGTCATCTGCCACCATATGCAGATTTCCACGTCTCCTGCCACCATTTGCAGATTGTCACTTGCCACGTCACCTGCCACCATTTGCAGATTGTCACTTGCCACATCTGCCACCATTTGCAGATTGTCACTTGCCACGTCACCGGCCAGTGCGGCCACCAGATGTGGGTTGTCACTTGCCAACTGATGTGGATTGTCACTTGCCATGCCAGCCAGTGCCAAAAAATGTACATTGACACTGCATTGGTGGCAGGCTGACAGCACTGGTCCATTTAGTGAGAGCAGGAGAGCGGAGATGCGGAGCGGGCAGTGAGAGATGATGTCATCTCGCTGCTCCCCGCCACACCTCCGACAGTGAAGCAAGGGGGTCTGGCTGCAAAGTGGAGCTCCACCAATGACAGGAAGCACATGGCCTCCACTCCACTGTGCTGTGAGGGCGGAAGAGCGCTGATGTGTGGCAGGCAGTGAGAGATGATGTCATCTCTCTGCTGCTCGCCGCACCTTGCTCCCAAATTGAAGAGGCCCGGCTGTGAAGAGCGCTGATGTGGAGCGGGTGGAGAGAGATGTCATCTCTGCTCGTCCTCCTGCTCGCTTCTCTCCTCTCCTCTGCCTCTCTCATGCAGCTAGCCCACCCGCTGCAGCAGCCGCGGCCCGCTGGTTAGACAGGGACCCTGCGGCAAGAGACTCAGGGCTATGGCCCCAGATTCAGGTCTATAGCCCCAATAGCCACCCCCTAGCAACGCCCCTGTCTGTAATCATACATTATTATGTGCAAATATACAAATTAATATGTGTAATTTATACACTGTGCAAACATGCAGTGGAACTGACTGTGAATAAATCAATAATATTTAATGAGTAAATAATTATATAAGTTCTATATATTATCACCACTCATCACTGCAGATTGCTACAGAGATAAGCTTGGTGTATTTTTAGGTTGCAGACCAGGGTTCCACAGGGGTTAAACCTCAGGTGGGACATGGCTCTGCAGCTTTGCTGATCTCTCGTGGTCTTCTCTGGTTTGCTCGTTGTTCCCCTCACCCCTGTTGTTTTAATTCATGGGATCCTGTTTCATTTTTATTTTATTATTCTTAGTTTCTCCCCTCTCTGTTAGTTTGTGTTTTTTTTTAATAATTATTTTTTATTTGTTTATATAGAAAAATGTTATGAGTTTTTTTTTGCAACTTAGCTGGGGTGGGGATTTACAGGGCAAATCCATGGCCTGCCCCTCTCTCCAGATGGGCTGTTGGATTGATTATATATTAAGCTATTCCATGTGCATGACTAAAGCCTGTGTGTGGGCTGAAACGCGTCAACCTGTTTGTGAATTTCTCTTTTGTCTTGATGGATTGCTCATAAAGAAGATTGTTTTTTGCTGTGTTGCTAGCTGTATTTTTTCATGGAGGTACCTACTGCCTGGCTGTGGAGCTCTGAACACAGTGCTGCCAGTATTGGCTCGATGTTCCTTATTTTTACAATACACTCATGTCTGTATTCTATTTATGCACTGTGATAGCAGGAGTGTGGTCAGAGTCTGAAAACAATATTTCAGTTCTCTACTACAGCCATGGGTCCACCCTGGGGTCGTGTCAGTCCACCCTGGTGCTGGGGGTTTTCTTTTCTATCAGAGGATCATTAGACCAACAGCTACAAACATTATGACTGTGAACATTCTAATATGATTCCAATTGGTGTTAACCACAGTATGCTGCAAATTAGACTAAAATTCAGCCAGATATTGTATGGCCAAAGTAACTTTCAATACCCTGTTGAAGTCTTTAAAGAGGAACTGTAGTCTGCTCACATAATTTGTAATAAAAACATCTTTTTAATTCTGAAGCTTCCCTCCAACCACTTTGCATATTATTTTGTATATACTGTGATTCTGTACTTGTCAAATATGCTGCAGAAATGTCCCTCCTGCTAACTGTTCACTTCCTGGATTTGCACAGACTCACAAGAGGCACACCTCCAGCTCTGCAGCTCTCATTGGCCCTCTTATGACTCATCCTCCCTCCCTTCCTGGCAAACTCTCACGAGAGTGAGAAAGAGAGAGATGTGCATGATGTCATAAGCCTAGGCTTTTTACCAGACAAGAAACAGGAAGTGGGCTGTATAAGGTAATTGATGGCAGAAAAAAATATTTTACTATCCAAAGTTAAAACAACAAGGGCAGAGGATTTAATGAGTAAAAAAGGCACAATACATAAGTACCTCAAACAACTGTTCCTCATAGTCCAAAGGCAAAATATATGTATATAAACAAATATATATACATATATGCAATGAGTCTATCAGGGCTGCCACCTGAAGGACCGGAAGCCGGGTACAATGTGCTGAGAGAAGAAAACAAGGAAAAAGGGGCGCCACTGAGTATATATCAATAACACTTTAATAATAACAAGCAATATCCACTCACATGTAGGACTAAAAAGTAGAGTTCGGGTACATCTCCGGGTAGAGGAGAGAGAGGAGGACTATAAGTAGCAGAAGGTCCATATGCTGACATCACATCATGTCCGTCAGGGATGAGTGGTAGCAGGCTCTCTATGTAGTCCAGATCACACACCAGCAGGAGATGAAGTCACACGGGAGGCCGTCAGAAGATGGTGTGGGTTCCAGGGATGGGGTGAGGGAGGACGCCAGGACCAGAGCCAGTCATCAGCTGTGCTGCGGGATCAACCTCGTACGGCATCCGTGATGGGAAGTAACACGGCCGTGCAGTCGGAGCCAAAACGAGGCTTGGAGAGCAAGCACAGAGTGGGTGCCGGGCAGTGACGTCACTACTGTGCGACGCGTTTCCGAGTCGGCTCACTATAGATGGAGGGGATAGCGGCACTCCTTTGTCAAGCATCTTTAATAGATGGGAAGATGAAAAAATGACTGAAGGTCTGCTTTAAAGTTGTGTACAAATATATCATCCAGGAATGTGTTTTAGCTCAGGTAATTTTGCTAGTGTTTTACATATATAGTATTTTATGCTGACAACTTTTGTTACCACAGAATTACAATGACTGGCAAGGAATAAAAAATTGATTGTTTTTATGAAATAATCTGTTCGTTTTGCGTAGTAGGGATTAAAGAAAGGATACGAAATCAAAATAGGTTTATTGGAAAATACAATAGGAAGCTGTCAGAATATTTTTTTAGTAACACATGGGGGGAAAATTTAGTAACACTGGAGCGTGCAAAATCTGGTGCCACTATGCATAAAAAACCAATCAGCTTCCAGATTTTGGAAGTTAGAAGCTGATTGGCTACCATGCACAGCCACACCAGATTCTGAGTGCTCCAGTTTTAGTAAATCTCCCCATGGTGTTCCTTTCTGTTGTTCCATAGTCAGATGCACATCCAGAACCATTGGTATACAGTGCAACTGTAGCGCTACTCCTGTAGGAACCGCATGAGTAATGTTCAGGTCCTCCCCCCAAGCCTCACCCCGCAGCCAGGCACACAGACTCATCCACACACCTCTCCAATGACCTGTCTAGGGGTGTTGTTTTTATTTTTGGAGAACTTGGATAGGATTGAGAGAATTAGGTGGGATACTCCAAAACGGGAACTATGTACAACTTGAGGACTTAGTTATTCTTCCTGGACAAGCTATATCAAAGTCTGTGCTTGTAACACACAGTAGACTTCAGCTTTAAGGTAGTAGTGGAAAACGGTAAACTCCTCTCTTAGGGCCTCAAGAGCAAAGTCCCTTTAAACAGAAAATTAGATGGACAAAGCTCTTCAGGACACCTTCAGTGTCCCCTTTAACTAGACCAACAGTTGACTGTCTAGCACCAAAGGGGTGGCAAAAGCAGAAAGGTCCATAAGATCTCTCAGAAGTGTCTGTACTCACACAAGGCTCAGGTACAGCTGGTTGCTTCCTTCCAACTTCCAAGTGACACCTTACTCCAGTGATACCAGACTAGATCTTCAGTGGGCAAAGCCCCTCAGTCAGCTCTCCTTCTAGCTCCTGAGCCTCAGCATCCCAGGTCATCCACCTGAGGCCTCCCGAACAGCAAGCACAAGGCAGCACTGCTCTGGGTGGCAGCAAGCCCTCCAGGCTTGATTAATCCTCTCTAGAAAAGAGATTCATCCCATCCTGATGAAAGACTCTGGCCCATGAAATGCGTTGATGAAACCCCTTTTCCTTCCAGAAGGAATATTGTATGGTGAAAGAATGCACATTTTTAATGTCTACATACGGGATCAGATATTGGTCAATTGTTATCTACTGTTTTTAATAAAAATTTAGTTTTTTATTTTTGAATAAAAATATGCTCCAGTGGTCAGATGCACCTGATGTCATCAAGACCAAAGAAGACCCCATAGCCCTACATTACATGTGAGAATGTCGAGGGGCTGTCCGCTGTCAGAATGGGGAGGAGTAACGGAGAGCGCCAGCTGCCAGGGGAATGGAGGATCAGGTAAGTAAAAGTACTTTTTGTAGCCCCCTAGAAATAACCAAACATTTAACCCACACAGTGCAGGAGAAAGGAGAATGTATGTCCTCCCTGAAGATGGGCTTTAAAGTGGTTCAAAAGCCATAAGGTGTTTTACCCTAATACATTCTCTGCATTAAGGCTAAAAAAACACTCTTCAAGCAGCTTCCCTCCCGCCACCCCCACCCCCTATACGTACATGATCCAGCAATGTGCATGAGAGCAGAGGCTCTCTCGGCTCTCTCTCCTCAGTGGATCAGAGACAGCATCAGTAGCCAATAGACACAGAGGACTGGCTTTGGAGCAGGCACGCATAAGTGCCCCCATAGCAAGCAGCTGGCGCAGAGCTAGGGGGAGGGGCCGGAGCATCAAAAGAGGATCGGGGCTGCTTGGTGAAAAACGATTCCATAGATCAGGTATGTATGACATGTTTGTTATTTTTAAAGAATAAAAATGTAATGTAACAGACCGCCCTGGCACTCCGTCTGGGTGCCTCTGCCAAGATACAGCTTCCTCTACTGTGGAACCAGGAACCAGATATAGCTGAGAATTGCACCCAAGAACTAGACGACACTAGCTTAGGAGCAAACTGGAACTTGCTATGCAAAGTGCATACAAATACAATAGTGTTTAAAAAAACTCATCCAGTATGAGATATAAATTCATGAATATTCCACATGTAATATAATATTCTTAAATAAAGTGCAAAGTTCATAAAGCATGACAGTGCTGTGAAAATTCATTGACTGTGTAAACAACAATAATCTCCCTAAAAACTCAAAAGAAATTGAGCCCAGAAACTGTCCATTAGATGAAGTAAAAACAGTATTTCCAACCATCCAATACTACATAGTCCTTATATGCGTGGGAACATCACCCAGGGAAAGAATGTGAAAATAGCTTGAAAAGCCCTCTAGGAAAGATCACTCTACCACGTACTTTAAAGTAGGGAGCTTACCAGATGATTTTGACCCCGGTTAAAGTGGTCAAACTAGGCTTAATGCATGTATTGGAACATCAATGGTCTCTTCATCAATATGGAAGGTACTCCCAGCTTCAGGCAAGTCCTGACCTCCAAATTTATTTGCCAGATTACACACTATGTGTATAAAACAGAAGACCGACCATAGCTTAATCCAGTATAAAACAATTTATTCAAATATAAAAAGTTGCACTTACATGCTGACAGGAACAAATGAGCATATATAATGCAGTAACATAAACAGCTTCACTGGCCAGCACCCAAAATGGCCGCAATTGGCCATGCATGCATGGTAACTTCCCCGTCATACATACTAGCTCCGCCCTAAGCGTTTTATCATAAATGACGTCATCAGGGGCATCTATGACAAAATGAGTAGGGAGGCACTAGGTGATCTTTCCTAGAGGGCTTTTCAAGCTATTTTCACATACTTTTCCTGGGTGATGTTCCCATGTATATAAGGACTGTGTAGTATTCGATGGTTGAAAATACTGTTTCTACTTCATTTAATGGAGTGTTTCTGGTGCTGAATTTCTTTTGAGTTTTTTTTGGGGGGATTATCGTTGTTTACACATTGAATGCATTTTCACAGTCACAATCTCATACTGGATGAGTTTTTTAAACACTATTGTATTTGTATGCACTTTGCACTTTAAGTATAGCGCTGTACTTTTTTATATAATAATTGAGATATACTCCACCTAGGTATAGTGCTAGCAGCCAATTTTCAAACTGAGACCAAAGCGCGCAGAGATCTGTTTGATATGAATGGAAATCTTTATTGTAAATTCACACAGAATTAATACCACACAAAATCAGATAAGAGCTTGATCACATTATCCTAAACACTGAAAACTTTAAACAGTAATATCATCAGTACATCGAAACAGTACATCTAATGAACAGCTAACATAAACACATAAACATTCCACAATGTGATGTAAACAGAGCCGGTAATCGGCTAGTTTTTCTCCTCACGTTGACAGCGGCTACTGTCAGAGGGACATCGGTCCCTCACACAGAGAGCCACCATCACCTCATCTGTGCTCACCAGTACCACCTGCTAGTGCCCACCAGTGGCACCTACCAGTGCACAACAGTGCCATCTATCCATTCTAATCAGAGCTGCCTATCAGTGCCCACCAGTGCCACCTACCAGTGCGCACCAGTGCCACCTATTAATGCCCACCAGTGCCACCTATTAGTGCTGATCAGTGCTGCCAATTGGTGCCCATCAGTGCCTCATCATCAGTGATGCCTATTAGTGTTACCTACCAGTGCCTATCAGTGCCACCCATCAGTGCCTCATCATCAGTGCTGCCTATTAGTGTTACCTACCAGTGCCTATCAGTGCCACCCATCAGTGCCCATCAGTGCCACCTATCAGTGCTACCTATCAGTGCTACATATTAGTGTCCTTCAGTGCCACCCATCAGTGCCACCCATCAGTGCCACCTATCAATGCCCACCAGTGCTGCCTCATCAGTGCCCACTAGTGCAGCCTTATCAGTGCCTATCAGTGCAGCCTATCAGTGCCCATCAGTGCAACCTCATCAGCGCACACCAATGAAGGAGAAAAATTACCTGTTTGCTAAATTTTATAACAAGCTATGAAAACATTTCTTTTTCTTTTTTCAAAAATGTTGGTCTTTTTTCGTTTGTTTAGCAAAAAATAAAAACCCCAGTATTGATTAACCACTTGCCTACTGGGCACTTAAACCCCCCTCCTGCCCAGACCAATTTTCAGCTTTCAGCGCTGTCACACTTTGAATGACAATTACTCAGTCATGCAACACTGTACCCAAATGAATTTTTTGTCCTTTTTTTCATACAAATAGAGCTTTCTTTTGGTGGCATTTGATCACCTCTGGGTTTTTTATTTTTTGCGCTATAAATGAAAAAAGACCGAAAATTTTGAAAAAAAATGCATTTTTCTTAGTTTCTGTGATAAAATTTTGCAAATTAGTAAGTTTTCTTCATAAATTTTGGCCACAATTTATACTGCTACATATCTTTAGTAAAAATAACCCAAATTAGTGGATATTATTTGGTCTCTGTGAAAGTTAGAGAGTTTACAAGTTATGGTGCAAATCATAAAAAATTGATCACACCTGATGTACTGGTGGCCTATCTCATTTCTTGCGACCCGAACAAGTCAGGAAAGTACAAATACCCCCTTTTTGAAAGTAGACATTCCAAGGTATTTAGTAAGATGCATGGTGAGCTTTTTGATGTTGTCATTTTTTCCCACAATTCATTGCAAAATGAAGATTTTTTTTTTTTTTTCCCCCCACAAAATTGTCATTGTAATAGGTTATTTCTCTCACATGGCATGTGTATACCACAAATAACACCCCAAAATACATTCTGCTACTCCTCCTGAGTATTATGATACCACATGTGAGGGACTTTTTCACAGCCTGGCCACATAGAGACCCAACATGCAGGGAGCGCCATCAGGTGTTATAGGAGCATAAATTACACATCTAACTACCTATTACACTTTTGAAGGCCCTGGAGCACCAGGACAATGACGCGTGACACTGACGTGGCACTGATGACAGATGGCACTGATACGTGGCACTGATGACAGATGGCACTGATGTGGCACTGACACTGATGTGGCACTGATGACAGATGGCACTAATACGTGGCACTGATGACAGATGGCACTAATACGTGGCACTGATGACAGATGGCACTAATACGTGGCACTGATGACAGATGGCACTAATACGTGGCACTGATGACAGATGGCACTAATACGTGGCACTGACAGATGGCACTAATACGTGGCACTGATGACACGTGACACTGATGACAGATGGCACTAATATGTGGCACTAACAGGTGGCACTGATGACAGGTGGCACTAATACCTGGCACTGATGACATGTGGCACTGATGACACGTGGCACTGATGACAGATGGCACTAATACGTGGCACTGATGACAGATGGCACTAATACGTGGCACTGATAGATGGCACTAATACGTGGCACAGATGGCACTGATGACAGATGGCACTGAAGACAGATGCAACTGATACGTGGCACTGATGACAGATGGCACGTGACACTGACAGGTGGCACTGATGACAGGTGGCACTGATGACAGATGGCACTATGTGGCACTGATGACAGATGGCACTGATGACAGATGGCACTATGTGGCACTGATGACAGATGGCACTATGTGGCACTGATGACAAATGGCACTATGTGGCACTGATGACAGATGACACTATGTGGCACTGATGACAGATGACAGTGACAGTGACAGATGGCACTGGGGATAGATGGAATGGACATGATAGTTGGGACAGATGGCAGGAACAGATGGCAGTTTGACACTTTATTTTCGTTTTTTTTTTTTTTTTTTTTTTTACTTGCCGCCACAGCGGTTCGTTCTCCCTCCTCACACGCTGTCTGTGTGAGGAGGGAGAGCCGCAGAACCCTGGCGATGAGAGATGATCTCATATGTAAACATATGAGATCGTCTCTCATTGGCACAGCCGATCGCGCTGAAAACGGCCGCTATGATTGGCCGTTTTCAGCGATCTGTGACTGACTGTGTCCGAGGGACACGGCCAGCACAGAACTTCCCCGATGCGCGCGCGCAGGAGCGCGCAATGCGGAAGTAAACAATAGGACGTCCAGGGACGGCCGCCCGGCAGATAGCGTCCGCGCTGCAGCCGTCTTTCGGCTATAGCGCGGGCGCGAAGTGGTTAAATACCACCAAAAGAAAGCTCTATTTGTGTGAAAAAAATTTATAAAAATGTAATTTGGGTACAGCATTGCATGACTGCGCAATTGTCATTTAAAGTGCAACAGTGCTAAAAGCTGGAAATTGGTCTGGGCAGGTCTGCCCTGTAGGCAAGTGGTTAATAGACAGCTTTACATAAAGCAGCAGGAGACACCAATGCCAGGTTGTTTGAACTGATAATAATCTGCTGTGAGTCTCTCAGTCTAGGAGGGGGTTGAAGTAGCCAAGACTGGCTTGGGCTCCTGATTCCATACCCCAACAATACACAGGGCCCCAAAATCCGTATCCAGGTCCTAGAATCCCAGAGTCTGTGTGTTTTGGGGAGACATGGACCCGAATCCAAAACACAGCCATTCCAAAGGTCCCCTGGGCACACACCTCCCAAAGAATAGAGCCCCCTCAAAAGCCAGGGCGCATAGTCAGTAGGCAAGAGGCTACCCTGCAGTCCCCTCCAAAATCCCCTGTCCCAGTTGGGTCTGTCACATGTGGCCTTCAGATTTTAGTCAGACAAAGCGAGCTTCCAATCAGTCAGTGCAGTACCCTTATTTAACCCATGTTGTTCTGCAATTTCTTTGTTGTGTGTTAAATGTTTACCTGGAAAAGATTGTATACAGTAGCAACAATCAAATAGAAAGGCTATAAATGGTAAAAAAAATGGCACAAGTATTATGGTTTCTATGGAAATTACCCTAAAAATGCATCAGCAGTTTTGCTAAAAGTCACTCATAACCTGAAGAAATACTGCAAACAATACATGAATAATATAGCCATCAAATGACAATTTAAGTTATGTAAAACTTACCCACTTATTTACCGAAGGATTGTGATGATGATGGGAAACAAGTTTTTCCACTATTTAAATATACTTTGCATTCTATTACATCCCTCCCACTAGAAAGTCTTTCACTATGGGGAAATTCTGGAGCTATACTGAATCCTCTATTAATATGTCTCCAAATATGTCGCTGATCTTGCTGCTCTCTTCGATCGTCCTAGGTAAGTGGTGTACCACATAGCATTCATTACTGAGGACAGAAAATTGTATTGTATTTATTTTTTGTTTCATACAGAAGATACACTCAGTTACATAATATATTAATACAATATCTCCAATTTTGCCAAGTTACGAGCTTATCCATAACGAGCTTAAGCGCTTAGCCATACTACATACTACACTACTCTACACAGAAATTAAAATTTTTTAATAGATCCTGTCCACACATATGCTGAGCGCTGAGAAAACGTGCAATCAATCTTGAGAGTGTTTATTCTATCTTTCTGGTAGATACATAGAACCCGTAATGCAATGCTTATTAACTCATGTCAATATACAGAAATGCATTACATGTTAACAAGTATTTTTTTTGTGAACACAACTTAACATAGTAGTGTGTGTGTGTGTGGTTATACAGTACGTGTGTATATACTGTCCCTTTGTCAGTCATTATTATTTAATGTATATGTAGTATGTGGTAGTGCCTATGAGCTGCTGGGAGGAATTGGAACCAACTTGTTGCTTTGTCCTGCATTAGAAAAGCACTGGTTTGCTTTAAGTTCTAAAAATGAAAAAAATTGCCTTCTGAAGCTCTGTTGGGGTGCAATTACAGTGCCTTGAAAAAGTATTCATACCCCTTGAAATTTTCCACATTTCAGATATTTATTCGTAAAACATTTTTGAAAAACATTAATCATTTTCCTTCCACTTCACAATTATGTGCCACTTTGTGTTGGTCTATCACATAAAATCCCAATCAAATCCATTTACGTTTTTGGTTGTAACATAACAAAATGAGGAAAATTTCAAGGGGTATGAATACTTTTTCAAGGCACTGTATGTAGGTTGCAGTTTTTTGTTCATTAGAAAGTTGATCATATCCCATTTTGAGTGCTTTGAAATGCTGCTGATGTTCTGTCCATATGCCGGTAAAAGCATTGGATTAAATATCATATTCTAATATTGTTTTTTTTCACATAAGAATATACGGTAAATGAGAGATGCACATATGTACCTCTGAGAATAAAAGACACAGGAGCTGTTATTGCTGACTTGTTTTTAAAGTGTATTTCTAGAAATAACTTTTTTGGATAGAATAGGGAAGGGTTAGACCTTCTGTCAAGTTATGCACAGTCAGAAAACCAAAATAAATCCGTGCTTGTGAAACCTGTGTGAACAAAATAATATAAAGGGGAAAGGGTAGTGATATGGATTTGTGACAAATTCAAAAGCGGCACCAACATCCCTGAATATTCAATGAATAAAAAGAGATTTTTTGAGGGGATTTTTGGGGTGCCAAAATGTTAGAAACAGAGAACTTATATATACAAATATATTTTATTGGTCCAAAAAATAGACAAATAAAAAGTGATTAGTGTTAAATGCATATAAACATCAAAAACAACTTGTCTAATGGTATGTCATCAGGAAGGAAGTTATCTTGTTACATAAAGGTGACAATTATGTAGTTATCCTGACATGTTTCGCCACCATGGGCTTCATCAGTGGGTATATTTATAGACCAATGTGTATCACTACATAGAAAACAAAACATAGTTTTAGACACCACATTAACATATTGTAGCAAGGTAAAAAACCAAGGTGGTTCAAAAAAGAAAAAGAGAAGAAAATTATGGATATTGTTTGCCATGTCAAATCATATCACCACTCACCCGACTCAACTTCCCTTTGCCTTCGAACAAGAGCAAAGGGTGCTGTGATAGACACCAGGGAACGCACACAACGGCCAACAAGGGCCCAAAGGGAACAAACCATATTGTAATAGTACTACGTTAGTTGTCTACTCTACTGAGTGATTGCAAAGCATAAATAGAAAAGGGACACTTTGGTGTGTCACTCCAATATCTAATGTAAACACGCACACAAAAAAAACTTTCTTTTATTTCCCCTTTTCTATTTATGCTTTGCAATCACTCAGTTGACAGTATGGCTTCATTATCTAGGGAGGCACTGACCTGAATGAATCGGACAGTCAGCAAAGTCTAAACATGATAAACTTCCATCCTGCATACTTGTAGGTGGGGTGCAGTGTGTTGCGGCAATAATAATTTACACAGTCAGGTGCAGTAAAGAACTTGTATTGAAATAATACAGCAACAGTTCACAACAAACTCGGTGGGATGTCTGCCCAACAGGGTGTACTCACGGTCTCCAGTAATGTGAAGAGAGCAGGTATTAGCCAGACTGACAGCTTCTGTTAAGAGAGCAGAATGTGGCCTGTCCTTCTTATGCTTATGGGGAGAGGTCCAAAGGAGATGCATCCTTGCGTATCAGGAACCTTTCCCTTACCACTAGTACTGTCCCTAACAGGCAGGGTACATGTCTCTACTCCATCAACTCGCAAAAAGCGTGATAAATCTGGGAGACAGGGCCTTAAATAGGCTCTGTTTGACCCAAGATGGCTGCTGAGTCACATGGGGCGGCAGTATCTAATCAGATAGCTTCCCCAGTGACCATGTTCCTCTTGACTTCCTCTCCAGCTGCAACGTTGCTGCAGAATGGCACTACTTGAAGTGGAGAAAGTAGACTGCACCTGCCTACATACTAGTTTCAAATTAACACATGACTAGGTAGCAAAGATCAAGATGACAGTCTTGGTGCCTGAAACTAAAAATAAGCCAGCAATGGCAGCTCCCGTGTGTTTATCCTCAATTATACTCTTTATATGCTAGGGACTGCACAGAAAGTTCCTTGAAACACTCTAAATTCCTGCTACCCAATTTGTGGCCCTTTTTACTTGCAGACCCAGGTACTGGGAATGGGGGCATTTAATTGCAAAGGGGGCTGTAAAGACAATGATCTCTATCAGTCTCAGCTAACAATTCTCCAGTCTCTGACTGTCTTGTGGAGCAGATTTCCATTTCTTAACAATACCTGTAGCATGTCTGCAGTATCTGACCCTCTTGTATGTCTGCTTCTGACAGTCTTCTGTAGCATTACATATGATGAGTATTATGTGTGTCCCTTTGGTGCTTTCAGGGGCCACAGTTGAGACCCTATACCCCATAAGTTTATATCCACTGATCTAAATTATGTGGCTTTTTTAAATTCACAGATAAAGTCTGGTGTCAGTCTGACTGTAGTTACCAAAAGCTGCTGCAATCATTAAACCTAGCAAATGCCTCAAAGGTGCGTCCAGTGAGGAATTGGAAAAATACATCCATAGTGAACATTGACATGACCTTATACACCATCGTAGATTTGGTAAGATCTTCATAAGATTCTGTGTGTTTTCAATCAAATTCATACATTTTCTTTATTTTCACAAACAAAAAAATTATCTCAAAGCTCTAGAAGGTGAGGCCTATAGGGTTGGGGTACCCAGTCAAGGAAAGATCATACACACACTTCTTGCTGTAAATTGTCTTGTATATTGTATTTGAGTTAACAATAATGAAATAAGACAGTTTCTATAGGCTTTAGCATTCAGGTAAAACAACAGTAGATATTTGCATAGTATTATAATATAGCAACTGTCAAAACAAATAGATAGAAGCGCACACCGGAGAGCTACCAAATTCAATGTGTATCAGAAAGGCTTCAGTTTTGCCTCCTCCCAAGCCATGCTCCTCTAATGTGTTTCACCTACTCATAGGCTTAGTCATAGAGGTCTTGGGGGCATGGATTAGGAAGGAGGCAAAGCAAGCAACTGACTGTATTTTGCCCCATCCATTTTTCCTTCCATCCTGACAAGTACTCCAGTCCCTGCTGCATAGAAACACCCCCATAACATGAATTTTACCACCTCCATGCTTTATTGTAGGAATGGTGTTATTTGGATCGTGAGCTGTACTGGATTTCTGCCAGACATATCATTTGGTGTTGAGGACAAATGATTCAATTTTAGTCTCATCTGACCATAACACCTTTTTTCATGTGGCCTCAGAATCTTCAAGGTGCGTTTTGGCAAAGCTCATGTGGCCTTTCTTGTAGATCCTCCCATACAAGCCATGACACTACCTGCCTGGAGTTTGCATGTTCTCCCTGTGCCTGCGTGGGTTTCCTCCGGGTACTCCGGTTTCCTCCCACACTCCAAAGACATGCTGGTAGGTTAATTGGCTTCTGTTCAAAATTGGCCCTAGTATATGAATGTGAGTTGGGGACCTTGGATTGTGGGCTCCTTGAGGGTAGGGACCGATGTGGGTGTACAATGTATGTGCGGAGTGCTGTGTGAATTGGCAGCACTATATGGGTACCTTAAATAAAAAATAGGGATGATTGTAGACACACACCCACACTCACTCAGGTTGAACTGGATGGACTGGTGTCTTTATTCAACCTTACTAACTATGTAACTATGTAACTATGTAACTATGTAACAAGCCACATTTGTGGATAATTTGTGATATTGTTCTCGCATGCACACAATGACCACTCTTTGTCAAAATTCCTGCAACTGCTTCAGATTTGCTGTAGGCCTCTTGGTAGCCCCTCTGACCAGTTTCCTCCTGGCTCTTTCATCCAGTTTGGAGCGACGTCCTGATCCAAGGAGGGTCTGTGTTGTACCAAATACCTTCCACTTCTTAATAATAGACTTCACTGTGCTTGTAGGCATTGATAAAGCCTTTGAAATGATTTTGTATCCCTCTCCTGACTTGTGCAGGTCCACAACTTTATCCTGGAGATCTTTGCACTACCAGGGACTGAAATGCTCCAGGAAAGCTCTTTTTCATGCTGAGCAAATCAAAATTACTACAGCTGATCACAGTTGAAAGTCAAATGGCTTTGTGTGCCATTGAGAAGGTGATTAGCTACACCTGATTGAGTTTACAAGTAATTTTTAGGAGGGGGGTGATCCTTTTTCTGCAGTTGTGAGATTCAATCTGGCATTTTCCATACAAGCGTTTTTGACTCCTGTAATGGGATTCACTACAATCTGGTGAGTAGACTGTGTGACCGGTGATGGTAGTGGAAGATTAACCCCTTTGATGCCCGCCGAATATTAGGAAGATTTTATCCAGAAATCATTCAGATTTTGTTTATTTATTTTTGAACACTATTTCACATTATTTTTGATTTTATGACACCTATGTTGGTGTTTTCACGATTGGACTTTAGTTGAAAGATTTTAGATATTATCAGCATTTCACTAGTTTTCACTAGTTTTCTGTGTTAGAAGATTACCCATTTTGCACTTGCACTTTATAGAGAGCGCGGTTTTAATTAACTTGTTGATTATTTTCCATTGTTTTAATTAACTTATTAATTATTTTCCATTTATTTTTTATATAACGTGCTGCTCTCATGTAAATTTCATGTTTATTAATTATTACTCCATCTGCACGGGTTGGTGGTATTTTCCATCTATTTTCTGTCCCAATTTATCTGCTTGCCTAGAATTCCTTTAGTCTTCCAGTGCTCTGGAACTTGTAGTTTCAAACAGTATAAAGTCTATGCTAACTTATGTTGACTAGACTACACATCCCACAATCTTCTGCTGTCAGTGAATGGCTTTTCCTTTGCATTCAGAAAGTGATCATCTCCTTGTTGAGTACTACAGAGAAAGTGCTTGCTGTATGGCATCAGAAGAAGTGTCTCTGAATGAAGATTGTAAGACAGCCAGCGCCTGACTACAGAAGTAAATTGGCTGAAGCTGTTATTTGTAGGCAATTTAATCTGCATTTATTATTATTTGTAAATGTAATTTTTGCTGTAGTAGGTTGTATACATTTTTTTGCTTGGTACAGGTCCCCCAGGTCATTGCCCAGTCCCCCATACAATCAGTTTGACACTCCCTTGCTTATTAGCCCAGAAAATATCCATTACTGTTTTTTTAA
The DNA here is from genome assembly GCF_042186555.1 of Aquarana catesbeiana. Lineage (NCBI taxonomy): Eukaryota > Metazoa > Chordata > Amphibia > Anura > Ranidae > Aquarana > Aquarana catesbeiana. Next base: position 226,086,483 of record NC_133334.1, on the reverse strand, counting down.
CCACTTAAGGACCAGAAGATTTGCCCCCTTAATGACCAGGCCATTTTTGCGTTTCGGCACTGCGTGGCTTTAAGTGATAATTGCGCGGTCCTGTGATGTTGTACCCAAACAAAATTGAGGTCCTTTGTTTCCCACAAATAGAGCTTTCTTTTGGTGGTATTTGATCATCTCTGCGATTTTTTTTTTTTGCGCTATAAACAAAAAAAGAGCGAAATTTGGGAAACAAAACAATATTTTTTACTCTTTGCTATAATAAATATCCAAAAAACAAAAAAAAATAAAAAAAATGTCTTCATCACTTTAGGCCAATATGTATTCTTCCACATATTTTTGGTAAAAAACAATCGCAATAAGTGTATATTGATTGGTTTGCGCAAAAGATATAGCGTCTACAAAATAGGGAATATATTTATGGCATTTTTATTATTTATTTATTTTTAATAGTAATGGCAGTGATCAGCGATTTTTAGTGGGACTGTGACATTGCGGCGGACAGATCGGACACTTTTGACACTTTTTTGGGACCAGTGACATTTATACAGCAATCAGAGCTAAAAATAGCCACTGATTACTGTATAAATGTCACTGGCAGGGAAGGGATCAACACTAGAGGGCGATCCAGGGGTTAAGTGTTCGCTAGGGAGGCGTTTCTAACTGTGGGGGGAGTGGACTGACAGAGAGTAGAGAGAGATTGCTGTTCCTGATCACTAGGAACAGCAGACCTCTCTCTACTTCCCTGACAAAACGAGGATCTATCCGTTTACTTTGACATATCCCAGTTCTGGCTCTCTGAGGAGCGATCGCGGGTCGCCGGACGACAACGTGGCTGCCAGGTCCGGTGTCGCATCCACTATAGCCCTTAAAGCGGCCACCGTACAGCTACGGCGATTCACGCAGGGGAGCCAACCTGCTGCCGTTTACCGACAACGGCTGGTTAGCAAGTCGTTAATTTGACTCCCCTTTACGTCAGTGGGGTTCAGATTCAGCACCTGCACTTTAGTCATGTTCTCTGAACCTGCCTTGAACTGAAGCTGGCCATAGATGTATTAAAATTTAGCTGGTTTAGCAGGGACCAGACAAATTTCAGTCCATGTATTGCCTTCACTGTTTGACAGAGTTGGAAAACCTTTGTCAATCAGTAGATTCTGACAACGGAGAGTCCCACAGTCAGAATACAATGTCTTAGCAGGGAGGATTTCTCTATCCCCTCAACTGTATAGATCGAAGAAGCCATTCGTTTTCTTTTTTTTTCTTTTTTCAATCAGCCCTCTGATCGAAAAAAGATGAATCATCTATGGTCATGTAGCACCCTGGAGTTTAGGCAGGGTTGCTCCTCACAAATGTACTTGCCAGGAGTAATTATCCTGGTTGATTGCTAGAGCTCTATTGATTTCTCCCTAAGTTTGGCCTTGTTGCACTTTTCTCTTCTATCACTAGGTGACCGGGTACTTGGTGGTACTAGATACGAGAAGGGCAACGCAAGGTCAAGTTTTGGGTATATGGGGTATCTCAGCCAATTGGCAGGGATTTTCTTGAATCACTTAGCCTGCTGGGAAAGCCTATTTAATTCGGGTGAGGTCAGGTTATCTGTGCTCTGTGCCACCTGGACGGCTGTCTGGGTGGACGTGTGTTGTATTGCCCGGGTTGCTAGGCTGGAGATGGGTCCTATCCCGGTCACATCTGGTTGCTAGGCTGTCTGAGGGGCCTATCCAGAAGTAAGAGAGCAGTACAGGGTTGAGACTGCTGCTTGCAGTCCAACCAAAAGTGACGGTTCTGTCGGCCGGAGAACCTGTTGTCTGAGGTAGAGGGGAAGCTGTCGCCAGTAAGGGACCAACCATCTTGTTACCAGGGACCACAGTGAGTAACTGAAGCAAGTACCGGAGCAGTATTCTCACCAACCGGGGACGATGAAGAATCTGGAAACTTCATCAGGAATCAAGCCAGGGACCCAGCCAGAGGAGGTGATGCTTCCAGAGCAGCCTTGTGTGTCAAGCCAGGGACCGAGCAGGCCAGCGGGGGTGAAGCTTGAGAGGTATCTAGAGGTCCAAGCTAGGGACCCAGAAGAGAAGCGGGGGTAACGCTTGAGGAAGATACCACCGTGAAGATTGAAGAAGCTCAAGGGATTCAATGGCAGTGAATCAGTGGGTCTAGTGAGAGATCAGGAGCTCAGTGTATTGAAGAACTACAAGGTGTGATTGTAGTAAAAGTGAAAGAACTGTTAAGCCTTGTGTTTGGAACTGTTAAAGACTGTTGCCATAAGAGACAGCATTCCTACACATGCAGATGTGGCGTCTTGCTGGATGCCTTTCCCTGCATAGCTGTCCTCCTATTGAAGTTTGAGTCTGTCAATTAATCTTGCAATTACCTAAGGGTGTCCTGGCCCTAACACTCTCTCCCCCAAAAAGGTTTGTTAAGGGAAAAAAACTTTCTTTTCCATCCAAGAAGTGTTTGGCGCCCAATAACTTTAACAACTATACACCTACCATGCCTCACAAACCACTACACACGGAAGAATGTCAGCTATCCCTGGCCCTGGAGTTCTCATTAGATCAAAGGAGGCCCGGGACCTTTCTACAGTCACATTGAACCCAGGTAGACGCATGTTACAGGGAAACGCATTGGGTGCCGCATATGTGAAGTCATCATGCATGGGTTGGCTGTCAAGGATTGCAGCCGTGCTTGCTGTTTGTTAACGCTGGTTTCAAGCTTCTAATGTGTAATACTTTTTTAAGTACTTTTTTAATAAATAGTTTGTTTTGGCATATTACACTATAAAGCCTCTTCATTCTTTTATATATACATGAACCTAACTGAGAGTCAGCACTCATATGCTCCATGTAAAAATCGGCCAATACCCTCGGATGATATCGGCATTGGGATTGGGTCTGGAGGAGTTGTTTCCTAGCTGCTAATTCCTATGATCGCTGTTTGTTGTTTCTTATGAGGACGGATAATACTTGCTCATAATTGTATTGGACAACATAGACAAGCAACACAAGTGGAATGGTTATCCCTGAATGAACCAAAGGCGTATGTATACCATTATCTGGTGAGTGGCCAATCTATGTGGTGGTGGTGTTGTCACTGGAGTGGTGTAATAGTGACAAATAATCACAGATGAGGAATTAAGAGCACAGGAATAGCACATTCACAGTGGACAGTCCACACAGGGATTCACTGTTCAATTGGCACATCGCAAGCATCAGCAAAAATTGGACAATAATATATAGAATTTAATACACAGATATTGGAAGTTTAAGTGGTGTTATTTTGAAGTATATTTTTTGATTTATGGTTATGATCAAGAGTGTGGGTATGTAATAGTGATCATATACCATTGGGCTATATTTATATCTTGTTTTCATTTATGTCACTTATATGATCTATTTTAGAAAAAGTGGTGTATTTCATGTTATGATATTGGGGGTAGCGCAGCCAACACTATTTTTACTTTAATTTTATTTCACTTACCGGAGGAATTCATTGCTTGACTGCAGCAACCAGCTTTATATGTTTTTTATGTTTTTTGTATTGCTTGAACAATAAGAGTTATTTTGCGCTGGTGACTCACACACACTTATTTTAATTCCTATGGAGAGCTAGTGGTGATTGGAGTTTTGGAGCAAGTAAGATCTCTATAACTTGAGATCAGATACTTCTGGTAAGAGGCGTGATTTTATATGGGGATAGCACTTCCATGAGCCCCTTCATGCTGTGTTGTTTGAGAACTGAACAGTCACTTGGACATTAACTTTGTAATTGGATTTATTGATTTGGGACTGAAATTTATGAATTTCTTTATGAATGTATTTATTGCCACATATAGTAAAATGTGCCAATAAATGCATTCATAAGGAATGAATAAACCTGCTTTGAAGAGTAGAAGCATGTGTCTCAGGAGTCGGCCTCAGTGGTTTAAGTACAGAGGAGGACTGTTGTATCTCACTGGAGTCCAGCTCTTCCCATTGTGACAGACAGGGCATTAGCCAAGCTTCATTAAAGCTTGCATCTCTGACTTCATCACGCTTTTCCTCTTCGGAAGTGATAGTTCATAGCGGAAAGCGAGCGAAGCTAGCCTCGGGAGATGCTGCCGTTCGGATCCATTGTCATGCTGTGTGTTTGATCGCGCTCATTCAGCTGCTTTTCTGTAAGTGCAATTCCTTTGAGCTCAATAAAATTTTTTTACTCAAATGCTACACTATGGGAGCCCTTTCTGCTTTTATGTTTTTAAGTGATATCGAATGATACAGATTCAGCATTCTCAGATGTCCCATAGGTTTTTGGGAGACCGAATTCCCTGGGCTTGGTGAGACCAACTTATTGGTCTTTTCAGTGGGTAAGGAGAATTTATGCTCACTTCGGGTGTCCTGCCTCTTAGGATGAGGGATCTTCTGTCACGATTTGTTTTGCATTGTTCACTGGTTAATTTCCTTCTTGCAAGATTAATGGGACTTATTTAATTTCTAATTTTTAATTTAATTTTTCACATTGGGACTTCACTTTAGTTTTCCATATTTGTACTGTTTTCACATATGATTTTGTGTTTAACTACAATATTTCATATTTGGATCTTTAGTGATTCATATCTGGAGTGTTTTCACTCACGGTTGATAATTATTATTTATTACTTGTTTATGTGAATTTTACGATTTTTTATATAATTTTATTTATACTTTATATGGTATATTATTTATTTTATTATTGGTGATCTAATATTCACGATTTCTACTCTCCATTTCTACTCCAGATTCATATCTGAAGTGTTCTCACCCACGGTTGTTAATTATTGATCATCTGTTAATGTGATTTTTATGATTTTTTATATTTATATTTATACTTTATACGGTATATTATTTATTATATTTTGAGTGTTTTTATTTAGTGGGTGACATAAGCTTCACGATTTTTACTCACTAGTTTATCAGAATTCAAAATATTTTTGGAGTTGGCACTTCACTTTAGTTTTCATTTTTTTAGTTTGCTTTCACCATTTCATGATGTCACTATTTGTTTCTAGTGAAATTTTTTGGGGAATATCAATTTTATGATAGTAGCGCTGCACCATTTTTCACTTCATATTTATATATATTGTTGTTTAGATATTGATCTATGTTTTTGCTGAGTAATGATCATTTGTCACTAAGAGAAACGCACCTGATCATCTTAAAAGTTTCTTTTCATCCCTAGTTGTCCGTGCTGTAAGTAATAGCTGGTGCAGCAAATAAAAATCATTTATAGCTTACAGTGGATTGAGTTCACATTGTTTGCTTATATCTCACTATTGTCATTCCTATAACAATGATCAAATCTTATTTGTTTCAGGATATGAGCATGCAAACTGCTACAACCTTTGTCTGGTTCTACATGGTAAGGTCTTATGGATTAAGCCAAGTAATTGATTTTTTTTTTAGATATACATGTGAAAGAGATCAGTTTTGTTTTATATCATTTAATGAAGCTTGGGAGCCGCTGTTTTCTTATTTATGGCAGTAAAGAGGTACAGTAGTTTGTACTCAAAATAATGATGTGGTAATTATAACATATATGTTGTTATACATAAAAAAAAACTTGTGCTAAGTTAATTGGGGCTCTGGGACTGCTGCAACTTGATCTTGAATACTAGATCCAATATAACAGGTACTCTGTCCCCACTTCCGTCGGACTTTGCCGCAGTGAGGTACGTCAGAAGTTCGGCCCCCTCCTTCTCCTGCTGCCGGGCCAGTAAGGGAGAGCAGCGCGCTTCGCACATGCACAGTAAGGACCCGGCTGTGAAGCCACAAGGCTTCACTGCTGGGTTCCCTTACTGGCAATGACGGGGGAAGCACCCGACAGCCAATGGAAACATCGGCTTGGGTGCCGACATCGCTGAAATCGTGGACAGGTAAGTGTCCTAGTATTAAAAGTCAACAGCTACAGTATGTGTAGCTGATGACTTTTCATTTTTGGAGGGGGGGGGGGCGGAATTCCGCTTTAAAAATCAGTGCATATAGTTAAAATATTACACTTCCGTGCACATGATTGAAAAGATACATGTAAAGATTTAGTGATAACTTAAGAAATTCATATATTAGCACCTTTACATTTTTGGAGTACAGAGCACTTTGAAGGCACATGCAAACTTTAAGTTGGATTATGAATTTATTGGATATGGACTTTTGAACAGATTTTTGCCTGCATTTTTTGTTGAAAGAACAACAGCAAGTAATATAAAGTACTGAGAACTATATACTGTATGCATTATACCTATCTATCCAGCAGGTGGTACTGTAGTGTGTATCTATGGTAATGTAATCAGAGGAAGTGTTATCTTTCTCAGTGTATGTGTTCTCTTATATTCCTGCTTCCTGTTCCATGATACAGACATGCTATAAGATATGTTCCGCTAATCCTTCATAAAAATAAAGCCATTTGCGGTATCCAAAAAGCTTCCAGTGCATGATTTTAATACTCTAACAACAGGTTATGGACCCAGGCACCCCCAGCACACCTAGCAGGCAACCAGCAGAGACCCAGGCATCCAGGCACTGGAGAGGTTATTGCAAGTCAGTGAGTACTGTATACAAGCTACTGAAAGATGGCAAGCAGTTCAGATGTGAAGTTTGCCATTGCAAAGCTGAACAATGCCAATTACTAGCTGTGGAAGTTCAAGCTAGAAATGCTTTTTAGCATGGATGACTTGTGGCAAGTGCTGAATACAGACAGGCCCACAAACGGAGAGACAGAGAACTGGGGCAGGAAGGATAGACAGGCAAAAGCGACTATGAGCTTATTAGTGGAAGATGACAAGCTTATCCACATAAGAACAGAGAAAATGACCAAAGGTATGTGGACTTCATTACAAAAACTGCATGAGGGCTCAAGCCTCAACAGTAAGCTGTTTCTATTAAGAAAGCTTTATAAGATCAGACTAGAAGAACGCCAGCAAATGTGTGACCACGTGAATGCTATGCTAGAGATCATAGAGCAGCTGCGTGCCATCGGAGGAGACATCAAAGATAACCATATTGTTGATTGAGGGTAATAGTGGAGTCAGCAGTGATAATACACCTGTAATATCAAATCCCGGGGTGAATGCGTGGCAATTTCCAAAACAAAGCCAGAGGAAACACAAGGAGGAAATAATATGCACTGATACAATACTAAGAGGCGCATACACAAATGCTAGGAGCCTAGCTAATAACATAGAGGAACTGGAGCTGCTATTACATGAGGAGGACTTAGACTTTGTGGGAATAACTGAAACTTGGTTTGACAGCTCACACGATTGGCTGGCAAACATCCAGGGGTATTCCTTGTATCGGAAGGATAGGGAAGGTAGAAGGGGGTGTGTCTAAATATAAGAATGATGTAAGGTACAGAGGAGCAATGTTATGACTGGGACAAGGGGGAGGTGGAATCAGTGATGGTAGAACTTCAAAGAGAAGTAGTAAGTGGGAAACTAATAGTGGGGGTAAGTTATAGGCCCCCCACCCTGAAGGAAGAGGAGGAGCTGGATCTCCTGTTACAGTTAAAAATAGCGGCAAGGCAGGGAAGTGTCATCATAATGGGGGACTTCAATTATTTGGATATTGACTGGGCAAAGGGGACAGCTTACTCACTAAAGGCCCATAATTTCATGAATGTCTTACAGGACAACTTAATATCAATTGGTGGATTCCCCAACTAGAAAAATTCCCCAACTAGAGAAAAAAATGGCCTTTAAACTATATAAAGTGGATGGGTCACCGTCAGCATTCCAACACTGCAGGGAATGCGATAAGAAGTGTAAGAACGCAATCAGGACGGCTAAAAAAGATGAAAGACACATAGCAGAGGAGAGTAAAAAAAATCCAAAGACATTTTATAGGTACTGTATATTAACAGTAAAAAGGCAAAATCACCACATTGCCCACATGAAAGACGAGGATGGGAGGATGGTCACGGATGACACAGGGAAGGCAACTGTACTAAATGCCTTCTTCTCCTCAGCTTTTACGCTGGAAAAGGAGGCGTATACCAACCACGACAGTACTGTTAGTGACACATCACAGGGCATACCCTCGTGGCTAACAGAGGCCGGAGTGAAGGAAAGACTTAACAAACTTATTACAAATAAATCACCAGGATCACCAGGCTTACACCCAAGAGTCCTCAGAAAACTCAATGAGGTTATATCCAGACCATTGTTCCTAATCTTTGCAGACAGCATACTGATAGGATTGGTACCAATTGATTTGATTTGATTGGAGAAAAGTCAATGTGGTACCAATATTCAAAAAAAGACAGAGACAAATCCCTGGAAACTATAAGCCAGTCAACCTAACATCAATAGTGGGTAAATTATTGGAGGGGATGATAAGGGACTATATCCAAAAAAGTGAGCTGCCATCTAGGCAGGGGAAGGACTGTGGATTTAGTGTACCTGGATTATGAAAAGCATTCGATACAGTCCTCCATAAACGATTAATTTACAAGTTGAGGTCTGCAGGCATGGACTAAAAGGTTTGTTCTTGGGTAAAAAAATGGTTACAGGGGCATGTCCAAAGGGTGGTGATAAATAACGTTTACTCAGACTGGTCTGGAGTGGTAAGTGGGGTACCCCAAAACGATAATCCTACTACTTTATAAAACTCTTGTTAGACCACATCTGGAGTACGCCACCCAGTTCTGGTCACCAGTCCTCAGAAGGGATATGCTGGAACTGGAGAGAGTCCAAAGAAGAGCAACAAAATTAATAGGGGGCTGGAGGACCTCAAATACGAGGAACAACTGCAAGCACTAAATTTATTCTCACTGGAGAAATGACGCTTGAGAGGAGATATGACAGCTATTTACAAATACCTCAATGGCACTCTCAGCATAGGAAACAAACTTTTCAGTCTCAAGGAGTGTAGGAGGAAACGGTGCCACACAATAAGATTGGAGGAGAAGCGGTTTAACTTTAAACTGCGCAGGGGGTTCTTCACTGTCAGGGCTATAAGGATGTGGAACTCTCTTCCACAATTGGTGGTGACAGCGGGGAATATAGATATTTTTAAGAGACTCTTGGGATGTAAAATCTTAAAGATCACAACATACAGGGATATAATAAATAATTATACGTAACTGAATTTAAACCTCTAGAAATAAGTGGAGTAAATAGTAGCACTCAAATAAATAAAAAATGAAAAAAAAAAAAAAATGAAAAATAAAATTGTGCTAATGAAAGCAATGATCAATCTAAATGAACAGTAAAAGTATATATGTGTGAATATTGACAATATAAGGGCCAATTATTCCACGCTTAGGAATAAAAGGAACTGCAGCCCCCCCCCCAGCAAAAAACATCACCTCAGTGAAGTTCAAAAAAAGGGGATCCTATTATGGGGGAATTGGCGCTGTTCAAGAGTGTTCAACATATATTAAAAAAAAAATAATGCAAATCAATAAATAATAAATACAAATCAATAAAAATAAATACTCTAGGTAATATAAACGCAAACACACTGATGTGCTATAAAGTGCAGAGTGCTAGAAAAATATGTGATCTGAAATATATATAGAATAAATACAATTCATGAAAAATAAAATAAATAACAGTGATAATTAGTAACACCAAATAACGTCCTGTAAAAAAGATGAAAAATAGAACAAATAATTGAACCCTAATTGAAAATCAGTTACAATATGAATGTGATCTGGCAAAAAAAGTTATTGGTGAACACTGTGAGCAAACACATCCTATCACACACCCTGTGGCAGATGTAAAAATGATAAATGAAGTCTTAACATAAAGTTCATATCATGTGAATATATTCTAACAAAAAAAATTATTGGTGAACACTTTGAGCAAACACATCATATCACATAATAATCAAAACAACACACCCTGTGACAGATGTGAAAATAATGAATAAAGTGTTAACATAAAGTTAATAAATTATGAATATTCCAATGAATGGTCTGAAAAAATCTATAAATGAAAACTCTTGGTTGTTCTTTGTGATCTTCCACCACACCTCAGTGTTTGTGCTTCCACTCCCACTTAAAGATTTGCACTCACCAGCTACAATTGCCTCCCACTCTCGTGTTTGGCATAACTCGCCTCAACACTCCTCTCCCACTCTGCCATAAAGGACAAATATGTGTTTGGTAGAAGACTCCCTCAACTCAAATTTTATCGGAAATTCATAGATGACCTCCTGTTCATCTGGGAGGGATCAGAAGAATCTGTGATTCAGTTTCTAGGGGATCTGAACACTAATCGCAACAACATCAAATTGGAGTATTATGCCGCGTACACACGGTCGGACTTTTCATCTACAAAAGTCCGACGGACGCCGACGGATTAAAGCTGGCTGACAATCCGATCGTGTGTGGGCTTCCCCGGACTTTCAGCGGACTTTCAGCGGACTTTTCCAGCCTCAAATCTGACGGACTTTAGATTTGAAACATGCTTCAAATCTTTACGTCATAACTATGCCGGACCCAGAAATCCGCTCGTCTGTGTGCTAGTCCGATGGACAAAAACCCACGCTAGGGTAGCTATTGGCTACTGGCTATCAACTTCCTTATTTTAGTCCGGTGTACGTCATCACGTACGAATCCGTCGGACTTTTGTGTGATCGTATGTAGGCAAGTCCGTTCGTAAGAAAGTCTGCCGCAAGTACGCCAAAAGTCCGCCAAAAGTCTGACAAAAGTCCGTCGAAAGTCTGTCGGACTTTTGTAGCCGAAAAGTCCGACCGTGTGTACGCGGCATTAGATTAGTGATCGATAAATTTCCTGGATTTAACTATCGAGATGGATAAGAATGCTTTGAGGACTAAAGCATATTTCAAATCAACAGACCGTAATAGTTTTTTGTCCATCAGAAGTAGCCATCACCCGGCCTGGATTAAAAACATCCCGAAGGGCCAGATGCTCAGAGTCCGCAGGAACGGCACAGAACAAAATGATTACATTGCACAATCCCATGTACTCAAAGAAAGATTCCTTCAGAAGGGATATAAGAAGAGTTTTCTGGATAAAACCATTCAAGAGGTAGCAGAAATCCCTAGAGAACAGTGCTTAAAGGAAAAGGATGACTTATTAGTGGATAACCAACATCAGTGGTGTTTCATAACAAATTTTTATTGCCAGTATAAGGAGATTGAGTTGATCTTCAAAAAACACTGGCACATTCTATGCAGGAACAGACATTTGGGTGAGGTTCTACCGAAGCAACCCAAATTCATCTACAGGTGGGCCCCCAATATTGGGAATAGGGTAGTAAGAAAAATTCTAAACCCACCCCATGAACAAGCCATTAAAATAAATTTAAAAGGCTTTTATGCATGTAGGAAATGCATCTGCTGCAGGACTGCGAAGGTCAGCAACAGAGGTAGAACTGAAATCACCAATAGGGATGAAGAATCTTTTGCAATAAGGGAATTTATTACTTGCAATTCCTCTTATGTAGTCTATATTTTATGGTGCCCTTGCGGGCTATTGTATGTAGGTCACACTAAGAGACTTTTAAAGATAGGAGTGGCAGACATCAGGAAGGGGTTCAAGCATTATAGTGTGTCTCCTCACTTCAAAGAGAATCATGATCAGGACCAGAGCCTGCTGCAATTTTGTGGTATTGATCATGTTCATCCCTCTTGGAGGGGATCTAATTGGGTCAGGGAACTATCTCAGAGAGAGACTCGATGGATCTTTTTGATGAAGAGTTTATTTCCAAGAGGGATGAACATTGAATTAGACCTGAACTGCTTTATCAGCAATTTTTAATGGGTGCAAGTAATATTATCTACAGCATCAGTCCCTGTGGTATGTTATTAATATATATATTTCATATACACATAATTTTTCAATTTATTATGCACTCTTTGAGCATTTTTCCATCATGCTCAGGGATAGCATGGGATACTGTGCTTAAATGATGGGCTTTAGGGTGGGGCTGGCTGGCAGGAGATGTCGCACCGCTGCTTATCAGTCCGCCTGCATTCTCTGCTCACAGTTATCTAAAAGGTAGTTCTAATAACATCTAGTCTCTATTTTTCACTTTTCTGCTATATAGATTTTTTTGCTGATTTTTATATTTTTTTTATATTTTAAATCATTGGTCATGTTTTATGGGTGTATTTTTTAGAGATATTAAACTCACTCACGTGTGTTGATCATATGATTAACTATGATAATATTATTTACCAAGTTGTGTACTTGCTCATCAATATTTTGAACTTTATTAAAACATCACTGCAATAATAGGCTGTAAAAGGCGGTGTATTGCAGAGATGGGGACACAGGAAGTGAGCAGGAGCTAGTTGCTTTGTCTCCGCCCACTTGGGGAGTCTAGGAAATAAAGGGAGAAGCATTATGCCGTACTGCCAATCCCATGAATAAGTCGGTTGCGATGAAACATGTCGGGGCGTGGCTATACGGCAAGCATCTGAAGCATGACGCAAGACGTTGTGCCGTGACACGCTGCATCGAATGGTGGAGGCTTGAGACTAGGAGTGGGTGAGACTGCATAGCTGACACACTATCCTGGGTCCGCCGTGACCACTATAGATTGCTTTACCAGTGCATGGAGTTTATGTTACGATTTCCTTTGGAGTGTTTTTTTGGCCTGCTTTTGTTTTTACACATGTGAGTGCAATGATGTGCGATGGTTTGAACTTTTAATACATTTGCTGTACTTTATCACACTATTTGGAGCATTTTTTCATTTTCATGTAGAGCAATCACTTCTTGAGGAAAAGGATTTGTTGCATTTACGCTCTCTATTTGGAGATCACGTTTGGAATCTGGAGATCACATTTTAACCCCCAATAAGTGTGGGTCGAGGCGAGTTATGCCAAACACAAGAGTGGGAGGCAATTGTAGCTGGTGAGTGAAAATCTTTAAGTGGGAGTGGAAGCACAAACACTGAGGTGTGGTGGAAGATCACAAAGAACAACCAAGAGTTTTCATTTATAGATTTTTTCAGACCATTCATCGGAATATTCATAATTTATGAACTTTATGTTAACACTTTATTCATTATTTTCATATCTGTCACAGGGTGTGTTGTTTTGATTAGTATGTGATATGATGTGTTTGCTCACAGTGTTCACCAATAACTTTTTTTGTTAGAATATATTCACATGATATGAACTTTATGTTAAGACTTCATTTATCATTTTTACATCTGCCACAGGGTGAGTTGCTTTGAACATTATGTGATAGGATGTGTTTGCTCACAGTGTTCACCATTAACTTTTTTTGTCAGATCACATTCATATTGTGACTGATTTTCAATGAAGGTATTATTGTCAATATTCACATATATATACTTTTACTGTTCATTTAGATTGATCATTGCTTTCATTAACCCTTTTTTATTTTTCATTTTTATTTTTATTTATTTATTTATTTTTTTAATTTGAGCGCTACTATTACTATTTACTATTTTCACTTATCTCTAGAGGTTTAAATTCAGTCACGTATTTGTTACATATTATGTGGCAGCTATAGTTTATTTAAATTATACTTTTTTCACTTATTCAGAAGCCCAGTGGAGGTATCACAGGGTGCAGGGGGTTAGCTTGTGAACTATCAGGTGTGCAAGAAATAATTATAGACACTGACACATGTAAACCTACACAGGTTGAACTGGATGGACTATTGTCTTTATTCAAACCTTATCTACTATGTAACTTTGCACTCACAAAAATCCCAGGATAAAGTCGCCTTTCAAGAAAATCTCTGTATCCACCGGTTGATAGCAAACAGAAGTGTCTGGATGAATCTAACGAAGACATACCAATATAAACCAGAATAGTGCATTAAAGTGGTTGTAAACTTCAGAAATGAGATATTAAAACAAAGTACCCTCTATAGTGTGTACTTGTCTCAATTAGAAGCACTAAGTGTCATTTCTGCCCGCTGCTTCATTCCTCTGTAATATGCGTTCATCAATTGGTCTCCATAGGGCAATCCTAGCCTGCCGTGCACAGCATTTTTATATGAATACATTTTTTGCACTGATCTATGTAGGTATGTTTTCATTGAGTTCAGTCTGACACTTCTGCTTGCTATCAACTGATGGATACAGAGATTTTCCTGGAAGGCTCCTATATCATGGGATGTTTGTGAGTGCAAATTTAACCATTTTTTCTCCATGTCTTTTTCTCAAAAACAAAACACTAAATGTGAACAAAGGAAGTGCACTTAAGAATGTGTTTTGATTTTATAAACAGTTTAGAAAACAAAGACAACAGTTCACCATAACAAAGACTTTCAAGTACAGCGCATACAATGAAAAGTAGGTACAACGTGTAAAATCAGAGCTTTCGTAAAAGTAGAAAAGAATGTACATGACACAAATGCATGACCTACACCACTCAATGAGGCTGAAGCCTAGGGGCATGTACCTGAACATTGTATAACACGAAAAGCTGTTAAACACATAAACTGACGTAAGCAGGAGATCAGTAAGCAGACATAAGGTAGGTAATACAATCTTAAATACATAAAACAGAGAGCGCTCAGAAATCAAAAGCAGCTAGCACAGGTGACCAACCTGAAAATTAAAATAGACAAAAACGTGCAGCACATAAAACAAAAAACACCCAAAAAACTCATGTAATCATAAACATAAAGTGCACCCAGAATGCAATAAAATGCAAAAATTTACAGTGCCTTGAAAAAGTATTTATACCCCTTGAAATTTTCCAAATTTTTTCATGTTGCAACCAAAAATCAAAATATATTTTATTGGGATTTTATGTGATAGACCAACACAAAGTTGCACACAATTGTGAAGTGGAAGGAAAATGATAAATGGTTTTCATTTTTTTTTACAAATAAATATGTGAAATTTGTATTCAGCCCCTTTACTCATACCCATAACTAAAATCTAGTGGAACCAATTGACTTGGGAAGTCACCTAAATATTAAATAGAGTCCACCTGTGTGTAATTTAATCTCAGTATAAATACAGCTGTTCTGTGAAGCCTTCAGAGGCTTGCTAGAGAACCTTAGTGAACAAACAGCATTATGAAGGCCAAGGAACACACCAGATAGGTCAGGGATAAAGTTGTGGAGAAGTTTAAAGCAGGGTTAGGTTATAAAAAAAAAATATCCCAAGGTTTGAACATCTCATGGAGCACTGTTCAATCCATCATCCGAAAATGGAAAGAGTATGGCACAACTGCAAACCTACCAAGACATGGCCGTCCACCTAAACTAACAGGCCGGGCAAGGAGAGCATTAATCAGAAAAGCAGCAAGGAGGTCCCTGGTAACTCTGGAGGAGCTGCAGAGATCCACAGCTCAGGTGTGAGAATCTGTCCAAAGGACAACTATTAGTCTTGCACACCACAAATCTACCTTTATGGAATAGTGGCAAGAAGAAAGCCATTGTTGAAAGAAAACTATAAGTCCCATTTACAGTTTGCAAGAAGCCATGTGGGGACACAGCAAACATGTGGAAGAAGATGCTCTGGTCAGATAAGACCAAAAGTGAACTTTTTGGCTTAAAACACTATGTGTGGCGGAAAACTAATACTGCACATCACCCTGAACCCAATATCCCCACCGTGAAACATGGTGGTGGCAGCATTGTGTTGTGGGGATGCTTATCTTCAGCAGGGACAGGGAAGCTGGTCAGAGTTGATGTGAAGATGGATGGAGACAAATACAGGGCAATCTTATAAGAAAACCTGTTAGTGTCTGCAAAAGATATGAGACTGGGGCAGAGGTTCACCTTCCAGCAGGACAATGACCCTACAACCAGAGCTACAATGGAATGGTTTAGATCAAAGCATATTCATGTGTTAGAGTGGCCCAGTCAAAGTCTAGACCTAAATCGAATTGAGAATCTGTGGCAACACTTAAAAATTGCTGTTCACAGACACTCGCCATCCAATCTGACAGAGCTTGAGCTAAGAATAGACAAAAATGTCACTCTCTAGATGTGCAAAGCTGGTAGAGGCATAACCAAAAAGACTTGCAGCTGTAATTTCAGCGAAAGGTGGCTCTACAAAGTATTTTTTATGGGAAATACATGTAACAGAGAGATGTTAAGGCTGCACACCCTGGAACAAGCAATATGGGAAATTTCCCCCAAGGGGTTTTTTTAGCAGCAGTGTAATAAATGTCAAAGAAGGGGTTAAATATCAATAAAAAATTCTTTATTACAAAAATTATCCAATATCATGTGCAATTAAAATTTGAGCTCTGGTTAAACAGTACATATTCCATGATAATGCAAACATACATGTACACAGCATTACATTACATAATGTTGGCTGTGTGAACTACGCCTTTCGACCTGTGCAGTCACGGTCTTCTTCTGGGGGGTAGTTTGCTTTCAAACAATACATTCAACATTTCAAATTACAAAAATATTTCATCATGCACCAGATCACATATACATAATGGTGTTATATTTACCACTGAAGAATGGAATGAAATGATCTTATAACCAAAGATTTAAAAGCAGTTGAGGGATCCAAAGGACTCCATGATTGTCCCCACCTCCCCCAAGGATGGAGCTCAGCTCGAGAGGGCTTACAGGAAGCCACACTATTTGACACCCTCAAATGAAGGAGAGGAGCAGCACCTGCAGCAATGTCCCAAATCATGACAATATGTCAAACGGAGGAAGATCAAATTCTTTGATTCATAGCATATTGACAAAAAATGCCTATTAAATTATCAGTAATGTAAGTTTATTGCTATATCATTGGTGTGTATCTTCATTAAGGTGACATATTTGCCCAATGAAAAAGTGAGTGAAACTATTTGAAGGATGTGATCAAGTGAAAATGGTGTGTGATTAATGAATCTGGAGAGAAAAAATCTTTAAGTGATAACATTCATGAAGAATCGTTCTTGCCAAACCAATCTATTAACCTTCTATGCAGTGGTGTATTTAGGTTTTGTGCTGCCCTAGGCCTGACTAAACTCATGCACCCCCCTAATTTAAATACAACCCACCCCTTGCTGCCGAGGCCACACCCCTTCCTGTTTAAGACCCACCCTATCATCTGTAAACCACACCCCTTCCTCTTTAGGCTCATTTGGCACCTTTCAGGGGGAAGGGGGGAACAGGTACCTGTTTTTGACAGGTACCCATCCCCATTCCCTGGAGACTGCAACTAAATGTGGACTGTTTAAAGGGTTTGCATTGATTTTAGCATGCATGGAGCACTTTGCACATGCCAGTGGTGGCTGGTGCTCAACATTTTTGGGGGGGTGCAAACAAACTAAGAAATTCTGAAAAAAAGACATCAATTGCAGCCTCACTGTGCCCCATCAAATGCAGCCACTGTTCCATCAAACGCAGCCACTATTCCCACCAAACGCAGCCACTGTGCCCACCAAACGCAACCACTGTGCCCATCAATTGCAGCCACTGTGCCCACCAAATGCAGATACTGTGCCCCATCAAACGCAGCCACTGTGCCCACCAAACGCAGCCACTGTGCCCATCAATTGCAGCCACTGTGCCCACCAAACGCAGACACTGTGCCCCATCAAACGCAGACACTGTGCCCACCAAACGCAGCCACTGTGCCCATCAATTGCAGCCACTGTGCCCATCAATTGCAGTCACTGTGCCATCAAACGCAGCTACTGTGTCCACCAAACGCAGCTACTGTGCCCACCAAACGCAGCCACTGTGCCCACCAAACGCAGCCACTGTGCCCCATCAAACACAGCCACTGTGCCCCATCAAATGCAGCCACTGTGCCCACTAAACGCAGCCACTGTGCCCACCAATGCAGCCACTGTGCCCATCAATTGCAGTCACTGTGCCCATCATTTGCAGCCACTGTTCCATCAAACACAGCCACTATTCCCAACAAACGCAGCCACTGTGCCCACCAAACGCAACCACTGTGCCCATCAATTGCAGCCACTGTGCCCACCAAACGCAGACACTGTGCCCCATCAAACGCAGCCACTGTGCCCACCAAACGCAGCCACTGTGCCCACCAAACGCAGCCACTGTGCCCATCAATTGCAGCCACTGTGCCCACCAAACGCAGCCACTGTGCCCATCAATTGCAGCCACTGTGCCCACCAAACGCAGACACTGTGCCCCATCAAACGCAGCCACTGTGCCCACCAAACGCAGCCACTGTGCCCATCAATTGCAGCCACTGTGCCCATCAATTGCAGTCACTGTGCCATCAAACGCAGCTACTGTGCCGACCAAACGCAGCTACTGTGCCCACCAAATGCTGCCACTGTGCCCACCAAATGCAGCCACTGTGCCCCATCAAATGCAGCCACTGTGCCCACTAAACGCAGCCACTGTGCCCACCAAATGCAGCCACTGTGCCCATCAATTGCAGTCACTGTGCCCATCATTTGAAGCCACTGTTCCATCAAACGCAGCCACTATTCCCACCAAACGCAGCCACTGTACCCACCAAACGCAACCACTGTGCCCATCAATTGCAGCCACTGTGCCCACCAAACGCAGACACTGTGCCCCATCAAACGCAGCCACTGTGCCCACCAAACGCAGCCACTATGCCCATCAATTGCAGCCACTGTGCCCACCAAACGCAGACACTGTGCCCCATCAAGCACAACCACTGTGCCCACCAAACGCAGCCACTGTGCCCATAAATTGCAGCCACTGTGCCCATCAATTGCAGTCACTGTGCCATCAAACGCAGCTACTGTGCCTACCAAACGCAGCTACTGTGCCCACCAAACGCAGCCACTGTGCCCATCAATTGCAGCCACTGTGCCCACCAAACGCAGACACTGTGCCCCATCAAACGCAGCCACTGTGCCCACCAAACGCAGCCACTGTGCCCATCGATTGCAGCCACTGTGCCCATCAATTGCAGTCACTGTGCCATCAAACGCAGCTACTGTGCCCACCAAACGCAGCTACTGTGCCCCATCAAATGCAGCCACTGTGCCCACTAAACGCAGCCACTGTGCCCACCAAATGCAGCCACTGTGCCCATCAATTGCAGTCACTGTGCCCATCATTTGAAGCCACTGTTCCATCAAACGCAGCCACTATTCCCACCAAACGCAGCCACTGTGCCCACCAAACGCAACCACTGTGCCCATCAATTGCAGCCACTGTGCCCACCAAACGCAGACACTGTGCCCCATCAAACGCAGCCACTGTGCCCACCAAACGCAGCCACTATGCCCATCAATTGCAGCCACTGTGCCCACCAAATGCAGACACTGTGCCCCATCAAGCACAACCACTGTGCCCACCAAACGCAGCCACTGTGCCCATAAATTGCAGCCACTGTGCCCATCAATTGCAGTCACTGTGCCATCAAACGCAGCTACTGTGCCTACCAAACGCAGCTACTGTGCCCACCAAACGCAGCCACTGTGCCCATCAATTGCAGACACTGTGCCCACCAAACGCAGACACTGTGCCCCATCAAACGCAGCCACTGTGCCCACCAAACGCAGCCACTGTGCCCATCGATTGCAGCCACTGTGCCCATCAATTGCAGTCACTGTGCCATCAAACGCAGCTACTGTGCCCACCAAACGCAGCTACTGTGCCCCATCAAATGCAGCCACTGTGCCCACTAAACGCAGCCACTGTGCCCACCAAATGCAGCCACTGTGCCCATCAATTGCAGCCTCACTGTGCCCATCATTTGCAGCCACTGTTCCATCAAACGCAGCCACTATTCCCACCAAACGCAGCCACTGTGCCCACCAAACGCAACCACTGTGCCCATCAATTGCAGCCACTGTGCCCATCAAACGCAGACACTGTGCCCCATCAAACGCAGCCACTGTGCCCACCAAACACAGACACTGTGCCCCATCAAACGCAGCCACTGTGCCCACCAAACGCAGCCACTGTGCCCATCAATTGCAGCCACTGTGCCCATCAATTGCAGTCACTGTGCCATCAAACGCAGCTACTGTGCCCACCAAACGAAGCTACTGTGCCCACCAAATGCAGCCACTGTGCCCATCAATTGCAGCCACTGTGCCCACCAAACGCAGACACTGTGCCCCATCAAACGCAGCCACTGTGCCCACCAAACGCAGCCACTGTGCCCATCAATTGCAGCCACTGTGCCCACCAAACGCAGACACTGTGCCCCATCAAACGCAGCCACTGTGCCCACCAAACGCAGCCACTGTGCCCATCAATTGCAGCCACTGTGCCCATCAATTGCAGTCACTGTGCCATCAAACGCAGCTACTGTGCCCACCAAACGCAGCTACTGTGCCCCATCAAATGCAGCCACTGTGCCCACTAAACGCAGCCACTGTGCCCACCAAATGCAGCCACTGTGCCCATCAATTGCAGTCACTGTGCCCATCATTTGCAGCCACTGTGCCATCAAACGCAGCCATTGTGCCCCATCAAACGCAGCCATTGTGCCCCATCAAATGCAGCCATTGTGCCCCATCAAACGCAGCCATTGTGCCCTCAAACGCTGTCACTGTGCCCATCAATTGTAGCCACTGTGCCATCAAATGCCAACACTGTTCCCATAACACTGATATAATTTATTCATTAACTTTACCTGCTGTCCTGCGGGGTTCCCTTGTGCCTCTCTCTCTGTTTCTCTCTTCCTGACGTCACTGCTAGACCCTGCCCCAGTGCCGAGGAGAGGGGTCAAGCAGTGTGGAGGAGGGTAGGCGGAGCATAAGGCTCCACCTCCGCCAGTCATCGGCCGCTTATGGGGGCGTGAGCCACACGCCGCCCCCCGCATGAGAGAAAGTCCCTCCACCCGTCTTCCTGATTCCCGGCTCCCGCAGCCACCCCCCGCACACATGCAGCCCACGGCAGCCGCCTTGCTGTAGCGGGCAGTGCTGCTGTGTATGGGCGTGCTTGTCAGAGGGTGGAGGGGCGTGAGCTCTGCTAAGCACACCCATACACACGCCCCTCCACCCTCTGCCAAGCACGCCCATACACAACAGCGCCGCTACAGCAAGGCGGCCGCCGTGGGCTGCATGTGTGCGAGGGGCGGCCGCGGGAGCCGGGAATCGGGTGGGGGGACTTTCTCTCATGCGGGGGGCGGCTTTTTTTGCCGCCCCCCCCCGCAAAGTGCCGCCCTAGGCCTAGGCCTTGTCGGCCTAGGCCAAAACACAGCCCTGCTTCTATGAGGAGGTGAGCTTCCATCTAGATAAAGGAAGGCCCGTAGACGTGGTGTATCTGGATTTTGCAAAAGCATTTGACACAGTTCCCCATAAACGTTTACTGTACAAAGTAAGGTCAGTTGCCATGGACCATAGGGTGAGTACATGGATTGAAAACTGGCTACAAGGGCGAGTTCAGAGGGTGGTGATAAATGGGGAGTACTCATAATGATCAGGGGTGGAAAGTGGCGTCCCCCAGGGTTCTGTGCTGGGACCAATCCTATTTAATTTATTCATAAATGACCTGGAGGATGGGGTAAACAGCTCAATCTCTGTATTTGCAGACAATACTAAGCTAAGCAGGGCAATAACTTCTTAGCAGGATGTGGAAACCTTGCAAGTAGATCTGAACAAATTAATGGGGTGGGCAACTACATGACAAATGAGGTTTACTGTAGAAAAATGTAAAATAATGCATTGGGTGGCAAAATTATGAATGCAACCTACTCACTGGGAGGGAAAACCACTGGGGGAATCAAGGATGGAAAAGGACCTGGGGGTCCTAGTAGATGATAGGTTCAGCAATTGCATGCAATGCCAAGCTGCTGCTAACAAAACAAACAGAATATTGGCATGCAATAAAAGGGGATTAACTCCAGACGATAATTCTCCCACTCTACAAGACTCTGGTCCGGCCTCACCTGGAGTATGCTGGCCAGTTCTGGGCACCAGTCCTCTGGAAGGATGTGCTGGAAATGGAGGGAGTACAAAGAAGGGCAACAAAACTAATAAAGGGACAGAAGGATATTAGTTATGTAGAAAGGTTAAGAGTAGGGATGAGCCGAACACCCCCCTGTTCGGTTCGCACCAGAACATGCGAACAGGAAAAAAGTTGGTTCGAACATGCGAACACCGTTAAAGTCTATGGGACACGAACATGAATAATCAAAAGTGCTAATTTTAAAGGCTTATATGCAAGTTATTGTCATAAAAAGTGTTTGGGGACCTGGGTCCTGCCCCAGGGGACATGGATCAATGCAAAAAAAAGTTTTAAAAACGGCCGTTTTTTCAGGAGCAGTGATTTTAATAATGCTTAAAGTCAAACAATAAAAGTGTAATATCCCTTTAAATTTCGTACCTGGGGGGTGTCTATAGTATGCCTGTAAAGGGGCGCTTGTTTCCTGTGTTTAGAACAGTCTGACAGCAAAATGACATTTTGAAGGAAAAAACTCATTTAAAACTACCCGCGGCTATTGCATTGCCGACAATACACATAGAAGTTCATTGATAAAAACGGCATGGGAATTCCCCAAAGGGGAACCCCGAACCAAAATTAAAAAAAAAAAATGACGTGGGAGTCCTCCTAAATTCCATACCAGGCCCTTCAGGTCTGGTATGGATATTAAGGGGAACCCCGGCCAAAATTAAAAAAAAAAATGACGTGGGGTTCCCCCTAAATTCCATACCAGACCTGAAAGGGGAACCCCGCGCCAAAAAAAAAAACAAAAAACGGCGTGGGGTCCCCCCAAAAATCCATACCAGACCCTTATCCGAGCACGCAACCTGGCAGGCCGCAGGAAAAGAGGGGGGGACGAGAGTGCGGCCCCCCCTCCCTCCTGAACCGTACCAGGCCACATGCCCTCAACATTGGGAGGGTGCTTTGGGGTAGCCCCCCAAAACACCTTGTCCCCATGTTGATGAGGACAAGGGCCTCATCCCCACAACCCTGGCCGGTGGTTGTGGGGGTCTGCGGGCGGGGGGCTTATCGGAATCTGGAAGCCCCCTTTAACAAGGTGACCCCCAGATCCCGGCCCCCCCCCTGTGTGAAATGGTAAGGGGGTACATAAGTACCCCTACCATTTCACGAAAAAAGTGTCAAAAATGTTAAAAATGACAAGAGACAGTTTTTGACAATTCCTTTATTTAAATGCTTCTTCTTTCTTCTATCTTCCTTCATCTTCTGGTTCTTCTGGCTCTTCTGGTTCTTCCTCCGGCGTTCTCGTCCAGCATCTCCTCCGCGGCGTCTTCTGTCTTCTTCTCCTCGGGCCGCTCCGCACCCATGGCATGGGGGGGAGGCTCCCGCTCTTCTCTTCTTCTTTTCTTCTCTTCTTCTCTTCTTCATTTTCTTCTCCGGGCCGCTCCGCAATCCATGCTGGCATGGAGGGAGGCTCCCGCTGTGTGACGGCGCTCCTCGTCTGACAGTTCTTAAATAACGGGGGGGCGGGGCCACCCAGTGACCCCGCCCCCCTCTGACGCACGGTGACTTGACGGGACTTCCCTGTGGCATTCCCCGTGACGTCACAGGGAAGTCCCGTCAAGTCACCGTGCGTCAGAGGGGGGCGGGGTCACCGGGTGGCCCCGCCCCCCCCGTTATTTAAGAACTGTCAGACGAGGAGCGCCGTCACACAGCGGGAGCCTCCCTCCATGCCAGCATGGATTGCGGAGCGGCCCGGAGAAGAAAATGAAGAAGAGAAGAAGAGAAGAAAAGAAGAAGAGAAGAGCGGGAGCCTCCCCCCCATGCCATGGGTGCGGAGCGGCCCGAGGAGAAGAAGATCGAAGACGCCGCGGAGGAGATGCTGGACGAGAACACCGGAGGAAGAACCAGAAGAGCCAGAAGAACCAGAAGAACCAGAAGATGAAGGAAGATAGAAGAAAGAAGAAGCATTTAAATAAAGGAATTGTCAAAAACTGTCTCTTGTCATTTTTAACATTTTTGACACTTTTTTCGTGAAATGGCAGGGGTACTTATGTACCCCCTTACCATTTCACACAGGGGGGGGCCGGGATCTGGGGGTCACCTTGTTAAAGGGGGCTTCCAGATTCCGATAAGCCCCCCGCCCGCAGACCCCCACAACCACCGGCCAGGGTTGTGGGGATGAGGCCCTTGTCCTCATCAACATGGGGACAAGGTGTTTTGGGGGGCTACCCCAAAGCACCCTCCCAATGTTGAGGGCATGTGGCCTGGTACGGTTCAGGAGGGAGGGGGGGCCGCACTCTCGTCCCCCCCTCTTTTCCTGCGGCCTGCCAGGTTGCGTGCTCGGATAAGGGTCTGGTATGGATTTTTGGGGGGACCCCACGCCGTTTTTTTTTTTTTTTTTGGCGCGGGGTTCCCCTTAAAATCCATACCAGACCTGAAGGGTCTGGTATGGAATTTAGGGGGAACCCCACGTCATTTTTTTTTTTTAATTTTGGCCGGGGTTCCCCTTAATATCCATACCAGACCTGAAGGGCCTGGTATGGAATTTAGGGGGACTCCCACGTCATTTTTTTTTTTTTAATTTTGGTTCGGGGTTCCCCTTTGGGGAATTCCCATGCCATTTTTATCAATGAACTTCTATGTGTATTGTCGGCAATGCAATAGCCGCGGGTAGTTTTAAATGAGTTTTTTCCTTCAAAATGTCATTTTGCTGTCAGACTGTTCTAAACACAGGAAACATGCGCCCCTTTACAGGCACACTATAGACACCCCCCAGGTACGAAATTTAAAGGGATATTACACTTTTATTGATTGACTTTAAGCATTATTAAAATCACTGCTCCTGAAAAAACGGCCGTTTTTAAAACTTTTTTTTGCATTGATCCATGTCCCCTGGGGCAGGACCCAGGTCCCCAAACACTTTTTATGACAATAACTTGCATATTAGCCTTTAAAATTAGCACTTTTGATTTCTCCCATAGACTTTTAAAGAGTGTTCCGCGGCATTCGAATTTGCCGCGAACACCCCAAATTGTTCGCTGTTCGGTGAACTTGCGAACAGCCAATGTTCGAGTCGAACATGAGTTCGACTCGAACTCGAAGCTCATCCCTAGTTAAGAGCACTGAACTTATTCTCTCTGGAGAAGAGACGCTTAAAGGGGATATGATTTCAATTTACAAATACCGTACTGGTGACCCCACAATAGGCATAAAACTTTTCCATGGAAGGGAGTTTAATAAGACACGTGGCAACTTGAAAATTCGAAGAAAATAGGTTTAACCTTAAACCACGTAGAGGGTTCTTTACTGTAAGAGCAGCAAGGATGTGGAATTCCCTTCCACAGACGGTGGTTTCATCGGGGAGCATTGATAGTTTCAAGAAACAATTAGATAAGCACCTGAACAACCACAACATACAGGGATATACAATGTAATACTGACATAAAATCACACACATAGGTCGGACTTGTGTGTTTTTTCAACCTCACCTACTATGTAACTATGTAACATTGACAACATTAAAACTTGCTGAGAAATGTGTGTAAAGGAACAATCAACAGAGTGGTCAAATTAATAATGTGAAGTGTTGAAAAATGGGTGAAAAGTTGAATAAATTAACAAAAACAAAAATTGAACATTATCAATCCATTGTGTGCTAACAAGGTAAAAAGCAACTACAGTATGTGCAGTGAATGAATGTTGGTTTGATGTGTGCTAATCCATGAAAAACTAAAAACAAACAGAAGTGCAAATAAACCAAAACACATGTAAAATTAAAATGACATCATTTACCTTTAGTGCCGATATAACTAATGTGGCCTAGTAATTTGGTGTGGTTGATATCTGGCTGTAAAAATATATAAGGGGCAGGGGTTCTATAAACAAAAAAGAGAGTCATGCAATTGTATGAGGTATGGTTTAAATACAGTGTATTATAGTAAGACCCTTTCACACTGAGGCATTTTTTAGGTGCTTTTGGGCTAAAAATAGCACCTGGAAATCGCCTGAAAAACGCCTCCCCTGCAGCCCCAGTGTGAGAGTCCGAGGGCTTTCACACTGGAGCGTTGCGCCTGCAGGACGTTAGAAAAAGTCCTGCAAGCAGCATCTTTGGGGCTGTGGAGGAGCGGTGTATACAGACCATCATTTATCTAGGCCTGAATGAGTCCATCTCATATACTCCCTTTTTAAAAGTCTTCACATCAGGAAAAACTCAATAAGATTCCTGCATTGTAGCATGCATTAAAATAATGAAAGACTTTGGTTTAAAATTAGACATGTAAATAGGTGGGAATATTGAACTAACACACAGATCTCTTAAAACAAAAGACAAAATAAATTGGTCTTTGTCATTTTAACAAATGTGAACTAAATAATAAGTATAGTATTTGATAATAATGTATGTCTGACATTATTGTTTTACATATGTAATTTTGTCTATTGCAGATTCCGGTGGGCTCGGGTTTACCCTGTCGGCCCCCTTGGGTGGGTCTCGGGTCCTCAGGGCAAGGTGGGGGGATGTGATACTTTCACTTTCCCCCACTCACTAACTGGCAGGCAAATTCACATGTGGCCACTAGGGTGAGCACCTTCTTGCCGGCTGCGCTTCTTGTTCATTTCCGAACGATCCTTGCAAGGCACGCATGTGCGGGTACGCATATTGCGGCGGAAATGACGACATCGGTCTTCCGGTATGCCTTGGGTGGGGGGAGGGCAGCGCCTGCACTGGATCCCCCTAATCATAGAGGCACAATATAAATGCCTGAGTGCATGCGGGTCAATGTATGATCCCACGCATAAGGCTCCACCTCCGCCAGTCATCGGCCGCTTATGGGGGCGTGAGCCACACGCCGCCCCCCGCATGAGAGAAAGTCCCCCCACCCGTCTTCCTGATTCCCGTCTCCCGCAGCCACCCCCCCGCACACATGCAGCCCACGGCAGCCGCCTTGCTGTAGCGGGCAGTGCTGCTGTGTATGGGCGTGCTTGTCAGAGGGTGGAGGGGCGTGAGCTCTGCTAAGCACGCCCATACACACGCCCCTCCACCCTCTGCCAAGCACGCCCATACACAACAGCGCCGCTACAGCAAAGCGGCCGCCGTGGGCTGCATGTGTGCGAGGGGCGGCCGCGGGAGCCGGGAATCGGGTGGGGGACTTTCTCTCATGCGGGGGGCGGCTTTTTTTGCCGCCCCCCCCCCCCCGCAAAGTGCCGCCCTAGGCCTAGGCCTTGTCGGCCTAGGCCAAAACACAGCCCTGCTTCTATGAGGAGGTGAGCTTCCATCTAGATAAAGGAAGGCCCGTAGACGTGGTGTATCTGGATTTTGCAAAAGCATTTGACACAGTTCCCCATAAACGTTTACTGTACAAAGTAAGGTCAGTTGCCATGGACCATAGGGTGAGTACATGGATTGAAAACTGGCTACAAGGGCGAGTTCAGAGGGTGGTGATAAATGGGGAGTACTCATAATGATCAGGGGTGGAAAGTGGCGTCCCCCAGGGTTCTGTGCTGGGACCAATCCTATTTAATTTATTCATAAATGACCTGGAGGATAGGGTAAACAGCTCAATCTCTGTATTTGCAGACAATACTAAGCTAAGCAGTGGAGAAAGACTTGTGCGGGTACGCATATTGCGGCGGAAATGACGACATCAGTCTTCCGGTATGCCTTGGGTGGGGGGAGGGCAGCGCCTGCACTGGATCCCCCTAATCATAGAGGCACAATATAAATGCCTGAGTGCATGCGGGTCAATGTATGATCCCACGCATATCTGGACTGATCATTACCACACACACATGTCTCTATGTAAGTAATCAATTCTAACTATGCTAGATTGATCAGTGTTTTTACCTTGGCTGCCACAGTGTTGGCCCAGGTAACATTTACTATAGTGCACTGTATTTAAACCATACTTCATACAATTGCATGGCTCTCTTTTTTGTTTATAGAGCCCCTGCCCCTTATATATATTTGCAGCCAGGTATCAACCACACTAAATTAATGGCCCACATTAGTTATTTTGGCACTAAAGCTAAATGGGGTCATTTTAATTTTACATGTGTTTTCGTTTATTTGCACTTTTGTTTGTTTTTAGTTTTTCATGGATTAGCACACATCAAACTGACATTCATTCACTGCACATAGTCGCTTTTTACCTTGTCAGTACACAATGAATTGATATTGTTCAATTTATTTTATTAGTTTCTTTAATCAACTTTTTACCCATTTTTTAACACTTCACAACAAGTTTCACTGTTGTTAATGTTATCACTTTAAGATTTTTTCTCTCCGGATTCAGTAATTATACACCTTATTCACATGATCACATCATTCAAATAGTTCCACTCACTTTTTCATTGATAAGCTTACATTACTGATAATTTATTAGGCATTTTTGTCAATATGCTATGAATCAAAGAATTTGATCTTCCTCTGTTTGATATTATTGTCATGATTTGAGACATTGCTGCAGGTGCTGCTCCTCACCTTCGTTTGAGGGTGTCAAATAGTGTGGCTCCTTGCAAGCCCTCTCGAGCTGAGCCCCATCATTGGGGGAGGTGGGGACAATCATGGAGTCCTTCGGATCACTCAACTGTTTTTAAATCTCTGGTTATAAGACCAAATCATTCTATTTTTCAGTGGTAAATATAACACCATTATGTATATGTGATTTGGTGCATGATGAACTATTTTTGTAATTTGAAATGTAATTTGAAATGTTGAATGTAATCTTTTAAAGCAAATTACCCCCCAGAAGAAGACCACGACTGCACAGGTCAAAAGACGTCAGGGCATCCACACAGCCAACATTATGTAATGTAATGCTGTGCACACGTATGTTTGCATTATCATGGAATATGTACTGTTTAACCAAAGCTCATATTTTAATCGCACATGATATTGGATATTTTTTGTAATAAAGAATTTTTTATTTATATTTATCCCCTTCTTTGACATTTATTACATTGCTGCTAAAACCCCTTGGGGGAACCTTTCTATCTTGTTTTACAAAGTATTTACTCGGGGGGCTGAATACAAATGCATGCCATACTTTTCAGATATTTATTTGTAAAAAATGTTGAAAAACATTTATCATTTTCCTTCCACTTCACAATTATGTGCCACTTTGTGTTGGTCTATGACATAAAATCCCAATAAAATACATTTATGTTTTTGGTTGTAACATGACAAAATGTGGAAAATTTCAAGGGTTATGAATACTTTTTCAAGGTACTGTATACAGAATCAGTCTGAAGATACATAAATTATATATACATGAAAGAACTAGTGAAAGTGTCACCAAAGTGATCATAATATACAGTATATCATTCTAAAATTGCGTTCATTTTCTATATAAGCGCTGCACAAACTTTTGGCGCTATATAAAACTTGTATAATAATTATATACACTATATGAAGATACTAGTGAAAGCGTCACCAAAAAGACCATAAAGTGCCAGTGCTAGTAAACAAGTGAACAGTCCAATGAGTGTCCAAAAAATCAAGGAATATCTGCTTTAAGACCTCCAACAATAATTCCCAGTGCAGCAAATAACGCGTAGTGTGTTCAGCGTGTAGATCCACCACCGCTATGCACTCACTGGAAAGCTAATGAAGATCAGCATATCATGTCACATCAACCTTACAAAGTCCTGCTTCGTTCTTCCATACAGACCATGTGTATCCAAAATGGAGTCCTGTGCGAAGAATGCTCACCACACAAAGCCCAAAAATGCCTTTTATAGTGTAGTATTTATTGTATATTAAGACCAGCTTTAAAAACATCAGCTTCCATGTGGAACAGTACAAACAAATGCAGCCAGACTTACTAAGATGACTGCCGATTCGAGACCCAGAAATGGCAGCGTGGTCGTCAGCACGTAAGGCCTGACCCAACAATTAGCACTAGAATTAATTTTAAAAAATATATATAAAAATTGCATAAAAAAATCATTTTCATAAATTTAATAAAATCTCAAGACATCAACAATAATAATAAGCAGGCTATTTAAGCTCTCCACTAATGGTAGACATAAAACACCAAAAAAAACATAATTTACACAAACATATAATGGCAAGATTAATCATATACAAAAACAAATCAATGTACATAACATATATAATGAAACATTAAATAGAAATCTCATACCAACACACTGTATAGTTTAGAATAGAAAAGGCACCAGAAAAATGATATAAATCAACAATAACTCAACTATTATCAATAAAGCAATTAATGTTGATGTCAATGTTGAGACCTCTGGGTGCCAAAATGCCCATCTTATATATACTTTTGGTTTCCAACATGGACACCATTCTACGCTTATTGCACCCCCTCTAAAGTGGACAAATCAAATCAATCCCCATACATTTAATACCATCAAGGTCCTTATGGTGGCCCAAAATGTTTCAAGAGAGAATGCTCCCTAAGACGCTTCCTAATATTGTAGAGGTGTTCCCTCAGACAGTCCCTCAATCTCCTGTTAGTCCTCCCTATATATTGATTCTTACAGGAAAACTCTAATAAATACACAACATGTTTACTATTACATGTGATAAATGAATAAATAAGATAACTTTTGCCAGAAGAGCTTGACACAAAAGAGGAGACCTTACTACATTGGGTACCATCTAATCTGCATACTATACATCAGTTACAAAAAAAGAACGCTTTATTGTCAGAAAAAAATGTTACCTCTCTAGGGGAATCAACAACATTCAGGGCTATCCTTTTAAAGTGGTCGCTCAACGAAAGACAACGTCTGGTCTTTCCGGTAACCAATTCTCCAAAGCTGGGTCACCTCTCTAAATCCCCCAATGCTTCTTAATAATACTCCTAACTTGCACATGTTGCCTGGAAAAGTTAGTAATGAAGGGGCAAACCATTTTGGATTGCGTCTTATCTCTTTGAGTATTTAGCAGGGTCTACCTACTCATTTCAGCTACTTGTTGTATAGCATTATCTAAATATGCCGCATCATATCCCTTCTACAAAAATCTATCTTTCAATATTTCTATTTGTGATTAATAATCATTTAAGTTGTTACAATTCTGCCTCACCCTTACAAATTGCCCCCTAAGTATGTTCCTTGGCCACAGGGGATGATGACAGCTATCAGTAGAAATTAAGCTGTTTTTTTCCATAGGCTTAAAGGAAGATTTAGTAACAATTCCAGTACCATCATTAATCAATGTTAAATCTAAAAAAATTATTATTTCACCACGGCTATAGGTATGCATAAATCTGATGTTCAAACTTTTGGTATTCAGGGTCCCAACAACATTGTTAAGCGATTACTCACTACCTTGTCATAGGAGAATGACATCGTCTATAAATATAGCCGGTAGAAAATTTACCTCTGGCCTATCTCTAGAATAGATTATGTCTTCCTCTCAATCAAGAAATTGCAAAATAAACTCTTTGCTGTCACAAGATAGGTGGAAGAATCTGTCACAACATTACTCAAATCATTAAGAACCAGTTTGGCATCTTTTAAAAAAGGCAGAGGTTCTAGCCACAAGCAGCTGTTAAAAAAAAATCTATATATTCTCCCGTCCTTGAAAACAGGGAGCCGATGCCACTTATAATAGGTCTCGTTCCCAGTCTGACCAATCTCTTTATGGCCAGGTGGGAGGAGGACACCATCTATTCTAGAGATTGGCCCAAGTTAATTTTCTACCTGCAATATATTGATGATGTCCTTCACCTACGGCAAGGTAGTGAGGAATTGCTTAACAATTTTGTTGGGACCCTGAATAACAATAATTTAAACATTAGATTGAATCATACCTATAGCCGTAGTAAGATTCATTTTTTTATATTTAACATTGATCAATGATGGTTGTGGAATTGTTACTAAATCTTTCTTTAAGCCTATGGCTAAAACCAGCTTCATACCTACTGATAGCTGTCATCATCCCCTGTGGCTAAGGAATATACCTAAGGGACAATTTGTAAGGTTGAGTCAGAACTTAAATGATTATTATTTACAATCAGGAATCTTGAAAGATAGATTTTTGGAGACAGGATATGGTGCAGCATCTTTAGATAAGGCCATTGTCACACTTACCCCTAATGCAGGTGGTTAGACATTATAGCTAGCTGCTGTGTTCTTCACCTATAGCAGCCCCCTTTCCCATAAGACAAGCAGGTACTTGGTTGCCCCTAGGTCTTATACACAATGCTATAGTGCCTGGCCACCAAAACTGAGCAAAGCAAATGGGCACTTGCAGTTGGCAGACAGGCAGAGTGGCTCAATGATAGTTCGGGTACAAGGCAGACAAGGTTCAGAATAGTCAGGGTCAATCAATTGTCAAAAGGCAGGAAGAGTTCAGAGAATAGTTGATATTCGATCCAAGGTCGTCAATGAGGGAATCCAATCTAGCAGGGCAGGCAAACAGGGAGCTTTGGAACATGTATTACATACACGGTCACATGCATGAGACTGCAGGCTTGGCTGGCTTAAATCAGGTTTGGTCTCCACCCAGAGACTGGCCAAATTAATCACCTTGCAGATGGACAGACAGACAAGGAGAATGCCACAACCGAAACCAGGATGCTGGAACCAGCAGCTATGACGGAGCAGGAGTGCACGCACTCCTGGCAGCTATAACAACAATAACAACTTGTTATCAACAAGTAGCTGAAATGAGTAGGGAGAGATAAATACTCAGACATAAGACACAATCCAAAATGGTTTGCCCCTTTATTACTAACTTTTCCTTACAACGTGTACAAGTTAGGGGTAATATTAAGAAGCATTGGGAAATCTTGAGAAGTGAACCAGTTTTGGGGAATTTGTTACTGGAAAGACCAGAAGTTGTCTTTCATAGAGCACCCACTTAATGGGACAGGATAGCTCTGAATGTTGTTTACCCCCCTAGGCAGGTAACATTTTATGACATGAAAGCTTTCTTTCCTTGTAACCGATGTATGATTTGCAGATTAGATGGTACCTGACATAGTAAGGTCTCCTCTTTTGTAGCAAGCTCTACTAGTAAAAGTTATCTTATTAATTTGTTTATCACATGTAATAGTAAACATGTTTTGTATTTATTAGAGTGTTCCTGTGAGAAGCAATATATAGGGATGGCTACCAGGAGATTGAGGGAACACCTCTATAATACCTCATTCTCTGTCAAAACATTTTAGGGGGTACCACCAAAAGGACCCTGCTGGTTAAATTTATTTGGATTGATTTGATTCACCCATGTTGGAGGGGGTACAATAAGCATAGAATGGTGTCCATGTTGGAAAACAAATGGACATATGAGTTGAGCACGTTTGTACCCAGGGGTCTCAACATTGACATTAATTGCTTTGTTGATAATAGTTGAATTATTGTTGATTCATATAACTTTTCTGGCACCCTTTTCTATTCTAGATTATATATGTATATATGTATGAGATTTCTTTTTAATTTCCCATTATATATATTATGTATATTGATTCATTGTTGGAGGTCAAAGTGCTGAGAGGGCTCCCCTTGTGATTGAGTGCAGAGCACCCCTGAAGGTAGTACAGGGAATGCAGTGCCCAAAGAAGCACAGGTTTCCAGCTGTAGTAGTCTGAAAAGCTGAGGAGCTGATCACCGGATGGTAGCAGGAACAAGCAGGATACACTGTAGAGCAGGTGTCCTTCAGCAGTTCCAGGTATATTAGGAAGCAGGGCAAACAAGAAACAGTACCAGGTTAGGGGTCATGCATGGTGGATCAGTCAGGAGCAGAGACAGATAGCAGGAATTGGAACAATACACAGGTAGTCAGATAGCAGCAGAGTCGGTAATACAAGCCGGGGTCATACACAGGCGATCAGGCAGCAGCGGAGTCAGTAGTACAAACCAGGGGTCAGAGCCAGAAATGGAGATAAAACAGGTCAGTGGGAAGCCGGGTCAGTAACAGGGAATCCAAGATCAGAACACATAGATGCACACGAACATAGGATACAAATAGTCTGCATGCAAGAGTGAAGTAGGACTTTGTGAGGTTGATGTAACATTTGCTTTCCAATATGCATAGTGCATAGTGGTGGTGGATTCACACTCTGGACACACTATGCATGATTTGCTGCACTGGGAATTATTAGTGTTGAAGGTCTTCAAGTGGATATTCCTTGATTTTGGGACACTCATTTAGAGTCCCAGATAGCAGTAAAACCTGACAGGCTGGACATACACTTAGTCATTCCGCTAACAGCTCTGACCTAAGTGCTGTTGATAACATTGCTTAATAATATGTAATCTTAATATTTATGTGCAAAGGCATTCCTATAACACTATTTGTCAGAATAGATTCACTGTGTTGTCTGTTACCACCAGCAGATGGCATTGCTCTCCTAGTATTATGCAGGATATGTGACTGTATTGAGGAGTACTACATTCCTATTCACCAACAGTATCATATCCTCAAATCCAAAATCCAGGCTAGTATAAAAGACAAACAATAATGCATCTCTGTCTTCATTAATGCATCGTTAAATTTTTTTTTTAAAGCGGTGTAAGTACCTGAATTTGAGTTGGTATCCTCTTGTGCAGCAGAGTTTAGAGTGAGAGAGGAAGAAGCAGCAAAATAAGTCAACTGGGCTGCAGTATTCATTTCCTAACAAGCAGCATAGAGGTAGATTTACTAAAACTGGTGTGAACTCAGAATCTGCTGCAGCTGTGCATGGTAGTCAATCAGCTTCTATCCTTAGCTTGTTCAATTAAGCTTTGGCAATTAAACCTGGAAGCTAATTGGTTTCTGTGTAGAAGTGAGCCTGAAGCCCCATACACACTATTAGATTTTCTGCAGATTTTTGTCTTAAGATTTACCAAAACATGTAGTACAAGAGCCTGCCTGATTGCATACAAATTGAAACTCTTGAGGTTTGACCTCATATTATATGGTTTTGGTAAATCTGAAGACAAACATCTGCAGAAAATCTAATAGTGTGTATGGGGTCTAAAGCCTCGTACACACAATACGATTGTTAGCCAACCAAGCGTCTGATTTTTGTCAAAAGGGCGTGTGCCAGGATCTTGTCTTGCATACTAACAGTACACAACACAAGTGACGTACTAGACGTACTACGAGACTTTAAAGAGGAAGTTCATTTCTCAAGCGCCACCCTTTGGGCTCCTTCTGCTAATTTAGTGTTAGTAGACATTTGATGAGTGTTGATTCGCGCTTTTCAGTTTGTTTCTGAACGGGCATTCGTCAACCAGTTATGTTGTGTAATCAGAGGAGAGAACGTGTTATTATTGGGCTAGGAGTTATTGCTTTGACCCAAGTCCAGTCCAGGAACAGGAGGAGGAGGAGTTCTTGGACCAAAAATTGGTTGCTTAATCGTGACCAATTATGTCATATGCCATTGCTGTGGGAGCTCCAGGAGAATAATCTGGATGATTTTCGGAATTATCTCCAGATGACGGACCCCTGCTTTCACCAACTCTTGGCATTGGCGAACCCCTATATTAAGAAGCAGGACACATGCATGAGGCTTTCCATCACTCCAGAGCAAAGGTTCATAGCCACCTTGCGATACTTGGCGAGGGGGAGAAGTCTCCAGGACCTCAAGTTTGGGATCTCCCCCCAGGTTCTGGGAGTCATTATTCCAGAGATCTGCTCAGCCATTTTTCAAGTCCTGCAGAAGGACCATATTAGGGTACATTTTTACCTTTAAGATCACATTCTATGTATTTATGTTTGCTAATGTATTGTATTAATTTGTTGATTACATAATTCTCAATATTGTAATATGCTGTGAATGTCCTCTTTGTTCTAATGCATGCTGTAAGCTTTTACTGCTCCTTTTTTAGCCTACATGCATATTTCCCTTCAATAACCTCCCCAGCATGCTATCCTGGGCCCATACACACCTAGCCTAGTAACTTAACAATGTTTTTTGTCAGCTATATTTTGAGGCTTACCCTAAACAACCCCTAAATGTGTACAAATGTTATTGATGTCCTCAAATTCAGGCAGAGTGCAAGAGGCCATTTTTTGGGGACTAAACTCATTTGGAACTCTCCCTCCAAAAATGCTAAGTCAACAGATCCAAATACTCTATCTGCTGACTTTGCAAAACCCATACACACTATCCCTCTTTTGTGTTCACATTTGTGTATAAATTCACCAATCCATGTAGTGCAAGGGCCTGCCTGATTACCTACAAATTGAAACTTCTTAAGTTTTTGGCTCTTATTATATTGATAGGTTAAATCATGATGTCAAAATGTGCTGCAATATGGACAGTATGTATCCAGCTTTTTCGATTATGACACTTCTTACCTGTCCACTGGGCTGTCAATAGTGTAAGGAGGGGCTGGCCAAACTATCACTGATTATTTATTCAAACAGCTCTCATGGAAGTGGAGAGGGTTACCTGTCCAAAACATCTTTACATTACCGCCCCCCCCTAAAATTTGTCTGCTGGATGTTGCAGCCCAGTTCCATCATCAGTGGTATTTTCCCAACTGTTGTGGTGCTATTGATGGCAAGCATGTCCGGATTGTACCACCACCCAACTCTGGCTCCTATTATTTTAATTATAAGGGCTTTTGCAGCATAGTCATGCTAGCTGTAGTGTCTGCCAACTAGGAGTTCCTGTATCTGGATGTTGGGAAGAATGGCCGCAACTCTGATGGAGGAGTGATTATGCAGACAGAGTTCTACAAGCGGCTTCAGAATGGCACCTTAAACTTGCCACCTGCTGAGGAGAATGTTGAGGGTTGAGGGCATCAATTTTGTTTTCGTGGCAGATGAGGCCTTTGCTCTGGGGGAACATTTGATGAAGCCTTTTCCTATGAGATACCTCACCCCAGAGCAGAGAATCTTCAATTACAGGCTCTCTCGTGCCAGAAGGGTGTTCAAAAACGCCTTTGGCATCCTATCGAGTCGTTTCAGGCCGTTTTTGACTCCAATCAACCTGGCACTCTACAATATAAATCATGTGGTCCTCTGCTGCTGTATTCTACATAATTTTTTAACCACTTCAGCCCCGTAAGATTTAGCTGCTCAATGACCATTTTTTGTGATATGGCACTGAGTCGTTTTAACTGACAATTGCGCGGTCGCGGGACGCTGTATCCAAACAAAATTGACAGCCTTTTTTTCCCACAAATAGAGCTTTCTTTTGGTGGTATTTGATCACCTCTGCGGTTTTTATTTTTTGCGCTATAAACAAAAGAAGAGCGACATTTTTGAAAAAAACACAATATCTTTTACTTTTTGCTATAATAAATATCCCACATTTTTTATCAAAAAATTTCCTCAGTTTAGGCCGATATGTATTCTTCTACATATTTTTAGTAAAAAAACACAGTAAGTGTATATTAATTGGTTTGCGCAAAAGTTATAGCGTCTACAAAACAGGGGATAGATTTATGGCATTTTTATAATTTTTTTTTTTACTAGTAATGGTGGCGTTCTGCGATTTTTATTGGGACTGCGATATTGTGGTGGACATATCGGACGCTTTTGACACATTTTTGGGACCATTGACAATTATACAGCGATCAGTGCTATAAAAATGCACTAATTATACCTGGAATATTTTGTGGGTTGAGAGGCAGTGTCGTGGCAGCAAATTGTAGCTGATAATTTATAATTTTTTTGGAAGATCTTAAACTCCTATTTTATTTGAACTACTGTTGTCTGTGTTTCTTATATGTCTAATATGTTTCCAAATGGGCTTTATTTTGGCCACTTGCTCCAATAGTGCAAATGTACCTTAATTGCTACACAAGGTGACAATATCTTCTTCACCTAATTATTATGGTGTGCTGTGGGTCTGCTATACACACACAATGTTTTTTGATCTTAATGGATCTAATGCATGAAGTTCAAAAACATTATGCCTTTACAACTCCTTTATTCTTTTTGAAGCCTAAAAACTGCAGGAGGTGTCCACAATTAAGAGCATAAAATATTGAGGAAGGCAGCTTTGGAGAAACTGGTGGAGTTGCTCAAACCAGTGTACCCCAGGGCAGACACCAACTATGTAAAGCAAAACATTGCTAACCTGAGGAGTACATTTAAAAGGGAGTGGAACAAGGTCCTGGAATCTGAGAGGTGAAGACCTATATGTCCCCAGGCTGTTGTATAACAGCGTGCGGTTTTTGACAGACCAGACAGAACCCAGGCCATCGCTGTCTACGCTCCCTTCGACATCTGCTCCTGAGGTCTGCACAGGTCCTGATGCACAGGATGAAGATGTGGAGGAGCCCAGCTTGACCCAGGTATAGCATTGTTGAACATATTTGTATCCAAAAATACTGTGCTGCCCCAAGGGGGCATAGAATTTATATACTAGAGAAATGAATTAATAATGTGATATAAAATTAGAATCAAAATAAATATATGCAATAGCGTAAAATATATAAATCACAGTAAAAAATACAATATTAAATGTTGTGAGCAATAATCAGTGCCATTAACCTGTGAAAAAAGGTGAATAAATATATATACAAATATATCAACATGCAACGTGCAAAACGTGAAAAATCCAGGTGTTGACTGAAAAATGTTGCAGTGTCCAATAACTCAATTAAAATCGATCAATAAAAATAAAAAATATATATTAAATATATAAAGTGCGGAAATTAGTGTCCAAAAAATAGGCATTCCTCATGTTCTTCCTATATGGTGTGCAAATAACGGCATGCTTCAGTGTCCTCCAGTGACCCCCAATTGCTCATGCGCTCACCTCTGAGCGTGTGACACAGTGGTTAAACAGTGTCTAAACACACAATAGAGCCACTCCTGGGCTCATATAGGATCTGCTGGAAAAGATCTGCACCTCGCTCAGACAACCATCAATGGCAACATGTATAGGAAAGAAGGAGACTCCATAGCATAATAACGTCAGGGATTTATTAAACAATATAAAACCAATTCCCTCCAGGAGGGTACTCACACAGTGTGGGTGCGCCAGTGCACCATCCTATTCAGAGTGATCCCTGTGCCGAAGACGCGTAGGGGAGGGGCAGGACGGAGCTACACAGACAAGCAGAGGACACACCGCACCGCACGCCATATATTTTTTCCTGAAATCCCTGTATACTATACTCTGAATAGGATGGTGCACTGACGCACCCACACTGTGTGAGTACCCTCCTCGAGGGAATTGGTTTTATATTGTTTAATAAATCCCTGACATTATTATGCTATTGTGTGTGACTGATGACCAAACCATAAAAAAGATTCTAATTATGTCCCATTTTCATACACAGGAAAGTGTCAGTCTGGAGGAGCCAGTGGCCAGTAGCCAGACGGTGTCGCAGATCCCTCCCCTACGTCCTGCTGCTAAAAGGGCCAGGAAGAGCAGAGATCTGGAGGAGGCCACAGCTTCATTCCTCAGCCAGACCACTACTCCGCTCCGTACAGACCCAGATGAGGCTGAGGCATTTGGGTGTGTGACTGCCAATAAATTAAGGCAGATGGCCGGTGAGCAAAGAAGCCGGTGTAAGGAACTCATCCTGCAGCTCCTCAGCAAGGGGGTAAGGGGCCAAAATTCTGAAAGCACCCATATTTCGGATTTTGTGGCCCCACCTAATGGTTTTATTTGTTATATTTTCTATATTTTTGTATGCATAGAATGCACTTTTTTGTTAAGTTCTTTGTATTTGGATGGCAGATAGCATGTCTAATTTAATTTGTTTTATTTTTTTCTGCACAATAAAAAAATTGTGTAGAATAATGCTTGGCTATGTGTTTTACTTCAAATGACAGTTTGGGAGTAGGCAGTTACATTTAAAAAATTACAATGTAAAACTAACAAGGGACACCAACATAGCTGTATCTTTGATCTTAAAAGCTCAGGGATAATGGTGGTGTGGTAACTTGCCTAAAAAAAAAAACAACAAGCATTATAATAATATTCTTGATATCACTATAAAAAATGCCTTTTAACCACTTCAATACAGGGCATTTTCACCCCCTTCCTGCCAAGGCCAATTTTCAGTTTTCAGCGCTGTCGCATTTTGAATGACAATTGCGCGGTCATGCAACACTGTACCCAAATTTATAATTTTTTCCCCCTCAAATAGAGCTTTCTTTTGGTGGTATATAATCACCTCTGCGTTTTTTATTTCTTGTGCTATAAACAAAAGAACAGTGACAAGTTTGAAAAACACACTATATTTTTTACTTTTTGTTTTAATAAATATCCCAATTTCAAAAAAACAAAAACAAATTTTTTCCTCAGTTTGGGCCGATATGTATTCTTCTACATAGTTTGGTAAAAAAAATCCCAATGAGAGTATATTGATTAATTGATTGGTTTGTGCCAAAGTTATAGCGTCTACAAAATAGGGGATAGATTTATGGCATTTTTATTATTTTTTTTTAAACTACTAATGGCGGCAAAATGCGATTTTAATCATGACTGTGACATTGCAGCGGACACATCGGACACTTTTGACACTTTTTTGGGACCATTCACATTTATATAGTGATCAGTGCTACAATGTCACTGGCAGGGAAGGGGTTAACACTAGGGGGCTATCAAGGGGTTAAATGAGTTACCTAGGGAGTGATTCTAACTGTACGGGGAGGGGACTCACAAGGGGCGAAGACTGATCAGTGTTCCTCTGTACTGGGAACACACGATCGGTCTCCTCTCCCCTGACAGGACGTGGATCTGTGTGTTTACACACACAGATCCACATTCCGGCTCTGTTACCGGCAATCGCTCGTGCACCGGCTCCCAAGTGACGCAACGACGCGCGCCCCCCAAGAGGGCCGGGAAGCCCAGGACGTCATATGACGTCCGCCCAGGATGGGAGATCCCTCCTGCGGACGTCATTTGACTATATGCGGGGTAGGAAGTGGTTAAAATACGTTTGCCATAACTCCATCAGTATCACCAGCAAAGCAGCTTCATTATTATCCCATTAAAGAAGAAGAGAATTGTGCGCTGCATTTAGATATATCATAATTTGCCACGTCACAAATGTTAATTCTCCATTACAAATGCTAGTTTACAAGACTGACCGCTTCCGGCTCGTTCCTTGCTTCCGATCATTCGTGTTTGTACTTTCGACTTTTGTGTGACGGATTTGTGTACTGACCATACGAAAATCTGACGTCAACCATTGTCCGCCGAAAATTTACTAACCTGCCATCCAACACTTGTTGCCAGAAAGTTGGACAACAATTGTCAAAATGAGCGTAATAACGGTAAGATTTTAGGACAACAGTCTGTCAACAGACAATTCACTGACAACAATCATACCGTGTGTATGAGGCTTAAGGCTGGCCATATATGTTAAATTTTTCAAAGTCACATATTGCTTCTATAACTTAGAACACTTCACATATTCTGAATAAACCTTATTAATACAAAGAAGATTAACGTGTCAAAAATCAAACTGTCAATATTTCTGGTGAATGAACAATTTTAGCGTCATTTGTTTCCAGATCAATGTATATGCTTTTTTTAACCTAGGACCCTTATGCAGTGTACACACCGGCAGACTTTTCGACCGGACTGGTCCGACGGAACGAATCCGTCGGACAATCCGATTGTGTGTGGGCTTCATCGGACCCTCAGCGGACTTTTTCTGTCGAAAATCAGACGGACTTTAGATTTAGAACATGTTTCAAATCTTTCCGAAGGACTCAAGTCCGATCGAAAAATCCGTTCGTCTGTATGCTAATCCAACGGACAAAAAACGACGCAAGGGCAGCTATTGGCTACTGGATATGAACTTCCTTATTCTAGTCCGGTCGTACGTCATCACGTTCAAACAACCGGACTTTCGAACGGACTTTAGTCCGGTCGTTTGCAAGTCCGTTGTAACTCCGTCAAAAGTCCATCGGAAAGACCGTCGGACGTTTGATGCTGAAAAGTCTGCCCGTGCGTACACGG
This sequence comes from Aquarana catesbeiana, assembly GCF_042186555.1. Taxonomy (NCBI): domain Eukaryota; kingdom Metazoa; phylum Chordata; class Amphibia; order Anura; family Ranidae; genus Aquarana; species Aquarana catesbeiana. The sequence goes on along the minus strand of NC_133334.1, from coordinate 226,044,916 downwards.
CATTACATTTGTTTCTGTTTCAGTCCTTTTAATAAAGGTTTAAGCCGGCCATAGATGGTCTGGTTTTCTTTTCTGCAACCATGATTCCCTCACAAACACAATCAGTGTTGATGAGGGAATCTCTCCCGTGAAGTTATTTTGTGTTTTCCCGCTGGGAGGTGCGGTGAGCCATACCTGGAGAACTCACAGTGATTATTGTTAGTGGCTATAGCTGCTGGAAATAATCACATGAAAAATGTGGCATGCTTGTTGTACCCAAGTCGATCAATGGATCTACTTGGGTACAATCATCCTGCCTATATTCAAATCTCAGCTGGTCCCTGATGAACTAGCCAATATTCCAGACATCTATGTCCAGCTTTACTGTAAGTACAAATAGAGAGCAATACAACCATAGAACTTTTATGGCAAATGTAGATAGAACTTGCAAGTAACGCAGGCGAGATACAGTTTGAAAGTAACAAACAACAGCCGCATATGTACATATTAGGTACATATTAGGTACAGAAAACTCTTAAGGATCAAACTAGACCATCAAAACCAACCAGGGATGATCAAAAAAAGAAAAAAAAAAAATATTGGTTGCGCTAATTCCAAGAATGCTGGTCAAATAGGGTAGAACCTAGTTTCTGCTCCATACTGCTCCATAGGATGACAGAAAGAAGAAGACCAACATGTTCATTCACAATTAACCACTTGCCGACATGCTCACGCAGATATACTGCAGCAGGTCAGCTCTCCTGTGCGAAACGCCGTACCTGTACGCCGGCTAGCTCAGGAGCAGTTGCGGGTGGGCACATGCCGGCGGCTGCGCGCTCTCGCTCCTGCTGTATGCTGCGGGAGCATGCCCGCAGGTCGGGCGGACTCGATGTCCGCTGGCGACCCGCGATCGCCTAGTAGAGAGGCCAAACGGGGATCTGCCAGTGTAAACAAGCGGATCCCCGTTCTGACAGGGGACATGTCAGAGATCTACTGTTCCCAGTGATCGGGAACAGTGATCTCTGTCATGTCCTAGTGAGCCCATCCCCCCTACAGTTAGAACACATCTAGGGAACACACTTAACCCCTTGATCACCCCTAGTGTTAACCCCTTCCCTGCAAGTGTCATTTTTACATTGATCAGGGCATTTTTATAGCACTGATCAATGTAATAGTCTCATTTGGGGCCAGATTTGTCCACCGCAATGTCGCAGTTCTGCTAAAAATCGCAAATCGCAGTCATTACTAGTAAAAACTATTAAAAAATCAAAGTCCCTAAATCTATCCTATAGTTTAAAGACGCGATAACTTTTGCACCCATTGTGATTTTTTTTTAACCAAAAATATGTAGAAGAATATATATCGGCCCTAACTGATGAATAAATGTGTTTTTTTGGGGTTTTTTTGGATATGTATTATAGCAAAAAGTAAAAAAAATTGCTGTTTTTTTTCAAAATTGTTTGTTTATAGCGCAAAAAATAAAAACCGCAGAGGTGATTAAATACCACCAAAAGAAATCTCTATGTGTGAGGGAAAAAAGGACATCAATTTTATTTGGGTACAGCGTTGCACGATCGCGCAATTGTCAGTTAAAGCGATGCAGTGCCGTATCGCAAAAAATGGCCTGGTCATGAAGGGGGCAAATCCTTCCGGGGCTGAAGTGGTTAATATACTTGTAGCGCTACCCCTGGAGGAGCTGCTTAAGTATGTATGGTTCTGTACTCTGCCTCTCAATCCCAAGAACAGTCCCAACCCCTCTGGCATACCTAATAAGCGCAAAATACAGCAGAAGAAAAGAAACACAAACTCTGGTAAACCAGAAGATGTGTTTACTGAACCTCTTTACCATGCCGCAAACAGCAAATAGATATTAGTAGTCAGTAATAGCAGAACATCTGACTTGAAAAGGTATAACACAATCAGCAACTTAAATGGTTCTAATGCGGCCTATGTGGTCAGGCATGAAGGGGAACAGATCTGGCTATTGAACGGTCAGTCTATTTCCTTTGAATCCTGAAATCAAAGACCCAGGCAACGAACAGGTGAAGCAATAGGAGACAATGCTAATTATCACTTTAAGAATTAATGTGAGAGTTCTTCCTTCAGAATGATCACTGAGATCACTAAATAACTGATATGGAGATATCCAGTATCTTTGGCTAGCCTGACGATGCACTTGAAGTCCCATTGAGCAGGATAAAGAGTATATGTGAAAGCGAGATAATCAAAGTGTACTTGAAAGTAGGACAGACAAAGTGTGCTTGGAAGTATCTGGGCAAGGCAAAGTGAAATGTAGGATGCTAACAGTATCCTGGTCAGCAAGATGGATCTGGTCACTGTTCAGAAGGGTGTAAGTGTTCCTACAAATGTGGGCGCTGGTAAGGCAATATTGCCTACATACAGTGTCTTTAAAGTAGGCAAGTACCCGCTCACCAATCCTGTGACCCAGGGATTGAGTAAAAAGACGTGGCAGACAGATTCTTCTGACGGGACCGACTGGCCACTTAGTTAACGGACAACTTATGCCCTCAGGAACACCTGTAGATGCACCCATGGTTCCTCTCTGGTAGGATGTCCGACTCCTGGAGCTGTGGCAGGATCAGCACACTAACCTCTGTAACTATGGCAAGATCAGCACACCCTAATGAATACAGCAGCCCCTCTCTGGTCCCGTCTGTTCTCTCCTTGCCTCGTGGTCTGATCTCTCCCAGTAGACAAGATGGTGTCCTTCTCCCCTTGCCAGAGATGGCTGGGGTGTGTAGCCCTGTCCCTACAGGAAACCACTGGGCCGATTGTGTTAGGGAGAGGGGGGAGAAATCCCCCACAGAAGCTCACTGGCATACTTACCCTTCAGTCAGAGCCTCGGTCAGCTTGGCATGGCCGTGGGATATGCGGGGCACCCCCAACACAAATTTATCCATCAGTTTAGGCCGATATATATTCTCCTGCATATTTTTGGTAAAACAAATCGCAATAGGCGTATAATGATTGGTTTGCGCAAAAGATATTGTGTCTATAGACTATGGGATAGACTTAGGAAATGTATTTTTTTTTAAATGTTTTTACTGGTAATGGCGGCGATCTGTGATTTTTAGTGGGACTGCGATATTGCGGTGGACAAATCTGACCCCAAATTACACTTTTTGGGGACCAGTGACATTATTACATTGATTAGTGCTATAAAACTGCACTGATCAATGTAAAAATGACATGGCAGGGAAGGCATTAACACTATGTTACCTCAGCATGTCCCAACTGTAGGTGGGATGGGCTTACTGGAACATGACAGAGATCACTGTTCCCGATCACTGGGAACAGTAGATGTCTGTCATGTCACTAGGCAAAACGGGGAATTGCCTTGTTTACATAGGCAGTTCCCCATTCTGCCTCTCCTCGATCACGATCTTATAGCCTCTTATAGACTTCAGTCCACTCTCTGCTGAAAACGGGTCACAGGAGTGCAAAACGATTTGGACTCCTGTGACCCATAGGAGAAGACCAGCCAAACGAGCTTAGGCTGGACTTCTCCTTTAAAGAGGAAGTAAACCCTGATGGGTTTTACTTCCTCTTTATTTCCCTGTAAAGGTAAAGTGTAATGGGCTACTATGCATCGCATAGTAGCCCATTATGTGTCACTTACTTGAAACCGAAGGCTGCGATGTCACCGATGTCCCCACTAACAGCGAGCGTCCATCTTCACCCCTCTTCCTTCTGGGGCAGCGAACTCCAGCTCTGTGACTGGCCAGAGTCGCGTGACGTCACTCCTGGGAGCCGCCAGCCACAGCATGGCCCCTTTAGAAGTGGCACGATCTGCCCTTTCTAAAGTGCACATGCGCCGTAGACATCGGCGCACGGCTTTTTTGTAAATTTCTCCTAAACCGTGGAGGTTTAGGAGATATTTCCAACACCTACAGGTAAGCCTTAATATAGGCTTACCTGTAGGTAAAAGGGTGTACAACCACTTTAATGGTTGTGTGTTGAGTTATTTTGAGGGGACAGCATAAGTTGTTTATTTCTTTCACTTTTCTTTGTGGAGCAGTTTTAACGCTCATCAAACGCTACGAAACCTTGTAAAAATCTTGTAAAACGCCCCATTCTAAAGCTCATTGACGCCTATACTAATGGCCTATACTAACGGCATACAAACGCTATAGGAGCCCTTATACAAGCTGTACACTCACTAGTTTACATTGTAGCAAAGTCTCATTTCTTCAGTGTTGTCACATGAAAAGATAGAATAAAATATTTTTAAAAAAGTAAGGGGTGTACTGTATATAACCAACAGCTTGGGTGCTGATTTGATATATTTTATTTGAATGTATACTGTATGTATGTCAATATTCTGAGGATTTTAGCTTGTGTTTAGGTGGAAAAAATGTATATCTTTTAAAATACAAAAATATTGGTTTGAGTTAAATTCAGTGGGAAATAAAAAAAATCTTCCACAAGTTATTTCTTTTCAATATTTGCATTAAATTCCCCATCATATAGCGAGGAATAAAAAATATTTAAAACAAACACAAATAATTGTTCTAAATGAAAATGTCTTCCATATGCCTGCTACAGACCTGCGGAATTCAAAATGATTCTATAATAAGCTATAAAAAAATGTAGAATTAGAGATTTTTTTTCTGTAAAAATGTAATGTCAAAATGATCAGCAGATGAATATATATGGGCAGAACTAGGTAACCAGATTTCTCTCTGAAAAATACAGTTTGGTTTGTTATTCATGGTTTGTTACTTCTAATGCCACTGTTCACATCAAACGCAGCCACTGTGCCCATCAAACGCAGCCACCGCGCCATCAAATGCTGCCACTGTGCCATCAAACGCAGCCACTGTGCCCATCAAATGCAGTCACTATGCCCATTAAACGCTGCCACTGTGCCATCAAACGCAGCCACTGTGCCATCAAACGCTGCCACTGTGCCATCAAACGCAGCCACTGTGCCCATCAAATGCTGCCACTGTGCCATCAAACGCAGCCACTGTGCCCATCAAACGCAGCCACTGTGCCCATCAAATGCTGCCACTGTGCCATCAAATGAAGCCACTGGGCCATCAAACGCAGCCACTGTTCCCATCAAGCGCAGCCACTGTGCCCATCAATTACTACCAGTGTGCCTATCAATTGCTGCCAGTGTGCCCATCAATTGTCGCAACTGTGCCCCTTCAGGTGTTGCCACTACTGTGCCCCATAAAATGCTGCCAGTGGGCCCATCAATTGCCACTACTGTGCCCCATCAAATGCTGGCAGTGTGCATAGCCAGAACTTACCTGTCTCGCAGTGGGTCAGCGGCAGGTGTCCTGCACGCTCCTCGATGTCTTCTTCCGTCCTCTCTATCAGGCGTCCAATCACAGCGCCTGACGTTTCAGCCAATTGGGTGACAGGTAACAGACCCGAGCACCTGATTGGCTCAGAGGCAGTTCAGTGTTAGCAAAGCGAATTCCCTCGCTTTGCTTACACACAGCTGAGTGAACAGCGAACGCACAGCATTGCGCCTGCTGTTCACCTTTTTGGGTGCCTATTAGAGCCTACAGCTCTAATCAGGTGCTTCCAAAAAACACCCCCACCGCTGTAATTCAGGTGTCCGGTGCCCGAAAAGGGGCCGGACACCTGAATAGGGGTGTCAACGCCGACCATAGATAGATTCATGCAATGCATGAATCTATCTATAGTGATAGGGCGGTGCCAGGAGATAGGGGGCAGCGCTCCGGCGCCCTTTATGGACACATCGCCACTGCCATGGAATGTATGCTATAATAGTGTAGGAAAGTGGAAAAACAGCGCAGGGCCCATATAATTATGTTATTTGTAATTGCTATCTTAAAGTGTTGATGTTTATGTAAATAATCTAGTTCCTGGGCAGGCTGCTTCAACACCCCAGAGGATCTCCACGGTAACAAAAATGGAAATAGAAGCCCCACTCCACTGCTAAGATGTCCATAAAAGCCTTTTTTACAATAGAAGTCAGGTAGACAATCCTAAAAGTATCCAACGTGTTTCGAGGGTCCTAAAGGTTGAAAACTGGGCACAACACTTCTGTGGAGGGAGACCTGGATGTAGCAAACCATTTAAACAATTATTTCTGTTCAGTCTTCTGAGAAATAAATTGTACTAGCAATGACAAGTTGGGGAATCATATTGGTTCTAGTATGGTTCATTTTTAGGATTTCTGGAGGCATAGGTAGCAGAGGAATTGGCTCGATTAAAGCTTAAAGTGATTGTAAAGACTTGTTTTTTTGAAAAAAAAAAAACAAGTATGTTATACTTACCTCCTCTGTGCAGTTGGTTTTGCAGCCTGGATCCTCCTCTTCTCAGGTCCCTCTTCGTTGCTCCTAGCCCCTCCCTCCTTTGAGTGCCCCTCAGCCAGCAGCTTGCTACAGGAGGCACCCAAGCCAAGTCAGAGCTGCGTGTATCCATTCAGACACGGAGCCCCGACCTGGCCCCACCCCCTCTCTCCCCTGATTGGCTGACTGACTTTGATTGACAGCCACGGGAGCCAATGGCACCACTGCTCCGTCTCAGCCAATCAGGAGGAGTATCCTGGATCACTGAGGAGATTGTGGACATCAAGATGAAGAGAGAAGGGGCCCAGGTAGGTAATTAGGGGGTTGCTGGGGGGGCTGCTACACACAGCTCCTTTACAACTCCTTTATTAAAACAATGGACCCTGATAGTATTTATCCCAGCGTTCTAAGAGAACTTCGAGGTATAGTTGTTGGACCATTAGGAGACAGGGGAAGTTCCCCATGACTGGCGGACAGCTAATATTGTACCTATCCACAAGAAGGGCAGCAAGGTAGAAGCTGGCAATTACGGGCCAGTGAGTTTAACATCAGTTGTATTCAAGTTAATGGAATCTGTCAGGGATCTGCCACCTAAGGGTTAACTTAGTCCAAGCTGATTTCAGTGATTGGCAACAGGCTGCCTTATTTAAACACCTCAGCAGCTCTGTGTCCTTGCTGTTTGATCTGTAGCTCTGTGTATGTGTTTCCTGAAGATCTGATATCTGCTCCTGTTTGACCCGGCTTGTTTTGAGACTGTACCTGTTATCCGCCTGCATCTGACCCTTGGCTTGTTTGACGATTCCTTCTGCCTGCTCCTCTTGTACCTTTGTTGCCAGCCTGATTATCGACCCGGCCTGCCTGACGTTCCAAGACTCTCCTCCAGTCTGCTATACTTACCTACTGCAGCCATCCAGCTTCAGTCCCAGTCTGCTACCTGTCTGCTGATCCATCCAGTCTGCTCACCTGTCTGCTGATCCATCCAGCCTGCTGGTCCTGCCTGCTGTGCCGGCCATCTGACCCACCTGCTGTTGATCCTGCCAGGCACTCATACCATTCTGCACTCCCGTGCCACCTGTCTACTCTACGAGTCAGATACGTAAGGGAGGCCTTCCTCTGCACTATCGGGCTCATCAGTCAGGTACGTGAGAACGTGACAGTATCAAAAAGCCATGTCTGAGCCCGAGCAAGGAACCTCCCCCATGGAAGAACTGTGCCAACACCTGGCAGGTTTGACACAAGCTGTTAAAGATCTACAAGAGGGATATACTCGGCTGGAAGAACGAGTTCAAATTCTGTCATCTCCCGCCAACCCTCAAAGCGCAACCTCAGCTGGTATCTCATCCGCACCTTCAGTAGTGATGTTACCACCAGAACCAAGGGTACCCACGCCCGAAAGATTTGCGGGTGAACGTAGCAAATACAGAGCCTTTAGTAATGCTTGTGAACTCTATTTTGCCCTACAACCCCCCACCTTTTCTCTGGAAGCAACTAAAGTGGGTTTTGTTATCTCCCTGTTGACCTGTTAACCCCAAGTCTGGGCACATCGCCTTCTGGAACAAAAGGCCGAATCGTTAAACAACCTCACCACATTCTTTGTCGCTATGTCACAACTTTATGAGGCCCCCCAACAGACTGCCACTGCTGAGGCCGCATTACATGCACTTCAGCAAGGCCGCAGAGCGGCAGAGGACTACGTGGCCGAGTTCAGGCGTTGGAGTTTTGATACCAATTGGAACGATGTGGCACTTCGTTACCAATTTTGGATGGGACTATCTGATCCTCTAAAGGATGAACTGGCACGAGTGGGGACACCCCAATCTCTAGACGAACTTATTATTTTGTCAATTCAGATTGACCGACGCCTAAGGGAACGTCGCTCCGAAAGATCCATAGGTCAATATCGGCCAACTTGGATGCTACCTAAAGTTTCCAGTTTCTCCATCCAGACTCCTTCCGCTCCAGTTGCTCCGGCTCCGCATTCCTCCGAGCCCATGCAGTTGGGTTTGCTTCGTCCCTCTCTCACCACGGAGGAACGACAGCGCAGGCGAATCAATAACCTCTGTATGTACTGTGGGGGACCCGGGCATTATGTGAGGTCTTGTCCTGCAAAGATGCGTAAGTGCCTTTCAATCTCTTCAATGCATGTTCCTGTCTTACCTAATCAAGCCTCTCACTTTGCTCCCCCATCATGTTACAGCTCCCAGGAAAGAGTATCCAGGTATCCGTCATAATTGATTCCAGAGCCTGCAGCTGTTTCATAGACTTGACATTTGCAGCCAAACACATCATTCCACTTCAACCAAAGACCCGAAGACTAGCCGTACATCTTGCTGATGGCTCTGTCATTAAATCTGGTCCTGTCACACAGGAGACTGTCCCTTTGCTGGCTATCATTGCTTCCCATCACCAAGAGTTTTTACGCCTGGATGCCATTTTATCACCTCTGTTCCCCATCATCTTAGGTATGCCCTGGCTGCAGGCCCATAATCCCCACATCAACTGGGCCACTGGAGAAATCAAATTTCCTTCAAGTTATTGCCAGCAACATTGCCTGCAAGAGACCTCAGTCAACCCTTCACCCTTATGCCCCGTACACACGGTCGGACTTTGTTCGGACATTCCAACAACAAAATCCTAGGATTTTTTCCAACGGATGTTGGCTCAAACTTGTCTTGCATACATACGGTCACACAAAGTTGTCGGAAAATCCGATCGTTTTAAACGCGGTGACGTAAAACATGTACGTCGGGACTATAAACGGGGCAGTGGCCAATAGCTTTCATCTCTTTATTTATTCTGAGCATGCGTGGCACTTTGTCCGTCGGATTTGTGTACACACGATCGGAATTTCCGACAACGGATTTTGTTGTCAGAAAATTTTATCTCCTGCTCTCCAACTTTTGTGTGTCGGAAAATCCGATGGAAAATGTCCGATGGAGCCCACACACGGTCGGAATTTCCGACAACACGCTCCGATCGGACATTTTCCATCGGAAAATCCGACCGTGTGTACGGGGCATTACTCTGCCTTGACACAGATCCTGAATTACGCCAATCAATCCCAGTGGCATACCACGATTTTCTGGACGTGTTCAGTAAGAAGGGTGCAGAGACCCTTCCTCACCATAGATCCTGCGACTGCCCTATTGAACTGTTACCAGGGGCTGAGGTCCCCTTCGGAAGGATTTTCCCTTTAACCGAGCTTGAGTTGGGCACGCTGAAGGACTATATTGATGACAACCTTAAAAAAGGATTTATTCGCCCATCTACTTCTCCGGCTGGCGCAGGCATCTTCTTTGTTGAAAAAAAGGACCATTCACTACGCCCCTGCGTAGACTATCAAGAATTGAACAAGATTACTGTCAAAAACCATTACCCACTGCCTCTTGTGCCCAAACTGTTTCAGAGACTGGAAACCGCAGTCATCTTCACTAAACTGGATCTCCGGGGAGCATACAACCTAATCCGTATTCGAGAAGGAGATGAGTGGAAGACGGCTTTTCGTACCCGATTCGGGCACTTCGAATACCTAGTCATGCCTTTTGGGTTATGCAACGCGCCAGCCACCTTTCAGCACTTTGTCAATGACATTTTTCGTGACTATCTGGACTTGTACGTCATTGTGCACCTGGATGACATCCTGATTTTCTCCTCCACAGTAGATGACCACCGTAGGCATGTCCGAAATGTGCTAACCCGACTCAGGCAGCATGGCTTCTACGCCAAACCGGAGAAGTGCGAATTTGAACTTCAGTGTATCCAGTTCTTAGGTCTGATAATCTCCGTTGAAGGTATCAAGATGGACCCCCAGAAAGTCACCACCATCTTAGATAAGCCAGCTCTTGTGGACAAGAAGGGGGTTCAGCGCTTCATTGGGTTTGCCAACCTATACCAGAAGTTTATTAGGGAATTCTCTGCTATTATTTCCCCCATTACCAAACTAACTAAACAAGGAACACGATTCCTCTGGCCTCCCAAAGCGTAATCGGCATTTGAAACCCTCAAAAAACTGTTCACTTCAGCCTCCATCTTGAAGCACCCTGACCCTGCCTTACCATTTGTTCTTGAAGTTGACACCTCGGAAGTTGCAGTAGGGGCTGTGCTGTCTCAACGGCAAGGAGCTAAAGCCCTACTTTACCCAGTTGCTTTCTTTTCCCCCAAACTATCTACAGCAGAAATAAATTATGATGTGGGAGACCGTGAGCTTTTGGCCATCAAGGCCGCATTAGAAGAATGGACATACTTACTTGAAGGTGCAGCACATCCCATTCTGGTCTATACGGACCACAAGAATTTAGAATATCTGAGAACAGCAAAGAGATTAAAACCACGGCAGGCAAGGTGGGCACTTTTTTTCTCTAGATTCTCATTCCATATAACGTACAGGCCAGGGTCAAAGGATACAAAACCAGATGCACTCTCACGTATGTTCAACGACTCTGAGAGGTCAACACTTCCAGACACCAACCTTCCCTCAGGAAACGTTCTCATACTACAGGAGAATCTGCTATCCCGAATCAAACAGGCTTCTGCTGAGAGACCCTGGAAAATGATCTCAATGGACTTCATTGTGGAACTCCCTCCGGCAGAGGGTTTTTCTACCATCTTCGTAGTGGTGGACAGGCTGTCCAAAATGGCCCATTTTTTGCCCATGAAAGGAACACCCTCGGCTGTGAAAACTGCAAAAATATTCATCAAAGAAATTGTAAGGCTCCATGGATTCCCAGCCAACATTGTGTCTGACCGGGGTGTCCAGTTCACCTCCAAGTTTTGGAAAGCTCTGTGTGGGTCCCTTGAGATCGAATTGGCCTTATACTCCGCATACCACCCTCAGACGAACGGGCAAACGGAAAGAACTAATCAGACCCTGGAGCAGTACCTCCTTTGTTTTTCTTCGTTCTCACAAGATGACTGGGTTGCTTTACTTCCCATTGCCGAGTTCGCTTATAATAACTCTTCCCATTCTGCCATCAAACTCCATTTTTTGCTAATTACGGCTATCACCCATCCTTCCTGCCTAGTACCATACCTGAATGCTCAATCCCTGCAGTCTCTGAAACTATAGATTTCTTCTCTAAAAACAACAAACTATTACAAGAGACCATGACCAAAACACAAGAGTACAATAAAAAGATCTTTGACAGGAAAAAACGAGGAGAACTAATTCTGGAACCCGGCAACCAGGTATGGTTGTCTACAGTGAACTTGAAAATGGCTCGCCCCTCAAGAAAATTGGGCCCTAAGTTTATGGGCCCCTTCCCTGTAAAGAGAAAGATCAATGACGTAGCTTATGAGCTGGAATTACCCGATTCACTTAAAGTTCACCCCGTCTTCCATGTGACTCTTTTGAAACCTGCTGTTCCGAATGCCTTCCCTGAACGAAGTACTGGTCCACCGGAGCCTGTAATAGTCAATGGAGAGGAGGAATTTGAGGTGGAGGCAATCTTGGATTGTAGAAGGAGGTACAATCAGGTTCAGTATCTAATTAAATAGAAGGGGTATGGGCCGGAAAATAACTCTTGGGAGCCTGAAAGCAATATTCATGCTAAAGAACTAATGCAATCCTTCAAGAGATCCCATGGTGTGAAGTTGGCCCAAGTGGGCATCCGGAGGCTGCCCTTTAAGAGGGGGCAATGTCATGGATCTGCCACCTAAGGGTTAACTTAGTCCACACGGATTTCAGTGATTGGCAACAGGCTGCCTTATTTAAACACCTCAGCAGCTCTGTGTCCTTGCTGTTTGATCTGCAGCTTTGTGTATGTGTTTCCTGAAGATCTGATATCTGCTCCTGTTTGACCCGGCTTGTTTTGAGACTGTTCCTGTTATCCGCCTGCATCTCACCCTTGGCTTGTTTGACAATTCTTTCTGCCTGCTCCTCTTGTACCTTTGTTGCCAGCCTGATTATCGACCCGGCCTGCCTGACGTTCCAAGACTCTCCTCCAGTCTGCTATACTTACCTACTGCAGCCATCCAGCTTCAGTCCCAGCCTGCTGGTCCTGCCTGCTGTGCCAGCCATCTGACCCATCTGCTGTTGATCCTGCCAGACACTCATACCATTCTGCACTCCCGTGCCATCTGTCTGCTCTACCAGGGGCCACGAGTCAGATACGTAAGGGAGGCCTTCTTCTGCACTATCGGGCTCATCAGTCAGGTACGTGAGAATGTGACAGAATCACTTGTGAAAAGAAGGATCGTTGGTCACTTAAAAATAAACAACTTGCTGAACCCAAAACACATGGCTTTACTGAGGAGAGATCATGTCAGACTAATCTGTTTGAATTTTTGGACTAAGTTACCAATGTTGTGGATCAGGGTGGTGCTGTGGACATAGCATATCTTGAGTTTGAGTTCAGCAAGGCATATGATACAGTTCCACATAATGATCAAATACAAAAGATGTAAAAGCTAGAACTTAACCCTTGGGTGCTTTAGTGGATATGCAGTTGGCTAAAGGATAGATACCAGAGTGTGGTTGTAAATTAGGTTCATTTGGAACAGAGACCAGTCACTAGTGGTGTACCACAAGGTTCTGTACTGGGCCCTCTTCTATTTAATCTCTATGTAAGTGATATAACTAAAGGTTTGTTTGTGTCACGATCACTTAGTGCCCCTGTTCCTCATTCCAGCACCTGGGTTTTGGCTGTTGCTTCTTCCCTGTCTGTGTTCACCTGTTAGCTGATTGATCTGGTCAATCACCTGATATAAGCAAACCAAAAACTCTATCCCTCGATTGTGATAGAGACAGACTTACCTGCATTGTTCTAGATCAAGCCTCCCGTTAGTCTGCCTTGCGTGCTGTTGGATCTCCTGTGTATGACCCGAATTGGATACTGGACTATTCCCTGGACTCTGCCTGCCTTTTACATGGAATGGATACTGGATTATCCCCTGAACTCAGCCTGCCTTATTACCTGAACTGCCTTTGAACCATGCTACCTGTCTGCTAATATGCAAGTACCTGTTTGCTTTGCTAAGTTCGCATCTGCCCTGGTGTGGTGGCCAGACACTATAGCATTGTGTATAAGTCCTGGGGGCAACCAAGTACCAGTAGGCCTGCTTGTCTTAAGGGAAAGGGGTCTGCTATAGGTGAAGCACACAGTTGCCAGCTATAGTGTCTGACCACGTGCATTGTGGTAGATGTGACATTCGTGACAGTTTGGCAAGGTATATCTTTTTGCTGATAACACAAAGGTGTGTAATAGGGTTGATAGTAACATGGAAGCGGTATCTGTAACATGGGAAATGATTTGGCATTGCTAGAAGATTGGTCAAAGCACTGGAAACTGCAGTTCAATGTTGCTATGTAAATAATGCACCTAGGGAAAAATAATCCCTTGATATAGCACAACATTGGGGGTACAGTGATGGCCAGCACTACAGAGAAAAAAGACTTGGATGTATTTATTTCAGATAATTGCAAAATTAGCAAAAAAGTGTGACCAGGCAGTGGTAAAAGCAAATAGAATTCCAGGATGCATCACTAAAGGGATCATCGGTATCAGGAAGGAGGTCCTGATTCCCCTATATAGATCTTTAGTATATCCTCATTTAGAGTACTTGGGGAGATTTACTAAAACTGGCGAACACAGCATCTGGTGCAGCAGTGCATAGTAACAAATCAGCTTCTAGGTTTTATTGTCAAAGCTTAATTGAACAAGCTGAAGTTAGAAGCTGATTGGTTACTATGCACAGTTGCACCATGTTCTGTGTTCACCATCTTTAGTAATTCTCCCCCACTGTGTCCGGCTCCGGAGACCTCACTTACAAAAAGATAGAATGAGTCCAGAGACAAGTAACAAAACTGGTGAAAGGTCTAAGGGCTAAAACATATCAGGAGAGACTTAAGGAACTTAATATGTACGGTCTGGAGGAAAGATGGGAAAGGGGGGACATGACTGAAACCTTCAAATATGTCAAGGAGTGAATAAGGTTCAAGAGTGGAAGTATTTTCAATATAAAACCAAAATCAAGAACATGGGGATATGACCTCAAACTAACTGGAGGAAAGTTCAAAACTAATTTTAGAAAATATTATTTTACTGAAAGGGTAGGTGATGGACTTCCAGCAGAGATAGTGAGCAGACATGCGCGCTGCTGAAAAATTTGTTCGTTTTTGTTTTCATTTCATTCGTTTTTTGTTTTTTTCGTAAATTCGAAAATCCAGAAATTTGAAAATTCAGAATGCGGAAATTTGAAAATTCAGAAATTTGAAAATTCGGAAATTCGAAAAGTTGGAATTCGTAAATTCGAAATTCGAAAATTTGAAAATTCGGAAATTGGAAAAGTCTGAATTTGTAAATTTGAAATTCGTAAATTTGAAATTTGAACATTTGAAAATTCGGAAATGAAAAAATTAGAAAATCGGAAATTCAAAAGTTATAGGTATTGGAATTTTCCTTTCAAATTTTGCTGTTAGTGAACGTAACGTATATGAATTTATCTGAAGTTATTATTGTTATTTATCTTATTATTATTAATAAGTTACGTTCCATTCCTTTATGGTTCAATAAGTTTTTATTGTTTGTTTTCAACAAATATTTAAACAAAAAAAGAAAAAGTATAGACAATGCCAGTTGCCTGACATCAGGTCTCCTGGTATACAAATACAAATTATACAAACGCTGAAATAGTGCAATCGAGTACATGTGCAAAGGTCACTTTAAATAAAGCTTTACGTTAAACCCGTAAACGTGTGTCTGTTGACATGTGAGAATTATTTACCCTGGTCTTGGGTGCTCCATTGGGAACCTGCTGCACCCAGAGGCTCAGGGAGTCTGGGAAGTTAAACTAGAACAAAAATTGTCAGGAGTATTTTCAGCAACAAGAATCCTGAACACGTTCCATTCGTTTAGATACAGCATTTGTTGATACGGATAAATTGTAATTTTGGATAAATTCGTATTCCTTTACTTTTTTAAAGTTATCTGTCGCTCCGTGATCTAGTTTCAGCATTGCATGTCAGCAGCAAAATCGCTAGCATCAATTACTCATAATGCACCTCTATGGAATGTTGCTCAAATCACTGAAGGCAAGTGATTGTAGCAGAGCACAGCCCAATGCTGTACAACTGTCGCCATTGACTCTAATGATTAGAAAACTACCTGCTATGTGGTTTGTAGCAAAATTGTTTTCTGACATCAGCCTGGCACATCTACTATGCATAAAACCCTCTGGAGGTCAAGTGGTTAAACAGGAACATAGACAAGGAATAAAAGATAAAGAAGCCAGTAAGTCATTAACTACCGGTACTTGCCGCCTGCCCACAATGTACTGCGGATGAGTGTCGGTTGTATTCATTACATTTTTTTTTTCCCCCCAAAAAATAAAGCGTTTGAAAAATTGCTGCGCAAATACAGTGTGACATTATTATTATTATTATTATTATTCAGGATTTATATAGCGCCAACAGTTTACGCAGCGCTTTACAATATAAAAGGGAGACAATACAGTTATAATATAATACAATACAATACAATAGGATTAAGAGGGCCCTGCTCAGAAGAGCTTACAATCTAATAGGGTGGGGCAGGTGGTACAAAAGGTTGTAACTGTGGGGAATGAGCTGGTGGAAGTGGTAGGAGATTAGTTGGAGACGTGATAGGCTTTCCTGAAGAGATGAGTTTTCAGGGATTGCCTGAAGGTAGCAAGAGTAGGGGCTAGCCGGATAGATGGAGGTAGCGAGTTCCAGAGGATGGGAGAGGCTCTGGAGAAATCCTGGAGACGAGCATGGGAGGAGGAGATGAGAGAGCTTGAAAGCAGGAGTTTGGGGGTTCTATATAATTTCTAGAAAAAAATACTAATGTAAACAAAAAGTTCCAGAAAAGGCAGTTGGAAGTTGGTAAAGTGGCACAGTGCTGAATAGTAGAAAAAAATGGTCTGGTCATGAAGGGGGTAAAATCTTTCAGAGCTGAAGTGATTAAATCAGTTGCTGAAAAAAAAGGTTTAATATCACTTTAAAAATGGCTGATTTATATATTTGTTCTGGTTCACAGTCTCAATAAGCACTGAAGCCAGAAGTCTGGGATGATAGCCAGGCAGCCAGCATTTTCAGCAGCCTAAATGAGCAAAGTCAGCCAGAGTTTTTCTCTTAGCACAAGTTTACTATGATATGAGAAGTTATAAAACAGTCTGCGAGTTGGCTCATGTTTGACCTATAGAGGTCAGGACTCAAGCCTTCACTTGCTGAAATACTGTTCATAACCCCAGGCAGATGGTTTATGGTGTTCAGCCACAACTAGCAATAAGAAATGAATCACCTGATTTTGGCAGTTGCAGTGACAAACTGCAGTTTCAGAACTGGTGCTGGTGATATAGGTGTGCGCAGCATATTGCATTAGGCTCCTTTCACAACAATGCGTTTTTTCCTACTTTTTGCAGAAATGCAGGACATTTTTTAACATGGATTCCTATGGAACACATTCACATCAGTGCATTTTGTGCCTTTGCGTTTTTTGGAAAGGGTCAGGGCCTTTTTTTAAATGCAAAACGGTGCTTTTTTGCAATTTTTGGTACAAAAAAAAACCGCAAAATGCAAATTGCTGCAAAATTGCGGTAAAAAAAAAAAATGCTGGAGGCACTGCAGAAACGCTCAAAAGCAACATGCATAGATGTGAATCGAGCCCTAGGGCCGGTTCACACTGTCAGACATCGCATGTGATTCGCACTGCACTGCAAATCACATGCAATGTCTGTGCAATGTGAATTCAGACATACAGATTGTATGGCTGAATTCGCATCGCATTCGGACCAAACTTGTGCAGGACGCTTTTTTTTGTTCGCACCAGAATCAGATCGCATGGGTGTTCACACATATGAGATCTGATTTCTGTTCAAATTGACAGTTCGCACTGCGATATGCGAACCGATCTGAGGGTATCATTAACCACTTAAGGACCGAGCCTCTTTCTGAGATTTGTTGTTTACAAGTTACAAGTTTTTTTTGCTAGAAAATTGCTTCGAACCCCCAAACATTATATGTATTTTTTTTCTAACACCCTAGAGAATAAAATGGCGGTTGTTGCAATACTTTCTGTCACACCGTATTTGCACAGCGGTCTTACAAGCGCACTTTTTTGGAAAAAATACACTTTTTTAAATTAAAAAAATAAGTCAACAGTAAAGTTAGCCCATTTTTTATTTTATATTGTGAAAGATATTGTTACGCCGAGTAAATTGATACCCAACATGTCATGCTTCAAAATTGTGCCCGCTCGTGGAATGGAGACAAACTTTTACCCTTAAAAATCTCCATAGGCGACGTTTAAAAAATTCTACAGGTTGCATGTTTTGAGTTACAGAGGAGGTCTGGGGCTAGAATTATTACTCTCGCTTTACCGATCACAGCGATACCTCACATGTGTGGTTTGTACACCGTTTTCATATGCGGGCGCTACTCACATATGCGTTCGTTTCTGCACGCAAGCTCGGCGGGACAGGGCGCTTTTAAAAAAAATTTTTTTTTTTTCTTATTTATTTTACCTTTTATTTTTACACTGTTCTTTAAAAAAAGATTACATTCCTTGCAATAGGAACAAAAATGACAAACATCCCTTGTAATAGAAAAAAAGCATGACAGGACCTCATAAATATGAGAAAAAAAAGAAAAAAGAAAAAAAAAAAGGCCCTTTAAGAGCTATGGGCAGAAGTGACGTTTTGACGTCACTTCCGCCCTGCAATGATATGGAGATGGGTGGGGGCCATCTTCCCCTCACTCGTCTCCATACCAAGCCAGCAAGAGGACGCGATCGCCTCCGCCGCTACCGACTGCTCCGGTAAGCGGCGAAGGGCACCAGAGCGCAGCAGGAGGGAAAGGGGCCTCTCTCGCCACCGATAAAAGTGCTTTTGCGGCAAACCCACTGCAGAGACCACTTTTATCTGAAAGCGGACCACCCACTGAAGAAAAGGATACCGGGGTTGTGGCAGATAGCTGCTGCCATAACAAAGATATCCCCCTTCAAATTACCGACGTAAAACTGCAGCGGGTGGTCTGTATGTGGTTAACTTAGTATTGACACTCCCAGCGGTTCCCATAGGGCAGTGTGAACCGCCAGCGGGTGACATGCAATGGGGGAACCCATACTGAAATTGGCACGAGTTCTCATATCGCAGCAGTGGGAACCAGCCTTTAGGCCTGATTCACACCTATGCAGGTTGAAATGTTGGTAAACAATCCCCTAACACCACCAAGATGTTTTTGTGCCAATTAGAGTAGTACTAGAAGATGGGGGGGGAGGGGAATCTAGCATTAACATCAGGGGGCATGTGTGATTACCAGGAGGAGGACACCTATCATTACCTAGAGGTGGGGGACATTTGTCATTACTAAGGGGTGCATGTGTCATTACCAGGAGGGGGGCACAGGATTTACAAATTGTCTGTCAGTTTACAGGTGGTTGGCAAACTCAGCCAATTTTACTGTGCCTGTAAGCCCTGGTTCACATTGATGCGATGCGGGAAATGCAGAAGATTCACTGCGTTTCCCCGCATTGCACTGCATAGCAATCACATGACATCCATGTGATCTGCTGCGAGTGTCAATGTTAGATGAATGACACCCCAAAACAGATTGCAAAACACAGTGCGATTGCCAGAATCACATCGCATGGGTGTGATTCAGGTGCAGGGAAAAAAGGGTCCTGCACCTTTTTTGTGCGGATGTGATTTGAGTCATACAAAATGTATGGCTCATATCGCACCGCACAGACATTGCATGTGATGTACACAAGAATGCATTGCGATGTCCCGCTGGGGGTTGCTGCACATATTCTTTGAGGGAGGGGGGGGGAATAATAATGGAAAAAAAACCCGGACTGGAGGTGGAGGAGCATTTTTTTAACCACAAGTCCGTTTTTTTTTTCAAATCCAGTCTGGAGTTACCGGTAGATAATGACTTACTGGCTTCTTTATCTTTTATTCCTTGTCTATGTTCCTGTTTAACCACTTGACCTCCAGAGGGTTTTACCCCCTTCATGACCAGGGCATTTTATAGTATTCAGAACTGTGCTGCTTTACGTTGTACCCAAAATAAATGTATATATTTTTTTCACACAAATAGTGCTTTTTTCTTTTAGTGCTATTTAATCACCAGTGTGTTTTTTTTCCCCATTTTTGCTGTATAAATACAGAAAAGTAGTGTGTATATTATTTAGTCTGTAGGAAAGTTATAATCCACAAACTATGGTATAGTTATGCCGCGTACACACGATCAGACTTTACGGCAGACTTTGCTCGGCGGACTTTTCGCCGGACTTTGTCGGCTCCTTGCGCCGGACTTAAAAAGGGACGGACTTGGACACACACGATCACTGCAAAAGTCCGCTGGTTTGGAACGCGATGACATACAGCACGTACGACGGGACTATAAAAAGGAAGTTCAAGCCCCACTACGGCACCCTTTGGGCTCCTTCTGCTAATCTCGTGTTTATCTCGTGTTAGTAGAAGTTTGGTTAGAGACGATTTGCGCTTTTCACACTTCAGCTTATTTCGATCGTTTTCTGCGGTTCAGTTTGTGCTTGTGAGGTTTGTATCTGCTTTTCAGTGCGTGTTGGTCAGTTCGTAACCTGCCTTGCAGGCCGTTCTGGTCCGCTCGTTCCGGATTTTCAGGTCGTTCTTCATAGGCCTTGCTGTTGTTCAGTGCGTTTGTTATAAGTTTGTTTGTTTGACCAGCCGACCGTTTTGAAGCCATGTCGCGTGGACGTACTCATTCTCGAGTTCATGCTGCATGGGGACTTGGTGTTGGGGTTAATACTTTGACCCGAGTCCAGTCCATGAACAGGGCGAGGAGTAGTACATGGATGAAGAATTGGTTGCGCCAGCGTGACCAATTCTCGCATATGCCTTTGCTCCGTGAGCTCCGTGAGAATAATCCTGAGGATTTCAGGAATTATCTCCGGATGACGGACCCCGTTTTTGAGTGTCTGCTGGCTATGCTGACCCCCTATATCAGCAGGCAGGATACCTGCATGAGGCAAGCCATCAGTGCGGAGCAGAGGCTAGTTGCCACGTTGCGTTACTTGGCGACTGGGAGAAGTCTTCAGGACTTGAAGTTCTCGACAGGCATCTCCCCCCAGGCTCTGGGGATAATAATCCCAGAGACTTGTTCTGCCATCATTCAGGTCCTGCAGAAGGACTATATGAAGGTAAGTTTTATCCTTTAACATTACATGATATGTATTAAATGTTTGCTAATGTATAGTCTAAATGTCCTCCTTACCTAACACAGCATGCTTTGAATATGCTGTGAATGTCCCCTTTATCTTCATGCATGCCTGTTTTTGACATTAATCATTTATTGCCCTACATGCATATTTACATTCAATAACCTCCCCACCATGCAATCCTGGGTCCATTTATATCTCTAGCCTATAGTCCCTTGAACAATGTATATTGTCAGCTCCATTGTACTGTTTGACCCTCCCCCACCCCTCAAATGTTTAAAAATGTCAGGTGTGTTTTTCTCCCTAATTAGACCCCCTCCCCGACCCCTCACATGTTTTAAAATGTCAGGTGTGTTTCTTAACCTAATTAGAACCCCACCCCCCACATTAAAATTGATCAATGGGCCATCAGAGGGGTGATTAATCTTATAAGTGGGCCTTATGTTTTTTCTAATTTAAATAACAAACACACATATTAATTATGTTTGACTGCTGTTGTTCAATAATGTTTTTGTGTAATCTGATATCCAAGTTATGTTTGAAATTCCTTATATTAATTTTATTTTTTTTTTCACTCCACAGTTTCCTTCCAGTACACAGGAATGGCAGACTGTGGCCTCCCAGTTCGCTGACCGTTGGGACTTTCCCAACTGTGTCGGGGGGATTGACGGGAAGCATGTCCGCATTGTGCCACCACCGCATTCGGGGTCTTATTTCTACAACTATAAGGGGTTCCATAGTGTAGTTTTGATGGCGGTGGTCTCGGCACATTTGGACTTTCTGTTTGTGGATGTGGGGAAGAACGTCCGGATGTCTGACGGAGGAGTGTTTGCACAGACCGAGCTGTGCCAGCGTCTCACGACTGGTGGCCTGGGATTGCCACCTGATGACCAGAATGTGGATGGACTCCCCTCAGTTTTTATCGCTGATGAAGCGTTTGCTCTCGGTGAGCACTTGATGAGGCCGTTCCCCCAAAGAACACTCACCCCTGAGAGGAGGGTATTTAATTACCGGCTGACCAGAGCAAGAAGAGTTGTGGAGAATGCCTTTGGGATTCTGGTCAGCCGGTTCCGTTTGTTCCTTTCAGCCATAAATCTGGCGGACTATAAAATTAATCACGTCATACTTGCTTGCTGCATACTACATAACTTTTTACGTAGACATTCTGCTACATATCTAACCTCTGTTGGGCCTGAGGCCGGACTTGTACAAGATCCAACAATGACGGGCCTGGAAATTGACCGTATTGGCTTGGCCCCCCGAACCACACGTCAAGTGCGTGAGCGATATGTGAATTATTTTAATGGTCGGGGGGCCATTGCTATTTAAGAAGAGCTTTAATTTTACAAAATAAAAAAATAAAAAATGTTGGGCAAAAATATCTTGTTTTTATTCTTGTTTGCATTTAGTTTGGTCTGTCTCCTAGTGCACTTGTAGTAGTGGCAAGTGCATTTACCTTTAGTTAATAAGGCCCTTTGTCACTGTAACCACACACAAATTTACTAAACATCTCATTGAGAAATAATCAGCCACACACATTGTAGTAGTAAAAACATTTTACTGTGTGCACATTGAAAGGTGCATTAATTGAGATTTTTTTTTTTTTTTTTTTTTTTTGGGGGGGTTCCTTGCATGTGCCCCTCGGATCCACAGTGAAGGCACTCCAAAATGCTCTTTCTGTGCAATTCCAAGTAGAATTTGCATTTGTAGTGAAAAATGAATTTGCCTTTGGAAAATAAACCCCCTATGTCTAATTAACAAGGGACACCAACCTCATTAAGGTTCATTAAAACAACACAAAATATTAAGGTTATTGTGGTAACTTGAAAATACAAAAATAAAACAAAAAAAATGTTTGTATAATTTAGCACACATTGTAAAATAGATAAGTGTTGAAATCAATAAAAAAAAAAAAAAGATGAGTCCAAAATCTAATGTAATACTTTATTTATGAAGATCTGGCTTTTTCAAAATATCATATTAGATGTAAAAATAAATTGTAGCGCTAGAAACACACAAATAATAAATAGGATTCGAAGTACATATAGACGTAATGTCCAAGGAAAAGCAAATATGTGATCCAAGGGAGCAAAAAAGTCCACAATGAGAATGGATAATCCGTGTGTCAATTCTGTCTGCTTCTCAACCTTCAACTGGAATATCATCAATTTAAGCGAGTAGATAAAATACGCTTACCAGAGAGGTTGGATTCTACTGCCATAAGCATAGAATCAATGGAGCTTAATGCCACCCAGGGCGAAGTGGTGAAGTGTTGGAGGAAAAGGTAGAGCCTCTCCCAGGCCGGGACGTCCCCTCTCTACCAACAGGAACGAAGCCGAAAATGGATTCCAGAAAACGTGATGGTTTCTCAGTTCACCAGGGTATATGGAAAAAAGAGAAGAGATGCTTCCACATAGTATAACTTCTGGGTGTTTTTATTCGTAAGAAACCACGATACATATATATAAAAAATTGTGATCACAAAGATAGAATAAAAAGCAGTGTATAGGATCTGTAAAAAGCCGCCCTACGCGTTTCGGTCCAATGACCTTCAACAGGTCATTGGACCGAAACGCGTAGGGCGGCTTTTTACAGACCCTATACACTGCTTTTTATTCTATCTTTGTGATCACAATTTTTTATATATATGTATCGTGGTTTCTTTCTGTGGAAGCATTGTGGACTTTTTTGCTCCCTTGGATCACATATTTGCTTTTCCTGGGACATTACGTCTATATGTACTTTGAATCCTATTTATTATTTGTGTGTTTCTAGCGCTACAATTTATTTTTACATCTGTTTTCCCTTTTTGTCATATGGTTTTGTGGCAGCTCTTTTTTCTGTTTTTTTTCTTCTTTTTTTGGGTAGCGCATTAATCATCCCCTTTTACACTGTTAAAATATCATATTAGTCATGGCATGAGGATAAATCATGAAGAAAGAAGTTTGTGAGAACTCTGTGTGAATATAAAGCAGAAAAACAACTTCATTCCTCTCGCATTATAAAGAAAAAAAAAACGCTGTATTAAAAGATCACAGAAGAGGAACGTGCTAGCTTCAATATGAAGGCTAGTTTTACCAGACCGAGCGCTTCCGTCTTGTAATTGCTTCAGAGCATGCGTCAGTTTGAGTTCGTCGGACTAGCACACAGACGACCGGTTTGTCCGCTAGAAAGAAGAGTCCGTCGGATCGATTTAAAACATGTTTCAAATCTAAGGCCGTCCAACTTTTGAGCAAACAAAGTCCGCTGGAGCCCACACATGATTGAATTGTCTGACGAAATCCAGTACGCTGGACCAAATCTGCCGTAAAGTCCGCTCGTGTGTACGCGGCATTAGCTCCATATATGTCTTGACACAGGCACAATTTTAGAAATTTTTTCAGGTATTTACCAAAACATATGCAAGCTATAGTTATATTATGGATATGGGCTGAAAGTGCATACTCTCAGGTTTAATTTGAGGGTATGTACATCCAAATCGGAGGAATCGTTTAGGAATTGCAGCTCTTAAGAATAGCCATCCCCCTTTTTCAAGAGACCAAAAGTAATTGAACAATTGAATCAAAAGCTGTTTCATGGTCAGGTGTGGGCTAAAAAAATGGTGTGTTGCTAATAAATAAGTGTAAAAAATAACCCTTAAGTGGGTACTGCATTCAGATCGCTTTTCAGAGAGTATTTAACAGGCGTTTTTTTTTTCGACTCCAGTCCGTTTTTTTTTTTTTTTTTAAACCACTCCTTCTCCTCCTCCTGTAGCAGAATACATTTTGGCCTAAATTTATGAAGAAATTTGATATTTAGAGTTTTTTAATTAGATATGTTTTATAACAAAGTAGAAAATTTTTTTTTTTCACACAAATTTTCTGTCTCTTTTGGCTAATATGCTGTATCGGGCTTTTACACTGGAGTAAGAGGAGCGGCTCTTTCAGGGCACTTTTGTGAAAGGGGTCTAATAATGTGATGAATGTGAAGCCATTTAATCAATTCCAGTAGCAGTGTCTAGGTCTGTCACTCTGGTATTGATTACATTAAAATATTATATATAATTATGGCTAGACATATGCACTACCGAAAAATTAGTTTTGTTTTTGTTTCATTTGTTTTTTTTTTGTTTTTTTTTTTTTGTTCATCGGATCATTCCTTTAGATACACATTTTGTTATTTTGGATAATTCGTAACTTTGGATGCATTCGTATTTGTTCCGTTCCATTCATTTAGATGCAGCATTCGTTATTTCGGAAAATTCGTAACTCCGGATGCATTTGTATTCGTTACATTCACTAAGAGTTACTTTAGCCAAATATGAAAGGAAATTCCAATAAAAATGTAAATCTAATCTATCCCAAATTAGTTGCTATGGTGCAGAGACCTGAATCGAAGAATTACTGACTTCACCTATTTTACCGATAATTTAAATATCGACTGGATTTGAAAAAAACCCAGGCTGTTTTTTTTTCCCCAACTCCTGTCCATTTTTTTGTCAAATCCAGTCCGTTTTTTTCCCCCCCAACTCCAGTCCGTTTTTTTGGTCAAATCCAGTGCGAGTTCTTTTCCCAACGCCAGTCTGGGTTTTTCGTCAAACCCAGTCCGGGTTTTCTTTTCCCAACTCCAGTCCGGTTTTCTTGGTAAATCCGGTCCGGGTTTTCTTTTCCCAACTCCAGTCCGTTTTTTTTGTCCAATCCAGTCCGGGTTTTCCTTTCCCAACTCCGGTTGTTTCGTCGAATCCGGTCCGGGTTTTCTTTTCCCAACTCCAGTCCGGTTTTTTAGTAAAATCCGGTTCAGGTTTTCTTTTCCCAACTCCAGTCCGGTTTATTTGAAAATCTGGTCCGGGTTTTCTTTTCCCAACTCCAGTCCGTTTTTTTTTTTTGGTAAATCCGGTCCGGGTTTTCCTTTCCCAACTCCAGTCCGTTTTTTTCGTCGAATCCGGTCCGGGTTTTCTTTTCCCAACTTCAGTCTATTTTTTTAGTAAAATCCGGTCCAGGTTTTCTTCTCCCAACTCCAGTCCGGTTTATTTTTAAATCCGGTCCGGGTTTTCTTTTCCGAACTCCAGTCCGTTTTTTTTCGTCGAATCCGGTCCAGGTTTTCCTTTCCCAACTCCAGTCCGTTTTTTGGCAAATCCAGTCCTGGTTTTCCTTTCCCAACTCCAGTCCGTTTTTTTCGTCGAATCCGGTCCGGTTTTTCCTTTCTCAACTCCAGTCCTTTTTTTGTCGAATCCGGTCTGGATTTTCCTTTCCCCACTCCAGTCCGGTTTTTTTATCGAATCCGGTCCGGGTTTTCCTTTCCCCACTCCAGTCTGGTTTTTTCGTCGAATCCGCTCCGGGTTTTCTTTTGCTAACTCCAGTCCGTTTTTTTCGTCGAATCCGGTCCGGGTTTTGCTTACCCAACTCCAGTCCGTTTTTTTGGTAAATCCAGTCCGGGTTTTCCTTTCCCAAATCCAGTCCGTTTTTTTCATCGAATCCGGTCCGGGTTTTCTTTTCACAACTCCAGTCCGGTTTATTTTCAAATACGGTCCGGGTTTTCTTTTCCCAACTCCAGTCCGGTTCTTTTAGTAAAATCCGGTCAGGGTTTTCAACTCCAGTCCGGTTTATTTTCAAATCCTCTCTGGGTTTTCTTTTCCCAACTACAGTCCGTTTTCTTTTGGTAAATCCGGTCCGGGTTTTCCTTTCCCAACTCCGGTCCGTTTTTTTCGTCGAATCCGGTCCGGGTTTTCTTTTCCGAACTCCAGTCCGTTTTTTTTCGTCGAATCCGGTCCGGGTTTTCCTTTCCCAACTCCAGTCCGTTTTTTTGGGAAATCCGGTCCGGGTTTTCCTTTACCAACTCCAGTCCGGTTTATCTTCAAATCTGGTCCGGGTTTTCTTTTCCAACTCCAGTCCGTTTTTTTTTTGGTAAGTCCGGTCCGGGTTTTCCTTTCCAAACTCCAGTCCGTTTTTTTTGTCGAAACCGGTCTGGGTTTTCAACTCCAGTCCGGTTTATTTACAAATCCGGTCCGGGTTTTCTTTTCCAACTCCAGTCCGGTTTTTTAGTAAAATCCGGTCCGGGTTTTCCTTTCCCAACTCCAGTCCGGTTTTTTTCGTCGAATCCGGTCCGGGTTTTCCTTTCCCAACTCCAGTCCGGTTTATCTTCAAATCCGGTCCAGGTTTTCTTTTCCAACTCCAGTCCGTTTTTTTTTTGTTAAGTCCGGTCCGGGTTTTCCTTTCCCAACTCCAGTCCGTTTTTTTCGTCGAATCCGGTCCGGGTTTTCAACTCCAATCCGGTTTATTTTCAAATACGGTCCGAGTTTTCCTTTCCCAACTTCAGCCCGTTTTATTTATAAATCTGGTCCGGGTTTCCTTTCCCAACTCCAGTCCGTTTTTTTTGGTAAGTCCGGTCCGGGTTTTCCTTTCCCAACTCCAGTCCGTTTTTTTCGTCCGGTCCAGGTTTTCAACTCCAGTCCGGTTTATTTTCTAATCCGGTCCGGGTTTTCTTTTCCCAACTCCAGTCCGGTTTATTTTCAAATCCGGTCCGGGTTTTATTTTCCCAACTCCAGTCCGGTTTATTTTCAAACTGGTCCGGGTTTTCCTTTCCCAACTCCAGTCCGTTTTTTTTGTCGAATCGTGTCCGGGTTTTCTTTTCCCAACTCCAGTCCGGTTTATTTTCAAATCCGGTCCGGGTTTATTTTCCCAACTCCAGTCCGGTTTATTTTCAAACCGGTCCGGGTTTTCCTTTCCCAACTCCAGTCCGTTTTTTTCGGCGAATCCGGTCCGGGTTTTGCTTACCCAAATCCAGTCCGTTTTTTTCATCGATAGCGGTCCGGGTTTTCTTTTCACAACTCCAGTCCGGTTTATTTTCAAATCCGGTCCGGGTTTTATTTTCCCAACTCCAGTCCGGTTTATTTTCAAACCGGTCCGGGTTTTCCTTTCCCAACTCCAGTCCGTTTTTTTTGTCGAATCGTGTCCGGGTTTTCTTTTCCCAACTCCAGTCCGGTTTATTTTCAAATCCGGTCCGGGTTTATTTTCCCAACTCCAGTCCAGTTTATTTTCAAACCGGTCCGGGTTTTCCTTTCCCAACTCCAGTCCGTTTTTTTCGTCGAATCCGGTCCGGGTTTTGCTTACCCAACTCCAGTCCGTTTTTTTTGGTAAATCCGGTCCGGGTTTTCCTTTCCCAAATCCAGTCCGTTTTTTTCATCGATTCCGGTCCGGGTTTTCTTTTCACAACTCCAGTCCGGTTTATTTTCAAATCCGGTCCGGGTTTTCTTTTCCCAACTCCAGTCCGGTTCTTTTAGTAAAATCCGGTCCGGGTTTTCAACTCCAGTCCGGTTTATTTTCAAATCCGGTCTGGGTTTTCTTTTCCCAACTCCAGTCCATTTTCTTTTGGTAAATCCGGTCCGGGTTTTCCTTTCCGAACTCCAGTCCGTTTTTTCGTCTAATCCAGTCCGGGTTTTCCTTTCCCAACTCCAATCCGGTTTTTCGTCTAATCCGGTCCGGGTTTTCCTTTCCCAACTTCAGTCCGGTTTATTTATAAATCGGTCCAGGTTTCCTTTCCCAACTCCAGTCTGTTTTTTTCGTCCGGTCCAGGTTTTCAACTCCAGTCCGGTTTATTTTCTAATCCGGTCCGGGTTTTCTTTTCCCAACTCCAGTCCGGTTTATTTTCAAATCCGGTCCGGGTTTTATTTTCCCAACTCCAGTCCGGTTTATTTTCAAACCGGTCCGGGTTTTCCTTTCCCAACTCCAGTCCGGTTTTTTCGTCGAATCGTGTCCGGGTTTTCCTTTCCCAACTCCAGTCCGGTTTATTTTTAAATCCGGTCCGGGTTTTCTTTTCCAACTCCAGTTCGGTTTATTTTTAAATCCGGTCCGGGTTTTCTTTTCCCAACTCCAGTCTGTTTTTTTCGTTGAATCCGGTCTGGGTTTTCTTTTCCCAACTCCAGTCCGTTTTTTCGTCTAATCCAGTCCGGGTTTTCTTTTCCCAACTCCTGTCCGGTTTTTTCGTCTAATCCAGTCCGGGTTTTCTTTTCCCAACTCCGGTCCGTTTTTTTCGTGGAATCCGGTCCGGGTTTTCTTTTCCGAACTCCAGTCCGTTTTTTCGTCTAATCCAGTCCGGGTTTTCCTTTCCCAACTCCAATCCGGTTTTTCGTCTAATCCGGTCCGGGTTTTCCTTTCCCAACTTCAGTCCGGTTTATTTATAAATCGGTCCAGGTTTCCTTTCCCAACTCCAGTCTGTTTTTTTCGTCCGGTCCAGGTTTTCAACTCCAGTCCGGTTTATTTTCTAATCCGGTCCGGGTTTTCTTTTCCCAACTCCAGTCCGGTTTATTTTCAAATCCGGTCCGGGTTTTATTTTCCCAACTCCAGTCCGGTTTATTTTCAAACCGGTCCGGGTTTTCCTTTCCCAACTCCAGTCCGGTTTTTTCGTCGAATCGTGTCCGGGTTTTCCTTTCCCAACTCCAGTCCGGTTTATTTTTAAATCCGGTCCGGGTTTTCTTTTCCAACTCCAGTTCGGTTTATTTTTAAATCCGGTCCGGGTTTTCTTTTCCCAACTCCAGTCTGTTTTTTTCGTTGAATCCGGTCTGGGTTTTCTTTTCCCAACTCCAGTCCGTTTTTTCGTCTAATCCAGTCCGGGTTTTCTTTTCCCAACTCCTGTCCGGTTTTTTCGTTGAATCCGGTCCGGGTTTCCTTTCCCAACTCCAGTCAGGTTTTTTTGGTAAGTCCGGTCCGGGTTTTTTTCATCTAATCCGGTCTGGGTTTTCATTTTAAAATTGATCAATCTTAATGTACTGACAATCTCATTTCTTGAGCTAGAAAATGCCAGGACTGTACAAATACCCCCAAATCATCCCTTTTTGCAAATAAACTGGACTGGAGTTGGGAAATGAAACACGGAGCGGATTCGACGAAAAAAACAGACTGGAGTTGGGAAAAGAAAACCCGGACCGGATTTCAAAATAAACCGGACTGGAGTTGGGAAAAGAAAACCCAGACTGGATTCGACGAAAAAAACGGACTGGAGTTGGGAAAGGAAAACCCGGACCGGATTGACTAAAAAAAATGGACTGGAGTTGGGAAAAGAAAACCCGGACCGGATTTGAAAATAAACCGGACTGGAGTTGGGAAAAGAAAACCCGGACACGATTCCACGAAAAAAACACTCTGGAGTTGGGAAACGAAAACCCGGACCGGATTTAACTAAAAAAACGGACTGGAGTTGGGAAAAGAAAACCCGGACCGGATTTAAAAATAAACAGGACTGGAGTTGGGAAAAGAAAACCCGGACCAGATTTTAAAATAAACCAGACTGGAGTTGGGAAAAGAAAACCCGGACCGGATTTAAAAATGAACCGGACTGGAGTTGGGATTTTCATTCTTATTTTTGGATTCCTGAATTACCGAATTTATGGATTTTCGAATTTTGAATTTCCGATTTTTTTGAATTTCCGAATTTTTAAATTTTGAATTTCCGAATATTCTGAAAAATTCGGAAATGTGAAAATTCGGATATTTCCAAATTAACGAATTTTTCTAAATTCGTTAAAAAACACATTTAGAACTAAATGCATTGCACATGTCTAGTAGTGGGTCAGTCAACAGTGGTTTCAAACATGCATGGGACAAAAATAGATCTATACTCAGATAAAAAAGTTAAAGAAAAAAAAGAAAAGAAAAAAAGGAAAAACAAACAAATGCAAAGCATGCATAAAAAATAAAAACAAAATGGCAAGACTCGATGGACCACTCTGTTTTTCTGCCGTTACTTTTCTATGTTTCCATTCATCAGGGCTTGATTGAACATGATGTGAATGGACTAGATGTGAGCTGAATCTTTAATGTTATTTCTTTCAGTGTGAGTGGGTGGTGGTGAGCAGTGGTGTGGGGCTTCAATTTTTGTTACAAGCGTGCTATGATGCCATTGGTGGGATTAGTGAAAGGCGGGTGTTCCCAAAGGTATTGCATCTATCGGATTCCAGATATAAGGGAAAAGAGCTGTCAACCTGAGTATGCAATAATACTACGTGAGGGGGGAGGTGTAACTTTGCTAGTGCAAATGAGGCTGTTTTCTAACCTCTAAACACTCTATCACATAAGGATAAGATTATGCAGGTATCCTGGGTCATTTCATTTTGTTTTTACCTACCAGGCATGGAACGACGAATACATTAGCTGGAACCCAGATGACTTTTGCGGAATAAAGAAACTGCTTGTTAACAGTGATTATTTCTGGAAACCAGACCTTTACATCTACGAAATGTAAGTGAGCTCAGTGTGATGGTTCTTATATGGAGTGACAGCTTCCCAGTGTTGATACCACACCAAGATCTTTCCCTACATTATGGTTTGTCCAACTTCCTTGATTTGGGCAGATGATAAACTTCAGTAGAAAAGCGGGTTGTACTGAATATTACCAGGTCTCCAATATACAGTGCCTTGCAAAAGTATTCACCCCCCTTGGCTTTTTACCTATTTTGTCACATTACAGCCTTTAGTTCAATGTTTTTTTTATCTGAATTATATGTGATCGATCAGAACACAATAGTCTAAGTTGGTGGAGTGAAATTAGAAAAATATATATACATAAAACTATTTTTCAGAAATAAAAAAACTGATAATTGGCATGTGCGTATGTATTCACCCTCTTTGTTATGAAGCCCATAAAAAGCTCCGGTGCAACCAATTACCTTCAGAAGTCACATAATTAGTGAAATGATCTCCACCTGTGTGCAATCTAAGTGTCACATGATCTGTCATTATATATACACACCTTTTTGAAAGGCCCCAGAGGCTTCAACACCTAAGCAAGAGGCACCACTAACCAAACACTGCCATGAAGACCAAGGAACTCTCCATACAAGTAAGGAACAGTGTTGTTGAGAAGTACAAGTCAGGGTTAGGTTATAAAAAAATATCCAAATCTTTGATGATCCCTAAGAGCACCATCAAATATATCATAACTAAATGGAAAGAACATGGCACAACCGCAAACCTAGTTTTGGTGTGCGGCCGTCCCTTGGCAGGTTTGCGGTTGTAAAACAAAAATGCAAAACACTGCGCTAACCACTGAAAGAAAGGAGCAGCTACATACAGTGTGACAAGCAACCTATACAAAAAAGAAAAAAATGTAGCGCATTCTAAACATATTGAAAAATTCTGTTATAACAACAAAATAAGTCCATGTGAATAAGTCCTTGGAACCTAATAAAATATAATCAAGATGAAAACCACCAGATTGCTTTTGCATTTACTCTTGGCCACCAGCTGACTGCCAAGATGAGAGGAATTGGTCCTATGTACATCATGTGTGTTATGGAGCCTTCGGTTCGAAGCTGCAAGGATGGACCATCCATCCATTAACCTCTATCTATCCAGCTGGATTTTCATCTGTTAGTTAAGTAATTTGCCTTTTGAATCTGCCATCTGCTAAGCAGGCTCTCTGTGTGGTGTTGGTGCACTTACTGATCTCTTCATTGGTTGATGTTCCACATATCTGCAGGATTTTACACTTGGTATTTACTATCTGGTAAGCAGGCTCTCTGTGTGGTGTTGGTGCACTTACTGATCTCTTCACTGGTTGGTGTTCCACATATCCATAGGATTTGCATTTAACATTTGTTATCTGGTAAGGAGGCCCTCTGTGTGGTGTTGGTGGTTATCAATTTTTCACCACTGTGTGTTTAATACATTTGTTACTTCACAATGTGAGTGGTACTCCTATTCACCTATTTTAAACAATTTTTGTGTCAGTATTACGCTGTTATTATTCTATATCTTTTTGGGATAAAAACATTTTTACGTGGATTCAACGCACACCCATCGATAAGTGGACTATGGTTATACCCTACTGTGACTAGTTCGCATCAAGGCCCAGGCTGGGTTAAGCCACCTGCTTGATTGTCTTACACTCTGGATTTCCATCTTGAGTTCCAGTGGTGACGGTCTACCTTGAGTATCCTTGGAGGTCCTGTGGAATCCACTTCGGAAGCTTTCAACTGCCTGGATATTCCTCCATCTGCCCTGCTGGGCACATTGCCTTTAAAACTCCATGTCGCTGACAAGGGAGTCCACCGGATCCAGTAAGAGTATGCATTTATCATTCATCTATTGATGCAGACCTTTGTGACGGTGTTCTTACCCATCGATCCACTTTACCCTTACCAGCCTTTGGATACCCACCATCCCTGAGTGATCGTGCTTGTATTTATTCACAGTGGACACTCCATCACTTTGTTATTTGTGTTTATATATGGTTTTGGTGGTTTTCATCTTGATTATATTTTATTAGGTCCCAAGGATTTATTCACATGGACTTATTTTGTTGTTATAACAGAATTTTTCAATATGTTTAGTATGCGCTACATTTTTTTCTTTTTTTGCATAGGTTGCTTGTCACACTGTATGTAGCTGCTCCTTTCTTTCAGTGGTTAGCGCAGTGTTTTGCATTTTTGTTTTACAACCGCAAACCTGCTAAGGGACGGCCGCACACCAAAACTCATTGACCGGGCAAGGAGGGCATCAAAAAAGAGAGGCAGCACAGAGACTGAGGTAACCCTGGAGGAGCTGCAGAGTTCCACAGCAGAGATTGGAGTATCTGTACATAGGATGACAATAAACAGTACGCTCCATAGAGTTGGGCTTTATGGCAGAGTGGCCAGAAGAAAGCCATTACTTTCAGCAAAAAACAAAATGGCACGTTTTGAGTTTGCGAAAAGGCATGTGGGAGGCTCCCAAAATGTATGGTGGAAGGTGCTCTAGTCTGATGAGACTAAAATTGAACTTTTTGGCTATCAAAGAAAACCCAACACATCACATGACCCAAAAAACACCAGCAGTCGGGACTGGGAAACTGGTCAGAGTTGAGGGAAAGATGGATGGTGCTTAATACAGGCATATTCTTGAGCAAAACCTGTACCACTTTGTGCGTGATTTGGGGCTAGGACGGAGACAATTACCCCAAACACATTGCTAAAGCAACACTTGAGTGGTTTAATGGGAAACATGTAAATGTGTTGGAATGGCCTAGTCAAAGCCCAGACCTCAAGCCAATAGAAAATCTGTGGTCAGACTTAAAATTAGCTGTTTACAAGCGCAAACCATCCAACTTGAAGGAGCTGTAGTAGTTTTGCACGGAAGAATGGGCAAAAATCCCAGTGGTAAGATGTGGCAAGCTCATAGAGACTTATCCAAAGCGACTTGGAGCTGTGCTAGCTGAAAAAGGTGGCTCTACAAAGTATTGACTTTAGGGGGGTGAAAAGTTATGCACATTGACTTATTCTGTTATTTTGTCCTATTTGTTGTTTGCTTCACGAAAAAAAAAAAATCTTCAAAGTTATGGGCATGTTCTGTAAATTAAATGATGCAAATCCTCAAACAATCCATGTTAATTTCAGGTTGTGAGGCAACAAAACACGAAAAATTGCCAAGGGGGGGTGAATACTTTTGCAAGGCACTGTATGTAAAAATAGTTCCTTGTTGAGCTGGTCTTTCAATACCCTATTATATTATCACTTCCTACTGAAGACCTTCTGTGTACATTATTACAGAGCAGTCTTCACATCTAGTAAAAGAAGGTTTGTAAGATATCTCATTTATTTGGTGTGTCCAAAATTGGCACATGCTTTTAAAAATGTAAGATCTGAAAATAAGTACTTTAATATATGATGTCTTTTGTATTTGTTTAAAGCAGAACTCCAGCAGTTATCTTTTTTTCATACTTGCCTTTATATAAGTATCCATATCTGGAGGGCCGCTGGGGATGTTGAAAATCATTGTAGTAGTCCACGCTATACACAGTAATAGTTGGGATCTTCCAGGTGCTGCTCCATCGGCTTCCCCTATGCACACTGAACACATGGGGTCACTCGCTTGGCACTGCTGCCATTCAGGAAGCCCTTTCTATTTTTTTCAATGAATACAAGCATTCTCCGATTGGAAAAGGGGTGGATAAAGTCTCGACCTCCACTTCGTCCAATCAGAAAATGCCTTGTATTCATTGAAATAAATATATAAGGTGTTCTCTAGATAATTACATGAAGAAGAAAAGAACCAGACAGGCAGTGTCTGCGAGGTACCGTGTGTAGCCCCGCCCCCAAAGGAACTACTTGGTAACCTGGGTTCTCTGTTCTGCACCTCGACTCTCAGCCACTCTGACACACCTAGCCAAATGGAAATTACCACACGAAGAGAATTACAAAGTTACTCTGGTGTATTAAAGAACTCAGGGGATTATTTACTAAAGGAAAATCCACTTTGCACTGCAAGTGCACTTGGAAGTAAAGTCGCTGTAGATCCGAGGGGGACATGTGAGGAAAATAAAAAACAGCATTTTAGCTTGCACATGATTGGATGAAAAAATCAGCAGAGCTTTCACTCATTTCAGATCTACCCCTTATGCCGCGTACACACTAGCGGACTTTACGGCAGACTTAGTCCAGCGTACCGGATTTCATCGGACAATTCGATCATGTGTGGGCTCCAACGGACTTTGTTTTCTCAAAAGTTGGACGGACATAGATTTAAAACATGTTTCAAATCTATCCGACGGACTCGAGTCCGGTCGAAAAGTCAGCTCGTCTGTGTGCTAATTCGATGAACAAAAAGCCACGCTAGGGCAGCTATTGGCTACTGGCTATGAACTTTCTTATTTAAGTCCGGTCATACATCATCACGTACGAATTCGTCAGACTTTGGTTGATTGTGTGTAGGCAAGCCCGTTCATTCAGAAAGTCCGTCGTAAAGTCCGTTGAAAAGTCCGCCGGGCAAAGTCTGCCGTAAAGTCCGCTCCTGTGTACGCGGCATTAGATTTAGAGCGACTGCACTTCCAAGTGCACTTGCAGTGCAAAGTGGATTTGCCTTTCGTAAATAACCCCCTCAGTGTATTAAGCTGAACTGTAGAGGCTTAAGCATCAATGAACATATAGGAGGTACATTTTAGAAAGAGTCTGCTATACAGTAGGAATACTAGTCCAGAGCTACTTGAAATAAAGTTCTGTACCACTAAATTGTGGAGCCTCAGGCCTGAAGGTTCCAGTATCTGTCTCTCTGGGAGAAGGAGGAGTGGAAGTCTCTGACAATGTAGATGACCACAACCAGTCCACATAAACATCTTCCTCCTCACTACTTTTCCCTTCCTCTACATCTGGAAGCAAGTTTTCTTTGTAAGCCTGTTTGAGTAGGCTGTGAACTTGGTTATTGAAGCACCTAAACTGCTTCTGCTAGTGGTAAGAGGTGATTATGGTGCCAAGTCTTTAATGGACTTGTTCTTCCTTCTGGGCAAATTTGGTATATCTCTCAAATAGAATAGTGACCCGATACCAATTGTACACCAATCCTACCTATGAGCCACAGCTAAACAGCAAAACATTAAATTATTAAACAGTGTATAATAATGATTGTTGTCACGTTAAAAATTACTAAAGTATCTCAATGAATTCACCATAAAATACTGTGGTCAGGGGAAGGAGGACGTCTTTTTGGCTTTCTAGAAAATGACTCTGGGGTATACATTCTGGAGCCTTGGGCCTGAGGGTTCCAGTATCTGTCTCACTGGGAGAAGGAGGAGTCTCTGACAGTGTAGATGGCCACAACCAGTCCATATAAACATCTTCCTCCTCACTGCTTTTCCCTTCCTCCACATCTGGCGGCAAAGTCTGAGACCTGATTACTGGGCGTGATCTATGGGAGCCTGTTTGGGTGGGCTGTGAACTTGGTTGTTGAGGCACCTCAACTGCATCTGTTAGCAGTAAGAGGTGATTCCGATGCCAAGTCTTTAATAGGTCTCTTCTTTCCCCTGGGCGAATCTGGTACTCTTATACCGGCTATCCAGGCAGCTGCTTGCAGATGACGTAAGCTGATGTAAGATGATTGGTTCACCTGGCGGTACCACTTAATGGGAGTGCAGATCAGAACTCTCAGTGGTGATGGTGACACATCTCAGAGTTATCAGCAATAGATCACGGAATTCCACAAGCAGTCTGGGAAGATGCGGCTTCTTTCTCCTCCCCACTCCCAAGCCCTCCTGGGAACTGTAGTCCATTGAGTGACAGGAGCTCATAATGATTCTACAAGTGTGGACTTCAAGTCCCATTATCCACTGGGTCTAGCTTCAAGTCATTGGGCACTATAAGCACTCCCACTGCCCCTGCTAATGGGAGGTGGCAGAGCATTGAAGTTCAGCCTGATTGATTGCTGTAAATGCACAAACAGCTATCGATAATGTCAGGGTTTAAACCTTGCAACCTAAGGCGCGGATAAGGTGGTTTGGATGTTTTAGTTGAAATATGAATGGGGTTGCTAAATTTGTACTTATAAGGTTCAACTATAGCAAAGGTCTGCTTACTAAGATTTCTGTTTACTCTCATCACTGCTATATGTTCACTGCACTCAGTGGTGTGGCGTAGTGTGGGGGGGCAGCTGGTGCAGTCGCCCTGGGGGCAACATTTGGAAGGGTTCAGACAGGGCAGACAGGGCCACCGTAAGGCAGCCCAGGCAGCAGGCAAACTAAAACCTGCACACTGTGCCTGGTAGGAGAGAGGGCGCAGCATGGAGGTTTTAGTTTACTTGCTGTTTAGCTGCTGTCACTGAGAAAACAGGGAGAATAGATTCAAGCATGCAGAGGAGGGCAGAGTGGTAGACGGATCCCGATTTCAAGTGTGTGCAGGCAGTGATCGACATGCTTTGGGGTGGAGTGGACAGGCCGGGGGGGCAGGTGTGCCAGCAAAGGAGGAGGTCAAGGTGGAGGAGGCTCCCCGCTGATTGCTGCAGCTGCCACCAGAGATCATGGTGGAGATATTCTCCTGCCTGCTCAGGACACAGCTAATCATCTTGTTCCTGGTGCTGCAGGACCAGTGAGATGTGGGGGGATTGTGTGTGTGTGTGATGGGTGAGGGAGGTATCTGGGATCCCTCCACCAGAGTGGAGGGATCTGTTGGGGTATCTGGAGGTGTGATCAGAGTGGAGGGATCTGGAGATGTGATTAGAGTGGAGGGATGAGGGTAGGATCTGGAGGTATGATCAGAGTGGAGAGATGGGGGAATCTGGGGATGTGATCAGAGTGGAGGGATCTGGTGAGGGAATCTGGGGGTGTGATCAGAGTGGAGGAATCTGGGGGGGGGATCTGGGAGTGTGATCAGAGTGGAGGAATCTGGGGGGGTATCTGGGGGGAGTGATCAGAGTGGGGGAGTATCTGGGGGTGTCATCAGAGTGGAGGAATCTGGGGGGGGGGATCTGGGAGTGTGATCAGAGTGGAGGAATCTGGGGGGGGGGTCTGGGAGTGTGATCAGAGTGGGGGAGTATCTGGGGATGTGATCAGGGTGGGGGTATCTGGAGGGTGTAATCAGATTGTGGGGGAGGTATCTGGGGTGTGATTAAGGTGGGGTATCTAAAAGTCCACAGGTTAGGAGGGCCAAATTACTTGTCTTGCCCTGGATACTGACAACCCACGCTTCGCCGCTGACTGCTATTTTCTTACTGCTGAATTTACTATTCAACATTTAGTAATGGATTATGTCTGACGCTGTAACACAATTGGCTGGTGACCTTTGTTTGCTGACCATAAATGAGTTGTGCAATTGTCAGATACATTTAATTACTATGGCATTTTACCACCTTTTGAGGGAAGTGAGTAAAGTGTGGTGGGCATATAGCTAGAAGTATAGCACTAAAATGTGTCCCTCCTTTCTGATCTCAGAAATTTAGGAGGTATGCATAAAGTGTATTCTGGGTTAAAATGCATTATCAGTATAATGGGATATTTGTATTATGCTTTGTAGCTAATCACATGTCTTGTCCCATAGGACAGAAGATGATAATAACTCTCCAGAAATTCCATATTATATACTGCGTAACAATGGGCAAATCATTAATGCAATGCCACTACGCATTATCAGCACCTGCAATTTGAACATTTACAAGTTTCCTTTTGACATCCAGACATGCAGGCTCTCCTTTGGCTCTTTTATTTACACAGGTATGCTTGTTGCGTAGATCATGTGTTTGACATCTTTGCTCTGTAATAAGTTCTGCTGGAAGTACATGTATTTATTTTTTAGGGCACAGCTTTGGTACTCATACCTACTATATATCATCTGAATGGCAGCACTAAAATAAATAAATAAATCTGCATAACTATTTAGCATTACTAGTATAAATGATAAAAATTCAAGCAGATGGAATGACCATTGCTGGTGTTTATAATATTTTCGGCAGTTCCAGTCTATGGATAGCACTAGGGAGGAACAAACAAGAGAACATTTGCACACAGCTCCTTCTTTGGCCCCCTAGTAGACTTACTATAAACAGACAGAACCAGTGGCGCCGGGAGGGGGGGCTGGGGGGGGGCTAGAGCCCTGAATGGGTCCCCGAAAATTTCCAGGTCTCAGGCATGCACCATTCTATTATTAGCCCCGAACGCTGCCGCCGAGCAGGGACCGATCTGATCCCGAGCGCCGCTGAGTGCAGCCGAGTGCCATAGCAGGTCCCGCCTTCTGGAGCCTGCAGTGCCTATGATGGACGTCCCACTGGTCCAATTCCGAGACCACGGCACGTGTGACGTTGATCATAGGTGCTACAGGCTCCAGAAGGCGGGAATTACAATGTGGCCGCCTCGCTACATCACTGTGAGATCCCCGATCCCCCCCGGCGCTCAGGCAGCTCTCCTCTCCACCTCTGGCTGCCTGCTGTGATGATGGGCGCACCGCACACCACGGCTGAGCTGAGCTGCTGCAGGACACATGAAGTCTGTCTCCTGGTCAGGTAGGTCAGTGTATGTATGTCACTACCATCAGTGTATGTATGTCAGGTAGGTCAGTGTCTGTCAGGTAGGTCAGTGTATGTGTCGGGTAGGTAGGTCAGTGTGTGTATGTCAGGTAGGTAGGTCAGTGTATGTATGTCAGGTAGGCAGGTCAGTGTATGTATGTCAGGTAGGTCAGTGTAATGTCAGTGTGTCAGGCAGGTGAGTTTAGTGGTCAACACTGATGGGCACTGGTAAGCCAGGCAGCAACCAGCAAGTGAGCTTACTCCTCCCACACAACCCCACCGCCCAGCCAAAAAACCCTGCGCTACAACTGCCCCCCCCCGTGCTGGCCTTGGACTTCAGGCTGAAGCCCCTGGTCTTTTTGCCACCTAGCAACGCCCCTGGCAGAACAAACGCTTGAACAGGATGTTAGGGGTAATCTCTCTAATGACATCCTAGCTAGCAGCTAAACCTGGCTGGAGCTCTAATTCTTTTCCGTTATATCCAAAATGTAAACAAACGTTTTGGCTGGATATACAGTGGCTTGAAAAAGTATTCATGACGTGAGGCTGCCTGAGCAGGACATGTCCGCTTAGCTCTCCGCACCGACCGGGATCCAACAACAGGATAACACTGAATCTCATCAGCTCACAACTCTCACACAGTGCATGACACATATCTGTGACTCCCGGGCACATACTGACAGGATGCGCAGAGTGAGAAAAACAAAACTGAAACCACAGAAGGCCCAGAAAACACTGACTAGAACTGCAGCTAAAATGGCGGCATCATCACCCCCTCACACCATACGCTCACATTGACAGCTGCAGCTTCGGTCTCCTTATTCCATGACAAACGGTAAGCCCCTTTCTGACACCAGAATGACCCCCACAGACCTACAGGGTATTTCAAA
This sequence comes from Aquarana catesbeiana, assembly GCF_042186555.1. Classification (NCBI taxonomy): domain Eukaryota; kingdom Metazoa; phylum Chordata; class Amphibia; order Anura; family Ranidae; genus Aquarana; species Aquarana catesbeiana. Next base: position 226,004,888 of record NC_133334.1, on the reverse strand, counting down.
TGGCTCTGACCTACTAAACCAATTTGAAAGCATCCTTCATAGAGCCTTACAGAATTCCTCAGATAACATCACAAACAAAATGACGTGGGAGATTAGTGAGGTATGCCGCCGCACTACTATCCTTGAACACAGGATGGATGAAATTGTCTTCAGGCCGCTCTTTTGCCAGCGGAGGTCCAGACTTCTGGGCTTCTTGGCTTCTTGTCTTCTTCCCTCTTCTCCAGATGTTGACACAACGCTCTCTCCAGCTGGACTGCTCTCTGAGGGGCTCCGTTGTGACTTATATAGGCGGAGACCCCGCCCCCTTATGATGTCACAGTCCCTGGGCATGCTGGGACTGTGATGTTTTAGGGGGCGTGGTCAACATCACCCGGTGACATTTTTTACTACAGTTCTTTGAAAAATTAAGACATTAAATAAAAATTTTATTTTTTTCACAAAAATATCATTTTAAGTTATTTCTCCCACACGGCATATGCATACTTGGGAATACCACATGTGTGAGACTTTTTAACAGCCTAGATGCATAGAGGGTTTCATAATTCAAGGAGCACCTTTGGGCTTATAAGGAGTATAAATTATGGATCTAATTTCATGACTACCTATCACATTTCTGAAGCCTCTGGAGCGCCAGGACAGTGGAAACACCCACAAAATGACCCAATTTTGGAAGGCAAACACCCCAAGGTATTTTCTATGAGGCATAATAATGCTTTTGAACATGTCATTTTTGGCCACACATTTTTGGAAAATGTGGAAAGAAAATGAATACATATTTTTTTACACAAAGTTGTTAATTTATAAGATATTTCTAACACATAGCGTGGACATACTAAGAATTACAGCCCAAATCACATTCTGCTACTCCTCCTGAGTATGGCGATACCACATGTGTGAGACTTTTTCATAGCCTAGCCACACAGAGGGGCCCAAAATCTAAGAAGCACCTTTGGGCTTTCAAGGAGCATAAATCAGGCATAAATGATGCATCTAATTTCCTGACTACCTATCACATTTTTGAAGGCCCTGATCAGGACACTGATGTGGCTGCACTGGCATGGATGACTGGCATGGCAGATCATGACTCTGATGTGGCTGTATTGGTGTGGATAACTGGTGTGGCAGATGAAGGCTCTGATGTGGCTGCACTGGTGTGTGACACTGTAATATGTAAACAGACTCACAGATGCAACACAGATTGGTACTCCTTCCCTCACATGGTCTCTGTGTGGGGAAAGGAGATTCAATAACTGGCAAAGGACCTTTTGTTTATTTACATTGTGACAGCTGTGATTGGCTAAAGGGCAGCTGTGATTGGCCCTTTACCCTGATCTGTGATCCGCTGTGTCCAAGGCACACAGCAGTCACAGAGAGCTCCTGATGCGTGCCCCAGGGGGTGCGCGGGAGGTGTGTACATCGGAAGACATACAGGAACGCCCTCCCAGAACTAGAGAGTCATCCTGAGACTGTATATTCAGTATATACGGTGAGCAGCAAGTGGTTAAGCCACTCCCAATTTGATCACGATTTAACCATGCCCGTTTTTAAATCTTCTCCATACCAGAGTATCTCCCCTCTTAAAGCAGAAATAAAGTCTCTCAATCAAAATTAACAATTTTTAATCCTTATGCTGCTAGCATTAGTAAATAGATATGAAGGTATATTATATTTTCTTGTTTTAAATTTTTTTTGTTTACATTTTTTCAGTTTTATTTCCTGGTTTCTGACCTAGGCCAAAATGATGCCATACATCACAAGGGTCTTCATGGGCATTTTTTTCTTTCATTTGGAGGAGCGTTTTTTTCAGCTAAGTGCACCAACTTGCCTGCATGCTTGAGCTAAGGGCAGATGGACTCAAGGGAGTAAATGCTACATGAATCATCTGTCATTACTCAAGATGGCTGCACCTAGAAATTATTATTATTATTATTATTATTATTATTATTCATGATTTATATAGCGCCAACAGTTTACGCAGCTCTTTACAATGTATAGTGGGACAACACAATTACAGTACAATACAAAATGTACAGGAGGGCCCTGCTCATAGAGCTTACATTCTAAAGGGAGGGGGTGGTGGCATAAAAGGTAATAGCTGCAGAGAATGATTTGATGGGGGTGGCTCGGGGACAGTTGTTAGGTGGGTGTGGGATAGGCTTTCCTGAATAAATGAGTTTTCAGGGATCTCCTAAAGGTGGACAGGGTAGGGGCTGATCGGACATACTGGGGCAGGGAGTTCCAGAGGATGGGAGAGGCTCTGGAGAAGTCCTGAAGGCGAGCATGGGAGGTGGTAACAATGAAATGCTAGGGGGGGGGGGTTCAAAGTGTTTTTTTTTTAACAAAATAAAGCATAGAGACATGGATGGATGGGTGAGTTTGCTAAATATTAAAAATGAATAAATTGTGTATTCAGTTTGTATTGTTTACATACAATTTAATTCCGCTTTAAGTTACAAAGTTGGGTAGTATGATGTATAAGGAAATAAATGCGATCTACAGTGTGGACAGCACAGTGGTGCAGTGGTTAGCACTCTCGCCTAGCAGTAAAAAGGGTCGCTGGTTCGAATCCCAACCACGACACTACCAGCCTGGAGTTTGCATGTTCTCCCTGTGCCTGCGTGGGTTTCCTCCGGGTACTCCGGTTTCCTCCCACACTCCAAAGACATGCTGGTAGGTTAATTGGCTTCTGTCCAAAATTGGCCCTAGTATATGAATGGGGACCTTGGATTGAGGGTAGGGACTGATGTGAGTGTGCGATGTACAGGGTTAGGGACAAGGGTCAGGGTTGTAGACACACACTCACTCAGGTTGAACTGGATGGACTGGTGTCTTTATTCAACCTTACTTACTAACTATTACCAATATCTTGCCAAAATATTGTGCTTTTACATTCACCTACATTTTTCCTGGTTAATCTATAGTTGCATTAGAATGTTCATCAGAATGAATAGTTACTAGCAACAGTGCCGCTTTTTGTAGTTTCAGATATCGTTCTATGGCCAAAAAGCAACTCTTCAGTTGTCAACCAAAATGCACAAAATGTGTTTGCCACTAAAGATGAATGGGAGCTGCTGTCGGTAACAGTGTACAACACGACATATAAGACCTTGGGACTGGAATACAGCCAAGTCATCTACAGTGTAAGGAATGACAGTGCATGTTAACTACTTGACATCCGTTCACCTTTCTCACTGTATTTTGCTATGTATCTTCTCTTGCAATTATTAAGAATATTCTTTTGCGGACTGATGCTGCATCCACCTAGGTAAATATGATGCTAGAAAAAAAAAAAAAAAAACCCTACATCTCTTTTAATGAATCCTTACTCCACCTTGTAGACACCAAAGAACAGCTCTCCCAAGCCTTAACTGAGTTTTTTCAGGTTAACAAGGGCTCAATGTCAGGAGCATCTGTGGGAGGACCACAAGGCTTTTTTTAGAGGGCAATGCATTTCTGCAGGTTCTTGTCTGAAGAAAGATGTTAATATTTTGATGGCCTGTTTATTGGGGAAACTGTGCACTGCAGAGTGCCTCCTTGTACTCTCCCCCATGGTATCACGCCTTCCCACAGTGGTTTCTCTGCATAACCAGATTAAAACCCTAGCCATTAATATTATTGCTAAATCCCTTCTGTGGGCTAAACAAAAATGTTATAAGTACTCTAATAAGCCCCATAGACTGCTGGTTATTAAAATCAGGCCATGTCCCTTTCATTCTTTCCATGATTTTCTTCTCAAATCAGATGGTGTGCCTACACATTGCCCCCAGACTTGGCCAAGGTCTTCAGAGATTTTTATAGAAAACGTTATAACTGCTTAACCCCAGAAAATCACTTCTCCTCAATTTTGTATGGCACAACAAAGCACATCAGATTGCTGGCTCTGTGGTGCTCTCTTCTCGGTCTCATGGGGGACTGGGAGCTCCTGATGTTATTAATTATTATTACATCACCCATTTATGTTCTGTTGCCTCCTGGTCTAGTCAATATGCCCAGAAAAGATGGTCAGAAATTGAGATGGATTCCCTTTACCCCACACACCCTTGCTCTTCGATTTGGTCTCCCTCTACACATACTGATGCTCCACTAAAACAGTTACGTCTGGCTACGATGCTCTTCACCATGCCCTCCGATGTCCAACATGCTTTCTAACCCCCTTCTCCTGGACAGTTTATCTTATACCTGTGTGGCACCCTTGGCCCAGGCTTCCCTCTTTCAGCTACGTCACTATGTTAATCCTACAACCCAAAGGTTCTGCACCTTTGATGATTTGCAGACTAATGCCCTGTACACACGATCGAACATTGATCGGACATTCCGACAACAAAATCCTAGGATTTTTTCCGACGGATGTTGGCTCAAACTTGTCTTGCATACACACGGTCGCACAAAGTTGTCGGAAAATCCGATCGTTCTGAACGTGGTGACGTAAAACACGTACGTCGGGACTATAAATGGGGCAGTAGCCAATAGCTTTCGTCTCTTAGTTTATTCTGAGCATGCGTGGCACTTTTTGCGTCGGATTTGTGTACACACGATCGGAATTTAACCGATCGGATTTTGTTGTCGGAAAATTTTATAACCTGCTCTCAAACTTTGTGTGTCTGAAATTCCAACGGAAAAAGTCCAATGGAGCCCACGCACGATCAGAATTTCCGACAACACAATCTGATCACACTTTTTCCGTCGGAAAATCCGACCGTGTGTACAGGGCATAAGTATCACATTCCCAAGCATATATTCTTCTCCTACCTCCAACCTCCAAATTAAACAAATTACCCTGACTAAACCCACTTGCATTTGAATATATTTGTTCCCAGGGACCTTATTAGTTGCGGAGGAAATAAAAAGAAAGAGGGGCGCACCAGCCATGTGCATTATCTTTTGTAAAACATTTATTGAAATAAAATTATAAAGGAATTACTCACAAGCAGTAGTAAAATCTGGTGTCATAGACTCGAACGACAACAAGCAGCTCACTGCTGTGCTCTGATGAAGAAGGGACGTGCCCTTCGAAACGCGTCAGCTAGTAGTGAAGCTTACATATTCCTCTAAGACCTTTGGTAGGCTTCGCTCATCATCCTCACCAAGCTGCTTGTTGTCGTTCGAGTCTATGACACCAGATTTTACTACTGCTTGTGAGTAATTCCTTTATAATTTTATTTCAATAAATGTTTTACAAAAGATAATGCACATGGCTGGTGCGCCCCTCTTTCTTTTTATTTCCTTGTCTGGTAGGACTCCCCATCCTTGAGGGCAGCAAGGCCTGTGTTGTTCTTCTATCTATCTGGTCGACCACTTGTGCGCAGGAGTCAATTTGTTCTTCTGTATCACCTTATTAGTTGCACCCAATATTCTCTATCTATAAATTACTTTACAAGACCACTCCTCTTACTGAGGACTATCATACTTATATGTGTTTTCTCCAAAGGCCTATTACCCCTCCCTGTTGGGACAAGGATTGGTCCTCCACTCCCAAAATTTACCATTGCGTGGTGCAGAGGGAGGGGCTGCTTTTAAGGTTTTATTGTTTTGGTACAGGACGCCAGAAGTATCACACCGTCATGACCCTTAAAGTATAACTAAAGGCAACACTTTTTTATTTTGTTTTGGATAGCATGGAGAGGAATTAGAATGCCTGTCAGGTTTTATTGCTGTCTGTGCCCCTCGTTAAGGAGATACAACATCTCTATTTGTCCTGTTTACCATTATCATTGAAAGTCAATGTAAAAGAAAATCCCAAATTTTGGGTTGTCTGCAGAAATATAATAAAGGGGAAATCTTCCAATAGGGACAGTAGTTCTGGGGGTCCCCAAGGAATTCCCTCAATTTGCAGAGTTTTTCTCTCACTTCCTGTTTGGCAATGGGACAGGAAGTGGAAGGAAATCTCCACAAAGGGACATAGGTGGCTGAAGAAAATCTGATAGGGATTATAGCCCTCCCTCTATCCAAAATGAAAACAAAAAAGTTTTCCCTATAGTTCTACTTTAACTTTCTCACTTATGCTGCGCTGTCATACTGAAGTAGGTTCTCAATACCAAATTTTTTGGCATGGTTCATTAGTTGTACCCTTCTGGTACTCTGTAATGTCTCTTCTTCAATGATTATTTGCTCTGTCTTTCCCGTTACATTATCTTTTAGGTCTTCCCTTTCCTGGTCTCAGTAAACATGTGAAAAAGTTCATCTCTTACATTTTGTTAGCAGCGAAGAGGACTATCCCATTAAATTGGTTGTCCCCTGTTCCCCATTCCATGACTCAGCTCCTGAATATTATAGCTGATATTCGTAGAATGGAAGGGCTGTCCGATCAGGTCCGCCTGTCAGTTTTTCAGACAGAACTGATCAAACCATCTATTTACCCTTATGGAGTGGCAGATTTCAGCGGTGTCATGTCCGCTGACACCCGCTGCTATCCAATCCTGCCCACCAAATCCAGATGGATGGTGGTCCTGTTTTCGATCGCTTTGGTGGATCGGATGAAAACGCACAGGTGGTCCCTTTTCATCCGATCTTCCCATACAGGAGACATAGACTCTGCCCGTCTTTGCTCTGCATAGTGAGCGGAGGCAGACCTGTCATCTGCATGTATAGCAGGGATCAGGGGACCGATCCCCCGCTGAGCAAGTGAATCCCGCAAAACGGAGGCACCCGTGTGAAAAGGGCCTAACTGCTTTAGTAAATGATGCTCTGTCAAAATTTAACCAACCGTGGGATGCGTGGGATCAGTCAGAATATGGCTCACCCCTTGCATGATGATTATAGCCATCCTTAATAGTCTATCCCCACAATGGTTCCCTTTTGTTTAGGTTCCTACAGCGTTTTTGATGCCCCTCTGGTGTATTTCCTATAAATTGTGGTAATCCATTTACTCTACAAGTTGATTTTGTTTCTTTCAACTCACTTCTGTTTTGTATGTACACACTAGACACTTTGTGGCTTTGACTTTTACTATGACTAATGTGTGCAATGTGTTATTGTATTTATATGTAACAGTTGGGCCTCATCTGTGCTTTTGGCCCTTTATGTACAATATTGTTTCCTTTTCTTGTTTTTTTTTTTTCTTCTTTTCTTGTATATGCCTTGAAAACTGCTGTGTGAAGAGAAAAAGAGGGGAAAAGAGATGCAGCAATGCACAGCACTGGATCTATTCTCCCCTCTCTTCCCCTTTACACAGGGAAAGGGGAGGACAGAGCAATCTAAAAAGTTTTTTTCATTAATGCAAGGAATGCATTAAGGTAAATAAAAAAAATATTTTAGCTTTAGTATCACTTTAATTGAACAAGCTAAAGATAGAAGCAGGTTGGCTACCATGCACATCTGCCCCAGATTTTGCACTCTCCAGTTTTAGTAAATCAATCCCTGCGTACTTTGCAAGGACATTTGCTCCAAGGGTTAGTAAATGAAGTGGAGCTTTGCTGACTTTGTCATCCAATCATGTGCAAGCAAAAATGCTGTTTGAGAATGTGATTGAGTATTCTTTGCAAAGTGAAGCTTTACTAAGCTCTGAAGCAACTGCACTTGCAAAGTGCACAGTCTATTTGCTTTTAGTAAATCAACCCCATTGTTTGCTCCATATAGTTTCAGGAGCAGAAAATAATCGTTGGTGGTGTTTGCATGCAATTGTTTTGCTGAGAGAATGTGCAATATATTTATATACTGTTTCCATATGTTTTTTTTCCCCATAGATTTATATAAAAAGAGTTGCTGTTGTATACGTTTTAAACCTCATTGTACCTGCCTGTTTCTTGGTATTCCTGGATATTGCAAGTATGTTCATCCACAATTACACAAATAGACTTGATTTCAAGATCACCGTTGTTCTGGGTTTCTCCGTGATGCTGCTAATTCTGAATGCCTTGCTGCCCAATTCTGATAGCACTCCCATGTTAGGTATGTTATATTATAATAGAATTAAATCTACAATTCAGTGAAATATGACATGGGTTTTAAAGAAAACCTGCCATGAGAGAAAATGCTAAATGTTTGGCTGTCAGAACAATAATGCTGATAAGGACTTTTAATTACTCTCATCCAGATGTGCATATTAGTTCTGGATCAGTAACTCAAAAAACCCAAATACAGCTAGGCAAGTAGTATATTTAATCTAAAAAGATAACATTTTAAAAAAACTTGAAATTATACTTAACAATAGGTGTTTTTTTTCTTTCATTTTTAATTTAATTTTAAATTTGTATTTCTATGTTGCTTCTCCCTGGGGAACTCAAATCACTTATGCATTTACCTTTCAGTCTAATATATCTAGCTAGTACCTTTCTATGCCCCCTGTCTCCAAACAATTACCTGAAGTCCCTTGCCATCATCACTGGCTTCAAGATGATCTGCACCACTTCCCCAATCTTCCGGGTTGTGCAGGAAGGTACTGAATACAGCAGACCAATAGGCTTCTGCTGCTATCAGCCATGTTGTTTGCAGGAGGGAGCATTGGTGTTGCTTGCCCGGCGCTATTTGTATCTATGGATGCACACAGCACTGGCCATTGGGTTACTAACCCTTCCCCACTCTATCCAAAACAAAAAAAAATGGCTTTAGATATACTTTAAGATCACTGAAATGTAACATCTTTCTATTCAAATTTTCATTTGAATTCTAAATTCTCAATACTTCAGCTGGCAGTGACGAAGCAGGATTATAACCAGGGCTTTTTTTGTAGAGAATATGTGCAGGAACTTTACCTTTCTGAGTCACCCTTTGTCTCCACCCCTACCCACCTCCAAGCACCATTCTTTGGTTCCCATTAGTCAGCATCAATAGACCCTCCAGCACACCCCAGCAAAACATGCAGTGCTGGAAGTGCTGCATTCCCGCTGGAAAAAAGCCCTGAATATAACTGTATATGGAGGAGCTTGCAGACAGTTACCATTTAGGTTTTCATTAAGATATTAGTGCGAGGGGGAACGGAGCGTGGCCGGACGCCAATGTGAGCAGGTGTGAATAGCTCACCTGTATATAGTAAATAACTTGGAACCCCTGATAAGAACTTTTAGAGTGAAATGCGATAAATGGCGGCGTCCTCCATTGTCAGTGGGGGGTCGGTGTAGCCTGATCAAAATGGTATGGCTGCCTCAGCTCTTATATATTCTCCTGAATTCCCCTGTTTGGATCCCTGGCGTGTGATTTTGGAGATGGGAGGGCCTCTTCAGGAACTTGATTTGGAGGAAAGGGAAACCTAGAATTTATTTGAGAGTGCTGCAGCTGCCTAGGGACAGGGGAAATGAGGAAGGAATTTGGGTTCCTAAACAGAGACTTTTATCAGTACTTACAGTTAAGGCACGCTTTAACACAGTGGATCTCAACCTTCTAGTGCCGTGACCCCTTGATAAAATTTCCCAACTTGTGGGGACCCCTAACAGTAAAATTATTTTTGTAGCGTGGGTTGTCAGCACCCAAGGCAAGACAAGTAATTTGCGACCCTAACCCACAGAAATTTAGCTCTCCCTGAGTCCCTTCCACTCGTACAGTATTAAAATCCTAATTTCTTGTTTTTTTTTCCCCCATCCCTCTCTCTAGCCATCTTTCTTGTTCTTTCTCTTATTCGTTCTCTCCCTTTTTCTTTGCTCCTCCCCTCTTTTCCTCTCCCTTCTATGTATTCTCTATTTTTATTCCTTCTCTTACTCCTTGGTGCGGTGGGGGGTGGGATGAGTGGCAATGCTGGGGGGAGTTCTGATCAGCCAACTTAGGTGCTCTTGATCAAGGTTATCTGCTGATTTGAGAACTGTAGTGGGGACTTTTAGCCCCGGTTCACTCAGGGGCGGCACGACTTGCAGGTCGCCTCAGCGAGGCAACCTGCAAACGACTTCCGCGGCGACTTGCAAAACGACTTCTTTATAGAAGTCTGTGCAAGTCGCCCCAAGTCACCCCCGAAGTAGTACAGGAACCTTTTTCTAAGTCGGAGCGACTTGCGTTGCTCCTATTAGAACGGTTCCATTGTACAGAACGGGAGGCGACTTGTCAGGCGGCTAGGTCGCCTGACAAGTCGCCCCTGTGTGAACCGGCTCTAAATGGCAACTATAATCACAGGTAGTGTTACTCACTGTGTCCCTGGCTTCACTGTGTCTCCGACTTTGTGGTGTCTCGTAGCAGTGACACCTTTGCCAAAATCAGGAGATAGGCTGAACTCTAGTTTCTGCCCCCCACCCATGCTGTGAACTGAATGGGCGGCTGCGAAGAGGTTGAGTGGGCAGCCTCGAGCTGAGTGGGTGGCCGCGGACTCCAGTGGGCGGCCGCAAATAGGCAGAGAGAGCGGTGCGGGCTTTAGGAACAGCCCAGGATTTGGTGACCCCTGGCAAATCATCATTCGACCCCTGAGGGGGTCCCGACCCCCAGGTTGAGAACCACTGCTTTAACAGAACAGATTAAGGAGGAGAAACCAGAATGAAGTACTATCCCTTTGTTAATGACTGCAGTAAATGTTACCTTTTTAAAGGGATTAATCCACTCGACTCCCTCCCCATTAGCAGAGCAGCGCAGGGAAGTGTCAGTGAGACACTAATGCATTCCAATTTCAGAGTTCCCCATGCTGCACCTGCATTGAGGGGGAGGCACTGCGCTCCCACACATTGTAAAGATGGGAAACATTGTTTGATTCTCTGCTGTAGCTGCGATTGTTGGCTTTTTTGATGGGGAAGAGATTAGGTGCATTTCTGCGACGGGGGGGGGGGGGGGGGGATCCCTGTTTCCAGGAGGAGGACTGTCATTGGCCACTGCTAAAGCCAATCGCAGCCCTGCTAGCCATCTGGAGGAAGATGGCTCACTTGGTTGCCACTACCAATCTCAGAAAGAAGGGATTTCAATGTGATTGAGAAAAACACAATCAGGTGACAGTTTGTGGTATTACTGTTGAGCTTCTGGGAATTTTGTTGAAATTATTCCTGAACCTTTGTGTCACTTACTACTGAACCCCGGCACTCTGTGTCTGTTTAAGCCACAGCCAGTATTCAGCGCAATGAAAATCACATCCAACTGCTGCTGCTGCACAGAGCACCGCACTTTTTCTCAGCTGCGGGGCCCAACTTATGATCCTGCACACAGGCCCACTGCTTTCAGAAAATGCCCCTGACCTGAGCTCATCATTGCCCATCCATTCCAGGTGCTTGTTTGTGACATCACATACATCATATACATCACATACATCACATACATCACATACAAGCACGTGGGCTGGATGCGAGAGGTGGATCAGCAGGATGAGTGTGCCAGGACAGGTAGATGTGTCTCATCTCTGCTTCCTTTCACCACTCTGCGTATCACGGATATCATAGATGAGAAGAGGGTACAGCGGTGGGGAAAATGAGCAGGAGGGGTTCAGAGGTGGGACAGAAGAGCAGGAGGGTACAGCGGTGGGGCAGATGAGCAGGGAGGTACAGTGGTGGAAGAGATGAGAAGGGGGTTCAGCAGTGGGACAGAAGAGCAGGGGGGTACAGTGATGAGGCAGATGATGAGGATGGTTCAGTATTGGGTCATATGAGCAGGAGGGTTCAGTGTTGGGCCAGATGAGCAGGGGGGTTCAGTGTTGGGCCCAGGGCCCCTTGATAAGCCAGTACAACTGGCCCTGTTGTACTGGGCCCAGGTAGCTTCACAGACTGTTCAGTGTAGAAAAAAAAAAAAACGTTGTAATTTACACCCCCACTAAGCCGCTGCTACTAGTGTAGGAGTGTTGTGTTAATATGATTTCCAGGGTCCGCCCACTGATGGTGGAAGAGGAGCAGTCGAGGGACATTTTCTTTAATTGCGGGCGCATGTCTATTCCACGCCCGGCGCCCGATCTGCATGTTTTCTGGCTGCTGACAGGTGAAGTCCCGGCTGCCTATTACCTTCCCTGGAAAAATGATCCTGCTTCGCTCTGCTCCACACTCAGCAGCCAAGAACGAGCGAGGCAGCAGCAGCGGCGATGGCGGCAGGGAGAAGCAGCTGACAGGGAGCAGAAGGAACCGGATTTATCAGAGGTGGAAGAGCACATATAAGGTGTAGGTTTAATACATTTTTTTTAAGCAAACTAATTTGTTTTGCCCACAGGTTTATGTGGGGTTTTTTTAACTGTACTGCAGCATTGTGGCATGGAGGGGGGTCCTAAGTAAATGATGATTTTTTTAAGAGACCCCGTCATGTAGCAAAACACTTGTGTGAGCCTACATACTGTATCTGCATCTTCTGGCAGTTATATTGACTATGCTGCATGCTCTAATATAATGCATATGAATAAACAGTGTACGTTTACAAAGTAAGACAGTAACTCTTGACATCATTAACCCCTTCCCACCCATCTCAGCCCTTTCAATGAATCTTAAAGTGGAGTTCCAGCCGCAATTTTTTTTTTTTTTAAAGTCGGCGGCTACAAACACTGTAGCTGCTGAGTTTTAATAAGGACACTTACCTGTCCAGGGAGCCTGCAATGTCGGCACCCCGAGGCCGATCCATCCATCGGATCAGGTGCAGGCACCGCCATTATAACTAGCCTGTTTCCTACTGCGCATGCGCAAGCTGGGTCTGGGGCGGAGCCAGGGGTGGGGTTGAGGGTGGGGCTAAAGGGGGCCCCATCAGGTAGGCTGTATGATTTCTATCAGCAGCCCTGGTTGGGCCAGATGAGAAGGGAGTTTAGTGGTGGGACAGAAAAGCAGGGGGCAGGGGGGGTAGAGCAGTGGGGCAGATGTGAATAGAGGTGTATTGGTGGGACAGATGAGCAGGGGGTTACAGTGGTGGGGCAGGAGAGCAGGGGGGTACAGAGGTGAGACAGATGTGCAGGAGGTACATTGGTGGGGCAGATGAGAAAGCAGGTTACAATGGTGGGGCAGATGGGTTCAGTGTTAGTACAGATGAGAAGGAGATTTAGTAGTGAGACAGAAGAGCATGGGGATACAGCAGTGGAGCAGATTTGCAGGGAGGTACATTGATGGGGCAGATGAGCAGGGGGGTTACAGTGGTGGGGCAGATGTGCAGGAGGTACAGTTGTGGGAGGGTTGAGAAGGGGGTTCAGCGGTGGGAAAGAAAGGCAGGGCGGTACAGTGATGGGGCAGATGAGCAGGGGGTTACAGTGGTGGGAAAGATGAGTGGGGGGTTCACTGTTGGGGCAGATGAGAAGAGGGTTTAGTGGTGGGACAGAAGAGCAAGGGGGTACAGCAGTGAGGCAGATGTGTAAGGAAGTGCATTAGTGGGACAAATGAGCAGGGGGTTACAATGGTTGGGCAGAAGAGCAGGGGGTACAGAGGTGGGGCAGATGTACAGGGCAGTACAGTGGCGGGGAAGAGGAGAAAGGAGGTACATTGGTGGGACAGATGAGTAGGGGGTTACAGCGGTGGGGCAGAGGAACAGGGAGGTACCGAAGTGAGGCAGATGTGCAGAGGAGTGCAGAGGTGAAAGTAGGTACATCGGTGGAACACATGAGCAGAGGGTTACAGTGGTGGGGCAGAAAAGCAGGGGGAACAGAGGTGGGGCAGATGTGCAGGAGGTACACCGGTTGGGCAGATGAGAAAGGGGGTTATCATGGTGGAGCAGATGAGAAAGGGGGTTACAGTGGTGGGGCATATGAGCAGATAAGTTCAGTGTTAGGACAGATAAGAAGATGGTTGAGCGATGAGACAGAAGAGCATGGGGGTACGGCGGTGGAGCAGATGTGCAGGGAAGTACAGTGGTGGGGCAGATGAGAGAGGGGGAAGATTGGTTGGGCAGGAGAGCAGGGGGTTACAGTGGTGGGACAGAAAATCAGGGGGGTACAGTGGTGGGGCAGATGTGCAAGGTAGTACAGTGGTGGGGCAGATGTGCAGGAGGTTACAGTGGTGGGGCAGATAAGAAAGGGGGTACATTGGTGGGGCAGATGAGCAGGGGGTTACAGTGGTGGGACAGAAGAGCAGGGTGGTACAGTGGTGGGGCATATGTGCAGAGGGGTACAGAGGTGGGGCAGATGAGCAGGTCAATTGGGGCTGATCTGAGGCGTGAGAGTGCAGGATGTTAATTTCTCACTACTACTCAAATAGTTTAAAGCATTTACTTTTCTAAAAAATCATTTTCGTGATTGAAAGTGTGAACTTGACAATTTTGTTATAAAATCGGCATGCTTAATTTCTTTGAAAACATTTTTCGGCACACTGTGCTCAAAAGGTTGCCTACCCCTGATAATCTCAAAATTGTATATATATTTGAAGGTATTGGAGAAAGACTTGCAGCTAGGGAGCAGAGTAAAATGGGAGATGGATGTGGGAAAACTCACAGATGACCAATGGAATAGTATTGTGGCCTCAATAGACCAACTTTCTCTATCACCAACTCAAAGACTCACACAGTTTTACATTTTACATAGGGCATATTATACCTTGAAAAGATTATTTATGTTTGGGGGCGTCCAGACGCATTCTGTCCCAGATGTGGAAGCGCGACGGGAGATTTAATCGATATGCTCTGGAGGTGCCCCAAACTGTATAGGTATTGGAAGATGGCGATACATAAGATAAACCTAGTTTTTGGAACAGATCTAGGCTTGGACCCGATAATGTGTATACTGGGATTCCTGGAGCAGAGTGTGAGACCTGGGGCTATGAGATAGCAGTTTTGAGATGTTTGTATCAAGCCAGAAAGGTGATCACAGGCAAGTGGATAGACCCTAATCCCCCATCTATAATGGAATGGCAGACAAGGACTAACAATACAATAATAAGAGAGAGTCTGGCCTATAGGAAGAGGGGAGATAGAGTCAGATTTAAAAAGATATGGAATAAATGGATAGAAACCCCAGGATTAATGCCGAGAGAGAATATTTTTAGAAACTTCTTCTTGCTCTTACCGTTTTGGAATTCAGTTGATCCTAAATGTGATGGGAGGTGGGGGGGGGATTAAAAGAGGGGGGTCATGATTTCAATTTTTTTTTCTTGTAATTTTCTTTGAGTACTGGAATTTTTTGTGTACAGTGTTGTTTGTCTATTGGAAAAAGTAAAATAACGTTTTTATACAAAAAAAAAAAAGATATTAGTGCAAGGATCGCCACCTATTGAGCCCTGGGGGGGGGGAGGGGGGGGGAGTGGTGTGTAGTCCGAGTGGCTTGCTGGATCACTGCTGTGATCAGTCAATCTATTGCGAGCTGCGCGCTTGGGGGGGTGCTAGTGCGAGTTAGGGGGCCAGGTCGGTTTGCCCACCAGCCACCACTGGACACGGGGTACTCTGCGGGGGGCTTTCTCTAAGGTTTATCTCATCCATCACTAGGGGGTCTATTTATAAAACATTTGTCCAGGCTGCACACATTTTCATTGTACTTTGTCTAATATTATGACTTCCTATGATCATCAGCATCATCTAGTGGCCAAAATGTAAATTTTTCTGAAATACCTTAATCAGAAAACATTTTGGCCACTAGATGATGTTGATGATCATAGGAAGTCATAGTATAAGCCTGGTTTCACACATGTGCGGTGCGAATTGAAGCTCAGGTTTCACTGGGGAGATAACAATCTCCTGTTCAACGGATTCATTGTGTTTTTGCTCAGGATTAGAGAGCAGGGAGAGGGGGAGGGAGGGGGGGGGGAGAGGGGGAGGTGTAGTGAGGAGAAAGAGAAAATCCTTGTTCAGAACGCAATGCATCTGCGAATCAGATGCGTTCCCATAGGAGATAATAGGCTTGTAGTTCGCACCGCAATGCCCAAAAAACGCACACGTTTTTTGTGCAATGCGCAGTGCGAATGCAACGCACATATGTGAACCAGATGCATTCATATGAATGTATTTTAAAATGTCCTGCGAATTAGATGCGGTGTAAGCCGCATCTAATTCGCATAGGTGTGAACCCGGGCTTAGACAAAATGCCCTCATGTTGCTAACATGACAGCATATAAACAATACTGAAAACTTTAGGAACTTGCTAAAAGAACTTTAAATGGTGTGTTTAAAATATAATGCTGTAAAATACACAGGTAATTTAACTTTTTAAAGACCAAACCCACCCAAAAATAAATCCATATGGCTATGCAAGTTCAGCACCATTCTGGCTTCCCATAACTCTTAGGCCGATCATAAATGGTTTGAATCGTGTATGGGCAGGTTAAATGTACCAAGTTGATTGATCGATCAACTTGGGTAGTCATCAGCCTGCTGGATTTAACCTATAGCGGCTAGCAATAATCACTGTCTTCTCTCTCCCCCCCCCACCACCAGGAGAATACAATGTCTCAGCAGGAGGGATTCCCGTCAGAACTGCCTGTGTTATTGGGGAAATGGGGCCATTTGATTTCCTGCAACCCTTGGTTGCAGGAAAGAAATTCACACCATCTATGGCCTGCCTAAGAGATAAGATGTCCTCATTGCAATTAACAAGTCCATCTAATTGTTGTGACCATTACCAAGCCAAAGTATGATGTTGTGCTGTCCAGATGGATTATCCACAATATACAGTGTACTAAGATACAATCTGCTTTGGAGAAAATTTGCAACTAATGGCTCTAAGAGATACTATAGGTGATTCACTTCTCCAGTGCTTATCCAAAAATTACCTTTGTATGCAGCCAAATGTATTTATAAATATATCGTTTTTATGGAGTAATACCTAACACTAATATTTTTTTAGGTACGTTCTGTTGCATTTGTATGGCCATGATGATTCTCAGTATTGTTGGAACAATAGCTACTTCCTACATGACAGAACAATCTGCAACCAACTCACAGGTCCCTGTATGGGTCAAGATACTGGTCTTGAAGTATCTGGCACGTATTATATTCTTTAAAAGAGATTCTGACAAAGATGAACTGGTCACACCAGTCACGGCAGACAATGGTAAGTGTCCACTACAAGATTTTTTTGACATCTCTTTGCCTATGCTCTTTACAAGGCTTAATTTTGTTTTACAGATCCTGAAAATGCAAAAAAATCTGAAACAAATGAAGATGTTTCAGACCAGAGGAGAGCACTAGAGAATGATTCAAATGTTAAGAAAGAGGTTAAGCTGTTAAAAAGAATCTTGTTAGAAATTTTAAGGATCCATCATAAACTGATACTTAATATGCAGCAGAAGGATGCAAAGACAGAATGGTCGCTAGTAGCCCAGATTGTAGACCGACTAGTCCTTATTCTGTATCTTAGCATTGTAACGTTGGTGTTTATCATTATGATTTGTGTTTGGACCATTTAGGGTCTAAGTTCTGAGAGTCAGCTAGAGGAGGTTTTGTACAGCAGAATGAGAACCTTCAGATGTTTATGAACAGTAAATTCTAATGTGTGGAGTCAACCAAGGGTGGGCTGTATGTTACATTGGTTCATATTGAAATGCATAGTTGGCCGTACAAAATGGTCACGAGCTTAATGCTTTTATGATATTTCCTTGCAATAAAAGATCCAGGAAACAAACCATGATGTTTCTGCTCTACCTTCCTCTTTGGATATGCTAAAAGCAATTGATTCATAGTAGCAGTATAGTAGCAAAGTAGTAGTAGCAGTATAGTAGTAAAAAGTCTTTAAAGAGACTTGTCACTAACTCAAAAGGCGTGCACAATAAAAAAATGTGTGTTTTTTTTGTTTCAGATTAATTTGTCAAGTAAATAATTTTGTTTAGTCATATTTGTCATGATAGATTGATTTGTTTTCTAAATTAGTTTCCTATATTCGATTCATTTCATATATTTGTTGTTCCGAATCTATTTGAATTTTTGGAGGCTATTTTGGAATTTTGGCTATATTGGTTTTAACGTGCTAATTCGTTATTTCGGGAGATCAGTTATGCACTTTGAGTCATCCCTGCTAGTCCAACCCACAAAGAGAAATGGAATGAGTTGATCGAATAATATTGACTGGAATTGCGCGCATCTGAAAGTAATGAACAAAACCAAATTCATTTCGGAGTCATTTATTATGTTATGATTTGGAGATTCTGATGGATCCACCTCCATCCAACCCAAACACAATAAGTTGGATTCATAATCTTATTTCACTTTTATACCTTACTTTATTTATTGCAATATTTCCATTTCATATGTAGTGTATTTTTTTTATAATAATGAACAATGAAAAATGTTAATGCAAAAAGAATGGCTGAATATCCAAAAGTCAAAGACTACCATGCTGCTCTCATCCGAATAGCATGAAAGGATCCAAATCAATTTGGATCATTTGTAATGTCGTTATGTTTTTTTGGAGGCTTCAAACATTAACTAAAGGTCCAAACCATCATGTAATACCATCTGAATAAAACAAATGAATACAAACGAATTTGTTGCTTTTGTTATAATTTATTCAAAATCATTGAAATTTGTTACTGTTGTTATTTGGAGATTCCAATATATCGGAATCTCCAAAAAAACGGAAATTTAGATTTGTAACAAAGCAAATTGCTTGTCACACTAGTGAGATTTTAGATGCAACTTGAGTCGCACAGAATTGCATGACAAGGGAAATCACATTGTTTTCAAAGGTGCCCATTCACATCAATGCAACTCAGCACAGTGCAATTTTGGAAAAGGTTGCTGTACTACTTTGGCGCGATTCCAGTGTGATTCCCCATAGAATATGCAAACCACATCCAAGTTGCACTACATAATCACAGTAAAAATTAGATACCCTCCCACTGCTGTATTGTTGAAGAGTGGCCTTTGCTCCAGAGGACAGAGCGGGCTCTGTATGTATGCTCCTTCCTCCCCTCTCCCTCCTAGCAGCATAAGCAGCAATACACTGGGGAGGACACAACTGCTGTGGGGAACATTGGGAACTGTAGTCATAATGGGGCTTCAAATCACAGGTGCCCCAAAGAAACCTTGAAAAGGGAGAAGAGCAGCAGAGTTTTCCCAGGTTTTGAGCTGGAGGTCTGGGCAGAGCAGTACTGGGAACCAGAGTGTGCAGACTTGTGGCTCATGGAGTCTGTGCCTAGCACCAGGGGGACTGAGCCTGTGTAGAGACCGGAGTACCAGAACTGAGCCACTGAAGGGTTTCTTGGCTGTGCAGGATCCATGAGTGGAGTTTCTACATCTAAGTGCTGGGACTGACAAACAAAACCTAGTGCTCATGAGCACGGCATAACCTCTCAGGAGTTTGAGGACAGACCAGGTGAGTATTAAAAATATAGTTTATTGAAAAGTACAACAGTATAAAAATTTCATGATAAAATCAATTTCAGTACAGAAATACAAACATGATTGTAGCTACCCTCTATTATGAAGGGCTATTACACGCAGCTGTTAGAGATGACGCCTGACATGTTTCAGACTGTTATGTCCTTCTTCAGGCTCAATGTCATCTAAAGCATACATGTTCTATAATATAAACATATTACAACATTAATACAATAATGTAATCTCATCAATGATCAGTCTTTTATTGGGGTTGGATACCCATGCTTATAGTAAACATAGCCAAGGAAAGTATACTTACATGAGCGGGTCACTACTGGATGCAGAGGGGGGTTATGCCAAAATTTTGTGTTACCCCTGTTGTTCAGGGTTCTATATGTGTGGTTTGTGCTGAAAGAATGAAGGGGCTCTTTCACTTGTGACAGTAATATTTCTGATATATAGCAAAAAAAGTGCAGCGCTATAGATATGAGATAATATTAATTAAGATAATATTAATTAAAGTGGATGTAAACCCAATGTCATCCTTTCTAAACTACAGCCATAGGGGTTATCTATAAGGATATACATGCCTCCTGCATGTATCTTTACCTGTCTAAATTCTCCCCTCTGTCTATTATTAGACCCGAAAAACTGCAGATTCTGTGGGCGGAGTCTGTTGTCTGGAGCTCGGTGGGTGGAGTCGTGATGTCAGTAGACTCCCCGCCCACCTCTACACTCCCCTTGTCAATATGCATTTTCTCCTGTGTATTTCTTACACTGAACTTCTGCTATGATCTCTAACATCCAATGAAAAGTAACCACATGACTTCAGCATCCCAAATCATGCTGAGGTGTGGAACAGCCAATCCTGGCAGAGCTGCTGAAGAAAGGAGTGGGGGAGGGAATTAAAAAATAATGCATGTGTCTTAGGCTGTCACTCACAGCAAGGGGGAGGATTTGACAAAGTTTTTCTCAGTTTGTCAAGATTTTTCTCACTGAACAATAAAAGAGGATTGCTCAGAGCTGGATTAACTCTGTGTGGCAAAACTGGGCTCAAATGATAGGAAATCTTATACTCTACAGTATGATATTAAAAAAAAAAAAAAAAAAGTTGGGGTTTACATCCACTTTAATACAAGTGAATATTAACCACTTCCCGCCCGGCCTATAGCAGATTGACGGCCAGGAAGTGGTTCTGTTATCCTGACTGGGCGTCATATGATGTCCAGCAGGATAACATGCTGGAGTGCACAGCGCACCGATCGCAATTGCGGCCTGTCAGTCTGACACGCCGCATATCCGATCGTGATAAGAAGCCTCTGTCAGAGGCTTCTTACCACGTGATCAGCTGTAACCAATCGCAGCTGATCATCGCGTGAACCAGGAAGTGACGGTAAATGGCATTCCTCAGTTCGCACTGACAGGGAGAGCCGATCGGTGGCTCTCCCTATTAGAGGGGGGGTCTGTGCTGATAATCAGCACATTGATTATCAGCACAGCCCCCTCAAATGTAACAATCACCTGCCAATCAATGCCCAGCAGTGCCCCAACAATAAAGTGTGCCAGTGCCCACCACAGTGCCAATCACTGCCCACCACAGTGCCAATCACTGCCCAGCAGTAACACCTGTCAGTACTTATCAGTACCTAATCATCAGTGCCACCTGTCAGTGCCAATCAGTGCCGCCTGTCAGTGCCCATCATTGCCACCTATCAGTGCCCATCAGTGCCATCTATCAGTGCCCATCAGTGTTGCATATCAGTGCCGTCTATCAGTGCCCATCAGTTCTACATATCAGTGCCAACTCATCAGTGCCCATCAGTGCTGCCTCATCAGTGCCCTTCAGTGCCGCCTCATCAGTGCCCGTCAGTGAAGGGGAAAACAAAATTTTATGAAAGAAACTTAAAAAAAAACCTCTTTTTTTCCCTAAAATTTTGGTCTTTTTTAGTTTGTTTAGTAAAAAATAAAAACCGCAGAGGTGATCAAATACCACCAAAAGAAAACTCTATTTGTAGGAAGAAAATGATAAAATTTTAGTTTGGGTACAGTGTTGCATCACTGCGCAATTGTCGTTCAAAGTGTGACAGCGCTGAAAGCTGAAAATTGTAGGAAGGGGCGTAAGTGCCTGGTATTGAAGTGGTTAAGGTGCAATAGTGCAAGTAATGTCCACGATAGTGAACCATATAAACCAATACAATGCACAACGACAGTTAATGAGAAAAAAATATCCAGTATATCAATAATACACAAAATGTTCATATGATGATATAATTAGTGAGTGACTTGAGTTCATAAAATAAATTCCTGGTGCACTGTGAAGTGAATCATTCATGAATAGTGAAGTAAAAAAACTTGACCACGTAAGACCACCACCACAGATAGACAGGAGGCTTACCAGAAAGCCAGTGATCACCCTTATTCAGGCGGGTCATACAAGGCTTATTGGATCTGTGACCAGTTGGAGAAGTGACTGGAGCCTGAAGCAATATCCCAATATGCTGGGCCTTCACTACCGGATGACGTACACAGGAGCTGGGCGATAGTCCAATCCAATCCGCAGCCAAAAGTGCAAGTGGGTGAATATAAAAAACAAAAACTCCAATAGTGCAATAATGCTACAAAAGGTGCTTTATTGGAAGGGAATGCAATGCTGCATAAAACAAGTTGACCCACAAATGAGTCCCTCGAACAGTCACGTAAAAAATGGAATTCCAAACAAGGTAAAATCACATCGGTGTGTGATAGTGATCGCGCATGCGCGTGGGGACGCTACGCACACATGCTCTGCGCATGCGCAATCGCTATCACACACTAATGGCCCCATTTGCAAATGCAAATGGGACCCAAAAACATCTGAAGTGATATAGACACTGCAGCGTTTCTCATTAGAACACTGAAATGTAACCAGCTGGTTATTATCAACCAGACCTCCCTATTCAGAATCAGTACACAAAGAACATGGTGAAACAACGGCTATTTCTTTACAGCAACAAAACCCAGAGGGAATTGTTTTTTCACAACAAAAAGTAGAATTATTTTCAAGCAGTTTTTTCCTTTTCTTTTTTTAAATCAGAACAGATTTTATTTTATTTTCCACACAGCCATATACAAGTTATACAAAGTAATAATATAACGGAAAGAACAGCATACAGCATATGATTTCTTTTAAATCCATCAAAGGGTGGCTTTATCTGAAGATCGTCTCACATATAGCATGGCAGTGCGGAGCAAAACGGAAAACAGGAGAGGGAATACACATCAATGCTTCTAGAACACAATGCATGATGTATAACATAACATTAAATCTATTTCCTATACATTGTGAACATTACTTGATTAATTAGACTGCCCAACCCCTCAGTGCCAACAGTCTTTCTGCAAACGTCATATAGCTATCAATTAGCTTGAATGTATACACTTTATTTTGGCGTTTATCCTTGTAACAATCTGTATTTAACCAGTTGATGGGATACCAGACCCGGAACATCCAACCAATTTTGCCACATCATGTAAAATTTACGAGGTACATTTCTGTGTTGGTATGTCAGCTTTTCACATATTAACATTTTATTCAGATGGTCAATCCATTGTTGCCTGGTGGGGATCCTGAGAGTGATCTAAAGCCGAGCTGTCACATAAAGCAGCTGAATGATCGCTGTATGGGTAGAAGGAGTCAATGACTCCTCATCCAGGGCACCCGACAGGCACACTATAGGAGATTTTGGAATAGTAAAGGTAAACACTTGAGAGATTATTTCTAGAATTTCAGACCAATACCAAAAGAGTTTTGGACATTTCCAAAACATGTGCATGAGGTCCCCATGGTCCCTCATGCACTCGGGGCAGAGTGGTGTATCACGAATCCCCCATTTATGTAGTTTGACAGGCGTTCTGTAGGCTCTATGCAACTGATAAAGGTGTGAGAGTTTCTGTGAGGCCGATACTGACACCGCTGGAGCGGAGGCGAGACAAAGGCTCCACGTTTCCCCATCCAGCGGTCCCACATCTTCCTCCCATTTATGTTTGCATGGTAAACCGGTGGGGTCCTGAAGTACATTAAGGATAATGCTGTATCCTCTAGAAATCATTCCCTTTGTTTCCTTTTCCATTAGAATCCCCTGCACAATGGCATGATCAATCAGCTGAAGTAGAGTGTATCTAGACTGCAATTGTAGTGCATGCCTTAATTGCAGGTATCTAAAGAAATTAGTTTGTGGGATGCCAAACTCTGAATTCCCATAAAGGACTTGAAAACATGACCACTGTACAGTTGTGATAGGAATTGAAGCCCCGCTGTCTCCCACGCACTAAATCCCTTCAGCTTAAATATTTCCCTGTAATTTATGTTTCTCCAAATTGGGGTACTTGAGTTTTTTCAGTTTCTACTAAGAAAACATATACCATCAAACAGTATATTAATTGTAATTTTAAATCGGTGGTTTATGTAATTATTATTATTATTATTATACAGGATTTATATAGCGCCAACAGTTTACGTAGCGCTTTACAACTTGAGGGTAGACAGTACAAATACAATACACTTTGATACAGTAGGAATCAGAGGGCCCCGCTCCTTAGAGCTTACAATCTAAGAGGGAAGGTCAAGAGATGTAATACAATGTAGTGCCTGCAACCTAGAGATGTAATACAATGTAGTGCCTGCAACCTGTAATATGTTGGGTGTACTATATGCCCGAGTTAGAATCTCGGAACATGTGAATGACACTACAAATACTAATGCTAAAAATATTTCAAATGTGTCAAAACATTTCCGAGAAGTACACCATGGCAGTCTTGACACCTTTTCTTTTTTTGGCAAACAAGATAAAAAACTCCCAAGAGGAGGTGGCACTCATTGTATTCTGCTTAAACGTGAAGTGTGGTGGGTCCATACCCTCAATACTAAAAAACCATATGGCTTGGAACACTGGCAGAACATGTTTTATTTGTTCATGATATGTCCTTCATATGCCTGCTGTGTCTCTTTCTTTTTTCTCCATGTGTTTTTAATTGATTTGATTGTTTCTGATCAGGATGCACCTGCCCCATTTGGGGCAGGTTTTAAATCAAACATGTATGCTTTGATGAAGCTTCCTAGCCGAAACACGTCAGTGTATAGCCTGTACCAATGTAACCAATAAAGTACTTTTATCCAAGAGCATCCGAGTTGCCAGCCTTCCTGATTTAAGAAGGGCACTGGGGGGGCCCCCACAGCTCGAATTTCAGCTGATTAAGTAAGAATCCCAAACTCCCACCTGGGCTCTTCTTCTTCTGCATATGCATGTCACAGTTTTCATCTATTTCAATGCAGAAGCTGTTCGTCACTGGGATGAATAGTGGACGTCTTTCCATAGAAATAAAGGGGGATTTCGGCACAGATGCAAAAAAGAATGGCCCAACTGGAAAAATGGAAGAAGCAATAACACTGCTAATATCTCGGAGGAACACAGAAAATCAAAGTATAAGACTTGGGTCGTGCTGGTACCAGGCAAGGGAAGCTTATACGGCAGACATATTCTTCTTGAGTATGGGGGTCCCTCACAGATAACAAGAATGATAACCAGCCAGGAACTGAAATGTTTGGCTCTACTGTGACCAGGGCAGGTCTGACTACACATAGATATGAGATAATCAAGGCCTGATCTGGCAGATAATGATTGGTCAGGAAAAGATAGTATGTCTGTGGAAAATTTGCACTCTGCACTTGGTCAGGGAGGGAGGAGGATCTTTTATGTTAAAGAGAAGGCTTCTCTTGAACAGAACTTCGTTCGATTCAAGAGAAACCTTCCATTGCTGTTCTTCTGAACTGTACGCCTGCAGGAGTGCCAATCTTCTGTATCCTGTGCTATGCCCTAAAATTCCTCCAGCGACCCCCACATCACTACAGGAGAGAGTTGTCACATGGAGGTTGGAGGGGAACCCCTAAAGGGAGTGGTAAGTATTAATAATCTTATTTCTGGTTAACGGCTGAAACGCTGCTGATTGCAGACATTCAGGCAATAATTTGTGATCTTTAATTTTATTTTTTAAACTTTTTCTTATACTACATTTAGTGCTTTCAGAAGTGTATGATTTCGGGGATCTTTTACAACCCCTGAAAGCTGTAAGTGAAAAATAACAAAAAAGTAAAAAATTGCAGAAAATGGTTGGTCCACCTTAGATCAAAAGTGGAGAGCAAGACCTGGCAGTGAGGGGGTAAAGGGATATCTGTATTAAATGTACAGTTAAACGTTAGGAGCCCTTGGGAAGGTAAAAGGATGGAAAACATAATATATTGTATTATGCCTTTAGATGAGTACCCAAGTCATTTTAAATGCAACATATCTGTGTTTGGTATGATTGTATGTGTTGTTAGATTGAATGGACTGGCTCCCGTAGTCAGAACTAATTCATCCAGCCCAGTTTACATGCAAAACACCAGACAATGCATTCGAAAAAGATTTCCTTTAGCGCCTAAGGAGTTATTCTACATCTTTTCATCTGCATTTCCCCTGCTGTTGCACCATTATGTTATTTCCTTTGGGAAATATATTTTTCTTGTATTAATTCACTTTTTAATTAGCGTTTTGTTTATTTAAAAATAAAATAGAAAGTTGTACTGGAATAATAATCACACTGATTACCATGTTTAATGCAGTTACATTTGTACTGGCCTTGGTATAATAAAACTTTGACCAAATTATCCCAACTTCCCATCACTTAAAGAGAACCTGTCACCTGACCTTATACTCTATTGTATCAATTCATGCTTCAAAGCAAAGTGAACTTAAACAGTGAAGATTTTTGCTATCTAGTAGGGAATGTCTATAACTGTAAGGCAGCCCATACATTAGTTTTATTTTGTGGACTTGTCTGGTGACTTTCTTGATGTTTCTCTGGAGCTTTTATGTTGGCGAAACATGTTGGGATATAACATCAAGTACTGATAACCTTCAACATATGGATACCAGTGACTCAATGTAATTTGTACTATACTCTGAATTTTTTTTTTCAATTTTGGGCACTGCTATAATCCCAATCATCCTGTTGCTGCTATTTACCCAATAGGGAAGAGGTGCCAGATATCATAGTGTCACCTAATCTATCACTTGAACCCATACATTCGTCTTTTTTATTCATTCATCCAGCAGGTTGAACAAAAAAAAAAAAAAAAGACCTGATTACCCCATCTACACACTCGATGTGGAAGGGGATATCCTCCCACTGCCTTTTTGTATTCTGGCAGTGAGTTGACTTCCCCGCTGTCATAATACACTGAGTAGTGCTGCTTGCTATAGTTGGCAGCACTGATCTATTGGAAAAAAAAACAAAAAAACAAGAGGGTGGTTGTACAGAAGTCAATCGGTAGATCAACTGCTATACAACCAGCCTGCCTATACATGGACTGAAATTTGGCCAATCTCTGTTGTGCCGATCAAATTTCAAACCATGTATGGTTGGCTTTATAGAGTAACCACTTTTGTTGAGAAAAAGAAAAACTTTGTTGCAGTTTCCTACCTTTTGTTATTCTGAAGAAATAGCTGTTTGTGTCCAATAGCTGTTTGTCTGTAATTCTGTATGGGAGTGAGCTGCACCTGTAGGGTTCTAATGAGGAAAGTGGCAGGGTCTGTTTCCCTTTTCATGTGATTTCCCTTTGAGTATCTCACCAAAAATTGCATTTTTTGTTGCAGGGGATGCTCAAAATCTGACATGAATTTTAGTGCAGACTTCTGGGAAAATCAGTGAGCCAATCCCACAAAGCAGGAAATTACATTTCTAGGGGGGAGTCCTGTACACCACACATTTACAGAACACTTCCAGGTAGCCATATTGCATTTTACAGAAAATTACAGCACTGCAAATTGAAAAGGAACGGTCATTTTTAATAGTATTCAATAACAATATGACTTGAGTTGCAATTGTATATGCTATATTATTTTTTTAATTAGCTTTTTTCCCCACGAAAGTGGAGTTACCCTTTAATTGTGCCCAAGCAGTGCTCTAAAAAATCTACCTTTTATCTGTAATTCCTCCTGAAAAATTGTAGTACACTTCTTGGTATGTGAGTGTGCCTAGGCACTCCTGTGTCAATAGGTTTTGGGCTAATTCATCAGAGCAAGCCCTCTGATTTCTCTTGTATTGAACTGTATTGTAACTGAACAGTCTCCATCCATTTTGTAAAGCGCTGCACAAACTATTGGCGCTGACAAAGAAATTAATTTGTATTGTTCATTTAAGCACAAGAGCGCCCATTTTGTATATAGACTGAAGTTTATGTTAGAACGCTGTCTCTCTCACCCCTTCCTTCTCAAAGTTTTAGTTTTGCAACTTTTAAAGATAGCTGCTGACATACGAAATGCGACATTATTCTATTTTTGCTGTTTTTTTAATAATATCTCACACCATCCATTTCTTATTTTATGTATAAAATATTATGTACTAATAAACCTGGTCAGAATGGATATTTTAAAAACTGAGTTTGTGTCCTTTGTATGTGTTCCAGATTTGAATGACTTGACTTGAAAATCCATAATAGTATTATATACACAGTATCTCACAAAAGTGAGTACACCCCTCACATTTTTGTAAATATTTTAATATATCTTTTCATGTGACAACACTGAAGAAATGACACTTTGCTACAATGAAAAGTAGTGAGTGTACGGCTTGTATAACAGTTTATATTTGCTGTCCCCTCAAAATAACTCAACACACAGCCATTAATGTCTTAACCGAAGGCAACAAAAGTGAATACACCCCTAGGTGAAAATGTCCAAATTGGACCCAAAGTGTCAATATTTTGTGTGGCCACCAATATTTTCCAGCACTGCCTTAACCCCCTTGGGCATGGAGTTCACCAGAGCTTCACAGGTTGCCACTGGAGTCCTCTTCCACTCCTCCATGAGGACATCACGGAGCTGGTGGATGTTAGAGACCTTGTGCTCCTCCACCTTCCGTTTGAGGATGCCCCACATATGCGCAATAGGGTTTAGGTCTGGAAAAATGCTTGGCCAGTCCATCACCTTTACCCTCAGCTTCTTTAGCAAGACAGTGGTTGTCTTGGAGGCGTGTTTGGGGTCGTTATGTTGGAATCCAAAGGGAGGGGATCATGCTCTGTTTCAGTATGTCACAGTACATGTTGGCATTTATGGTTCCCTCAATTAACTGTAGCTTCCCAGTGTCGGCAGCACTCATGCAGCCCCAGACCATAACACTCCCACCACCATGCTTAACTGTAGGCAAGACACACTTGTCTT
Organism: Aquarana catesbeiana; assembly: GCF_042186555.1. Lineage (NCBI taxonomy): Eukaryota > Metazoa > Chordata > Amphibia > Anura > Ranidae > Aquarana > Aquarana catesbeiana. The sequence goes on along the minus strand of NC_133334.1, from coordinate 225,976,623 downwards.
TGTACTCCTCACCTGATTGCCGTCACACACACTTGACACCATATGAACCAAATAAATTTATCTTGGTCTCATCAGATCACAGGACATGGTTCCAGTAATCCATGTCTTTATTCTGCTTGTCTTCAGCAAACTGTTTGCGGGCTTTCTTGTGCATCATCTTTAGAAGAAGCTTCCTTCTGGGACGACAGCCATGCAGACCAATGTGATGCAGTGTGTGGCGTATGGTCTGAGCACTGACAGGCTGACCCCCCACCCCTTCAACCTCTGCAGGTGCTGGCAGCACTCATACATCTATTTCCCAAAGACAACCTCTGGATATGATGCTGAGCACGTGCACTCAACTTCTTTGGTCAACCATGGTAAGGCCTGTTCTGAGTGGAACCTGTCCTGTTAAACCACTGTATGGTCTTGGCCACCGTGCTGCAGCTCAGTTTCAGTGTCTTGGCAATCTTCTTGTAGCCTAGGCCATCTTTATGTAGAGCAACAATTCTTCTTTTCAGATCCTCAGAGAGTTCTTTGCCATGTTGAACTTCCAGTGACCAGTATGAGAGAGTGAGAGAGATAACACTACATTTAACACACCTGCTCCCCATTCACACCTGAGACCATGTAACGCTAATTTGTCATATGACACTGGGGAGGGAAAATGGCTAATTGGGCCCAATTTGGACATTTTCACTTAGGGGTGTACTCACTTTTGTTGCCAGCAGTTTAGACATTAATGGCTTTGTGTTGAGTTATTTTGAGGGGATGGCAAAATTACACTGTTATACAAGCTGTACACTCACTACTTTACATTGTAGCAAAGTGTCATTTATTTAGCGTTGTCACATGAAAAGATATAACAAAATATTTACAAAAATGTGAGGGGTGTACTCACTTTTGAGAGATACTGTATATCCTGTATAATAATAATTCATTGACAGGTGCATTTGACCTTCTTCAAGCAGTTTTTTGTATTCCCATAGACTTATAAAACCCACTGGAAGCAACAGACCACAGGCAATACTGGGGACTATTTTTTTTTTTTTTTGGTGCCCCACTTGCCATTTTCTGGGCAGAGCTTCTGGAGATTAGTCCCGCTAGGTACCAGAAAAATCAAATTTCAAGTTTGCTGAATTCCCCTCTTCCCTGGCTGCCTGCTGCTGCCCCCAACACCACCTCTTCTGGCTGCTACATCACAAGTGACTTCCAAGCTCAATCCATGATTAGACATGAGCTCAGGCGACCTCCGAATTCTTATCTAGTAAAACTCTAACTTTTTTTTAAACTCCAATGAGATGCAGGCCGGGTCAGTTCTGCCACGCAGTTCACATAAACAAAGAAATGGGCTGTGGGTGGGAATAACCCAACCTACAGCTTATTGGAGTTAAATAAAAAAAAAAAGAGTGGGAGTTCGGAAGACACCCAAACTCATCTCTACTGATGATATGCCAACTGCCATTGCTGAGGTTATGTTCTGGCGCCTTACCCCCAGAGAGCTTGGTGCTTCTAAGCAGTGGTGGCTAATGCTCAATATTTTGGGAGACGGACAGTGGAAATCAGTGGCCTTACCTTAGGAGGGTGATGCAGATGCTGCTCTTTGCTCCAGGGAAGAGCCAGGGCTGTTGCTTCTCCTCCCGGTCGAATAGGAAGCAGGGCCTCCCGAGACCCGATTGGCCAAGGAGTCCTAAGACTCCTTGGCCAATCGGGTCTCAGGTAAAAAAGAAGAACTCCGCGCTATGGGTGAAATAAAAATAAATCTGCTCCCCTCAAAGTGCTTAACAAGCAAACTTTGAGCTTATGGGGGTGTATAATAATAAAGGGGCGCTGGTGAAAAATTAGGAATAACGATAAAGTGCTAGTGCTCAATAAACATGATCAATGTGAACAATTGATTAAACTGCACAAAGTTCATCATTTAAGAGGACAAAGAAATATATATATAAACAATAAAGTGTAATGTGCATCAGTAAACAGCCAGTAGATACATCAAACAACTTCCAGCCGATATATCCAAATAAACATCCACAATTGGTGTGAAGTTATTCTGATCTGTTACACCATCACATGCATCATTTTTGTGATCATAGGTGGACATTGAAGACAAAATATAAATAAAGTGCAATGTGCATCAACGAAACAGCAAATTTAGCAAAAAAACGTCCGTAAAATATGTGAAGTTTTCTGATGTATTACACCATCACCACTGCCAGAAGCGATTTTGAATACAGCAACACCCGGTGAGTAAAGGTAAGTATCCTACTTACCAAACCACCATGACCTCTTTAGGTAAAAAGATAGGTCAGGTGGGGCTTTATGTGATAAAGATCTATAAGCTATACTGGTACCGGATGGATATGCCAGGGGAAGCTCCGCCACAATGATGTTTTCAGAGAAAGGATGGAAAAGGCAATACCATAGTGTGATTCCGTTTATTTAAAAGATAAGTATAAAAACAACAGGCCAAATGGCCGCTTACTTTGAAAGTGCCTTCCCTCGGCACTGAAGGCAACAGGCTTAGCCGTGTCAAGTGTGCTGTGAAGCAGCCGCCTCGCCTGCTCGCGCTTGTGATGAATTGGTGTGCGCTCCACCGCCTGCACGGCTAAAACCGGAAGTGGCCAGAAAGGATATTGTGAATGGGATAAGCTTCGACGTTTCGTCGTGATGACGTCGTCAGGAAGCGTCCCGGTCACTAGATTGATACGTTTTTATTCCCCCTACTTCAATGGGTCAAATGACTGCTAGAGAACTAGAGCCATCTAGTGAATAATTTTTGTGATGGAATCAGTCGAGTAGAAGTTAAAAGGCTGATGCCATCTAGTGGATAATATAAATAACTCTCGCTTAAAACAAAAGGGAGTACTGCTGTTCACATTACACCTGGCTACAACATTGGAATATAACCTATACAACAGGGAAATGCAATTAGCAGACCTCCAGCTGTTGCAAAACTACAAGTCCCATCATGCCTCTGCCTCTGGGTGTCATGCTTGTGGCTGTTAGAGTCTTGCTATGCCTCATGGGAGTTGTAGTTCTGCAACAGCTGGAGGTCCGCTAATTGCATATCCCTGCTATACAATATATATGACAAATAAATATAATAAAAAGATATTATAAATTAATACTGATAACAAGTAGATGACAACAATTAAATTTAGCAGTGAGCAAAAAAATATGTGTGTTGATTAAATGGAATTATAACCTGAGTATTGAACTGTTCACGCAATAATAGTATATTGGTAACTAGATGGAATAATATTATTGGCGCCATCTAGCGGATACCAAAGGAAATTTCTATTGCCTTAAATAAACACAACGTAAAAAAATAATTTACGTAAAAATGTAATTTTGTTTTGTGTATTAGTTAATTGACGTCTTATTCCATATGGTTGTAAATTTTAGCCCGTACGGGCTCAGAAACTAGCCTAGTACAGTTCATAGAATTGATGAACATTAACAAGCACGGGCTAAAATTTACAGCCGTATGGAATAAGACGTCAATTAGCTACCTAGATCTAGTATTAACCAATACACAAAACAAAATTACCACACATACATTTTTTAAAGATACCGATCGAAACGGGTATGTACCCATACAAAGCTGTCACCATCCTAAATGGCTTTCAGCAATTCCCAAGGGACAATACATGAGGCTAAGGAGGAATTATGACGCCATAAGGGATTATGAAGCACAATCCTCCATCCTCACTGAAAGATTCGTGGAAAAAGGTTACTCACCCAAGGCATTGCAACAATGCCAAACATAAGTTCTAAATATGAACAGAGATGACCTCTTGACAAAAAAACCCATAGTACCTTTTAGAGCAGATACAGCCTTCTTAACAGGATTTAATCGCCAGTTTAAAGAGGTAGAAAACATTTAAAAAAAACACTGGCCCATTCTTCTTAAAGATAAAGACCTGAGAAGTGTACTACCTGTGAAGCCACAGTTTATCTATAAAAGTGCACCAGGACTACGCAATAGAATTGCGCTTAATGTTCCGTATCCTCCCAAAAGCTTGTCCACCTTCCTGGATAGGGAAGGTTTTCATTATTGCACTAGGTGCAAAGCATGCAGAACCTCTAAGAGAACAAAAAGAAAAATTGAAAGTTTTCAATCAGTAGTAACTAAACATAATTTTAAAATTAAATCTTTAATCACTTGCGATTCGGAAAATGTCACCTATGTTTTGGAACATCCGTATCCAAAAAAGTATGTAGGTAGAACTACATGCAAATTACGTGTCAGAATTAATGAACATATAGCCAATATCACTAACGGCTTTCCAAAACATAGTGTATCCAACCACTTCAGTTTATTTCATAACCAAGATCTCACATTATTAACATTCTATGGTATTAACAAAGTAAAAAACATTGGAGAGGGACAAATCTAAAAAATTAGTATCACAAAATGAAACAAAATGGTTGTATAATTTAGACATTATACAACCAGCAGGCCTCAATATAGATGTCGATTTAAATTGCTTATTAACAAATGATTAGTCTGTGGTTTATTTTGAGATCTACTGTACTGGTATTATTGGTCTAACACCGATTCAATTATCGTTTGGATCTGGTTATCATATAAGGTTGTACAATTAACCTACTTTAGGCCCAACTAAGGTATTGGACATATTAGGTAGCAGCATACACAGAGGTAGTCATAACTTTAAAAGCTACCCTTTATTTAAAAAATTTAATTTATCATATTGTTCAAATAATGAAAGCTACTTATGCACATCATGTCCATCAGTCACATAGGTCAGGCTAACAGCGATTAATGATGTCCATTGTGTTTATTTAAGGCAATAGAAATTTCCTTTGGTATCCGCTAGATGGCGCCAATAATATTTTTCCACCTAGTTACCAATATACTATTATTGCGTGAACAGAGGTAGTTCAATACTCAGGTTATAATCCCATTTAATCAACACACATATTTTTTTGCTCACTGCTAAATTTAATTGTTGTCATCTACTTGTTATCAGTATTAATTTATAATATCTTTTTATTATATTTATTTGTCATATATATTGTATAGGTTATATTCCAATGTTATAGCCAGGTGTAATGTGAACGTACTCCCTTTTGCTTGAAGCGAGAGTTATTTATATTATCCACTAGATGGCATCAGCCTTTTAACTTCTACTTCACTCAAAATCACTCACTAGATGGCTCTAGTTCTCTAGCACTCATTTGACCAATCCCATTGAAGTAGGGGGAATAAAAACGTATCCATTTAGTGACCAGGATGCTTCCTGACTACGTCATCCTGACGAAACGTACATCGAAGCTTACCCGGTCACACTATCCTTTCCGGCCATTTCCTGTTTTAGCTGTGCAGGCGGTGGAACGCACACCAATTCATCACAAGCGCAAGCAGGCGAGGCCTCTGCTTCACAGCACACCTGACACGGCTAAGCCTGTTGCCTTCAGTGCCGAGGGAAGGCACTTTTAAAGTAAGCGGCCATTTGGCCTGTTGTTTTTATTCTCATCTTTTAAATAAACGGAATCACACTATGGTATTGCCTTTTCCATCCTTTCTCTGAAAACATCATTGTGGCGGAGCTTCCCTGGCATATCCATCCGGTACCAGTATAGCTTACAGATCTTTATCACATAAAGCCCCACCTGACCTATCTTTTTAACTAAAGAGGTCATGGTGGTTTGGTAAGTAGGATACTTACCTTTACTCACCGGGTGTTGCTGTATTCAAAATCGCTTCTGGCAGTGGTGATGGTGTAATACATCAGAAAACTTCACAAATTTAATGATTTTTTTTGCTATATTTGCTGTTTTATTGATGCACATTGCACTTTATTTATATTTTGTCTTCATTGTCCACCTATGATCACAACAATGATGCATGTGATGGTGTAACAGATCAGAATAACTTCACATCAATTGTGGTATTTATTTGGATATATCGGCTGGAAGTTGTTTGATGTATCTACTGGCTGTTTACTGATGCACATTACACTTTATTGTTCAATTATATATATATATTTCTTTGCCCTCTTAAATGATGAACTTTGTGCAGTTTAATTAATTGTTCACATTGATCATGTTTATTGAGCACTAGCACTTTATTGTTATTCCTAATTTTTCACCAGCGCCCCCTTATTATTATACACACCCCAATCGGGTCCCAGGACCCACTTCTTGATTGGCCGGGAGGAGAATCAGGAAGACAATAGCGCATATTAATTCGCTATTATAACACAACTGGGTGGGCTCAGGGCCCCGAGCCGACCCTTTTTTTTTAAGCCAATTCGAGCCTTAGGCTCTAATCATGTGCTTCAAAAAAAAAAAATCCCATTGAAATCCATGCATCTGGTGCCCTGCATGTAGATTAGGAGTTGGGTGCATGGATTAGGGGGGTGGCACCCCTGCGCCCCTAATGGACGGCATGCCACTGCCCCTAAGTATCAGGCACTGGTACTTTGGCAAGGGTAAACTTTTTCTTTAAAGCAAAACTCCACTTTTGTTGAGAAAAAAACATTCCCCTCTGGGTGATCTATGTACATTGCAAGGATTATAATAAACTTTGTTGCACATTCCTATCTTTTGTTATTCTGAAGAATTCCCTGTGTGTTTGTCTGTGCCTCTGTTCTGAGTCAGACTAATGGGAGTTGTTTCATAATTATCTGTCAGGTGTGGAGCTGCAGAGCACTAATGAGGAAACCTACTGGGCCTGCATCCCTTTAGACGTGTTCCTATTGAAAGTATCTCTCAAAAATGAAAATTTTGTTGCAATGGATGCCTGAAATCTGATTTGTATCTTAGGCAGACTTCTGGGAAAGTTGGTGAGCCAATCGCACAAGCAGGAAATGATGTTTCTGGAGAGTAGTACACACTCTGTGTACAGAAAACTCCATGTAGCCATATTGCAATGCATTCTCAGAAAATTACATTGGCTGCAGATTGAAAAGGAAAGGTCATTTTTAATAACATTCAATTACAATATGATTAGTGTCGCAATTATATGCGCTTAATCAGCCCTCAAAAATTCCACTCGCCTGCTCGCATTTTGCGAGTGGATTTTGAGGGATGGCATGCTATGGCTGCCTGAGAGCAGAGGGGGGGGGACACCGCCGGCAGGCGGGTTGTATGGGAACCGCTCTCCCAGCTATCAGAGGGGAAGAGGGAGGAGAGCCGCCGCCCAGATGATCAGAGCACCGGGAACATAACAGCTTTAATTTCAATAGCTGTGTGTTCACCGCCGTGCCCCATCACATATAGCCCCTCCTCTTTGTCCGGGCACTTTGATAGAAAGATCACCCATCCAATTCTGGGAGGGGTAATCTGTCTATCAAAGTTCCCCGGACAAGGGGGAGGGGCTGTATTTGACGGCGCACGGCTAGGAACACACAGCTATTGAAATAAAACAACAATGTTAGTCGCACTAAGGCACTCCCAGGTGTAAGCAGGGATACTGATAGAGGCAAGTCAACCGTTTAACCATACACAATAATTAAATATATGCTATGGATAGGAAGTGGGGGAAATAGTGAGGGGATGATGTTGCTAGTTTAGAACATTAAAATCATTAAAAAACGACATCGAGATTAATTGATGTGAATAGTCCAAGGTAAGAGTCCATATGTCCTGGGTGATAACCTCAGAAATAGTGTCAATCTGGAGATCAACACTGGAAAGGCAGCAAGCTGAAGTGCAGAAGTTACTCTGGTAATAGAAACATAAAGAACAAAAGAGCAGCGCCAACCTGAGTGTAGTAGTTGAAAAAGCAGATTTTTAATCACAAATAGTTGCACTCACTATACAGCAGTGGTTTGCGGGCACATTGTTAGTAGCAACTGAAGATATCACAGGAGTCCAGGGCAGCTTTCGCACAGCGCGGTCCTATCGAGCTCAGCGGCGCTGGTGACTTCCGGTGTCCCAGGCTTAATGTGGAGGGCGCAGGAAGAAATTGTCAGCCGGTCCTGGACTCCTGTGATGTCTTCGGTTGCTACTAACGATGTGCCCACAAACCACTGCTGTCTAGTTAGTGCAACTATTTGTGATTAAAAATCTGCTTTTTCAACTACTACACTCAGATTGGCACTGCTCTTTTGTTCTTTACAGCTATTGAAATGAAAGCTGTTATGTTCCCGACGCTCTGATCATCCGGCCGGCAACTCTCCTCTCTCTTCCCCTGCACAAGTAGGCTGCATTGGTGACACAGGCTGCATTGGGGACACAGGCTTTATTAATGACACAGGCTGCATTGGGGACACAGGCTTTATTAGTGACACAGGCTGCATTGGGGACACAGGCTGCATTGGGGACACAGGCTGCATTAGTGACACAGGCTGCATTGGGGACACAGGCTGCATTAGTGACACAGGCTGCATTGGGGACACAGGCTGCATTGGGGACACAGGCTGCATTAGTGACACAGGCTGCATTGGGGACACAGGCTGCATTGGGGACACAGGCTGCATTAGTGACACAGGCTGCATTGGGGACACAGGCTGCATTAGTGACACAGGCTGCATTGGCGGGTGCAGGCTGCATTGGTGACGCAGGCTGCATTGGTGGACACAGGCAGGCTGCATTGGTGGACACGGGCAGGCTGCATTGTTGGGCACGGATAAAGTTGTTAATATTTATTTTATAACCTAATTCTGCATAAAACATTGAAGTATAATTTCATAAGATAATTTATGAGGGCGTGTTTAGGGGTGCAATTAGGGGTGGGGAAAGGTAGGGGTTGGGCGGGGCAACTGGTGGCGAGTACCCCTTGAGGCCTGGCTAGTAGCTCAGGACTTGAAATTTTGAGCCCTGCGTTATATTATTTTTTCTTTATTTACTATTTTTTTTTTCCCCAGGAAAGTGGAGCTACCCTTTAAGGAAACCCTCTAACAGTATTCACCCAATGCTGAGCAGCATGCAGACTGGTATCAACATTGCTAGGGGGGGATGCCTGGTGTGCCAGACTGGTTAGTTCTGAAAAGGGGTGGATGAGCTTTTTCTATTTTTTCCTATAATTTCAGCACTATGGTGAATTCAGGCAGGCAAATAAATCTGCTGGGTTAAAAGCTGTTTTTACAGCTTGTTGTAAAAGTGACATTTCACCGGCTGTCACACTCCTCTGCTCCGCATTCACACTAATAAATATAATGAATGTGGGCCAGGTAAACACAGGCAAATTTCAGAAGAGCAAATTGCCAAGTAAGGTAATGTTTTATAAATTAAAGGCTTATACCTTTTATCCAATGTACTCTGTATTCCAGGCTTTGCAAAATGGACTATTTCACTATAAGCCCCAGTTATTTCTCATCCTGTAAAAGTATGGAACAACTTATGGAATAATTACAAATTGGGATACATATACCCTGTATTTTCAATTTTTTTAAATACATATTTACTTCTTTCCAGCCCATAGAAATCCTACATTTGCAGAACAGAAAGAAGCAGGAGATTATATCTAGTTTGTTTCAATGCTTTGCTTACTGGTCATGTTAGAGGTTTTACCTATTTTACCTATACCATCCCATTGCCTGAAAAAACATGCATTCCCTCAAGTCTTGCTATGTTCTCTTTTTGCCAACAGACTGGTTAATAATATAAATAACTGTCATGGCTTGAATAAAAGGGCTCATTTACACTTGCATTTGTCTCTGAAAAGCAATCCAACAAGGACCAATTTTCAAAGTGGTTAAGCAGCTGCTGTCAGGCATTCCGGAGGCAATGCTGTCCTTCTGGATTCCTGTTTTTTTGTAATAAGAAATCTACGTCAGAATTTGAATGGGAATACAATGCCGCAACTTTGAGCCAAGAGTTTGGCTAACTGTTACGGTGCGTCCCTATTAACTTGAATGGGTCACGTTTAGTGGCAGTACTGCTCACTGAACATGAGGGGTATGAACATTGGGGTATAAACACTGTGACTGCAGCAGTGAGCCGGTAAAACTAGCTAAGCCTATGTAAACTTATTCTGGCCATAGATGGAATCGAAATTCAGCAGGAACTGTTGAATGTCGATCCATCTGAGGCTTCTCCCATTAGAGAAAAGTCAATCTAACAATATTGACAGAATACTGGAGATTTTTCATTCAATTAGAAACGACAGCGCTGATCAGTGTATTCTGACAGCAGAGGAGTCCCCATTGTCACAATACCATAGCACAGCGGAGACGATTCCTTTATCCACCTCCAATGTGTGGATGGGGGAATTAGTCTATCCATCTATGGCCAGCTTTAGTCCTAATGTCAAAGCAGCCAACTAAGTTGGGCAACTCATCTCCAACATGATAATAATACACAGAATGACATTTGACATCTTAATACCAAATCGCTAGATCGGTTCCTGTTAAAGAAACTCTTTTCATAATTTCACTCCATTAGTATCTTATTCCTGGTAATAAACAAGGTTTACACATTTGTGCATAGATCTGTATTATTAGGAGTTAGAGTAAAATCAGCAACCTTAACAACAGGTTACATGAAAAACAAGGAGGTATGTAAGGCCTCTTTTACATAGTATGGAATCTGATTCGCTCAGCAGAGGATCTGTCCACTGAACACTGCAGGCGGATGACAGGTTTGTGCAAAGTTTAGGCAGAGCGCATATGGACAAAGCTTGTTGTGCTTTACGGGCGGCTGGATGTAAATGGATGAGCTGTCTGTTTACCCTGACTGCCCTCTGATCCAATTCCCCTAGACCAGTGGTTCTAAACCTGGGGGTCGATTCGAATGACACTTTGCCAGGGGTCACCGAATCCTGGGCTGTTTGTGAAGCCCGCATTGCTCTCCCAGCCTTTTTGCGGCAGCCCAGCAGGGCTGTCCCTGGAGCCTGTGGCCACCCAGCTGGGCTATTCCTGGAGCCCGTGGCTGCCCACTTAGCCTCTTTGCAGCCGCCCATTAAGTTCACGGCATGGCTGGGGGGCAGAGACTAGAGATCAACTGGCTGGTGAGGAATGCCAAGTGGGAGGGGCTGGAGGAGACCCTGTCTCCTGATTTCGGCATAGGTGTCACTGCTACGAGACAGCACAAAGTCGGAGACACAGTGAGTAACAATACCTGTGATTATAGTTGCCAAAAGTCCCCACTACAGTTCTCAGATCAGCAGATGACCTTGATCAAGAGCACCTAAGTTGGCTGATCAGAACTCCCCCCAGCATTGCCACTGATCTCACCCCCCACCAGCACTGCCACTCATCCTATTCCCCCCACCACCACCACCACCAAGGAGTAAGAGAAGAAAATAAATAGAGAATACATGAAAGGGAGAGGAAAAGAGGGGGAGGAACAAAGAAAAAAGGGAGAGAGAGGATAAGAGAAAGAACAAGGAAGACGGCTAGAGAGAGGGATAGGGGGAAAAAAAAAGAAATTAGGATAGAGAGCGGTACATCCTACAATGTACCATAAGGGGTTTTAATATTGTATGAGTGGAAGGGACTCAGAGAGCGCTAAATGTCCGTGGGTTAGGGGCGCAAATTACTTGTCTTGCCTTGGGTGCTGACAAACCACGCTACGAAAATATTTTTACTGTTAGGGGTCCCCACAACTTGGGAAACTTTATCAAGAGGTCACGGCACTAGAAGGTTGAGAACCACTACCCTAGAAGAAGAGGGACAGATGCCATTCCTTTTTTTTGTGGAACGGATTGGAGGTAGGTGGGTGTAAATGGACCCAAATCCGTTTACATCAACCAGTCCATAGGGATACCTCAGAGAAAAGGGGCAGTACAGAGTTTACTCCAGCGATGGACAAGGAGAACTCAAGGCTGCAGGTCCTTACTAGAAAACTAGAAGGAGATTTAAAGAAGCCATTTACCACTGCTAAGATTTGGAGTTCCATATTGGTTGGGTACTGCTATCTAGATACTGGAACTGCTAGGACCTGTAGATCTTTCCCTGCTGTGTAATTCTGAAAACAGTTGAGACTTGTAGTTCATCCATTGCCAGTATTGCTAAGAACTGTGGGAACTCATAATCCTATTTGTGTGTTACTACGGAACTGACTGGTCTCTGCTGTGGCTGCGATTCCTAGCTCACCTGATGCCAGACTACTGGAAAAAGCCCCCCAATAACCCCATTGTGAATTACTGGACCTGTGACCCTTACCCGTTTTTTCAGACTCCCCTAATCAAGTTGTTCCTTCTCTCGCCCATTAATTTCTGTGTGCTTAGCCTCTGTGTGCTCTTGCTCTGCATTCCTAATTCACTACATCACCCCCTTAACAAAAGCTTGTGTCCCATTATTAGTGTCATTTTCTTGTACTATTGATTGCAGGTAATGCCTTTTTTCTATTGTAAAACTTGGAAACCTAATACATTTTTTGTACAACAAAAGCTTGAGGGCACAAAATAATTTGAAGCTGGTCTTGCAAATACAACATTCGCTTAAACGCTACTATACCAGTGGCATATATTAGCTGTTCTTTCACCCTGGTCATTTTCATGTTCAGAAGAACATTTTCAGCAAGTACAGAAATCGCCTGTTGATCTTGCCAGAAATGTACAGTAGCATCCTTGTATATAAAAGCAGAAATAATGTTATCTTTCTTCTATAAACTTCTAATTTCTCCATCTGCCACGTAATGGAAATGAACAAAGGCAGACATACATTTTAACATTTTGGGGAATGTTAAAAAAGGACCTTCCCCCCAACATTAAAGTGACACTAAAGGTTCAGGTTTTTTTTTTAAATAACAAACATATCATACTTACCTCCACTGTGCAGCTCGTTTTGCACAGAGTGGCCCCGAACCTGCTCTTCTGGGGTCCCTCGGCGGCTCTCGCGGCTCCTCCCCACATCAGATAACCCCCTGGGAGAAGCGTTCTCCTAGGGGTTTACCTTGCGGGCGCACTCCCGAGTCCAGCATTCGGACCCCCCTGGCCGCGTCATTGGATTTGATTGACAGCAGTGGGAGCCGAAGGCTGTGCTGCTATAAATCTATCCAATCAAGAGCCGAGAACCCCGGGCAGACAGACAGCGCATCCCCGCGGGGTCAAGTTCGAGGGTTCAGGTAAGTAAAACGGGGGGGACGGTCACTGACGTGTTTTTTCACCTTAATGCATAGGATGAATATATATATAAAAAGTGATCAGCACAACTAATTAAACTGTATAACAATCATGAGGTATAAATATAATCACTGTGCAAATAGTGCTTGTATATACAATCACTGTGCAAATGATGCTAGTAAACCATATAATAAAGTGACTAAATAAATATGTGTGACAGTGTCCAATGGTCCTGTGCAAAAAATCAAATCCAATAATCCAGTGCAAAATTTCAAAACTGTGCACAGATGGGTGGTTCATTTAGTCCCAGATGATGACAATCAAAATCAGAGGCTATCAAAATGATCTAATCACTTCCTATGCATTACGACATACCACGTGTCTTCATCAGGGTAACCTTGGTGTGTCGTAATGCATAGGAAGTGATCGGACCCCGCGAGAACCGGAAGAATTGTAAGAGGCGCCTGTAACGCCGTTATTATTACAGATCTGCCATTTTTTCATTATATAACTGTAAGCGCCCATTTCACCCCCCTTTTTAATCAATAAACTTGCTTGTTCATACGTTACTAGCATCATTTGCACAGTGATCGTATATACAAGCACTATTTGCACAGTGATTATATTTATACCTCATGATTGTCCGCCTCGCTGAAGTTGCAGGAGCTACAGATTCTGCTCTAAAATGGTTTACATCCTTCTTAGAGAATCGCTCCCAGACAGTGAAACTAGGAACATTCACCTCGGAAACCCGGGCAGTCTCCTGTGGAGTCCCTCAAGGCTCACCCTTTTCACCAGTACTATTCAACATCTACATCCGCCCACTTCTCAATATCATCAGGAAAACCGATCTCTGCTTCCACTCATACGCTGACGACACCCAACTCTACCTTCGCATCAACGGACAAAAAGACCTTCATCAGCAATTACAGAAATGCCTCACTTTAATAGATGACTGGATGACCACTAGCTCCCTCAAACTCAACGGTTCAAAAACAGAACTTCTTCTCCTACAAGCTAACAAAAATTCCACAATACTCTGTGGACACCTCCCACCATTCTCGGACAGACCATCTCTCCAAGCACCAAAGCCAAGAGTCTCGGAGTCATTTTCGACTCAGGAATGACAATGGATGCACAAATAGGATCAGTGGTGAGCGGATCCCACCATCTCCTCCGCCAGCTACGCAGACTAATCCCCTTCATCCCAGAAGAGGACAAAGTGGTAGTTGTGGGAACAATCATCAATTCCCGACTCGACTACGCAAATTCGCTCTACGTAGGACTACCCCAATATCAGATTGCGCACTTGCAACTCATCCAAAACACGGCGGCAAGACTGTTAACAGGAAAAAAACCCTGGGAATCCATCTCCCCAGCCCTAAAGAGCCTACACTGGCTAACCGTGAAGAATCGGATCACATTCAAGACCCTCTGCCTCACCCACAAATGTATACAAGGAAATGCTCCGCTATATCTCTGGGAGAAAATAAAACACTACACACCTATTCGCAGTCTTCGATCAGCCAACAAAAACCTCCTTATCATTCCCAAATACCGCTACAAAGCAAAGGGAGAACGAAGATTCACAGTCCAAGGACCCCGACTATGGAATGCTCTTCCAACCAACATCCGCATGGAAGAAAACCACCAGGCCTTCAGGAAAAAACTAAAGACCTTCCTCTTCTAACAAGCTGACAACAGAGAATGTATCTTAGCGCCTTGAGGCGATTCAGTTCGCATTTGCTGCGCTTTACAAATCATTCATTCATTCATTCATTCATTGTTATACAGTTTAATTAGTTGCGCTGATCACTTTTTATATATTTATTTGTTATGAGTGCACTGTATACACTTTAGATCTAGCTGCAATTTTTAGATATATCATTGTCTATTTAATAGATTCACTTTGATAGCACGAGGGACTACACTTTATAATGCATAGGATGCATTAAGGTGAAAAAAACACAAACCTTTACAACCCCTTTAACAAAATGCCAATGCTATTTAGGCAAACTATAAAATGTACAAATGGGAACATACTTCTTTCTTTATTGGATTGTCCCCTTCTTACAGGTCTTTCATGGCTCCAAATCCCACTCATGCACCATACAAGATCTGGCATGGCTTTACTAACAGGCTGTCCCCTATCTAGTATGACACACAAGCAAGGTCTGGACAGAGTTCTTGTAAGCCAGGGCTACATCACCGTTGCCTAAAGGGAAACCAGAAAGTAGGACAATAAAAAGCTTATATTAAGCTTTTGATTGTCAAAATTACTTGTATTATGTTTATGAATGGGCATGTAGTGTTTTTTATGTTTGGTCTGCTTTAGCTGCCTGACTCTCACGCTGGCTTCATGTACTTTTAGAGGACTTCCACAGTAGAGCTGGCCATACAATGTATGCACTTTGCTTAGTGAATCAAAGGAGCTAGGTAGAAAATTGTTGGCCGAGCAGGCAGGGCCAGCTGTCAAAAAACAATAGCCACATGTTGTTACTGGGCAACGAACTCTGCATTCTGGTGTAGAAGCTCCGACTTGCCATGTCATAAATAAATGTAGTGATTCATTTTGCTTCTAGTTAAAGAAAAACTCCATCGTCTGAATCAGTAATATTTATTCAACCATCTGCTCATATCAAATTCTAGATCGTTCTACATAAGAATGGATGTTGGATAAATACAGACAGAGGTTTGTAATTCGGAGAACCAGTCATCACTGCACACTTTGCTGATGGCCTTGACCCTTCCACAGCCAAAGCTGCATGTACCTCAGTACAGATGGGTTAATAGGACAATAACCTGGAACACCACACAACATTTCTATACAATATCTGAAAGCTTTTCTGGATTTTTTATGTGCTCTCTAAATCCAATCCATAACAACAGGAACATCTCTCTTATATCTCATATCTTGTGGAGTTCACATTCTAGTTCTCATCCTGACATCAGATATGGTTTTAATACTATCAGATCAACAGTAGAAAATGTTTGGCTCCACTGTCATTTTTGAACTGTTGCTTATGCCCAACGTAATGTAAAAAAAAGGTTCAATAGCACCAATTTCAAGATGTTTTCATTTGCCCTGACAAGTGTGTGGAAACATAGAGTACATGTAAAGTTATCACCTTGTTATGACATTTTAATGAGTTCTAAATGATTTCCAGCAAATGTCTGGGAAATGGTGGCTGGCTGGACATGCTGGGACTTGAAGCTGTTCAACAGCTGGAAAGCTTCAGTGAGCTTAATGGTACACTGCAGGCTGAAATGTGTTTTCTGATGTGCCATTTCTGTGTCTGTTTTAGATGTCCAATAATTTAACTTAACCTCCACAATTTTAAGGACATTAGCTGCAAACTAATGGGGGGGGGGGGGGGGGGGTGTGAACTGCACGTCCAGATAAGGTTAAAATGCATCTCAGGCCAAGCTTTTTTTTCATCTTTAAAGTAGAAAAGTTAATACCTTTGCTTTGTCGGGCATTTAATGATATACAAGACATCACCAAAACAAGTGAAGAAAGTATCCAACAGGGACACGTACCTTTCACTAATGTTGGGAAAGGCAAGAACCCCCATTAACTTTTAAAGGAGAAGTATAGCCAAAGCTAGTTTGTTCTGCACTCCTGTGATCAGTCACTCAGCTGGTCCAGGCTCAGGAAAGATCCCGATTTTACAGTCAGGATCCACCAAGATGCCTGGACCGGCAGCCGGCTCAGCCTCTCAGCATGTCACTGAGAGCCTGAGCCAGCCCCTCCCGCCTCCTCCGCAGCCCGGCTCTTTAAGTGAGTGCTGGAGGGGCAGAGCAGGGGGCCAATAACTGACAGTCAATGCTCTATGCTCAGAGGGGGATGACTGGGCGATCAGCAGTGTTTGATTGCTCAGTTCTCTGGGTGGAGCCAATGGGGGACCGATGCAGTTGGGAGTATGTTCTCAGTGCTGATTGTCCCTTATGCCATGTACACACGACCAGACTTTACGGAAGACTTTTCGACAGACTTTACGACGGACTTCCCGAATGAATGGACTTGCCTACACACAATCAACCAAAGTCCGACGGATTCGTACGTGATGACATACGACCGGACTAAAACAAGGAAGGTGATAGCCAGTAGCCAATAGCTGCCCTAGAGTCGTTTTTTGTCCGTCGGACTAGCATACAGACGAGCGGACTTTTCGACCGGACTCAAGTCCGTCGAAAAGATTTGAAACATGTTTCATTTCTAGGTCCATCGAACTTTTGGGGAAAAAAAGTCAGCTGGAGCCCACACACGATCGAATTGTCCGACGGACTCCGGTCCACAGGACCAAGTATGCCGTAAAGTCCGGTCGTGTGTACGCGGCATGACATCTTGTCTGATGATAACATTGCCACATAAAAAGAAGGTAGGGTCTCCCCAATGAGACCTCAAGCCAGCCATACATTAGTAACACAGATGCTAAACCTAGCCATACATGACTAGATTTTGACTCAAATGTTCATAGAATAATTGTTCGTCAGAAAATTTTTTCTTGCCATCACTGAGTCAACTAATTTCATTTGCAAGGCTTTAAAATGTCAACCTGCTATTTGAATGCAATTCTAGATGTGCTAAGCTGGCCATACGTGAGTTTTTTTTCAACCCTCGGGTTGACTGAAAAAACTGACTCAATTCCCTCATCCACACATTCAAGGTGTATAGGGGAATCCTCCCCACAGTATCACTGCCATCAGAATGCAATGATCATAGCTGCACTCTATTGCCTGCAACGCTGATCGAGCGAGAGTAAACTGACAGGGAAGCGGAACAGAGGTCAATCGCTAAACTGAATTGTGTTTAACCACAGTGTCTACACATGGGTCGAAATTCGGCTAGTCCCTGCTGAACGCTCCGAATTTTGATCCATGTATGTCCAGCTTAAAACAGGTTTAATTACAATATGCATGATTTTTCTCAACGAAAACCTCATTTTCATTTAGAAATATGTTTAAAAATTTTAAATCCTACTCCCCCAATTTTCTTGTCACTACGGTCAAAAAAAAAAAACAAAAAAAAGGCCGATTCGGTCCCCACTGTTAGGAAATCAAACGAACATTCCAAAAACAAAAATTTTTGAATGAAATTCTACTGTTGTATGCCCAGCTTTACCCTTCCCCACTCTATCCAAAGGTGAAAAAAAGTTTTTTGTTTGAGGTGCATTTTAAAGATAGCTATGGTGACCAACAGGATATTTTTAGGAAATGTAACTTGAAATGCATCCCTATGTACACTAACCCTGTTGTGCCCAAAGCACACTCTTTGTATTTAACTCATTTGCTGGTAGCCACTTGTAAACAGCAAAAACCTTCTGGCAGATTGATGGTTAAATACAATAATATGCTTACTCCAATTTACAAAAATTGGAGAAAAGGAAAGTGTATGGGTTGCCTCTCTATTGGATCCTATCAGTTGTATTCCTAGTGCAGGTTAGAGCTATTGTAATGCTTTACAAGAATACAGATAAACCATCATTATTGCCACCAAGACACATTTATAAGGTCTTCTATGGAGTATTGGCGATGTAATTCCTCCAGTGTGTCCACAGTCTTCTTTATATGTGCCAGCGCCAATTAGAAGTTCCCAGAACAATCCATATGAAAAGGGCATAAGTTTGATGTGGTCTTATTAAATGAGCAACAGTTCTACTATGAGATACTCCTGGATCATTGAATGTCTCACCTTATTCATGACAATCCATTCCTTTCACTTGGTGCGCTCGTCACTTTGCTCCTTTGGTCACTGGCCACAGCTATGGATAAGACAGGTGAGGATAACGGAATGGAACGTTGATCTGATTTCCTTCTAAGCAACACAGACACTTCCTTTCTTATTTTCTAATGCGCTCTAATGAACAAGTTATCATTGAAAACATAATCTGCTTCCAAGCCATAAGACGTAATTGTTCTCTACTACTCTGATTAATTTTCGAGTACAATAGTGACATGAACAGAGATGAGGTCATATTTGTTGGAAGATTATGTCCAAACGCCAAGACAGAAAAAAAAACATGTGCAGTCATTACTTCCAATGAGATTCATTAACGCCGCAACAGTATA
The DNA here is from genome assembly GCF_042186555.1 of Aquarana catesbeiana. Taxonomy (NCBI): domain Eukaryota; kingdom Metazoa; phylum Chordata; class Amphibia; order Anura; family Ranidae; genus Aquarana; species Aquarana catesbeiana. The sequence continues at coordinate 225,957,593 of NC_133334.1, read as the reverse complement.
TTCTATTGTGACAATATTTTCTTTACCTTATTTTTCTCACATAAAACATAGCCCTACAAATAGAAAATCTATGTCATTCATCAAAATACACTGAATTCTCCCAAATCTGAACACAAAAATTACATCCTAAGAGATTCAATGTTACCACTGACCCAATGGTTCAGGCTTCACTGAAAAACTGAATAATGATTGGTTCCTAAAAATGGATTAAGGCATAGTGTCAGGCCCAGGGATGTATGGGTAATCTGCAATATGGCTGCCTGTGTAATCTCCAAGTACAACCCCAGTGTCACACTGAACAGCAGTGCAAGACAGGCTGCTAATAACAAGACAATGGGAGTTAAGGAGAGGCACTTCTGTCTCTTAGTGTCACTGTCTCTGGTTACTTTGGTGTGTGTAGATTTTGAGCTATGAAGGTTTTATTAAGGTTGTGCAGACTTCATTTGGACATGCACCACCTTCATGTTCTGTAAAAATACAGATTCAATTATGTTTTGGATTAAAAGACCTGGCACCCTCAATCAGAAATATATACATAGCAATGACTGAGAAAGTCTGGGTTGGGAGCCACAAGGTCTTATAAGCAAATTAGACTTTCTATTGTGTAAAGGCCATAGTATAAGGCTATATAAAAAGCAGTCTGTGTAGACCCAGCATGCAGTATGGCTAGAAGCATTCCATAACATTAGCTATAATTACCATTGCAATATCCTTATTCTGGCTTAAATTCTGAAATTTGTTGGGCCAGATGGTACTGACAGGGCCACCCATGGCTTGAATTCTGTCCGATTTATCAGGAATTGTCCGTACTTTGAACCATGGGTGGCACCTGGTTCAGCAAACTCCAGTCTGGTATTCTTTCGGGCATTCTGCCCTGGGAGCAGTGTTTGGCAGAATACAACAGCCAGCTGGGAAGATTCCCCTTTCCAAACTTTTTATTGTGGATGAGGGATCCATTGATTTCTTAATGTGTATGGCTAGCCTTACTGGGTAATACTCCAGGCACAGACCAGAAGTGACAATTGTGTCAGGGTCTGCTAACATAGGGCAGATAAAGTGGAACTAGCATGCTTACTTTTTTAAAAGATGTGATACAAAAAGTCAGCTGTTCACAAATTTCCATGGACAACAGGCTCTTCCTTGACTTGTTAACATCAGGTTTCTCTGTGAACAAGCTATAGTAGGGCACAAAAGCTACACAGAACACTTATTTGTGCCCAACTAGCCACCAAAACTACACACAGCTCCAAATATCTTAAATTTATATTGTCTTATGTTGGTTTATGCATGGTTCAGTATTGCATCATCCTGTTTTAGTGTTCTAAGTGATGTGTTACACAGGCACCCAGAGCAATGACAGATTTTCAGTGGGTAAACCTCTGTGGTATTGCAGCTTAAAACATAATTATTAAAATGCATTGTCAAAAAAAGTTCATACGTGACAACCTGGGGACATGGAATGGACAAGTAATCCCAAATTATTTACAAATGTAGCTAAGAACTAATCGTTGTCTGACATTCCTCTGTTTTGTGAAATGTAGATTGTAGTTTGAGGGTAAAGACTGAGTCACTGTTCATTACATTTATTTTTCATGAAGTAGAATTATAGTTCAATAAGGTTTCTAAGGAGAAGTCAAAGCTCAATAAACAATTAGGACCTCTTGTCGTCTCTTGGTGTCAAACCTGATGTTTGTCTCTTGATAATGAATTCAGCTGGCCTTTCAGACGGCGACCAACTGACCAAGCACCATTCTGAACTGCTGGGTACTATTACTGAGATCATTGACTCGTTCCACCATATCCTTGGCTGCCGATGGGGATGGGTACTGAAGTGCTGCTGTTTTGGTGGTGAGAACTATCTCTTTGAGCTTGTCACACATGAGGTTGCTGTAGTGGGTAACCTTGTTTCGGATGTCCTGAGCTTTGGCTTGGCGTGACAAAGTGTCCCCTATAAAGACCAACTTGTGGGCACTGAGGATGACAAACTTGCTGTGAGCCACAAAAATCTTGGGAGGCTGGTTAGTACTGATGGAGCTGTAAAAGGCATCAATGGCGTTGGTAAGGGTGGTGACATTGGCCTCGCACTGCTCTTGGTAGAAGAGAAGAAGCTGCCGGTCAGAGTTGCAGAGGGTGCCGCGGACTTGGCTGTAGTGTTGAGGGGGTGTCCAGTTTGACAGGTCATTTTCAATAGGCCGGGCAACCTCCTCTTCCAGACGTTCAAACTGTTTTAGCTGAAAAGAGATATCAACATATTTTGTGAATTTGACTTGGTAAAACTGTTCAGTATCCAGTTAAAACATTGAGCTCTACATTGAGTTCTCAAGATTTTTTAAGTTTAATTACTGTCAGTGTTGGATAGCTCCTCAGTCTTTCTCTTCAATTTTCTACATAATCTTATGTAGCTGCTGGGGTAAGAGCAAAGGGGCATATTATAGAGCAGTGATGGCGAACCTTGGCACTCCAGATGTTTTGAAACTACATTTCCCATGATGCTCATCCACACTGCAGAGTGCATGAGCATCATGGGAAATGTAGTTCCAAAACATCTGGGGTGCCAAGGTTCGCCATCACTGCTATAGAATGACAGTTCGGAGTCTTCTGTGGCCATTGATATCACATCTGTGATGGTGATGCCCAGCAGCAATCTTCTGAAGGTCTACACAAGAAGGATTTTATAGGTAAATATTATATAATGCCGTACAATGAAATATTTTTTGTTGAAACGAATGGTGTGGTGACATGGACTCTATAAGGTGTTAGGATGGTCATAGGCAGGCTCATGGTGAAGATTTGTTTTAATAAAAACTCTGCCAATTATGTATTGACAGAGCGTCACCTTGCTCATGCAGGCAAAGTGATGGAGTCTCTAAAAAGGCCACCCCCCTACTCCCCTATACTTACTTTACCTGTGTTTCCTTGCTCCCCCTTGGTCATCAAGATTACCCGCCATTCGGGTATGGGGGAGCATGACCTGCTTTACTGTGACATTGCCTGCACTTCCATGGGTTGCTGACAGCCTTTTGAGCTTGGGGGTTCCCTTTCCAGATACACCATTACTTTGCCCTGCATGGGTAAGGTGACAGTGTCTCTTTTGGAATAAGCATTTGAGAAGAATACAACTTTCCTGAATAAGCCTGCTTGTCTTTAAACTACAGTTTATTAGCCATTATTTAACACTATTTAAACTCATTGTAAATTAAATTAAATGAAAGCACAACTACAGCCCTACATTGTTTTAAGCTTTGGCTACGGGGTGGGAAATCCACCATAGACCATAGATGGCTCAAACTTCGGACAATTACTGCTGAATTGCTCGAAATTTGAACATCCCTCTCAGCACTGAAATTATCGGCCGAACAGTGCCTGCATCCTATCAGATGCAATCACTGATTGGGTGTTCAGGCAGGCAAAACAAATGCAAAGGATCCAAAGGGTTGCACACTTGAAAACTGCATACACTTTATTGATAGTGTTTAAAACACCATTTAAACCAACAGTAGACACTGTGGGAGCATGGAGGTCAGCACAAAACACGTTGATTGTGTTTCCTTGCTCTCACGGAGTCTACTTTTGCTGTATATGGCGTTTTAAAGATTATTAATAAAGTAGGTGCAGTTTTTAAGTGTGCAGCCCTTTGGATCATATTGCATTTGTTCCACATGGCTGGATGACTGGTGTTTGCACCTGAATACACTGGAGGTGAAAGGGACTGTGTGGGGGACCCACCTGAAGCAGCAGCATACACAATGGGTATTCAGGCAGCCGTGGGTGCTGTGGCTGACTGAATGCAATAGCCGGCAGTGGAGATTCCCCTATACATGCTAAACAGATCAACTGATTTTTAAGTACTTGCCTACTGGGCACTTTTACCCCCTTCCTGTTCAGGCCAATTTTCAGCTTTTAGAGCTGTCACACTTTGAATGACAATAGTGCGGGCATGCAACAGTTGTACCCAAACGAACATTTTATCATGTTTTTGAGAAAGATAGAGCTTTTTTTGGAGGTTTTTTTTATCACCACTGGGTTTTTTATTTATTTATTTTTTTTATTGTTTTTTAAAAAAAAACTAACATTTTGAAAAAAATAAGTTTTTCTTAGTTTCTGTTACAAAATTTTATAACAAGTAATTTTTCTCCTTCACTGATGTGTGCTGATGAGGCTGCACTGATGTGCGCTGATGAGGCTGCACTGATGGGCACTGATAGGCTGCACTGATGGGCACTGATGAGATGACACAGAAGGGCACTGATAAGAAGGCACTAATATGCAGCACTGATAGACGGCACTGATAGGTGGCACTGATAGGCAGCATTGATTGGCGGAACTGATGGCTGGCACTGAAAGGCAGCACTAACTGGTATCACTGATGGGCACTGATTGGCATAATTGATGGGCACTGACTGGCATCACTGATGGGCACTGTTGGGGCTGCACTGATAAAGAGGGCACTGATTATGAGTGCCCTGATTATCTCTGAAGATCCTCCATGTGAGGAAATGCCACTGATCGGCTCTCTTCACGCGGTCAGTGTGAGGAAAGGAATGCCAATAATCAGCATTTTCTTGTTTACATGTGATCAGCTGTGATTGGACCTTGTCATCGGCTCTTTACCGAGATCAGTGATGTGCCGTGTCCCAGGGAGTCGTCCCAGAACAATAGAGCATTTAGGCATATAAACCATTTAGGGAGATTTCCATCAATTCCTGCATCTGTGATGCATGTGCAATAATGAGGGGTGCAGGAATCACCGGGATAGAGACCCTAACCCTTATCTGTCATGGGAAACATAGAGAGGCTACAAATGCTAATCTCTCCTTCTAGGGAAGCTAGTTGCTTAAACATCATGCTATTTTGCTCACATGCTTTGATTGATATTTCTATGACTCTGGATCAGCATACATGATTTACTAAAACTGGGAAGTGCAAAATCTGGTGCAGATGCACCCGGTAGCCAATCAGCTTCTAACTTCACCTTGTTTCTATGGAAGCTGATTGGTTTCTATGCACAGGTGCACCAGATTTTGCACTCTCAAGTTTTAGCAAATCAATCTCATAGTCTGGGTCTGTGAGAAAGTATCAGCACTAGCAAAGTATGATCACTAGCAGTTTTAGAAGGACTTCAACAATGGTAACCTCCATATATGAACAGCTCCTGAAAGGAGAGAGAGATGGAGACGTGTTACCATTACCTGATGCTGTTCTAGGTGACTTTTCCCCTGTCGAATAATGTTTCCTTTCTCCAGCAGTTCCTTCTGTGTTTTCTCAAACTCTTCCTTACCCTGCAGAAAACGACATTATCATTTACTCTCTATGAAAATATCAGATGAACTCATAATGAACAAATCACTTTCATTAATATTTTATAAAAGCAATTTTTTTTTTTTTTGCCATAAAGTGTATTGCTTTTTCATCTCTCTCTTTCAGCTCCAGGCAAGAGAAAAGATTCCATCATAAATATGCAATATGTATACCTAGTTACCTGGGTCTGTTTTTATAGAAAATATAATGTTCTGTACACTATTGGGGCTGCAGCCGTCAATGAGGCCTCTCTCAGGCAGCCTATTCCTTGTTTAGGATGAAAGAACTAATAATAGTTTACATTCAACTGTCAGTGTCACTAATTATAAATTTGGACTGGCCATACATTATAAAATTTTCTTGTGCAAGTTTCCTTTAGATTTATTAAAACCATGTAATATGAGGTCAAACCTAACCACTTTCAATTTGTGTGCAATCAGGCAAACACGTGCACTACATAATTGAAGGTAAATCCAAAGAAAATTGAAAAAGAACATTGTAAAATGTATGGCCCTTTGTCGTAGACAGCACATTTTTTTTAGCTGGAGCCTTATATGTAGAGGTAATGCTGCAGCTCACAGAGAAAGGGCAAGTTCAAATAACTACTTAAAGCAGTGGTCATCAACCCTGTCCTCAGGGCCCACTAACAGGCCAGGTTTTATGTATTACCTTGGGGAGATGCAGACTAGAATACTGCAATCACTGAGCAGCAAATGATATCACCTGTGATGTATTTCAGTTATCTTGCAAACCTGGCCTGTTAGTGGGCCCTGAGGACAGGGTTGATGACCACTGACTTAAAGGATAACGACTTTTACAAAGTCAGTCTTTAAATGACCCCCATACTCACTCGTTGTCAATTCTGGCAGATCCACACTGTGTGGTTATTAGGAACAAATGAAAGGTATGTTGTCAGCACATCCTAAACTTCTGCAAAAGGAATCCCCTTTATTGATGTTCATCCAGCATGCTATATAGAAAAGTCCAATGGACCAAAAGTACCAGGAGTCCCTTTATTAAGCTATTTAAAGGAGGGGTCTCCAAACTATCTAATAAAAAAAAAGGGCCAGTTTACTGTCCTTCAGACTTTATCGGGGCCAGACTAGAACCAGTGAGAGTAAAAAAATGTCCTGGCATCCAGTGGGAGCAAACAATGCCCCATCATTGGTATCAATAGAAGAAATAGTGCCCCATTGTTGGTGTCAATAGAAGGAATAGTGCCCCATCACTGGTATCAATGGAAGGAATAAAGCCCCATCGTTGGTATCAATTGAAGGTATAGTGCCCCATCACTGGTATCAATGGAAGGAATAGTGCCCCATCGCTGATATCAATGGAAGAAATAGTACCCCATTGTTGGTGTCAATGGAAGAAATTGTGCCCCACCATTGGTGTCAATGGAAGAAATAGTGCCCCATCGTTGGTATCAATGGAAGAAATGGTGCCCCATTGTTTGTGTCAATGGAAGAAATAGTGCCCCAACGATGGTTATCAATGGAAGGAATAGTGCCTCATCATTGGTATCAATAGAAGAAAAGGTACACTATTGTTGGTTTCAATGAAAGAAATAGTGCCCCATCGATGGTTATCAATGGAAGGAATAAAGCCCCATCGTTGGTATCAATGGAAGAAATGGTGCCCCATCACTGGTGTCAATGGAAGAAATAGTGCCCCATCAGTGGTGTTAATGGAAGAAATAGTGCCCCATCGTTGGTGTCAGTGGGAGGAATAGTGCCCTTTCGATAGTGTCAGTGGGAGAAATAGTGCCCCACTGTTGGTGCCAGTGACAGGAATTATGCACCATTGTTGGCGTCAGATGAAATAGTGCGCCAAGGGACAGATAAAAGGCAAGCTAAGGGCTGCATCCGGCCCCAGGGTCATAGTTTAGAGACCACTGATTTAAAGGATAGCTGTATGAAATCGTACATACAGTTATGTTACATTATGTCTTGGACAGCTTTCTGCTGAACATAATTTAATGTCACGTGTTCCATTTGAACTTAATGTGGAGCATGTAACATGTTCCATCTCCTGCCGCCTCTCCCTCCCCTCACTGTGACAGCGGAGGGGGTTTTCTTCTCAGATCCACACGCTGTCACAATTTAGAAACAGCACGGCTGTGTGGGGCTCTGCCTACATGCCGCCTTATTCATTTACAGTTTTATGTGAACAAATGAACTACGGGTACCATCAGTCACTGCAGCCGATGGCTTGTAGTTCAGAATCAACTAGGAAATCGCTGATGAGAACCCTTATAGTTTATTCACAAGCCACAGGTGGGCCACAGGTTGTCTAAGCAGTACTCTGAAAAATGTAAACCCCTGCTTCTACCAAGATGAGCACCCCCACAAAGAGACCATGGGGAACGACGGACTGCAGGGAGACCACAGGGAATACTGGTGACCGGTCCTTTGCCTGTACAGCTTCCAGAGTTCAGTTCCTCTATAAATAACACACAGTGGCTTTTTCCTAACACAGTCATGTGCAGTAAGCATTATACGTTATATTCTTCTGGTCATATTGAGCAGCATACTCTGTTTTCCATTTAAAATAAATTGGTATTGAAAATGCATTATTGAATTAAAAGAAAACATGTTTCCTTCTTATCATATTTCAATACAAATTATTAGGTGAAATAAATCCAATTTGCAGTTTAATCTAAATCCATTTATGAAACCTAGTGTTATCTAATTAATTATACATCTGCTATGCAAGTTATTTTTTTTCTGCCGCTTTAATTGCAATATGCAATGCTTGCTGTTTACTATATCAGCACTAGGTGGTGCTAGTGGCTTTTAGAAGCCTGCATGGTTAGACACGAACAATGTTTTTTTTTTATATCTTTTTCAAATCAAAATGATAGCCTACATATCAAAACAGCCTACTGCTTCCAGGATTCTACAAAATATACATTTCACAGACTCACATATTTTTTTTTGTCAGTGTATTTAAAGTGGAAAGTGACACCAGTTGTGGGAAACAGGAGTCAGAAGGTTTCCAGTGACAAAATGATGTCTTTGGTGTAGAGAGGGACATATGGGAACTCTACATTGGCTGGAGGACATATGGCCTATGTGGCTAAAATAAAGACATAAAAGCGAGCAGGTGACCAACATACAGGTAACTTTATACCAGTGAGAAGATGAATGGGGCATTTTCAAAGAAAACATCAATATTACATGCAAGGAGAAGAAGCACGTTTTCAGTGATGTTCCAGCAGGATCGTTTAGATTAGAATGTCTTGCCAGAGGTTCCAACCAGTTCAAAACTGTCTAACTGAAATGTAGTGTTAAACACACTAAATATAACCTATCATCAATTAAAGTGGAACTTAACCCATCAATGTAATGGTTTCGAAAAACAATTACGTTCCCGGATTGCTAACTGTCACATTTGCTTGTGCTCTCAACCAAACTGTCAAACCATCAAATATCTAGTGTCATAACTAATCACATGTGCAGAACCATGTACACTGTAAATACAGTGTATTTACTGCTTGAATTTTGGCTGATTCCAGCAGGTGGCACTGCTGACACCACCAAGTTTGATAAACTTTGATCTTAAAGTGGATGGAGCTGGGCAGAAAATTAAACTTTCTGTTGTGTATAGTCCATAGTATAATGCTAGGGATGCCCCGATACCAGTTATGAGTACCAATACTTTTTTCTCAAGTACTTGCCAATACCAATTACCAATACCTATTTTTAGTGTAATTTGACAGTTTTTTGTGACTAATGAAAAATTATGACAAAAGGAGCAAAACGGTAATATTGTGCCAATGTAGTGCCACATCCAATATTAGAAGCAGAAAAGAAAATATCCCCTATGGTGGATTTTAAAGGCACATATGAGTATAGTTGAAAGAGTATACAGAGTATTTTTAGTACAAAAAAATTATTTATTAGCGATTAAACATAATAGCTAAAATTATACATATGAAAATATGAAAAGATGGAATGTCTAGACAGTTCATGATGTTGTCACCATGTTGTAAGAAAGAAAATATATATGAAGTGCTCTTGCACCCAACGCGTTTCAGAGTACAATCTTTCCCCTTCTTCAGGGAAGTATGAAGAGGAAAATATATTGATAACATATTTAAAGAACAATCAATGTCTGGTAATATAGAGTTATAGAGTTATATTACCAGACATTGATTGTTCTTTAACTATATTACCCCTGAAGAAGGAGAAAGATTGTACTCCGAAATGCGTTGGTTGCAAGAGGACTTCATATATATTTTCTTTCTTACAACATGGTGACAACATCATGAACTGTCTAGACATTCCATCTTTTCATATTTTCATATGTATAATTTTAGCTATTATGTTTAATCACTAATAAATAATTTTTTGTACTAAAAATACTCTGTATACTCTTTCAACTATACTCATATGTGCCTTTAAAGTCCACCATAGGGGATATTTTCATTTCTGCTAATGAAAAATTATTACCGTTTCTTTATAATTATGAAAAACTCTAAGGGTTCACATATGTGTGGGCTGGTTTGCAGTGTGATTTCAAAGCCCCGTCCGGTCCGATTTCATTCAGCAGTTCAGGTGCAATTCCAATGTGAATTGTAGTGTATGAGATTGGAATCTGCACCTGAACCGGACTGAAATCACACAGGACTTTTTTTCAAATCGCACTGCGGCCGGCCTGCACATATGGGAACAGGCTTCAATGAAAAGTCTTTTGGTTTAGCTGTCCCTGCCAGGAGAAGACATTGATTAATGATAAACGCAAGAGAATCCAGCAGGCTGGTTGTACCCAAGTTGATTGATCAGTTCAGATTGTTCAGCAGGAACCGGCCAAGATTTGAACCGTGTATGCCCGGCCTTAGACAACTGTATTTTCCAACCTATGGCAACAGTTCATGGAAGGCATTTTTTCTGTTTCAGCAGGACTTCTTCTCTATGCACAAAGACAGCCTTATAAAGACATGGTTTGATGAGGAGGAACTCAAGTGGCCTGCACAGAACGATGACCTCAACCCTACTGAATACCTTTGGGATGAACTGATTGGGTGCAAGGTCTTCTTGTCCAACATAAGCACCAAAGTTCAGAAACGCTCTTTTGGCTTATTAGACACACATTTCCACGGGCAAACTCAAAATCATCCTCTAGATAAGGTCCGCCTGTTTTTTAGGTGGACTCAATTGGACCCTCCAGTTACCTCTATGGAGCAGCGGATGTAAATGAACTTGGGTCTGCTTACACCCGCCTACATCCAATCTGATCAACAAAAACAAAAAACAAAAGGGGATCCGTTCCTCTCCATCCTGGTGAATCAGATCAGAGGGCAGCCCTATAGAACAGGGCGGGCTGTATTGGTATCTGCTCTGCATAAGCAGAACGGACACAGGTCTGTCACCTGCCTGCTCAGCAAAGCGGATCCGCCCCGTGCGAACGGGGCCTAAATGTGCATTGTCTCTCTTAGATTAAATGTACTGAGAGCGGGAGTTGTAAGGAATTAGGACAATGGCAGTAGATGTGTTATTTTAAACCAAACCAAATAAAAAGTACTAATGTAAATTGGGGAATAAGAGGTTGGAATTTATCCATAGTACCAACAATGATACAAAGTGGTGTTTAGTAAAATAAGCTGTCATGAATCAGCTTATAATAACAGGCTGTGATTTTCCCACCCATTAAATTCCCCCACAGACTGGGACTTTGTATATCGGCTCATGTGATGGGATTATATCCCCTTCTACCTTGGATGTCATTCACTTTACACCATAGAAGCTTACCGAAGCCTATCAAATATCAAAGGCCTTGGGGCCAGCACAGACAAAATCACTGTGACTAAGTCCATTGAAAGATACAGTTGTTCTCCAAAGCAGCAGTTTGGTTCAGGGCAGCCCTACAATAACTCTAAGATGTGATGTTAAGATGTCAAGGAATGAAAGGGAAATGGACAGCAAATGCTTTGTCCTGGTTGTAGGAGACATGTTTGGTCTGCTCTACAGAAAGCTTCATTACATGTACATAGGATGGTTTCCTTCCACACTCCAAAATTATGCTGATAGGTTACTTATCCCGTGCATATGATATAGGGACCTTAGATTGTAAGCTCCTTAAGCTCCTTAAGAATGTAAAGCACTGCCCTTAATTGTCGGCTCTAAAAAATTACTATAATAATAATAATAAACATTTCCACGCGGCTCAGCTGACATTTAACTCCTTACCGCCGGGACTTACCAACCTTTTAAGATGTTGACCAATGACGGAGGCCAGTAGGTGGCTCTGGAATATGTGATCATTGTGATTGGCGGTCATGTGGTCAAGCTCTTATCCTACAAGCTCTCGATCATAAACTGTGAATGGGAGCTGTTGGTGATAGCTGGCCATACTGCTAGAGGTGCCAAGTGAACGCACTCCCAGCGTAGAACAGCCCACCACTGTGATGCCACATACTGTATTGGCAAGAGGAACTGGTGAAATTGACTTTTGTCAAGCTGGTTGTGCTGATGGGCCACTCAAGGCTCGAATTGCAATTTGAGACATGCCGGTTCAGCAGGGACTGGCTGAATTTTGATCCATGTTTGGGAAGGGTGATTATACCAAAGTCAAACCATCAATTGACTTGGGTAGACCCAGCCTGCTGGATTTTTCTACATGCGATTACTGCCAGGGGCTACAGCTGCTAGTGGTAATTATTGTATTTTGCCAGTTGGGAAGGCTCCTCGCACCCCCGCCTGCAGTATACAATAGTGTGGGAGGGATTTCCCCATCAACACTGACTTTGGACTGACTAACCCATGGTGCAAGGAAAGAAAATCGATTCATCTATGGCTTGCCTTATTCATGGGGCCCATGGTGGCTATTTATAATGCAGAGAGTCCCCTCTCTGTAGGATACGCCCATGTTTACTTTACACTGCACCTTTATTTTACACGTCCAACACTGTGTTCTCTGCTTAAAGCTACACAGAAGCTCTGTGATAGGATGAGAGCTCAGTCACATGCCTTTGACGGGTCATATAATCAAGCTCTCCTCCCACCACTTTTTCCTTATTAATTAAAATGAACAGGGCTTTGCCGAACCCTAAAGCCAGCAGAGAATATATGCACATTTATAAAACACAGAGCTGTGCTTTAGCCACATTCACTCTTGGCATTTTTAGAATGCACAGCAAAGCACACAGAAAATGCACATCTCGCTGCGCATTTCGAGAATGCACTGCAAACATGTATCGCGCTTGCAGTGCCATTGTTGATGGCAGTCCAAGTGTGGTTAGCAGACATGCATTTTTCTGCGCACTGAAAAAACACCACGCTCCATCTGCCCGAAAAGGTTCTGGAGCTTCTTTGATGCATATGTCTTCTGTAGGACAGCTCATCCAACTGGATGGGCTGTCCTATGCACAACACGCAAGAAAACGCACAAACAACCTGCAACCGGGAACACACGTTCCCACTATGTGAAGTGTAAATGGGGCCTTTTAAATGATCCTGGGTAGCTTTTTACGGAAAGCACTGGTATGGCCACAATAGGGCCATACTAACTGCTTCATAAATGGGCACCTAAGCATGTTTTTTTTGCCCAAAGGGTAGAGATCATTTAAAATTATACAGATTCGTTTAACCATATTGTACAAAGGGTAATTAAATAAAAAAAAGCAAAGGAAGGCAACCAAAATGAGATCTCTGAGCCCAATTCAGGCCTCTGAAAACCTGTTTTTGAAAGGCTGCTTTGAGTTACCAAACACCATTGCCCTTCTACTGTGTTATTAAAGAATCCCAATAATCTGTTTAATGTCATTTCCATGTACTGCTCTAATGGGGTATTCAGTAATATCTTGTAACAGTAAGCTAAATCATGTTTCCCTGGATTTCTCATCGGTAACATTTGGAGTGACTTATTTTAACAAGCATAAATAATGGGATGTCAGCACTTTGAAATATCCAAGGATAGCACATCATCATAAGATATTACAGGTTCTGCTTTAGTAATTGTCAGATTCTGCCATCAAAAACAGAATCTATCCCGATGTACATGCAGAAAGTAAGCAGTTTTTGACTGCATGTGAAGAAATCCGGAGCACAGCATCTCTCCATCCCTCTCTGTAGGGAAATGCTCATTATAAGGTGAAACAAGAGTCAGGCTGCTGATTCAGCAGATTTGCAGCGAGGTGCTCGATCGGTCTCCTTTAAGCCATGTATCAGAACAGCTGTACACACCTTTCCCAATCTGGAGGCATTATTTAGTGTGCTACAGCAACAGACCTTTAACGGCAAAATGTAAATATCATTAAATAAACAGCCTGCCTGCCAACTATACAGGTTACTCTGATTTTAGCAGACGCAGCTTTTTGACAGCGTGTCTGCAGTTGTCGCCAGATGGCACGAAAGCCCCGGCTCCTCTTTTGATGTGCATGAGTTTGCAAAATGATTGAAATAATTAAAGTCAGGATTAATTAAACCTTCTCTGCCTGGAATGAGGGAAAGGCTTATATCAGTTAAAGTGGCAGTGTCTTCCATCATCTCACCTTCTCTTGACCGTGCAAAGTTTCATTAAAGTTGCTGATTACACAGAAGAGTCATGACTTGCAAGGATGCTAACAAGAGATTTGCCTTCTGACTTCTCATTATAGGGAATATTTTTAGCTCAGCCTACTTGCCAGACAGGTGGTGTCTGCACAGATCACATATGCGTGCACACAGACATGCAATCATATCCCAATTGAAGCAAAACTGGTTCAGCCCTCGTTTGAGCACAGCTTAGAAATCATGCGAATTCATCTGAACTCACACGATTTCAAAGCCGCATTTCAGTCCGACTTTGGGGGGCGACTTGAAAGACATCTGTACGGGTTCATGCACAGATATCTATTGAAATCGCCCTTTAAGTCGTCAAAAAGGAGGACAGGAACTACTTTTGGAAATCAGTGCGCCGCCACAAAGTCGGCGCTGCACCAATTGGGATGCTCCTATTTCCGGCAATAGGCTCCAATGTAAACGGGGGCTTAAATTGGTTCTAAAGCCTTAAGGATCTTTACTTTAATGCATTTTCTACAATAAGGTAAAAAAACCTTTTGTGTCCAGGAACCCCACCTTATACTTACCCAAGTCTGTTCTCAATCCAGCGTTGTGCAAGAGAAAAGTGTCTCTTTTCGCTCTCTCCCACCTTACTGGGCAGATTAATAGCAGTGGGAGCCATTGGTTTCTGTTGCTGTCAATCAAATCTTATGACAAGGGAGAGGGGGGGGGGGGCAGGTCAAAGCCCCACTGTTTATGTCTATGGACCCAGAGCAAACAGATTGCTGGTGGGGTACTCAAAAAGGGGGAGGAGTCAGGAATGCCAACGGAGGACCCCAGAAGAGGAGGATCAGGGCTGCTGTGTGCAAAAGCATTGCACAGAGCAGGTACGTAAGACAAGTTTGTTATTGGAAAAAAATGAAAGGTTTAGAATCACTTTAAATGACAACAATCTTGGTATGACCATGGGCACCAAAACAACACTACCTATATGAAGGAAGCCTCTGCCTGATTTGATTGACTCCTAACCTACCATTCAGTGATATGCAATCCAAAGAAGGGGCACAAACAACTTCTTTGAGAAAAAGACATTGAGATAACTTGGTGACATGAAAACAGCAATATGGACAATATGATTCCAATGTGGAGACAGGCAAATAATAGAGGCCAGGCAGGCAGCCAATATACATGAGACCCAGTACTCACCAGCCTTCCTTGCCAGATTAGGTCATACACTCTGTAAAGTTGTCTTTTTATGTTGTACTTTAGGTTACTAGCCTCTTCTTTATATATTTACATGTATGATACTAATGTGAAAAAATGAACTATACTCAATACACTTTTTTACATTGTGATCTTAAAACAGGCTTGACATCCCTAGAAAGCAAACAATGATCAACTAGTGTTTTTATGTTAGAGCTATCTGAGCTAGTTATATAACACTCTCTAGGTCTATGAGCCATAAGGATCTTACATTAGGTTACCTTTTGATCTGGAATAGACCTGGGGCACAGCTGTTAAATATTACTCATATTGTATCTCTCAGTACTAGACAAAGCATCACACTTCATGTTCTGCTGCCCCTTAGGATATGTAACCTACCTCTGGCTCTCAAATGTGTTTGAAGTAGACACATCGCAGGGTGAAGTTGGCAGTCTACTGTGACACAAGTTGACCTCTACACAATAAATGTGTAATTACTTGGAGAGAAATGTGCATCTTGAATCACCATAGGTAACCTAATTCTAGACCAACCTGAGCATTACTTGTGAAGATCAGGCTATGTATGGCTTAAATGTAATGTTGAAAGCACTAAAGAACAAGTCCAGCTAAATGTGATTACTATCGGGTATAAAAATTACTTGGATAACCTTCACAAACACTACACATTTTTCTACTTGTAAAATAATTTCTAGATGTAAGCACTGTGTTTGGCTGAGATGGTAAAAATATGGTGAATCTGATTTATTATACTAAGAAGGGTATATATTATTATGTACACTGACCTGTAAATGGACATAATCATAATCTTCCATCCAGCCACTCTCGTTGTTTTCATACTGCCCTTCCGGAGATTCTTCTGCTATAAACTTGGGTGGAGATGGCAAAGGCCTTGACTGTATACTTGCCTTTTCCGTGTGTCCCGTTTGACCAACAGACAAATTATTATTGTTATTAGGCAAATGATTGCTATTGTCCTGCCCAGATTGGGACTCTCCTAATGAAAGTTGCTGCTTGGTCCTTTTAAAGAGCAAAGAAGCATTTCCATGTAGAAAAGAAGCCAACTGTTTGGTGTCATCTGGTATCCCTCTGGAATACATGACAAAGCGATCAAGGTCATCCGTAGCGCCCGTCTTGCTGGCTACCAAAACATTCAAGGCCCAATTACAGCTATCCAATGCCTGACTGTGCTTAAGCAGTTGTTGGTAAATATCTTCCATCTTCTGTAATTGCTTGCTAAGCTTTACATGCAGAGTCCGATCAGATGCTTGTGTTGAGTTTACAACCGCTCCTCTGGCAAATTCCAGCAAATCTTTAACTGTGGCTTTCACCCCTTCCACTGCAGCCTGGATGCTTTGTGTATTGGCTTCCATCTGCTCCGGACTTCTCCAAGTACTGCTGATGAAGGACATCAAATAGGAGATGGAACTATTAACACCATGCTGTAACTTTACCAACATTTCCATGGCAGCTTCTAAATCAAGATTCAGCTCTTTCCCTGCAGTCTTTGGTTGAACAGAAGATTCTTTCACTGGAATTGTATCAAGGGAAGATGTGGAAATATTGCTTCTGGTGCTACCTGTGCTGGAGGCAGACAGCCTTTTAAAGCTTCCAGCCAGTTCATCAACAGCTTTGACCTCCCTATCTACCTGGGGAGGAACATCATATATATAATCCGAATCAGTCTCCAGTGAGGCTTTTCCTCCATGGAACTCTCTCGGAACATCATAAACATCATGGAAATTTTGTTGTCCAACAGGTTTCCTTAAGCTAGGGGGGACATCATATATCTCCTGGGAAAATGACGAGTCATTGCCCTTAACAGCAGCAGGAGGAATATCATAGATATCTTCAGGGATGTATGGCTCAGGATCATGGATGTGACTAGGAGCCTGGGGTGGCATTTGCATTTTCTGGTTGGAGAAAGCAGGCGGGAAATCATATGTTTCTTCTCTTTGAGGGCCATCTGGAACATCTTTACTCACGGAAGGTGGAATATCATAAATCTGCAAGAATAAAGGGGTAATGTTATGATGTTACTGATGCTTCACAACTAGTTGACAATGACTTCAAACTTCACTGCAATGAGTTAAGAAATATTATTATTATTATAGAAAAATGTCACAAATCTGGTGATGAATTGCTTTAAAAGCAGCCTATCAGATATATTATTTCATTAGCATGTAACCTGCTAATGATAATCCAGTTCTACATGATTACCTTAATTCCTCTTTTAGAATTCTTTGCTATACACATGTAAAGGTTACTACTTGAAATGCCTGATTCTTCCTTAGATTAACAAAACATGGTTCATGACCAAAACTAAAATTCCTCCCTACAAGTTGCCCAAAACAGACCCATAAAACTACTTCCGGGTACCCCCTGCTCCCTCTGTGCGGCGTACCCTGCGTAGGTATGTGCCTTTTCTGGGCCTGCTGCCCCTCACCAGGCCCAACACCCTACAGGCTTTGACCTGTCTGTTGAGGAACACACACCCTAATTGCATTTTTTTTGTGGTACGGGGGTGAAATTTGGACCTTGCTGTCCCATTTCTATACTCGTAGAACTCTTGGTACCCTTAATAGTTTACTGATGCAATATCTGACATGCTCCCCGTGTTGCAAATTTTGTGATCCATCATACCTTTTTACACTATGGACATCGTACAACCGTTTTGTATGTTAAAAAACTTCAATAAATACGATTGAAACAGAAAACTACTTTCAGGTACTCATGTATGTACCACCTTTTCTATCACAACACTCGATCAACATACCCAGCTAGGGCTGTTCTGTGACAATCAAGGGTCAATTTTAAAGAAAGCGGAACCTTATGTAGAAATAATTAACTAAAGAATTTATAGCACAGAATATATGAATATGCAGTACCACAATGGTTTTTCCTAGTGATCACCAAAAAAACTGTTGGATGGGATAGCTAAAACAGGAAGCCGCCACATTTAATGTCTCTAATGCATGTGAAGCCTCTTCCTATATAAATATAGACAGTGGCTGGGGGGAGGCTGATGACAGGGGATAATGTAGTCAAACCAAGATATAAACCCAGCATGGGGCAAAGAAATTAGTTCCCAAAAATGAAAGGCTTCTGTATTTGGTTACAAACTAAGCAAGGATGAGAAGAACCTATTCTTAGAGACCTTAATTGCAGCTTAGGGGCTCCCGGTCAGGCGTCCAAAGTCCAGTGAGGTAGAAGCCATTAGGTGAGTGCAGACTGGAAGTGAGACCATCTAGATCATGGGTGCTCAACCTGTGGCCCTCCAGCTGGTACTACAAGTCCCATCATGCCTCAGCCTTTAGGAGTTATGTTTTGTAATGGTCAGCCTGGCAATGCCTCATGGGACTTGTAGTTCTGCAACAACTGGAGGGCCACAGGTTGAGCACCCATGGTCTAGACTCAGGATACACTATTAAGATAGAAGGGTATTCCCACAGCCCACACCTATCCGGCCATTCCATTATGAAGTAAAAGCAACCTAAGCTCGCTCCATCAGAAGCCATGCCCCCAATGTTTCGCCCCACCCCCAGGGCTTAATCATGGATTGAGTCCCGGGGCAGAGACGAAACGCATTGAAGCGTGGCTTCAGATGGAGCAGCTGAGGCTGCTTTTACTTCATAATTACATGGCTGGATAGGTGAGCAGTTGCAGGAATACCCTTCTATCTTCATAGTATAACCTATTTTGACTAATTCTATTTGAAAAATGACTACTCACTTTTCCTTTTTATGTATGCAATAATCCACCACCTTCCAAGCCCACAAAGAAACCAAAATAGTACAGTTTCTGGGGCCAACATCCTGGATGCCTTAATCTACTGCTGACCCTGGGAAGAAATATACGTTGAATAAAAATGATTACTGCTTTAAAGAGCTCTGTGGTCAGATACCATATTCCTGATTCATAACCATGTAGTGACTCACCAACTGTAGGAGGAAAGCAAATAACTGAGTCAAATTCTTGGTTTTAATGAATACTGATTCCATGCTTCATGTTAAGTATTAATGTCAGATGATGACAGATCACATCACCAAACCTACATTTTAGAAATGTAATTTTTGTGTTGCAAAAGTACATGTGGCCTTTCAGTTAATAAAAAAAACTTGAGGCACAACCAAGTAAAGCACAAAGAATCCGTTACAGATGTGATCTGTTAGGTCAACAAAATGTACCAGCACTCATGTATTGAGGGGGCCTACCTAAAAATGAATCCCTCACACTATATATAATGTGATAGATCAAATCTGAAACTACATCTGACCAAGTGTGGAGTAGTCTTTGTTGGTGGTGATCGGCTGCTGGACAATGGCAGTAGATCACATGCCCCCCATACCTGGAAGAGCCGTGTTTTCTTATCAGGCAGTGGCAGAGGCTGGAGTGACATGAAAGCACTGGAAAGGTGAGCAGAATTGGGGTGAGCCTTTAGAAACGCTGGCACTGAGTCCTAAATGGACAAGGTGACCATGTCTCCTTGTAAAAAGTAAGCTAAAGCTGGCTAAAGCTGGCTATACACTAGTAGATTTTCAAACCTTTGTACGAACATTTGTATGAAAAATTTTCAAATATTTGATGACTGGACGACTGTTGTTAGAAAGTACTTAAAAATTGTGTTTGCTCTTAACATTCCTTTTTTGGAAGGCTTGCAATTTTCTGAATGAAAACTACATGTACTGTTCCGAATTCATTCGAGAAAAAGTTTCCATCCTGCTTCTTCAAATTTTCCTGTCACTGTGGTCAAAAAAGAATGTTGATTTGACTCCACTAACAATTAGAAAATCACACAAACGCTCTTAAAACGAAAAAAAAAAAATTCAAATGAAATTCTACTAATTTATAGTCAGCTTATTCCACTTTTGTAGGCATTGTCAGTTCAGCCATTATTTATAATTTTTGCTATATGGCATGGATTGAGCAAATTGGCATCTTCCAGTGGCATTAGGTGACTGCGCACAATGCTGCTCAAGTTGCCCATCAATTCAGTGTCCAATTGTGCTCATTGGCTAATCTCTAAATCACACTAGATTTAAGCTAGCCATAGATGGATCAAATCATTCCCTCATCAACACATTTGAGAGATTTTCTTTCCTTCCACCTGTGGGGGTGGAAGGAAAGAAAATCAAATCATCTATGACTTGCCTTAAAGCTGAGTTCTGCCCCCTCCAGAAAAAAACACATACAGCAGCTGCTGACCTTTAATATTAGGACACTTACCTGTCCTGGATCCCAGCAATGTCCGCACCCCAGCCAATGTTTTCATTGGCTCTCGGGTGCTGCAGCTGCCATTGTCTGTAAGGAAGACCGACAGTTTCACAGGCGGTTCCCTACTGCGCGTGCGCAAAGCACCCTGAATTGCCCAGGGGTGGGGGAAGGAGAGCCAAACTTTCGAGTGATCGCGGGTACTCCTAGAAGTGGGGACAGGTACTTGTTAATGCAGGTAACCACCCCCCGGCACCGGAGGGGGCAGATGTCATATAAGCAGAGCTTCCACTTTCAGCTGGAATTCTGCTTTAAGCTGGCCATAGATGAATCAATTTTCTTTCCTGTAACCATAGGATGTAGGAAAGAAAATCTCTCGATTTCCCCATTTACACAGTTAGCCATTGTGTTCTCTCAGTGCGGGGGGCGGAACGTCTGGGGGAGAACACACAGTTGCCGCTTACAATAATCATATGTAAAATCCGACATGCTGATTGTACCTAAGTTGTTTGATCGATCAATTGGGTACAACCAGCCTACCTATTCATGGTTTGAATCTCAGCCGGTCCTTGCTGAACGACCAGATTTGAATCGTCTATGAGCAGCTTTATAAAAAAAAGCATCTAAATTGAATTAAGATAGCAAAAGTTGGAAGGAGAAGTGTTTTCTCATATAAACTAAAGAAAATTGGAATTGGAATAACTGTTAGAGGCAACACTTTCCTTCCAGCGTTTTGTTTTGTCCATCAGGCTTTCCATCCGCTATCCCCGGAGTGAACAGGGCTCTGTTCTGCCTATGCATACAATCTGAAGATTAAACACTGCAGACAATAAGTCTGGGAAGGTCCAGAGTGCAGCAGCAATGAATAATTGCAGTACATTTACTTAATGAAATCAGTAAGCAAATGATTCCTCTTGAGGACTGGTGCACCAAAATGATTAATCTATTCTATAACATCCCATGAATATAAATACATTACCTGTTAGAAGTATACATCTTTTGATGTTGTTTACCTGGAAACCAAACCATAGGCTCATTCATTCGTTTTACTTCTTTTATAAACACCTCTGTGATTTACACGACTACGCAGAGACGGGTAACATAGTATTACGTAGCAGATCAGTCCTATGTGTCTCTAAGACAGTCACATACTTCACAAGGTATAGATGCTTGATAGTTAAAGTGGAACTTTACCCATAACAGTATGATAAAAAATAATGTTCTTTAGTAAGGTACATACATTCCAAATTAATCATTCTGCTACCACAATTATGCCCCGTACACACGGTCGGACATTGATCGGACATTCCGACAACAAAATCCTAGGATTTTTTCCGACGGATGTTGGCTCAAACTTGTCTTGCATACACACGGTCACACAAAGTTGTCGGAAAATCCGATCGTTCTGAACGCGGTGACGTAAAACACGTACGTCGGGACTATAAACGGGGCAGTAGCCAATAGCTTTCATCTCTTTATTTATTCTGAACACGCGTGACACTTTGTGCGTCGGATTTGTGTACACACGATCGGAAATTCCGACAACGGATTTTGTTGTCGGAAAATATTAAAGCCTGCTCTCAAACTTTGTGTGTCGGAAAATCCGATGGAAAATGTGTGATGGAGCCTAAACACGGTCGGAATTTACGACAACAAGGTCCTATCACACATTTTCCGTCTGAAAATCCGACCGTGTGTATGGGGCATTAGTGTGTGCTATAACTTGCCTCCAGCACTGCTCCCGTTTCTTCTTGCTGGAGGCTGCCATTTTGCTGAAGCCCACAGCCCCTGAACAGCAGTAAATCTTAAAGCGGAACTAAACCCTTCGATTTAACGGTTTTAAATAAATCCTAAAATGCGGGGATTGTAACTGTCACATTTGATTGTGTCCTCAACCAACCTGTCAAACCATCAAATGGTTGGTATCATAACTGATCACATGTGCAGCACCATTGCAGTTGCAGGTCAAACAGAAACAGCTTCCTTGGCTGTAAAAGATAGGAGGGTTTAATTCCGCTTTAAAGAAGAACTCTGTGAAAAACTCTGTGAAAAACGTTTATTCTCCCGTGCAATGGGGCTGTGTTTGCACTGCATAGGTTAACTGCTTGCTTTGTCTAGGGGCGCAAAGAAAAGCTACACTTACCCGATCCTTCGATCCTGGAAAACCACGCTCCCCTGTGTCCAGCAGTAGACTGTTCCTGCCATCCTCATGTTCAGAGGTGGTCTATTGGTGTGATGATGTCAGGAAAAGTCCATTCACAAGATCGCTAGCCTGCGGGGGGCTGGAGCAGCAGGCTCCAGTCTCTGTTCTGCAATCCCCTAGACAAAAATGAACAGTTAACCCATGTGGTGCGGGCACAGCCCTTGTGCATGGGAAAATACATTTTTTGCAGGGAGTTCTTCTTTAAAGCGGAACTTCAGTCATTTTTTCAACTTTCCGTCTATTAAATCTTCTGCCCTTGTTATTTTAACTTTGGATAGTAAAACATTTTTTTTCTGCCAGTAAATACCTTATACAGCCCACTTCCTGTTTCTTGTCTGGTAAAAAGCCTAGGCTTATGACATCATGCACAGCTCTCTCTCTCACTCTTGTGAGAGTTTGCCAGGAGGGGAGAAGGGATGAGTCATAAGAGGGCTAATGAAAGCTGCAGGGCTCTGTGTGTCTGTGTAAATCCATGAAGTGAACAGGCAGACGCTTCAGCTGCCCACAATTAAAATGGATACAGCCAGACTCAGTGGAGGGAGATTTCTGCAGCATATTTGGTGCAATATCGCATGTGGCCAGATACAGAATCACGGTATATATAAAATAATATGCAAAGTGGTTGGAGGGAAGCTTCAGAATGGCAAAGATGTTTTTATTACAAATTATGTGAGCAGAGTGCAGTTCCTCTTTAAAGTGTTACTAAACCCAGGACCCAGCTTTCACTATATCTGGTCTCCCACAGTACACAGAACATGGAAATGCAATTATTTTAGTAAATATAAATTGCTAAACACCTTTTCTCATCAGCATTATATAGCAGCCTTGTGACTTCTATCAGAGACTGGTTAAAGCTTGTAGGAGGGGCTTTCATTCTACTCTGACCGTTCTATGAGGCTGCAGGACCCCTGACTCTCTGTCTGGACAGTGCCGATTGGCCCTGTGCTGATTTACACAATGGGCAGGATTAACGCTTTAGGTTTCACAGTGAGTATAACAAGCATGCTTTACTGCATATACAGACTGATTTTACTATTGTGGGTTTAGTAACGCTTTAAGGCTGTCAGCAGATTGGCCTCTACAAATTTGGCAGTGCCTAAAAATAGAGAGCAACTGAGCATGTGCAGAGCAGGGTGAGACAATGTATTACTGGATTTTAACAGTATAGGCTCTTATTTTTATTGTTTTACATAGCTATACCTGCCAAAGGGGCCATCCTGAAGTGATCTATCAGGACTTCATTTTCTGACTAAAGTTCCACTTTAATGCCCTGTACACACGGTCGGACTTTGTTCAAACATTCCGACAACAAAATCCTAGGATTTTTTCCGACGGATGTTGGCTCAAACTTGTCTTGCATACACACGGTCACACAAAGTTGTCGGAAAATCCGATCGTTCTAAACGCGGTGATGTAAAACATGTACGTCGGGACTATAAACGGGGCAGTGGCCAATAGCTTTCATCTCTTTATTTATTCTGAGCATGCGTGGCACTTTGTCTGTCGGATTTGTGTACACACGATCGGAATTTCCGACAACGGATTTTGTTATCGGAAAATTTTATAGCCTACTCTCAAACTTTGTGTGTCGGAAAATCCAATGGAAAATGTGTGATGGAGCCTACACACGGTCGGAATTTCCGACAACAAGGTCCTATCACACATTTTCCGTTGGAAAATCCGACCGTGTGTACGGGGCATTAGAGTGTATTTATAAAACATTCGTTGGACGAATGTCAGAAGCATTCGTGAAAGCTGAATGAAATGTCCACATATTTTTCCTATTGGGTCATTTTCTGTATTGTCAGTTCAATCCATTGGTCAAAATGCAGTACGGTTTTCTGAAATACCTCAATGAGAAAATATACTGATACAGGAATTAATCGATCAGAAAAAATACAGGGAAATTTTGTTCAGCTTGCACGGAAAGCTTCTGATGTTCGTCCAACAAAGGTGTTATAAATTATTATTTGAAAAGTTCAGAATAAAGTTTGAACAGTAATATTACAAAAAAGGGCCTGTTGTATGAATGTTATTTGTGGTGATGAGCTAAGATTTGGGCTGAACCTAGTTGAGCCCAAACCCGCGAGAAACTGTCACATGACAGCAAGCCGCTGCCCATCGAGCTACGGCTGGGGAATTCCCTGCCCCACATCATGAGTAACAAAGGATTGGGGATGCTGGTGGCATCATTGACCTATTATGGTCATATTTGGATAATGTCATTGACCAAATCCGGTCATGTGTCCCCACCACCCCTGCCCCTTTGTCATTGACCAAATCCAGTCATGTGTCCCCACCACCCCTGCCCCTTTGTCATTGACCAAATCCGGTCATGTGTCCCCACCACCCCTGCCCCTTTGTCATTGACCAAATCCGGTCATGTGTCCCCACCACCCCTGCCCCTTTGTCATTGACCAAATCCAGTCATGTGGCCCCACCACCCCTGCCCGTTTGTCATTGACCAAATCCGGTCATGTGTCCCCACCACCCCTGCCCCTTTGTCATTGACCAAATCTGGTCATGTGGCCCCACCACCCCTGCCCCTTTGTCATTGACCAAATCTGGTCATGTGTCCCCACCACCCCTGCCCCTTTGTCATTGACCAAATCTGGTCATGTGGCCCCACCACTCCTGCCCCATTTTTGCGTGCAACTGCAGGATGGGGAATTCGCTGTCCGCGGCAGATTGGGCCGGCGGCCTGCTATCATGCCACAGCTTCCCATGGGTTCAGGACAAACCTTAGCTCATCACTAGTTATTAGTAACAATTGAAGGTAATTACCCACAGCCACCGGTCGGAGACAAATTTGCAGGGATGGTTTGACTCTGACTGATGACTAATGGAAAATAGCTCCAGTTTTTAACATAAAAATGTCAATACATCATCCATAAGAAGTTTGTTATAAGCTTAATGGAGGGACTGGGAAATTTTATAAATCCATATAATGTATATAACATAACAGCATCAATTCACAAAGCCATATGAGTTATGTTCATTATTATCTCATAGATCCTGCATCAAAAATTCAGTTCACACAAGTAGATAGATACTGAATTAATTTAAATTTATTAACTTTCCACATGAAATGAACATGCAATCTCTATTTCTCATGAATCAATATTTTATAGATTGTTCTTTTTATCCCCCTCTAAGCAGATAGCGCACAGTAATGACAATTCTGCAGTATAAGACGTTGGTAAATCGACACGAAATGTATTTTTCTGCTGGTACTCAGTAAACATTTATTTTATAGACGACTTCCACAAAACGTTAATTTTTATAGGGTATGACATTTATTTCATTATGGCTTTGCCTTTAACCAAAAGACCAATTTATCTGACAAGACAGCAGTGGTGTATTTTGTAGTTGGTGTAGAATTGCTGTCTTATAGTAGTACTAATGACGTTTGTCCTGAGGATTGAAGCTCTAAAGCCTCGTGCACACGGTACAATTGTTGGCCAACCAAGCGTCTGATTTTTGTCAAAAGGGCGTGTGCCAGGATCTTGTCGTGCCACAAACACAAACGTAGTGACGTACTACGAGGAATTTCAGCTCTTGAGCGCCACCCTTTGGGCCCCTTCTGCTAATTTCATGTTTGGTGGGCATTGGTTCTGAGCATGCGTGTTTGTACTTTCGACTTTTGTGTGACGGATTTGTGTGCTGACCATATGAAAATCTGACGTCAAACCGCTGTCTGTGGAAAATTTACTAGCCTGTCATCTAAGATTTGTTGGCGGAAAATTGGACAATTGTCAAAAGGAGTATACAGTGGAACCTTGGTTTATGAGTAACGCGGTTAACGAGCGTTTTGAAAGACAAGCGTTTTGAAAGACGAGCAACTTTTTTTTTTAAATTCTGACTCGGATTGCGAGTGTTGTCTCGCAAAATGAGCAGAATTCAAGCTAATGGAGTGTGCAATACTGCATTTGGCCAAAGGTGCGGGGGCGACACTCGGAATGGTTCTGAGCCATTCGGAAATACTCGGAATGACTCGGAAATACTCAGAAACAATCGGTTCCCGAGTGTTTCCGAGCCTTTCCGAGTTCGGCCGAGCTGTCCCCGAGTATTTCCAAGGCTCTCCGGCACCCCCCCACCTCTGGCCACATGCGGTATTGCATGTAATAGAAGTCAATGCAGAACAAATTGTCTTTGTTTCCACTGACTTCTATGGGGAAACTTGCTTTGATATGCGAGTGCTTTGGATTATAAGCATTCTCCTGGAACGGATTATACTCGTAATCCAAGGTTCCACTGTACTAATGGTAAGATTTTAGGACAACAGTCTGTCAACAGACTATCTCCTTCCAACAATCAAACCATGTGTACAAGGCTTAAGGCTGGGTTCACACTATTGTGAATTGGATACGGGTTTCTCCGCATCCAATTCGTATAGCAGGAGATTGTCTCTCTATGGAGATGGTTCACACATCTCCAGGGCTGCTCCGGTGCAATCTGCACAGGAGCCCTGTGTGTCTTTGGGTCCATTTCAGGTCCGAATTCAGCCAAAAATCCGGGCTGAAATCGGAACCTGAACCGGTGAATGGAGATGCACCGGACTGCCAGCTGCAAGCTGCTTCGTGCTCTTCGTGCCAAAAATTCAGTCCAAGGCTGGCCAAACATACGACCAGTGGAGTTAATGAAAAAAAAAGAAATAATCTGATTCCCCCATCCACACATTTGAGGTGGATGGGGGATTCTTTCCTTGTGTAGTATTGGATTCTTAAATTCTGACGGTAGGGAGCCTTCCCCGTCGTCAGACTACAATGATTAGTGTTGCCGGCTATAGTCGGTGGCACTGATCATTCGGGAAAAACCCAACAGGATGGTTGTACACAAGTCGATTGATAGGCTAACTTGTGTACAACCAGCTAGCCCATATATGAATCAAAACTTGGCTGGGCCCTGCTGAACCGGCCAAATTTCAACCCATTTACAGTAAGGCCGGCTTTAGTCTTGGTCACCTCTCTTGATATAGTGGGCCTCAAATCCAGCTACTGACATCACCACAGGGCTGCATATATTTACTAAGGTAAAAAGAAAATAGTGACGCTAGCAGGGTCTCAAACTGGCAGCCCACCAGCTGTTGGGAAAATACATGTCCCTTGAAGAATTTGTCCTCCAGATGAAGCCACGAGGATGGTGGCTTAACGCGTGGAGGTGGAGCTTGGCGGTCATTTACGTAAGACTTGTTGGATTTATATGCTGTTTTTTATAAATGTGAGTGTAATTTATGGAGCTGGGGTGGTGAGGTTTCTTTCCACTTAACATCTGGTACTGCACTATCGGAAGTACTTTTTATTTTCATGCCGGTTTGGAGTTGCTGGTGAACTTCATGGAGGCATTCTTAAAGGAGAAGTGTACAGAGTGCAGAGTGGGTTTGACACCTGCAGGGTCTTTATGAGAGCCATTGGAGATCAATGTGGAGCCATCTGCTGATGGGAATCATTTTGAGCTATAAGCGTGTTTGACCCTTTAAGGGTCTATTAAGGAGGTGAGCGTCCATTGCACCACGGATTGTCATTTGGTTTATGAAGCACATTTATTCACATTGAAGCTTTTATTGCAATTTTTTTTTCATAAGAAGACTTTATTTTTTTTATTATTATTTTTCATATGCATTTATGTTTCATTACAACTTTATTGTTTTTGGACTTGGATTTGTAATTAGCACTCTATCAACATTTTGACACGGTTTTTATTACATAAATTTCAGAAGCTCTATCACACTTCATACATCATACTCATGAGGCATTGCAAGGCTGACAGTTACAAGCATGACTCCCACAGGCAGAGGCATGATGGGACTTGTAGTTTCGCAACAGCTGGATGGCCACCAATTTGAGACCCCTGCGCTAGAGGTATGGGACGTAATCGAACCATACAATAATGATCACAAAAAAATATTTAAAAAAATATATATATAAAACTAAGAGTCTATTGTTAATAAGTCCATGTTGTGAATTGGCTGTGGTCAACACCACAAGCAGCACACTTACAGTGGATATAAAAAGTCTACACAGCCCTGTTAAAATGTCAGGTTTCTGTGATGTAAAAAAAATGAGACAAAGATAAATAATTTCAGAACTTTCTCCACCTTTAATGTGACTTATAAACTGTACAACTCAATTGAAAAACAAACTTAAATCTTTTACGGGGGGGGGGGGGTAAAAATAAAAAACTAAAATAATGTGGTTGCATAAGTGTGCACACCCTCTTATAACTGGGGATGTAGCTGTGTTCAGAAGTTCAGAATTAAGCAATCACATTCAAACTCATGTTAAATAGGAGTCAGTACACACCTGCCATCATTTAACTTGCCTCTGATTAACCCCAAATAAAGTTCAGCTGTTCTAGTAGGTCTTTCCTGACATTTTCTCAGTCGCATCCTACAGCAAAAGCCATGGTCTGCTGAGAGCTTCCAAAGCATCAGAGGGATCTCATTGTTAAAAGGTATCAGTCAGAAGAAGGGTATAAAAGAATTTCCAAGGCATTAGATATACCATTGAACACAGTGAAGACAGTCATCGTCAAGTGGAGAAAATATGGCACAACAGTGACATTACCAAGAACTGGACGTCCCTCCAAAATTGATGAAAAGACAAAAAGAAAACTGGTCAGGGAGGCTGCCAAGAGGCCTACAGCAACATTAAAGGAGCTCCAGGAATATCTGGCAAGCATTGGCTGTGTGGTACATGTGACAACAATCTCCCGTATTCTTCGTATGTCTGGGCTATGGGGTAGAGTGGCAAGATGGAAGCCCTTTCTTACAAAGAAAAACATCCAAGCCCGGCTAAATTTTGCAAAAGCACATCTGATGTCTCCCTAAAGCATGTGGGAAAATGTGTTATGGTCTGATGGAACCAAGGTTGAACCTTTTGGCCATAATTCCAAAAGATATGTTTGGCGCTGCACATCACCAAAAGAACACCATAACCACAGTGGTGGCAGCATTATGCTTTGGGGCTGTTTTTCTTCAGCTGGAACTGGGGCCTTAGTCAAGGTAGAGGGAATTATGAACAGTTCCAAATACCAGTCAATATTGGCACAAAACCTTTAGGCTTCTGCTAGAAAGCTGAACATGAAGAGGAACTTCATCCTTCAGCACTTCATCTTTCAGTATGGCAACGACCCAAAGCATACATCCAAATCAACAAAGGAATGGCTTCACCAGAAGAAGATTAAAGTTTTGGAATGGTGCAACAAGTATATGAAATCAGTTTGTAATAAAAGTGTCCTCCCTCCTTGCTATCCTAACTCTACATTTAAGCTCCGGATGGAGTGAAATGTGCCAGTGGGCAGAGCAGCAGGTGGAAAAGCTTTTGTAGCGAAAAGTATTAATATTATTTCATAGCAGGCTTTTATGATAGAGAGAGAGACTTCTTTTTTGGTTGAAATGCTATGATTGTCGAGCAGGTAACAGACTACTTGAGGTAAGTGTCTATCAGCCAGTGGAGTGGGAGCTAGAGTACGTAGTTTGTGAGAGATCACTTTCCAGTACAACCCCTTTACAAATCAATGTTTCCAAAATTGTGTTCCTACAGCTCCCTTAAAATGTATTTGTACCAACTTTGATATTTTTCTCAGCAAGATCCAATATAAAAGAAAGAAAAAAAAAAAAAAATATATATATATATATATATATATATATATATATATATATATATATATATATATATATATATATATATATAAAGGAATGGACAGCACAGGAAATATGATAGTGGGACAAAAATAAATGAACTACTGTAAGCTTTTCTAAATAACATTTTCCTTCACTGTCTTGAGTAAGCACCTAGGTAGCAAACACACAAGTCTACCATCTGCAGGGGCCCAAAGGGCCACACAATAAGTGCCAAAGGGCTGCTGGTTGGACACCAGGACTCGAAGATATCATCTTGCTTCTACTTACCATTAAGTGAGACTGTAACTGCTCCTGCATGTTTTTTTCCACGCTGGGAGGGATGTCATATATCTCTTGGGTTTGTTCTCGGCTGAGAGGGCCTTTTACTGCCATTGGTGGAATGTCATAAACCTGAGAAAACCCAGAAAGCAGTTAGATTCATTACAATAACAAGACTTTCTAAATGTAAAATTCCATAAAATGTTATTGCAATGTCCCTCTGAGGACAAGATGTGTGATCTTTACAAATCCAAGAGTGGAAAGGTTGTAATTGTCTATAACATTGGATTATCTTCAGGTACAATTATTGTTATTAAACCATTGGGATATTTTCATAGCCCTGTGCAGTGATGTGAGTGTTGTTGACACTGTAACCCTTCCTTCTATGTTATCTACATTAAAGTGGCATTGAAATGGCCTCTTTTGTCATAAATGCCTCCCTCTGCCTGTCAGCAGTAATGCAAGCTGAGTCGCATGTGTAGCTCAGACCACATTTATGGCACCCGCTCTGCGCCGTGGTGATGTGACTCCTTTGTGCATGCATGGGAGTGATGTCATCGCGGCCCAGCCATTTAGGCAGCCGAAGAGGCGAAACCCATAAGTAAACATGGCAAAGATGGAATTGTCAGGACCAGTGCTAAAGGGCGCTGTTTGACAGGTAAGTCTGTCATAATGTATATGCAGTGCATAGTAGCATATCATGACCATAGGTGTGCACGCAGGGTGTGCCAGGCACACCCTAATTTGGGGGTCGGCAACACATTGATCATGATCTACCTGTTGATTGCGGGAAGGTGTCGGGTAGACTGCTATCCTTCCCAATCACTCACTGTGTTCATTCACAATTGAAAAATAGTAAACTATTAGAAGTGCCACGGAGAGGAGGGGGAGAGGAGCGAGGCTTTGTGTGCCCGCATCGCTGGACTGTGGGACAGGTGAGTGTCTAATTATTTAAAGTCAGCAGCTACACTTTTTGTAGCTGACTTTTAAATGGGCGGAACTCCGCTCTATTGTCTAAACCGGCAACAAAAGTAAGTACACCCCAAGTGAAAATTAACCAAATTGGGCCCAATTAGCCATTTTCACTCCCCGGGGTCATATGACTCATTAGTGTTACAAGGTCTCAGGTGTGAATAGGGAGCAGGTGTGTTAAATTTGGTGTTATCGTTCTCACTCTCTCCTACTGGTCACTGGAAGTTCATGGCACCTCATGGCAAAGAGCTCACTGAGGATCTAAAAAAAAAGAATCGTTGCCCTACATAAATATGGCCTAGGCTATAAGAAGATTGCCAAGACCCTGAAACTGAGCTGCAGCACAGTGGCCAAGACCATACAGCGGTTTAACAGGAAAGGTTCCACTCAGAACAGACCTTGCCAAGGTCGACCAAAGAAGCTGAGTGAACGTGCTCAGCGTCATATCCAGAGGTTGTCTTTGGGAAATAGCCGTATGAGTGCTGCCAGCATTGCTGCAGAGGTTGAAGGGGTGGGGGGGTCAGCCTGTCAGTGCTCAGACCATACGCCGCACATTGCATCAAATTGGTCTGCATGGCTGTCATCCCAGAAGTAAGCCTCTTCTAAAGATGATGCAAAAGAAACCCCACAAACAGTTTGATGAAGACAAGCAGACTAAAGACATGGATTGCTGAAACCATGTCCTGTGGTCTGATGATAAACTTATTTGGTTCAGATAGTGTAAAGCGTGTGTGTGTGTGGCAGCAACCAGGTGAGGAGTACAAAGACAAGTCTGTCTTGCCTACAGTCAAGCATGGTGGTGAGAGTGTCATGGTCTGCATGAGTGCTGCCGGCACTGGGGAGCTACAGTTAATCGAGGGAACTGTGAATGCCAACATGTACTGTGACATACTGAAGCAGAGCATGATCCCCTCCCTTCGGAGACTGGGCCACAGGGCAGTATTCCAACATACCGACCCCAAACACACCTCCAAGATGACCACTGCCTTGCTAAAGAAGCTAAGGGTAAAGGTGATGCACTGGCCAAGCATTTCTCCTGACCTAAACCCTATTGATCATCTGTAGGGCATCCTTAAACGGAAGGTGGAGGAGTGCAAGGTCTCTAACATCCACCAGCTCCGTGATGTCGTCATGGAGGAGTGGAAGAGGACTCCAGTGGCAACCTGTGAAGCTCTGGTGAACTCCATGCTCAAGAGGGTTAAGGCAGTGCTGGAAAATAATGGTGGCCACACAAGATATTGACACTTTGGGCCCAATTTGGACATTTTCACTTAGGGGTGTACTCACTTTTGTTGCCAGTGGTTTAGACACTAATGGCTGTGTGTTGAGTTATTTTCAGGGGACAGCAAATTTACACTGTTATACAAGCTGTACACTCACTACTTTACATTGTAGCAAAGTGTCATTTCTTCAGTGTTGTCACATGAAAAGATATAATAACATATTTACAAAAATGTGAGGGGTGTACTCACTTTTGTGAGATAATATATATATATATATATATATATATATATATATATATATATATATTGCAGCTTTGGGGTGCACACACCTAATATTATGACATAAACCTGCAGGGGAGCACTTTTTTTTTTAAAAAGTGGACTTTAATATCACTTTAAGCAGCTATCATCTATATCACTATTTAGGTATGTGAGAAGTTTAGTTACTTGTACATTAAGCTTGCTCAGTGTGTTGTAAAAATCTATTTGGGCAGGACTTTCCCAGCATGCATCACAGACTTCTTATCTGCTCTAAATGGCATGTGCAATCTAATTGTCTATTTTAGCAGGGCATTTGACACACTGGATAGGCTCAGCATCGTGTTACAGTAATTATACAGTACTATAGCTCCCACTTTGAAGTTTATTTATTAAAGCTTAACGCCAGACAAACATGTTTAAGTAGATTTGTGTAGAAGTATCTCCAACGTACCAGAAC
Source organism: Aquarana catesbeiana (assembly GCF_042186555.1). Taxonomy (NCBI): domain Eukaryota; kingdom Metazoa; phylum Chordata; class Amphibia; order Anura; family Ranidae; genus Aquarana; species Aquarana catesbeiana. Next base: position 225,924,361 of record NC_133334.1, on the reverse strand, counting down.
TGGAAATTCCTAGTGAAGAAAATCTTGCAAGCAATCAGAAAAGACTTTCCAAACCAATGCTCAAAACCTCTACATAGATGGAGCTTCCTGTAATGGTCACCCCAGCACGCTGCTGTCTTCATCCTGGGTGACCGATCAACTGACTACCCACGTGTTTTTCTCTGCAGGTTGTGCTGATGTCACATTGTTGTTGTCTGTTGTGCTGCTGAGTGCGGCTGGCCTTTTTGCCATTCTCACCACACTCTCCTTTATCTTGCTATTGCCAGGCTGATGACAGGTATACTCCTATCATACTCCTATCATCTTCCACAGCACTGCAAAATCCACCCCCAAAATTTACTACACATAATGCATGTATCCATGGGGCTCTTGGGAATTCTAGATCTGCACCTGAGTGTGTGTGTGTGTAGAGACATTAAGTGCCCAGTAGATATATCCTTCTCGCTGGTACTTGGCAAAGGCATTCAGAGGCACATCAAATGATGTCACATCGATAAATCACAGGTAATTACAGCGCTTGCAATAAGAATAACCAAATAACCAAACCAATAACCTTGCCCCAGTTGAAGTCCTTTGGGACGAAACGCGTTGGACTTGGCTCTCATTGCTTTTTTATTCTGTGATCACCATTTTTATCTTATTGATGTATTCCAGTTTTTAGAAATAAAAAACCTACTCTTTTTGACCTACACCATATGGAGGCATTTTTTCTTTCTATAAACCTTTTTGACGATAGCTCCTTTGCGGTCCAGTCTGGTCCTCCACGCCTGGATTACAGCTCTGGTGTTCCCCACATCTGAGGTCTGGTTCAGTGGTCATCTGTATACCCCTTGGAGTCATGTTTGGAGGTCCCGGGTCCTTTGGAGTCTTGCCGATTTGCCGATCCTGGCTACCTTGCCTTAATGACTCGTTGTTGCTGACATTTGAGTCCACCTGTTCTGGTAAGAGTAGATATACTTCCCTTTTTCGGTTGAAGATGTACCATCTCTGATGCTCTCTATGCCGGACCGTGCCAGTGTACTCCATCCCTAATTAGCCACTATTTGGTGGTGGACTCACACGGGTCCTTTCATTTTCCTTTCATTTGTATATGATTTATTCACGCATTATTTATGTGCATATATATTATGTGTTTACTTTTTAGCGTTACATTATTTATTGTTCATTATCCATTATCTTTGTCATATTGTTCATTTAGCGCAGTATTATTTCCCATTTACAATGAGAATAACTAATTTTATGTCAGAAGGCTTGAAGAAACATGGGGAGGGATGAAAAAATATAATTGCCTGGAACTAAGCTTTAGGCCAGGATCACACCACGATCCATGTGCATTTCCCACACCGCATTCGAAAAGAAGTATTAACAATATTCCAAACGCAGGTCACAAATGCAGTACGTTTTCCTGCATCGTGCGATCTGGTTGCAATCAGGTTCCAAAATTGGTGCATGCACAACTTTGATGTGATTTGAGCCTATTCAAAATGAATGGGCTCAAATCGCACCGCACTGAATCGCTTGTGAATTAAACAGGAATGTGGTGCAGTTCCTGTGCGATTTATAGTGTAAAAAGAGGCTTGATGAAAACCATACATTGTCAATGTTACAGAAGTTTACCATGGCAGTACCAACCTCTGGGCTGTAGTTGTTCACTAAACACCTGGTGGGGACATCATAGATCTCCTGGGGTCCCGCTGGGACCAGATGCCTCGGAATATCATATTCGTCTTGCTGCTCTGTCTTGGGTGAATCGTACACATAGACTTGGCCTTTCCGAGTAGGAAGGACAACCTAGGAAAAAAGACAAAATAATTGTAATATTCTGTGCCACACATCTGACATTATGTTACAACAAAACAATTTCACAATGATACAATACTTGAAGTGACCCTGCAGGAATTGAAATGTGGGTGTTTCCACTGCTGACTTCCTTTTAAAGGTGCGGATTCAAGGGCCGTCATCCTCACTTGTTTTTGTGGATCCCGCACTTGTCTTTTAAAGCAAATATATTTTTGTTTCTGAAAAAATCTGTGCTGAAATTCCAACAACCACCAATAGATGGAGACACAATCTAAGCAGGTGAATACAATAGAATAAAACCTATACATGAAACGATATGCTATATCTCTTTATAGTGCGATGACATGTATATTTTATCAGGTTTTAGGCTGATCGGTAATGGCCATAACCTTTGTGACTCTGGGTGGTTCTGAACTAAGCACACGGAAAGTAAATATCAATGTATTCCAATCCAGTTTCTTTGTTCTGATTGCCTATTTTTACATTTCGTGACCTTTGAATAGGAAAACTGGGTGGAGAAATATATAATGTATACAATGTTACTAATTTACCTTGGTGATCAATTGTACGAGACAGTATAAAGATATCAGATATCTGTTCATTCAGAGACAGTAAGGCCTCATGCACACGGGTATGGGAATTTATGCCTAAAATGTGTTGGATTTTTTTCTTCCAGAACTTGGCAGCAAAAATGGCTCTAATGTTGTGTATGTGTGCGCATGTATGTGCGAATGGTGTTGAGCATAAATGCATTCTACTGGCTAAAATATTAATTTGTTCTGGGCATTGGAATACATTTACATGCATACGTGTATGTGTACGCATGTGTACGCATGTAAATTATGCTCAAAAGCTCCTCTCCTCTGTGCTTTTTTTTCTGCCTGAAAACGCCTATGTGTGTATGGCCACATAGGCTAACATAGAGATGCATTTACAGGCGTAAAAAAAAATCTCAAAACGCCTATGTGTGTATGGCCACATAGGCTAACATAGAGATATATTTACAGGCGTAAAAAAAAATTCTGAGCACCTGTATAAGCAGCATACTTTAACCACTTGCCAACCGCAATACGTATATTTGCGTTGCGATTTGCAAGTGGTTTACCGGGATTATGGCTGAAGCTATCAGCCATAACCCCGGTACCGTTTTTTTTTTACAGCCGGCGGCTGACTTTCACATGAAAGCCTTCCGAGCGGCTCATAAGCCGCCTCGAGCTTACTGTTTCTCTGCCGTTTCGCCCAAGGAACGATCCAACGGTGACCTCCAGCTGGTCACACAGGAGATCAAAGAGTACATCCTCTTTGATCGCCTCTATGGCCTTGGAGGACTGGAGCGACGTCATGATGTCACTTCTGGTCTGGGCTGGAAGTAAACAATTTTTTTTTTTTAAAGCATAGGATCATTTTTTTTAATCTTTTGCTTTTAAAGGTAAAGGAGAGATTTTGGATCTTTTTGACCCCAGATCTCTCCATAAAGAGGACCTGTCATCCTTATTTCTATTGCAAGGGATGCTTACATTCCCTGTAATAGGAATAAAAGAGATTAAAAAAAAAATGAAAGGGGCAGTGTAAGAATAAAAAATAAAAAGTCAAATAAATAAGAAAAAAATTAAAAATTAAAGCACCCCCCCCCCCATTCCTCACGTGCAGAAGCGAACGCATGTGTAAGTCATGCACGCATATGTAAACGTTATTCATTACACACATGTCAGGTATCGGCACAAACGTTAGAGTGAGAGATATAATACTAGCGCTAGACCTCCTCAGTAACTCTAAACAGGTAACCTGTAAAGGTGTTGAAGGGTTGCCTGTTTATTTATTTCACGTACTTATATAGCGCACTTATATAGCGCCATCAATTTACGCAGCGCTTTACATATACATTGTACATTCACATCGCTAAAACGACGGTAAAGCGTCGCTAAAAATAGCGCCATTTTATCGCCGACGCACCTCCCGCCCCAGTGTGGAAGGGGCCTAATGGTGCGCAGGGGACGGAGCTGCAGCACATAGTGGGGAACACAGACATCCGACACTCCTGGAAGTGTCAAATGTCAAAGATATTTACAGAGGCTGCAGTATTGGAACAACATGAAGGAAGGAGACTTGGGCTGCAGGAAAGGTGAGAAGAACTGCTTTTCTATTGCAGAGAAATTCAGTTAGAGATTTTTGTAGAGAGCCATTGGCTCTTGCTGCTGTCACTCACAGTCAGTGAGCCAATGAGGAGAGAGCGGGGGCTGGGTCGAGTCATGCTCCATGTCCGAATGGACACACAAAGCAGTGGCTCTGGAGCGAGCCTGCTCAGGTGCCCCCATAGCAAGTTGGCAGGAGGGAGGGGCCAGGAGCACAAGCAGGGGGACCGGAAAGGGGAGGATCGAGGCTGCTCTGTCCAAAACCATTACACAGCGCAGGTAAGTATAACATGTTTGTTATTTCAAAGAAAAAACGAAACCTTTAATATTACTTTAAGACTGATATCTTCACGTACTAGAGGATGATGGCTGGAGGCAGCTTGATGGTTTGTAAGTCAGCCTATCTCATCGTTCATACATAGGTCCACATTGGTGACCGTCTTCCTCCACTCCATGCTAATCCCAGAGGACATCGATCATAGTGCGGGACAGCGAATGATACAGCCCATCAATAATTAAAAAGGATTACCTCAGCAGGCAAAGACATTGACATGACATACAGAAGGTTCAAGTGCCATTTTTTTCTCCTGAAGGCATTATACATGTGATTGGATTGGATTATAACATCTCAGATCAAATCTGGTAGCAATGTCCTACTTTCCAAAATCTTTATGTGCAGTCAAATGTAAAATGACATTTACTCTATGTAAAAATTGGGCAGTGACGCTGTTCTTTATGGGGGGATGGGGGGGGGGAGGGGATCATTCATGAAATGAAACAGGACTCCTTAAGGATGCATTTGCAGCCTTATATATAAGGTGTTCGCCCTGTTCTGAGTTATAGAGGAATAGTAGGTCTGCTTGAAGAATTTCTATAGGATGGAGTGTGCGACTGACAGATTAGTAGGTCTACATAACCCCACATATTGTGTTTTTATATTTTAGTCTGTTAAGGGAAAAAAAATACCGTATTTGTTGGCATATAAGACGACCCAATTTTCCAGTTTTTGCCTATAATCACCATATAAGACGACCCTTCCGAGGCTTCATATTTCCTTCTTCTTGCTGGAGCTGGAACCATACTGCTCTGAGCCAATCACAGCAAGCGATGTATTCTATTCTATTCTACAAAGCCTGATCAGATTGGCAGAGACTGTAACATTATCAGCCCGCCTCTCTGACTCTCAAAGTCAATCCGAGCAAGCTACTGTATGTAGCCTGCTTGGATTGGCATAGGTTATTACTCCAATCCGAGCAGGCTCTGTATTCATTAATAGAATACATCGCTCACTGGGATTGGCTCAGAGGTGTATACTGTATGTAGCCAAAGCTACATACAGTATAACCGCACATCCACCATCTGGTGGGCTGACATTCAGCGGGCGGCATTTTGTACCCGGCGCATAAGACGACCCTCGCTTTTTGGCCGTTTTTTTAAATGTAAAAGGTCATCTTAACGTCGGAAAATACAGTACCTTTCTTAGTTTTGCAATGTTTTTGATTATATATATATATATATATATATATATATATATACACACACATACACACACACAGAGTATATATATATATATATATATATATATATATATATATATATATATATATATATATATATATATATAAAATCAAAAACATTGCAAAACTAAGAAAGGTACTGTATTTTCCGACGTTAAGATGACCTTTTACATTTACATACACACACACAGAGTATATATATATATATATATATATATATATATATAGAGTGCTCAGCATAAATGAGTACACCCCAACCGATTTGTTAGAAAACCTTTCCTTTCAGTCTGCGATGCATAGTAGCACATTAAAACTTTGCATTTAGTGCCAATTCACACAGGGGCAACACGACTTCAGCGCAACTTTGCAAGGCGACTTCAGCGCGACTTTAAGCAACTTACAACGCGACTTCAAGTCGCCTCCAGGGCAGGCGACTTTGGCTGTGGCCAATCACAGAATAATCATCTCTCTGGGAGGGAGGGGTTTGCCTGGGTAAACAAATTTCTTTTCCTGTAAAGTCGCTTCAATATAGATGGAGATCTGACTTGGAGGCGACTTCCATTGAATTTCTATGGGTACAGGTCACTTAGAAGTCACCTTGAAGTAGTACAGGAACCTTTTCTGAAGTCGGAGCGACTTCAGTAGCGCACATTAAGACGGCTCTCATTGACTATAATGCAATTCCCAAAGTCAAGCGACTTGGGGCGACTTGAGGGTTGACAAGTCGGATCCCAAGTCGTTGTAGTGTGAACCGACCCTGAAGGTTTTAAAAAATAAAAAATAAATAAGACAACAGTGTATTACTGCTTTAAAGCAATCCAGGGCAAAGTTAAAGCGGAGCTCCGCCCAAAAAGGGAAATTCAGCTTTAAGACATCCTCCCCCTCCTCTGCCTAACTTGGCATGTCATTTTGGAGGGGTACCTCGTTTTGACAGGCGATCCGAGCGGAAGTTCTCCTTCCCTCCCCGCAGTCTTCAGGGACACGTCACAGGACCATTCACAAAGCACAGTGCAACTCACACATGCACAGCCGGCTCTAAAGCCAAAAGTCACACCTAGCTGCCCACAGTTATGCCCTGTACATACGATCGGACATTGATCGGACATTCCAATAACAAAATCCATGGATTTTTTCCGACGGATGTTGGCTCAAACTTGTCTTGCATACACACGGTCACACAAAGTTGTCAGAAAATCCGATCGTTCTGAACGCGGTGACGTAAAACACGTACGTCGGGACTATAAACGGGGCAGTAGCCAATAGCTTTCGTCTCTTAATTTATTCTGAGCATGCGTGGCACTTTGTGCGTCGGAATTGTCCACACACGGTCAGAATTTACGCAAACGGATTTTGTTGTCGGAAAATTTTATAGCAAGCTCTCAAACTTTGTGTGTCGGAAATTCTGATGGAAAACGTCCCATGGAGCCCACACACGGTCGGAATTTCCGACAACAAGCTCCGATCGCACATATTCCGTCGGAAAATCCGACCGTGTGTACAGGGCCTTAGTATTCCAGCACTGGGAACCCGGAGGCTAGTGAAGAATTAGCCGGGTGAGGACGGCGTTGGATCGCTGGACAGGTAAGTGTCCATTTATTAAGTCAGCAACTACAGGATTTGCAACTGCCGACTTTCAATTTTTTTTTTTTTTTACAGACTGCTGCTTTAAAATCGATTTAATTATTCCAAATGTAAGTGAACCTTATAGACTCGGGAATGTTCATTAATGTCAGTGTTCCATTCCCAACAATGTACTATCATTGCTATAGAGAGTGGAATGCTTTTTAATTCAGCCATGATTTTATACGAGATTACAAACGACCTTAATATGGCAACTTGCTTTCCAACGATTCGAAACAAATCTCCTCTATACAGTTATTTGAAAGGCATCATAAAATATTTATAGCAAGAGCGTAAAAAGGGGTCGAGCTGTGTAATACAAATCAACTGTGCGTTTACAAAGGAAAAAGACGTATTCTAGAAATGCCTGTCGCTCTGTTCTCTCTTCCGATCACCGGTGGAATTCTGCGAATAGCTGTGTCAGGTGGACACTTCTATTCTACAACTTTTATTAGGTTAGCAGAACAAAGCGAAGTGCAATGCTAAATGGCCCGAGAATTCCCACCAGCCACCATGAGGTAACCATAGCAAACACGTCTAATTACCCTGAAAGCCATAGGCTCAGCACCGCATTATACATTCATCCACTCCAGAGGTCACACAAATCATATGAAAACACAAGAGGACCACTCAGGGGTCTACATACAGCCATATGTGATGAAAAAAGCAGCACTTTCCGGGGACAAATGTCACTTAATAATAGAATTTTCCCCATGAAAAAAATATTTCAGAATGGTAGTATTCCTCTAGAGGGAAAAGATCACATTTTTTCAGCAATTTCTATTGTATTATTTTGATTTTTTTTATGCTTTCTATGATATATTGTTATAACCAGATGTATGGGGTAAGTCTGTTGAGACTGCAGTTTGCCCGTACAATCATCCTTGCTGAACGAACGACTGCTGGATTGGCTTTTCAGAGGGACACAATGGATCTGATTACTGAAGGAGTCATTTTCGCTTGGTTTATGGAATTTGGTGCGAAATTCACTTTAAAAAGAATACCCAATCACCTGCAAGAAAAATGGAAACAGGATTTTTGCTTGCACATGATTGGATGATTAAAGTGTCCCTTCAATACAAAGATTTAGCTTAATAAAATGACTGTATGTAAATGAATGTTAAAGTGTTACTAAACCCACAACAGTAAAATCAGTCTGTATATGCAGTAAAGCAGGCTTGTTATACTCACGGTGGAACCTAAAGGGTTAATCTTCTGCACTGGGTAAAAAGGCTGTATGATCCTGTCTCCTCTGATCCTCCTCTTCTTGCATTGTCCCCAAAACATGTCTGGATAAGACAGAGTTAGTGGAGTCAGGCTGCACATGCTCAGTTTGGTGCGTATTGCTAGAGAGTTGTTTTTTGTTTTTTTTTGGGAGAGTGCATGTGATCAGCACAAGGCCAATCAGCACTGTCCAGACAGAGGTTCAGGGGTCCTGTATCCTGATAGGACAGCCAGTGCAGTATGAAAACTCCTCCTACAAGCTTTAACCAGGCACTGATAGAAGTCACAAGACTGCTATATACTGCTGATGAGAAAAGGTATTTAGCGGTTTATATTTACTAAAATAATTGCTGAGCGATCAAAGACCTCTGATTGTGCAGTTTTCAGCATTCTGCAAGCACAGAGCCAAGAACTGTCAGTCTCCGGCTCTCTGTTCTGACCCATATGGTTGGGGTCTTTTCAGATCTTGGACTGGCTCTGTGATGTCTGCACACCTGTGATCCATAGGAGAAGTATAACCAAAATAGCTTTGGCTTTACTTCTCCTTTAGGCCCCTTTCACACTTATACGACTTCAAAGTCGCGCGATTTTACCACGATTTCGCGGCTGCTATTGTGCTGTGATTTTACCGCGATTTTGCCGCAATTTGGGAGCAGTACTACTTTGTACGACTTTGCCACAACTTTGGCATTAACCATTCCCAGCTTGTGCTTACAAAGTAGTGCTGAAATCGTGTCTATATTATTCAGGTATGATTTGCATGCTACTTGAGGGTTTAACATTGAGGTCTATGGAGTACAAATCGTATGGAAGTTGGACCAAAGTAGAGCAGGGACTACTTTGAAGTCGGCACAACTTAAAGTCGTGCCAATATGAATAGTAGTCATTGAAAATCATGGAGAATGACCTGTCATACGATTTTGCAGTACAAAATCGTGGGACAAGTCGTATAAGTGTGAAAGGGGCCTTAAGGCCACTAATTGGAGCTGGGAATCATCCCCTTTTCCTATGATACTCAGCTTCATCTAGTGGCCATAATGTAGTATTTACCTAAACCACTCAACTTTTTTTATGAATTAATAATATTTGACCTGTAGAGGAAACAGAGAGTACATTTGATTTTGCCCTATTCACACAGAACCAGCAGGCTGGTCACAAGCTGGCAAAAAATGGGGACCTTGGTACTGAAGGGTTTAACTTAATGTATACAATGCATATTATTAGTGTACAGGTAATTCACAGTCATTAACAGATCAGGCTACCGACATTAAAGCAAGCAAGTACAGTATGATTGTGAAGGGAAGGAAGTTGCCAAGTTGAAGCTGGAGATGACAGTAACATCACAGGAAACTACGCTGATTTGAGACTTTAATAAAATGCCACTGTGGCTCTCGGCTCGGAGACACTGGTATAATGTGATTGTGCTTCCGAACAACAAAGACTTGCTGATATGTTACAGCTCCATAATTTGATCTTTGGTTGAGAGGTTATGTACACATTGTTGTGTTATTCAGCAGCATCCTGTCTGTCCTCCAGTAATCCCATATCATAGACACCAATAGTGCAGGAAACCTTGGGTCCTGCCATTCATGTGGATGTTACTTGACAAGTACCACCTACCTAAACATTGATGCCGACCAAGTATGATATTCCCTGGTGGCAGTGGCCTTTTTCAGCAGGATAATGATCACTGCCGTACTGCAAAAATAGTTTAAGGGCCCATGCAGCTCAAAAAAAACCCTGCTTTTACAGGCATTTGAGCTTTTATATCTGCTTGTAGAAGCTTGTACTTTTTTGTGCTCTTCAGCGCGTTTTTATTGAGCTCCTTTGAGCTTTTTTGAGCATAAGCATTTTTTTTTCACAAACCCTCCCCTCCCTTTTTTTTTTTTTCATTTTCAAGCTTCTTTGCGTGTTTTCGTACACTTTCTGCTCGAAAGCTCCTCTCAAAAACGTGAGTTTGGTAGGGGATTTTTTCTGCTTGTAGGAGCATATGCCTGAAGACGCCTGAAAAAGCCCTAGTGTGCATGGACACAATGGCTAAACTGGAAGGGAGTTTCCATGAAGAACAAAATGAGAGCTCATAAAAGCTCAAAAGCCTGTAGGAGCTGCTTCTTTGAGCTCCTTTAAGCTGCAGTGTGCATGAGTCATTAAAATGGTTTCAGGAACAGGATAAGTATGAATTCTCCAGATCTCAATCCAATTAAGCATCTCTGGGATGTACTGGAAAAACAAATCCAATCAACGGAGGCCCCACCTCGCAGGTTACAGGACTTAAAGGATGCTGCTGCTGCTGGTGGCTTGGTGCCACATACCACATCATACCTTCAGAGGTCTAGTGGTCTAGTGGTGTCCATGCCTTGATGGATCAGGGCTGTTTTGGCAGCAAAAGAGGAACCTACTATAGGAAGAGTCCTTACAGTTCTCCCATATCTTTCATTCTATGAATAGTGTAGGACCCACTGATAATGAGGCACGTTGACGCAGTGGTGGGCTTAGCACTATATGGCCATATGGTGTAATCAAATCCCCATATTTTTTAATATGTTCAGGTGTTTTAAATAGCCTTGCAGGATTTAAATGTCATGTTTGCATATGTGCGCTCTAATTCTATTTTGTACTTAACCGCTTCAGCCCCGGAAGATTTTACCCCCTTCCTGACCAGACCACTTTTTGCGATTCGGCACTGCGTCGATTTAACTGACAATTGCACGGTCGTGCGACGTTGCACCCAAACAAAATTGACGACCTTTTTTCCCACAAATAGAGCTTTCTTTTGATGGTATTTGATCACCTCTGCAGTTTTTATTTTTTGCGCTATAAACAAAAAAGTGCGACAATTTTGAAAAAAGGCATTATTTTTTACTTTTTGCTATAATAAATATCCCCAAAAATATATATAAAAAATGTTTCCCTCAATTTAGGCCAATATTTATTCTTCTACATTTTTAGTAAAAAAAATCGCAATAAGAGTATATTGATTGGTTTGCGCAAAAGTTATAGCGTCTACAAAATAGGGGATAGTTTTATGGCGCCCCTAGTGGCCACAGGACGAAGCCACGTAAGGTAATGTCGTTTCGCCCAGCCGTGCCATTCTGCTGCAGTACAACTGCGGTGGCTGGTCGGCACGTGGTTAAAGAGGATGTCCACCCCCCACATGAAAAATTAAAAGTCAGCAGCTACAAATACTGTAGCTGCTGACTTTTAATATTAGGACACTTATCTGTCCAAGGAGCCCGCGATGTCGGCAACACAGCTGATCTTCTGCCTGGTGCTGCTGCCGCTATTCCTGGTAAGGGAACTTAGCCTTTCGGCTTCACAGCCGGTTCCCTGCTGCGCATGCACGAAGAGCACTGCACTTTCTAATTGGTCCAGAAGCGGAGGAAGGAGAAGGGGAGCAAACATCCGAGAGAAAGCGCAGCAGCCCCATCTTCCGGAAGTGAGGAACGTTACCTGTCAAAAACAGGTCCCCGTTCCCCCTTTCCCCCTGAAAGGTGCCAAATGTGGGGGGAGGAGACGAATAAGTGGAAGTTCCACTTTTTAGTGGAACTCCGCTTTATTATGGTGGGTAGTCAAAAAGTTATTGCTGATCGGTGTATGTCCATAGTCTGGGCACAGTTGCACTTTAAGTAAGGTGTTGGTATCTATAAAAGATTCTGTCCTTACAAGCAGTCTTTACAGATCAGGAGCAAAGGTGGTTTTTTTTTGCATCTATATTGTCAGCTGAAGCCCTGAGCTGCCATAGGAAGAACAGGGAGTAGCACACAGGAAACCCTTAAAACAGGACTTCCTGTCTACCAGTTCCATGGCGGTGTGGAAGAATACTGGAGGGAGTTGCAGTAATATGAACATACAAATATACGCAGATGAACATATATTTATATTTTAAATATAAACAACTTGATGACTAACAAAAGACAAACATAAGCAAAAATCGCAGCCACTTAGCGATGTATGCAACTACTAAAGGGAGAATTAAAATACCAATGCGGCCACATAATCCTAATATCTGGCAAATTTTAATCCTCAGAAATGTTACAAAATTTCACAATACAATCAATTATTCTTACATGTAAAGGGAGTGTATCCAAATGTTAAGCAAGTGCCGATCTTTGGGACAGGTACTTGCTTCAACTTCCACAATCCTCGCCTAGATGAGGGTGACGAGGGACATATCACAGCAGAGGCGCCATTGGCTCCCGCTGCTGTCAATCAAAGGCAGTGTGTCAATGAGGAGAGCAAGGGGGCGGGGCCGAACTGCAGCTCCGTGTCTGAATGGACACACAGAGCTGCGTCTCGAGTGCCCCCATAGCAAGCTACTTGCTGTGGGGGCACTCGACAGGAGGGAGGGGCCAGGAGCAAGGGACCTGAGAAGAGCAGGATCAGGGCTGCTCTGTGCAATACCACTGCACAGAGCAGGTAAGTATAACATGTTTGTTATTTTTAAAGAAAAAAAAAAAAAAAGAAAACAGACTTTGGTATCACTTTAATGCATTCCTTGCATTAGGGTAATAAATGTTTAGGCATCATTTTTGGCCCCTCACTCCCCCTTTTACTTACCTGAGCCCTGATTTGATCCAGCTCTGCACACATCTGCAGCTCTTCTCTCCCCTCACTTCCGGGTCTCACTGGCTTTCCTAGGACAATGGGAGCAATTGGCTCCCGCTGCTGTCAATCAAGCCAGTGATGAGGGGGTGTCCAGAGTCCCGCTGTCTGTGTCAATGGATGCAGCAACGGGGCTCGGAAGCGAGCAAACAGAGTGCTTTGAACAGAGAGGAGGGACCAGGAGCATTCAGGGTAAGTATACAGATGTTTATTTTATTTACTAAAACTGGAGAGTGTAAATCTGGTGCAGATCTGCATAGAAATCATCTTCCATTTTATTTTGTCAGAACTTAATTGAACAAGCTGAAGTTAGAAGCTCATTGGCTACCATGCACAGCTGCACCATACTTTGGACTTTCTAGCTTTAGTGAATCAACCTCAGAGTGTCTCAGAAGTAAAGATGAGCAGAGGCTCAGGCTCGGTTCACACAGGGACGACTTGTCAGGCGACCTAGTTGCCTGACAAGTCGCCTCCCGTTCTGTGCTATGGAACCTCTCTAAGGGGAGCGACACAAGTCGCTCCGACTTAGAAAAAGGTTCCTGTACGACTTTGGGGGCAACTTGGGGCGACTTGCATAGACTTCTATACAGAAGTCGTTTTGCAAGTCGCCCGGGCAGTCGTGTGCAGGTCGCCTCGGTGAGGCGACCTGCAAGTCGTGCCGCCTCTGGTGTGAACCGAGGCTCACCAATCTGTGAAAAGTTGCTTCTAAAAATTGTTGAACAATTTCAGAATAATGTTCTTCTTGTAAAATTGCAAAGACTTTACATATATCATCATTCACGGTACATAATTTCAAACGATTCTAAGAATCTGGAGAAATCTCTGTGTGCAAGGGACAAGGCCAAAACGCAATATTGGATGCCAGTGATCTTCGGGCCTTCAGATGGCACTGCATTAAAAACAGGCATGATTCTGTGGTGGACATCATTGCAAGGGCTCAGGAAAACTTCCAAAAATCACTGTCTGAGCACAGTTCGCTGTGCCATCCAAAAACAGAAGGTAAAGCTTTATCATACAAAGAAGACATATCTAAACATGATCCAGAAACATTGCTGTCTTCTCTGGGCCAAAGCTCATTTGAAATGGTCTGTTGCAAAGTGGAAAACTGTTCTGTGGTCAGATAAATAGAAATTTTTCATTTTGGCAACCATGAGCGCCACATGTTTTGGACTAAAGAGGAGAGGCACCTTCTGGCTTGTTATAAACGCTCTGTCCAAGGCCTCTGATGGTATGGTGATGCATTAGTGCATATGGAATGGACAGCTTGCACATCTGGAAAGGCACCATCAATGCTGAAAGACATATCCAGGTTTTAGAGCAGCATATGTTTCCATCCAGATGATGTCTTTTTCAGGGAAGGTCTTAAATATTTCAGCAGGACAATGCCAAACCATATACTGCACCTATTGCAACAGCATGGCTTCCTAGTAGAAGTCTGGGTACTTAACTGGCCTGCTTGCAGTCCTGACCTTTCACCGGGCGCAAATATTTGGCGCATCAAAAAAACACGACAAAGAAGATCCAGGACTGTAGAGCAGTTAGGCCCCTATCTCAGGCACAAATGGGACGACATTCCTCTCCCAAAACTCCAGCAGCTGTTCTCCTCAGTTCCCAGATGTGGAGGCTACACCGTGGTAAACATGGCTCTGTCCCAACTTTTATGAGACGTGCTGATGCAGTCAATTTCAAAATAATCTTTTTTTTCCCATTAAAAATAGTACATTTTCTTAGTTTAAACATTTGATATGTTTTATATTGTGAAAAAACAGAGTTTATGAGTTTTTCAAATTATTCCATTCTGTTTTTATGTAGATTTTAGATTTTACACAGTGTTTGACTACTCTATCCGAAGCAAAAAAAAAAAAGAAGAAAAGTTTTGGTTTTTGGATATACTTTAGAGGAAAGAGGCTGTGTCTGTATACAACATCTGCAATCTCAGGAAATCATCAAGCTTGAATTGTAACTTATTGTCTGTCTGTGAAAAGTAAACTGGGATTTTCCACTGTGCTATACAGAAGGTGCTCTTCTTCTGCAGATATATCACTCACCTGCCAGACTTTCCTGATTAACATAGCTGAATATGAATCAGAATCCTGCAGACTTCTCCGAAAACCTGACCTCCTTGCTGCCCCTTACTAGGGGGAGGCCTGCTCTGTCTTTAGCATTTCCACATGTCAATTTAACCTTTTCACAAAAGGGCACACCATCAACACATTGCCCAAGAAGCGTGAAAAGAGGCAAAGCTGTGGGAATGGCTCTTGGTTTGAGATCAGCCTTGCAAAGCCTGAGGCCTTGACGTTTAATGCTGCGCTGGCAATTGACGTTCCAAAAATACAGTCTAAGGGCAAAGACCCAGCGTACCTCCGGAGAGAAGCTGCCTGGAAAATTCCTGACGCAAGATCCTGTGTCGGAGAGTCCCAAGTGCTGGCTGGCTCTGGCTCAGCTGGTCAGATTAGGTTTCTTCAGCATTCAAGCTGCTCATTTTTGGTGCACGATGTGCTATTCCAGGAGCTCTAACTGAGCTGCACAGCTAGAGTTGAGAAGTACTATCCAGCGCAGTGCAACAATTGGGCAGGGTTCATCCCAAAGTTAATAAACTGACATAAAATTTTTTTTTTCTACCTTAAATGTTAAAGACTTGCCTTTCGCAATGCCTCTTGGTACATACATCTTCCTCCTTCCACCAAATTAACATCCTCTCATCGCTGGCGCCGTTATCCGCTCTTTTGGTTTCTCCTTCTTGTACAGCAGGCGGACTGTGGTACGGTCCAGGTGAAAATTCTCTTTTTTTTTCTACTCTAAATGATAAATACTTGCCTTTCGCAATGCCTCTTGGTACATACATCTTCCTCCTTCCACCAGATTAAGGTCCTCTCACCGCTGACACCGCTATCCGCTCTTTTAGTTTCTCCTTCTTGTACAGCAGGCGGACTGTGGTACGGTCCAGGTGAAAATTCTCTTTTTTTCTACTCTAAATGATAAAGACGTGCCTTTCGCAATGCCTCTTGGTACATACATCTTCCTCCTTCCACCAGATTAAGTTTCTCTCACCGCTGACGCCGCTTTCCACTCTTTTGGTTTCTCCTTTTTGTACAGCAGGCGGACTGTGGTACGGTCCAAGTGAAAATTCTATCCGGACCGACAGCCAACGCCCAATGCAGGCTTCCCCTCTCCTCTACAGTGATTGGTTGTTAGGACCACTGGCATTCCAAAAACCAATGATGTCACATGTGCCAAGCCCTGCCCCCTATGGAACTTCCTTATCCCAAACCTGCAGCCTGCTTCAGTTCCCATGCCTGCCTGGCACTAAAGAGTACGGGGGCACTCTGATGGAACACTCAATTTAAAGGGCCACATTGAAAATTGACAATACATATTATTGAAATACTATGGAAATTGTACATACAGTAGCTTATTTTTTTGATGGAGAAAAAAATGACTGCATTATACTAACATCTCAGCCACTGCACAAATATGAGATTTGGATCTCTGCTGGAAGAAAATGTTTCTGACCGGACCTCCTTGCATTTTAATTGAATGCTCCTGTTTTCACAGTGGCACTGCTGTGTCGCCGGTGTGGTTCATTCCTTGACATTGCCTAGAGGGAAAAGCTCCTCCTACCCCCCCCCCATCCTCCTCTGTGCATGCTCCTCCTGTCCTCATTGTGTACTCCGCATGTGCCCTCCCCTACCTTGAATTTTTGGGAACCAGCACTCTGCGGTGAGCGACATACACAGGAGAGTGAAGTGTTTGACAACATGGGGCATTTCCACATATTTGGGGCATATTACACTACTTGCAAGCTGTAAAATACCAGTGAAAAAAAAAAGATGAGTGTTTAGCACCAAATTCATGATTTGTCATTGGATCGTACACTGTTGATAGGAAAATAGTCTAATTTGTTACCAGAGTTTGCGGTGTGTCACCAGAAAAGGCTACATCGTATAAATGATGTATTGTTTGATGAAGCCTTTGTATTTATTACTGTAATGCCCCATACACACGATAAGATTTTCCGACAACAAATGTTGGATGTGAGCTTGTTGTCGCAAAGTCCGACCGTGTGTATGCTCCATAGAACATTTGTTGTCGGAATTTCCACCAACAAATGTTTGAGAGTAGGTTCTCAAATTTTCCGACAACAAGATTTGTTGTCGGAAATTCCGATCGTGTACACACAATTTCGACGCAGAAAAGTCCACGCATGCTCGGAATCAAGCAGAAGAGCCGCACTGGCTATTGAACTTCATTTTTCTCGGCTCATCATATGTGTTGTACGTCACCGCGTTCTTGGTATTTGGAATTTCCGACAACATTTGTGTGACCGTGTGTATGCAAGACAAGTTTGAGCCAACATCCTTTGGAAAAAAATCCACAGTTTTGTTGTCGGAAAATCCTATTGTGTGTACATAGCTTAAGGCAGTAACACAACACAATTATTTGCTTTTGATAGTCAGTGAAAAATACTCTTAGGGCTTGTTCACACGGACAGCCAGAGGGTGGTCAAAGCAGGTGGTTGAGCCACAGGTTTTACTGCCCCCTGATAGCCAAATTAAACTAGAGCATGCTCAGGGCTGTACACTTGCTGCACAGAAAAAATTAAACAGCATGTCGTGGTAGCGACACCCCGGAACGCAACCCATTTGAGTGAATGGAGGTACGTTACCACAACATGCAATGCATGTGGTTTTGGCTTAGTGGGTAGGCATATTGAGGGTTGAAAACAGGCAGTGAGGAGGCAACATATCACTTTCTCATCATCTGTCAAATACCCTAAATAGCGATCCACTACGGATCACAGTAAAGCTACTTGTGTGAAGGAGCCCTTAGATTGATGGTCATGGGAAGATTGCTCCATACATTGGTAGTCAATAGGAAAGACAGTTCCTTACATTAGTGGTCAGCGGGAAGATTGTTTCTTACATTGGTGGTCAATGGGATAAGACTGTTCCTTAGATTTATGGTTGGTGGGAAGATTGCTCCATACATTGGTGGTCAGTGGGAAGATTGCTCCTTACACTGGTAAATAGGAAAGACGGTTCCTTACATTGATGGTCAGTGAGAAGATTGCTCCATACATTGGTAGCCAATAGGAAAGATGGTTCCTTACATTGGTGGTTAGCGGAAAGATTGTTTCTTACATTGGTGGTCAATGGGATAAGACTGTTCCTTAGATTTATGGTTGGTGGGAAGATTGCTCCATACATTGGTGGTCAGTGGGAAGATTGCTCCTTACACTGGTAAATAGGAAAGACGGTTCCTTACATTGATGGTCAGTGAGAAGATTGCTCCATACATTGGTAGCCAATAGGAAAGATGGTTCCTTACATTGGTGGTCATGGGAAGATTGCTCCATACATTGGTAGTCAATAGGAAAGACAGTTCCTTACATTAGTCGTCAGCGGGAAGATTGTTTCTTACATTGGTGGTCAATGGGATAAGACCGTTCCTTAGATTTATGGTTGGTGGGAAGATTGCTCCATACATTGGTGGTCAGTGGGAAGATTGCTCCTTACACTGGTAAATAGGAAAGACGGTTCCTTACATTGATGGTCAGTGAGAAGATTGCTCCATACATTGGTAGCCAATAGGAAAGATGGTTCCTTACATTGGTGGTTAGCGGAAAGATTGTTTCTTACATTGGTGGTCAATGGGATAGACTATTCCTTAGATTGGTGGTCGGAAGAAAGATTGCTCCTTACACTGGCGGTCAGTGGGAAGATTGCTCCTTACATTGATGGTCAGTGAGAAGATTGCTCCATACATTGGTAGTCAATAGGAAAGACGGTTCCTTACATTGATGGTCAGTGAGAAGATTGCTCCATACATTGGTAGTCAATAGGTAAGACGGTTCCTTACATTGGTGGTCAGTGGGGAGATTGTTTCTTACATTGGTGGTCAATGGGACAGACTGTTCCTTAGATTGGTGGTCGGAAGAAAGAATGCTCCTTACACTGGTGGTCAGTGGGAAGATTGCTCCTTACATTGATGGTCAGTGGGAAGATTGCTCCATAGATTGGTAGTCAATAGGAAAGATGGTTCCTTAATTTGGTGGTCAATGGGAAGATTGTTTCTTACATTGGTGGTTGGTGGGAAGATTGCTCTTTACATTGGTGGTCGGTGGAAAGATTGCGCCTTACATTAGTGGTTAATGGGAAAGGCTGTTCCTTACATTGGTGGTTGGTGGGAAGACTGTTCCTTACAATAGTATAAGGTGGAAAGAATGCCCCCCTTACAGATAGATAAAAAAGATGATTGGTGTCAGTGGTTACTCATCTAAAGCCGCGTACACACGAGCGGAATGTCCGACAGAAAAAGTCAAGCTTTTCATCGTCTATTCCGATCGTGTCTGTGCCACATCTGACTTTTTTTTTTGAAAATTCTGACGGACCTAGAAATGGAACATGTTCTAAATATTTTCGACGGAACCAATTCCTATCGGGAAAACTGATTGTCTATATGCTGTTCCAAGGACCAAAAACAACGCATGCTCTGAAGCAAGTACGAGATGGAAGCTATTTGCTACTGGCTATTGAACTTCCTTTTTCTAGTCCAGTCGTAAGTGTTGTACGTCACCGCGTTCTGGACGGTCGGACTTTGGATTGATCGTGTGTAGGCAAGACCGCTTAAATGGAATTCCGTCGGAGAAACCTTCAGAGTTTATTCCGACTGCAAAACCGGTCGTGTGTACGCGGCAAAAGAGGCAGAAATGGCTCATTACTCAGGGAACCCCAAGCAACCTCTGGAGGAACCCTAGAATTCCACAGACCCCTAGTTGGGAAAAGTCGTTTTACAGTGACAGAGATCACGCTCAGCCTCCCCAAACCTGGAAAAGTCTACACTCAGCATTTTATAAATTGCCCAGAGCTGACATACGATTCCACACTGACATCAGTGCCAGGGTTACAACAACACATAGACCACTATGAATAAATATAACTACAGACATATGGAGACTTCAGCGTAGTTTTATTAAATGTATTTGTATGCCGGGTTCACATGTTCCACTCTTGGAAGTAAAGTGCAAATAATAATAGGCCTCCATGTACAGCGTGCCAGGGCTAAAAAAAAAAAAAAAAAAAAAATGTGTTGCCCTAGAAATGAACCATCTTCTCCCTTTCATTTTGGAATTTGCCCTAGAAACAAAGGGAGAGACTGGCTGGTGTTTACAGGCAATTTTCATCACGTCAACCCTGAGATTTGATACGAGCAGTGTGTCACGGGCTGACATGCTATTACTAACTTTATAATGAAAAATGCACATTTCTACAGTTATATAGCCTGCAGAGTAGAAGCATTCCATAGCTTTTATGACAACATATCGTCAGGAATCACATAAATTCAATGCCACAAAAGCAACACTTTAAAGTGCACCTTTTCAGCCTTGCATGTACATCCATAAACATACCTAAGTTCATTTGTACAATCAAAGATTTTTGGCACAATACAGTGAAAACCTAGGCCTTCTTCCACTATCTCGGCGCTATGGAAATATTAGATCTTATAAAATATAGACCATTCAATAATCACAGTGATTCAATCTTTCACAGCGATTCAAAGTGTCAGCTGCCGCCTACCCGTTTCAACCCCGGAAGATTTTACCCCCTTCCTGACCAGGCCATTTTTTGCGATTCGGCACTGCGTCGCTTTAACTGACAATTGCGCGGTCGTGCGACGTTGCACCCAAACAAAATTGACGTCCTTTTTTTTCCCACAAATAGAGCTTTCTTTGGTGGTATTTGATCACTTCTGCGGTTTTCATTTTTTGCACTATAAACAAAAAAAGAGCGACAATTTAGAAAAAAAAAACGCAATATTTTTTACTTTTTGCTATAATAAATATCCCCCAAAAATATATATAAAAAAAAAATTTTTTCCTCAGTTTAGGCCGATATGTATTCTTCTACATATTTTTGGTAAAAAAAAAAAATCACAATACGCGTATATTGATTGGTTTGCGCAAAAGTTATAGCTTCTACAAAATAGAGGATAGTTTTATGGCATTTTTATTATAATTTTTTTTTATTAGTAATGGCGGCAATCTACGATTTTTATCGGGACTGCGACATTACGGCAGACACATCGGACACTTTTGACACTATTTTGGGACCACTGCCATTTATACAGCGATCAGTGCTATAAAAATGCACTGATTACTGTGTAAATTACACTGGCAGGGAAGGGGTTAACAACTAGGGGACGATGAAGGGGTTAAGTGTGTCCTAGGGAGTGATTCTAACTGTGGGGGGGATGGGCTTTAACTCCCGATGACAGGGAGCAGTGATCACTGCCATGTCACAAGGCAGAAAGGGGAAATGCCTTGTTTACACAGGCACTTCCCTGTTCTGCGGCTCCATGACATGATCGCCGGGAGACCGGCGGAAATCGAGTCCGCGGGTGCCGCAGGCACGGCCACGCTGTACGCGGCGGGCGTGCGCCCACTAGCTCCGCCATTTAAAGGGGACGTACAGGTACGCCCATTTGCCCACCGTTGCCATTGTGCCGACGTAAATCGGTGTGCAGCGGTCGGCAAGTGGTTAAAGTGCAAAATGCAGAATAATAATCCATACAATATAGTAAAATGTCCACAGGTACTCCAAAGGTACCTCTGCTTACTAAAGCGGCGCTACTCTCATTGCTTATTATGACCAGCTTTCATATGGTAATGGCACATGAGATGGTGACCTTACGGCGACGGAAGTGACGTTTGCGTTCCACGGCCAGGAAGAAACAACCGGAAGTAAGAGGTGGACGCTGTCTTCCTTAGTTTTGTGTGTCTCGTGGTTCCCTGCGCTGTGTAGAACACTTTTTTAATGCTAATAATTTAAGTGTTTTTTGACTGACAGATTTTATGGAACATGTCATTTTGAGTTTAAATAAACGATAGAGAAAAACGGAATTACGCTATTTGAGTCCCTTTTTCTGTCCGAGTACCTGTGGGAGACCCAGCACAATGTCAGTATATCCCTTGTATGTTGAGGTCGTTCAGGTGCTTATCTAATAGTTTTTTAAACTGAGACCACCGCCTGTGGAAGGGAATTCCACATCCTTACCGCTCTTACAGTAAAGAGCCCTCTACGCAGTTTAAGGTTAAACCTCTTTTCTTCTAATTTTAATGAGTGGCGACGTGTCTTGTTAAACTCTCTTCTGCGAAAAAGTTTTATCCCTATTGTGGGGTCACCAGTACGGTATTTATAAATTGAAATCATATCCCCTCTCAAGCTTCTCTTCTCCAGAGAGAATAAGTTCAGTGCTCACAATCTTTCCTCATAACCCATATCCTCCAGACCCTTTATTAGTTTAGTTGCCCTTCTTTGTACTCGCTCCATTTCCAGTACATCCTTCCTAAGGACTGGTGCCCAAAACTGGACAGCATACTCCAGGTGCGGACGGACCAGAGTCTTGTAGAGCGGGAGAATTATCGTTTTATCTCTGGAGTTGATCCCCTTTTTAATGCATGCCAATATTCTGTTTGCTTTGTTAGCAGCAGCTTGGCATTGCATGCCATTGCTGAGCCTATCATCTACTAGGACCCCCAGGTCCTTTTCCATCCTAGATTCCCCCAGAGGTTCTCCCCCCAAGTAGCACCGCTTTAGTAATCAGAGGTACCTTTCGAGTACCTGTGGACATTTTACTATATTGTATACATCAAAGATTTTTGTTGAACTTACAATAGGTACCGGTGATATGGCCTGAGCCCCCCAACTGCGCCCTGGGAAGGCTACCTCACCAGTTCTTTCAAGAGAGATTTTGCCTGATCTGTTCCATATGGCAAGCAGAGCCAGATCTTGAACATCACCTTTGCCGGATGATCTGGTGCTGCACCATGCCTAGATCCGGCGTGGCTTGTTATCAAACAATAAAAAGTGGTGTCAGATCTCATACAATGCATGCGCAAGCTCAGGCGCAGACGTCACTGTACTGGCTAAGAGGAATAAAAAAGAAGCTGGCCACCAGAGATTTTTTTTATAAAATGGTGGCTCAGAATGCAGAGCCCAGGCGAGAAGGACCTCTGGAAAATGGGAAATCTAAGGCCTTATTCACACAGGCGCTGAGGTCCATACATTGTGAATTAGCCAGTTGTTTACTTGGCAGGATTCACAGGGTGACCATGCAAAACTTAGGGTGCTGCTCTAGACATACATCCAGAAGTCAAGTGACTCCTACTGTGTGGGGGCAGGTGGAAAAGAGAGAGCTCGTCCTGGCTCTATGCAGCTCTGAGTGAAAAAATGTCTGACTGTCGCACACTAGATAAGCCTGTATTTATAGTAGTAAATGGCTTCAGCCCAGCTACATCCAGGCCTTGCCCTCAACACGTTTCACCCCAACCACAGGGCTTAGTCAGGGGGGCTATGGATTTCTGGAGTCATATATTCAGACTGGTGCTGCATATAGGCATCCCATATACGTTTTTGGAGAGTAGGGGCTCACCCTCTGTCAAATTTGGAGGAGTGGTTGTGTCTGCTGCTGCATCTGCATAGACTTAAGCAAGCCATACATTATACAAATTTCTTTTCTTTCCTTCAACCACGTATTGAAGGAAAGAAGATTCCCCCATCAACACAGTCAGCTTTATTGTATTCTGACAGTGGGAGGTTCCCCGGCCATCAGAATGCAATGATCACTGCCAGGAGCTATAGCCACCTGCATCGATCGCACACAAAAAAACCTGACAGGCCGGTTGTATAGACGTTGATCGATGGAACGACTTCAGTACAACCAGCCAGCCAATAGATGGATGGAAATTCCTGCTGAACCAGCCGACTTTCGATCCATCTATGACCAGCCTGCAAGCCCTACCTGCATAAACTAATGGCTGATTTATGTTGTACGGGCTTCAGTGCCTGTGCAATCAAGGCCTAATAAAGAAAGAAACATGATCCTATTTGTAGGTGTATGGGTTTCCCTAAATACATTTATTTAAAGTGGACAGTTTGATATAGGACAGGGAAGGAAGACGTGTCCCCCACACATCCTGGGGCAAATGTGGAGATCTGAGTGGGAATTCCAAAATAAAAAAACACATAGCGCCAACATTTAACAGCTTCCAAAGAAACTTCGATGCTGAGCTGTGTAATTAGGTACATTATGCAGAATATAGTACTGCAGGGCCAATGGGGAATACATAGCCAGTTATGATATGCTTACAAAGCTGCAGTAAAAATAATTAACAATATTTATTGCTACTTAACAAATATTAACTTAAAAGCCAAGAACAGTTTTAACAGATTATTAAAAAATGAATTTAACATACAGAAAAAGAGGGATTTAGTCGGGCATTTAGTAATTACCGAAAACCACAGACCTTGTAGGACAAAATATCCAGGGAAGAACGATCGATCGTCTGGTGAGATCAATAACTTATATACAGATGATAGCACTGGCATGAACAAACTACTGTGGTTAAGTGTATTGATTACATTGGGTAAACATTCAAACTAACAAATTAGAAATTGGAATAAACATGCTCATTAGTTCCCCGACATAAAGTGTAACTAAAAGAAAAAAAACAGCTAAATATACAGTTGTTTATGCTCTTACATACATCTGCCACACTGCACAGCCAGGAAGGTCACTCTGCTACTTCCTGGTTCAGGTTTACAACTTCCTGAATCACCCCTTACCAATTAGACATGGGTAATGATATCAAATAATTGCCCCAAAAGCAATTTGGGGCAGAGGTGACACAGGAAGCTGCATAACTCAATCAGGAAATAATCGGGTCACTTTACAACTTTCAAGTGGTGGTAGGCGTGGGTACCTGTGAAAACTAGGTACTGGTACTCAAATGAAATTATTGTCATTTTCTTCACACAAATGGAGCTTTCTTTTGGTGGTATTTAATCACCACTGGGGTTTTTATTTTTTGTTAAACAAAAAAAGACAAAAATAAAAAAAAAAACATGTTTCATAATTTGTTATAAAATTTTGCAAACGGGTGATTTTTCTCCTTCATTGATATTCGCTGATGAGCCTGCACTGATGGGCTGCACTGATAGGCACAGATAAGACGGCGCTGATGGGCACTGATAAGATGGCACTGATGGGCCCTGATGAGTGGCACTGATGGGTGGCACTGGCACTGATGGGTGGTACTGATAGGTGGCACTGATGGGCACTGGTAGGTGGTATTGATAGGCAGCATTGGTGATGATGCACTGATTGGTGATTTATAGGTGGCACTGTGGGCACTGATAGGTGGCACTGTGGGCACTAATAGGTGGCACTGTGGGCACTGATGGGTGGTACTGTGGGAACTGGTAGGTGGTGCTGGTGGGCATTGATAGGTGACGCTGGTGGGCACAGAGGCTCTCCACAATCAGGACTGATATCCCTCTCACAGCTGCCGAAGCAGTGTGGACAATTACTGGCTCTGTTTACATAACATGATCAGGGCGGCACAGTGGTGTAGTGGGTAGCACTCTCGCCTAGCAGTAAGAAGAGTCGCTGGTTCGAATCCCGACCACGACACTACCTGCCTGGAGTTTGCATGTTCTCCCTGTGTCTGCGTGAGTTTCCTCCGGGTATTCCGGTTTCCTCCCACACTCCAAAGACATGCTGGTAGGTTAATTGGATCCTGTCTAAATTGGCCCTAGTATGTATGAATGTGAGTTAGGGACCTTAGATTGTAAGCTCCTTGAGGGTGTAGGGACTGATGTGAATGTACAATGTATATGTAAAGCGCTGTGTAAACTGACAGCGCTATATAAGTACCTGAAATAAATAAATAAATAAAATAAAATGATCAGCTGTCATTGGCTGACAGCTGATCACGTGGTAAGGGGTCGAGATCGACCCCTTACTCCGTCTCTTGATCAGCCGAGTCTCATAGACTCACTGATCAAAGAGCGCACCGAGCGCCCTGCAGGGGGCGTGCCGGCAGCTCGAGCACGGGATGACGTCCATGGATGCCCTCCCGGCAAATTAATTCCGTGCTGCAGCCGTCTTTCGGCTATAGCACAGACGGGAAGTGGTTAATGTCACTTTAAAGTGATTGTATAGTAATTTTTTTTCCCTTAAAATAATAAACATGTTCTCCTTACCTGCTCTGTGCAATTGTATTGCACAGAGTGGCCCCGAACCTCCACTTCCGGGATCCGCTGCCTGCACACCAGGCTTCACCTCTTTTGCGTGTGGCACCATAAGAAGCCACTTCCTATGGGGACACGTGTGGGCTTGATCCCAAGGCAGGCTTCTGTGTGAGAGCAGAGAGAGGAGAGAAGCCCGGCAGACAAGCACAGAGCTCAGGTAAGTATTTATTTATGGAAGGGGGAAAAAATTTAATTTTTTTTTTTTTTTTTTTAATCTTAATGCATAGAATGTATTACGGTAGGAAACCTTATGACTTTAGAACCACTTTAACAAAAAAAAAAAAAAAATGAAACATCAGCATTTCACCCTTGCACTAGGTCACAGTGACTGCCAGGGCCATAAGTTCATATCCTGACTGGAATGACTCTTGTCCTCAGAGCTAGTTTGCTGAATGAAAAGTACAGAGATCAGAGGCACACTGTGGGTGAAACCACATAGAAAATGACATAAAGTCAGAGCAGATGAAGGGTTTCTATACAGTTAAAATTGTTTTATACTTTTACATTGGCGCAGGAAGAGCTTGAATGTCACCCAACAAGCCCACCTCTGACTTCTCCAATTCAGGTCTTTATGTACATTGGATCAAAGTGAAGCGGCACATTCCCTCCACTGTTATCAAGAGTAACCTGAGGTAACAGAAACTCTTTTTTTAATCACATTTTTAATGGGTACTACCTTAGATAAGATTCTCTTCTTCCTTCTTTACAAAAAGAAACAGATAAGTATAAAGTGAGGTGATGTAAACCTGGACTTGACTTACAGTACCTGACCGCGAGATTGTGTTTCCAGCGCGATACCATCGCGCTGGTTCTCGGCGACAGGGTACTGTGAATGTCGCGCTGGCTCGCTCATCGGGAAAGGAAAACTTTGTTTTCCTTCCGCGATGAGTGACAGGCAGTGCTGACAGCTGTCTGGTATGAATCCTGAGGCGGGAACACCGCGCCAAATTTTAAATGAAAAAACCGGCGTGGGTTCCCCCCTCGGAGGCATACCAGGCCCTTAGGTCTGGCATGGATTGTAAGGGGAACCCCCCTATGCCGAAAAATCGGCGTGGGGGTCCCCCCCAAATCCATACCAGACCCTTATCCGAGCACGCAGCCCGGCCGGCCAGGAAAGGGGGTGGGGACGAGCGAGCGGCCCCCCCCCTCCTGAGCCGTACCAGGCCGCATGCCCTCAACATGGGGGGGTGGGTGCCTTGGGGGAGGGGGGCGCCCTGCGGCCCCCCCACCCCAAAGCACCTTGTCCCCATGTTGATGAGGACAAGGGCCTCTTCCCGACAACCCTGGCCGTTGGTTGTCGGGGTCTGCGGGCGGGGGGCTTATCGGAATCCGGGAGCCCCCCTTAATAAGGGGGCCCCCAGATCCCGGCCCCCCACCCTGTGTGAATGAGTATGGGGTACATGGTACCCCTACCCATTCACCTAGGGAAAAGTGTCAATATAAAAAACACACAGTACACAGGTTTTAAGAGTAATTTATTAGTCAGCTCCGGGGGTCTTCTTCCGACTTCGGGGGGTCTCCTTCCGACTTCTCCCGGTGTTCGGCCTCTTCTCCCGGTGTCTGGCCTCTTCTCCCGGGCCCCACCGCTATCTTCTTCCAGCTCTATTGCCAGCGAGGGGCCCGGTCTGCTGCCGCTGTCTTGTCGCCGCTGTCTCGCCGCCGCTGTCTTGTCGCCGCTGTCTTGCCGCTTCTTCTCTCCTTTT
The DNA here is from genome assembly GCF_042186555.1 of Aquarana catesbeiana. Classification (NCBI taxonomy): domain Eukaryota; kingdom Metazoa; phylum Chordata; class Amphibia; order Anura; family Ranidae; genus Aquarana; species Aquarana catesbeiana. The sequence goes on along the minus strand of NC_133334.1, from coordinate 225,896,672 downwards.
CTTCTTCCCCGATGTTGACACGACGCTCTCTCCGGCTCGAATGCTGTGTGCGAGCTGCGGAGCCATTTATATAGGCGGTAACCCCGCCCCCTTACGACGTCATGGTCCCAGCATGCGCAGGGACTCTGGCGTCATAAGGGGGTGTGACCCCAGAGTCCCTGCGCATGCTGGGACCATGACGTCGTAAGGGGGCGGGGTTACCGCCTATATAAATGGCTCCGCAGCTCGCACACAGCATTCGAGCCGGAGAGAGCGTTGTGTCAACATCGGGGAAGAAGAAAAGGAGAGAAGAAGCGGCGAGACAGCGGCGACAAGACAGCGGCGGCGAGACAGCGGCGACAAGACAGCGGCAGCAGACCGGGCCCCTCGCTGGCAATAGAGCTGGAAGAAGATAGCGGTGGGGCCCGGGAGAAGAGGCCGGACACCGGGAGAAGAGGCCGGACACCGGGAGAAGGAGACCCCCCGAAGTCGGAAGAAGACCCCCGGAGCTGACTAATAAATTACTCTTAAAACCTGTGTACTGTGTGTTTTTTATATTGACACTTTTCCCTAGGTGAATGGGTAGGGGTACCATGTACCCCATACTCATTCACACAGGGTGGGGGGCCGGGATCTGGGGGCCCCCTTATTAAGGGGGGCTCCCGGATTCCGATAAGCCCCCCGCCCGCAGACCCCGACAACCAACGGCCAGGGTTGTCGGGAAGAGGCCCTTGTCCTCATCAACATGGGGACAAGGTGCTTTGGGGTGGGGGGGCCGCAGGGCGCCCCCCTCCCCCAAGGCACCCACCCCCCCATGTTGAGGGCATGCGGCCTGGTACGGCTCAGGAGGGGGGGGGCGCTCGCTCGTCCCCACCCCCTTTCCTGGCCGGCCGGGCTGCGTGCTCGGATAAGGGTCTGGTATGGATTTGGGGGGGACCCCCACGCCGATTTTTCGGCATAGGGGGGTTCCCCTTACAATCCATGCCAGACCTAAGGGCCTGGTATGCCTCCGAGGGGGGAACCCACGCCGGTTTTTTCATTTAAAATTTGGCGCGGTGTTCCCGCCTCAGGATTCATACCAGACAGCTGTCAGCACTGCCTGTCACTCATCGCGGAAGGAAAACAAAGTTTTCTTTTCGCGATGAGTGAGCCATCTCGGCGCTGGCCCCTGCGACGGGGCTCGTAGGTGTCAAATCTCGCCGAGAAGTGCGGCGAGATTGACACAATATCGCGGTCACCTACTGTACTAAAGTGTAAGGTGAGGTGAAGCGATAAAGGACCTGTTTTATTAAGGCCAGCCATACACAGTTCGAATCCGGCCGAGATTTGAACCATTAATGAGCAGGCTGAATGTACTAAGTTGATCAATCGATCAACTTGGGTACAACCAGTCTGCGTGATTCTCTTGCGATTGTATCTATAGCCACTAGCGATAATCACTGTCTTCCACGGTACGGCTTCCCCTGCCCACCCCCACCGGGAGAAGACAATGGCCAAGCAGGAGGAATTCCTACATCAACACTATCTGTGTTGATGGGGGAATTAAGCGAATTTCTTTCCTGCAACCCCATGTATGGCCGGCCTAAAGTGTAACATGAGGTGACAACACCCTGGACCTGACTTACTAAAGAGAAAAGTGAAGTGAAGTCATTTACGGTTTTCATTTACTAAAGTGGAATATGAGGTGACATGAAGGCATCCTACATTTGACTTACTGAAGTCAAGTAATCCCAGTTTTAATTTACTTAAGTGGAACATGAAGTGAAGTGATCCTGGATCTGTTTTACTAAGGCGACATGAAGGGCTATTGACTTACTGAAGTGAAGTAATCCCAGTTTGACACCTCACATGAGGTGAAGTGATCCTGGCACAAACACTCTTGTCAACACTACAAAAGGGAAAGGTCCTCAAGACTACAGATCCATGTGAGGGCTCAGAGTAGACCTCCTCTTCGATCTTGTCTATATGAGTAGGCTATCCACCACTGGAAAACTCCACACAGTACACTGTAATGGCCTTGCTGCCCGCTTGAGTTGGGGGAAACCCAACGAAAGGCGCACTGGGCTAGTTCCTAGAGCACTAGATCTCTTTTTGCTCTGAGGAAGAGAGCTTTGTCCTTGAAACACGCAAGCTGTGCCCCCTTGGATGTATATATTTTCTGGAACTGGACCTGCTACATGATTGATTGAGCACTTTTCTAACTACATTGGCATTTGGGTTTTATTTATTTAATGAGTCACTACATTATTGCACTAGGCTGGTGCACCTTCTACCTTTGTTTCTATTGAAGTGATCCTGGACCTGTTTTAAGGGATCCTGGATCTGACTTACTGAAGTGAAGTAATCTCAGTTTCGATTTGCTAAAGCTGAACATCACACGTTTGGACGCTCAAAATGAACACAGGTTCACATCACCTTGCCTCAAATTTTTGTAAATCAGGTCCTAAGAACTCCATTTATAAAGCTGGGGCATGGCCTTACCTTTACCATAGCGCTGTTTTGGAAAGCAAATAACATTTATAATGCACAGAGGTACATCCAGGAGCAGAACTTGGTCTCATGACCTGTAAAGTCGCAGGCTCCACACTATGGCCTGCGTGAATTGGCCATAAAAAGCAGGCCGAAGTCTGGAGCATGTATAGTGGAGATAGATAGAAGCATCTGCTCGGTTATAAACAGGCCATTTAGTGTTGCAGACTCCCCTACATCACATCCCACTACCGCTAAAAGGGTCGGTTTTTGTGGGACTTTTACCAAACTGGAAGATTTCCGTAAATTATATTAAAAATTGCTTTCTAGCCACTTTTTTTATTGCGTGTGATTCTCACAGCGCGGCTTACCAGCTCAGAACTTGCCAAAACATTTGGAAACGTGGCATGTTATAAATGTATTTTTAGCATTTTCTGTATATTTTTTCCACACAGCATATGTATTTAATCCAAAGTGCATATTATTTATTATTAACTATTGTTAACTAATGTTTTGTTTGTGCACTATTTATTAAAGGGCAGACAATGCCAGTTTTATTGTCTGTGTGTCTTTTATAAATGCCCCCATGGGTATATCCCAGCATTGATACTACATTTCATTGCCAATTCAAACTGTTTACTTTGTGCTGGAGACCAGAGCTAGGCAAACAATGAAGGGGGAACTGAAGGCTAAAGCAAGCATTGAATTGTCACTGACAAAGGAGAGGGGTTCACACAAAGGGCTAGGAAATGGCTGTGACACTCACATCTGTGACTGGGACTCAGCATCTGTCCATACAATGGTCACACAGACATGGGGCACCCCCACTGCCCATTAACACTTTATTTTCTGCAAAAATATCTCGATTTATGCAAGCACAAAGCAATAGCTAAGTACATAAAGGAAAGTACTAAACGGAACAGTGATGCCAGTGGGAAGCTTACAATCTGATGAAATACCGTATTTATTGGCGTATAACATGCACCTTCATTTTAAGAGGAAAGTTTCAGGAAAAAAATGTAATTTTAAATAAAGAACTTTGAAGCAAAATAAGGGTCAGTGCCCATTAATGCAGCCTTATTAGTGCCCATCAATGCAGCCTGATCAATGCCCATCTGCAGTCGGATCAATCCCCATCTGCAGCCTCACAGGTGTTATCAATGCAGCCTGATCAATCCCCATCTGCAGCCTCACAGGTGTTATCAATGCAGCCTGATCAATCCCCATCTGCAGCCTCACAGGTGTTATGAATGCAGCCTAATCAATGCCCATCTGCAGCCTCACAGGTGTCATCAATGCAGCCTAATCAATGCCCATCTGCAGCCTCACAGGTGTTATCAATGCAGCCTAATCAATGCCCATCTGCAGCCTCACAGGTGTTATCAATGCAGCCTAATCAATGCCCATCTGCAGCCTCACAGGTGTTATCAATGCAGCCTAATCAATGCCCATCTGCAGCCTCACAGGTGTTATCAATGCAGCCTAATCAATGCCCATCTGCAGCCTCACAGGTGTTATCAATGCAGCCTGATCAATCCCCATCTGCAGCCTCACAGGTGTTATCAATGCAGCCTAATCAATGCCCATCTGCAGCCTCACAGGTGTTATCAATGCAGCCTAATCAATGCCCATCTGCAGCCTCACAGGTGTCATCAATGCAGCCTAATCAATGCCCATCTGCAGCCTCACAGGTGTTATCAATGCAGCCTAATCAATGCCCATCTGCAGCCTCACAGGTGTCATCAATGCAGCCTAATCAATCCCCATCTGCAGCCTCACAGGTGCCATCAATGCAGCTTAATCAATGCCCATCAATGCAACCTGATCAATCCCCATCTGCAGTCGGATCAATCCCCACCTGCAGCCTCACAGGTGTCATCAATGCAGCCTAATCAATGACCCAGGGCTTTTTGGGGGCCCACTCGGGGCTATAGCCCCTGTCGTCCCCCCCCTGCCGACGCCACTGGCATTGATGTAAGGAAGGGAGCCAGCTCCTCTGCCCGCACCGCCAGTGCAAGTGACTGGTTGGGGGATCCCCCCCCCATCCTGGTAGCTCTGGCTTTGTAAGCTTGCCTGCCCACAGAGAGGTCTCTGCGTGCCAGCTGTAGCACGCATGCCATAGGTTCGCCATCACTGCTCTAGGTTGTCTCCTGTCTTGAACAAATAAATAATAAGAAAAACTTTTTCACTCTTAAGCTGGTCAAGCATGGATTGAAATTTGGCTGGTTCAGCCGAGAGACTGGCCAAAATTTCCATCCATGTATGGGCTAGCTGGTTGTACACAAGTCCATCTATTGATGATCAACTTGTGTACAACCAGCCTGTTGGGTCTTTCCCGATGGATCCTCGAATATATGAATGGGGGAAACCAATACTTTTTTTTTCATTTAACCAGAATGTATAATGTATGGCCTGCCTTAAGCAGGGAAATCCCTCCTGCAGGGCTTTTGTGCTCTGCTGGCGGAGAGCCTTCCTTGCCGACAGATAGCCTGCGGCACTAATCATTCCGGAAAAGCCCACACATGGATCAAAATTTGGCCGATGCCTGCTGAACCAGCAGAATTTTGATCTATGTATGGCCGGCTTTAGACTTTTTTGTTTGGCGCCCTTATTGGGCTTTGTACATGCAAATCTTCAAATCTGAGCCCCCCCCCCCCGTAGATGGGATACCTCATTTTGGTTGGCAGCAGTCTTGCTAAAGCAACTGTGCCTTATTGCAGTTTGATGGATCTATTAATCATTTTAGTCCACTGCCCCATTTTAAACCAGGATAACATAGCAATTTTAGACACAAACAGTGCTTTTAGCCTAGGTTCACGCTGATGGCATTCACAGCGATTCATGTGCGTTTCCCACACATCACAGTCGGACTCTGTTCATGTGAACCACTTCTGGTGTCAATGTTAACAACACCCCTAAAACGATTGGCAAAACGCAGTGCGATTAGCATAATAGGATAGCATGGGTGTGAACACCCACACAATCCGATTCCAGTGCTCAAAAAAAAAAGATGCATGCACCTTTTTCATGCAGGTGTGGTGTGATGAGCCATACAAAATAAATGGGTTAAAATCGCACTGCAAAGAATTGCATGTGATTTGAACAGGAATGTGCTGTGATTCCTGTCCGAATCACATGCGGTTCCCCGCACCACACCAGTGTGAACCTAGGCTCAATGTTGTTTTTCTCCCAAAAGCAATTGGTTGATTCATGGAGCAACCATTGCTACAATACAGAGAAGAGGGGGGAGGGGGGCACACAATGTGATTGATGTATAGTTGTCATGTACACACAAATGTAGTATCTGAACTATAAACAGAATCTACATACAGCATATCATATCAATTGATTAGGACCTAATGACATTACAAAGACACAAGGAGCACAATGGTACGTGCCTCAGCGCTATCCCAAGCCTCAAATGAATTCATAAGCTGTATACTCATCTGTATACTCCTTCAGGATAATTCTTCTTTATCTATGGATACAAATTCTAGAGATAAAGATAGATATAGATAGATAGATAGATAGATAGATAGATAGATAGATAGATAGATAGATAGATAGATAGATAGATAGATAGATAGATAGATAGACAGATAGATAGACAGATATCTATATATCTATATATATACGGTATATATATAGGAGAGATCAATCTCCTTTTAAATTTTAAAAGAACTACAATTTATATGAAACCATTTAGTTCTTTTAAAATAATATATATATTTTTTTGGTATATGTGTGGGTGAAATATGTACAAAAACTAGATATAAGTGATATGCGTTTATTCCAGAATGCCGTTTAGTTGTCATGTACCGTCAGCCTCCATTAAAATCCGCACAGCGCCTTTCATTGACGGATCTTGTCTCCTGGGTATAAAAAGCATTACATCATCTTCTATTTATATCACCAATCCCATTCACTGGGGTAAACAAGATGAGCGTGTGTGTGTGTGTATGCGTGTATGTGTGTGTGTGTGTATGTGTGTGTGTGTGTATGTGTGTGTGTGCGCGGAGGGGGAGGTGGGACAGGGACACTGGGGATTGATAAGCAGGAAGAGAGATGACAAGATGTAGAGATGTGTGTGTCTCCTCTTCAGAGCGCACCGGCTGCCTAATTAGTACGAGCCAGATGTGAGATCGAACGCTTCCCTATGCTAGCACATTATGCTGCAGTGGAGGCTGGAGAAGAGGATTGTCTAAACAATACTGAACCCACCAAGACGAAGAATGACGACTCCAGGCACATAGAATTTGGTCATAATATTATATCTATACATATATATATATATATATATATATATATAGATCTATAGATATATTTATCTATAGATCTATATATATACTGTTATATATATATATCTATATATATCTATATAGATATATATATATATACTGTGGGTGTAGATATATATATGTATATATATATATGCACACACAGTATATATATCATAATATATATAATCAATCATTTTTTTTATGGCAAATGGTAGGGTTGCACCAATACTAGTATCGGTATTGGTGCCGATACCGAGTATTTGCATGAGTATCGGTACTCGTGCAAATGCACGGATACCTGAAACCGATACTTTCAGGCTTGGTTCTTTGAGCTGTCAGTGAGTCTCCCCCGTTGACAGCTGAAGTGTTAAAGAAGTCCGGTAATTGGAGCTGTAAAAAAAAAGCAGCCGGTGTCTTGCCGAGAAAGTTCCCCCGGCGGATAAGGACCCCCCTGTACTGCGCAGGCGCAGCGCTTCCGCAGTACGAAGGACTAGCAGCCGCCGAAAATAGCCGAAGGTGAAAAACTTCAATCAGCTGTACACGGTGCCTGCGCCCTGGGTCCAGGTTGAAGCCCCACCATCCAAGTGGACCTAGAGGGAGAATAAAAAAGTGCCGAGCGAAGCGAGGCCGTGTCCGAAGCGTGGCGAGCGAAGCGTGGCGAGCGAAGCGAGCCTGCGAGGGGCCCTCTTACAGGCGCCTTGTACAGCTGATTTCTAGTCTATTCGGCTTCGGCTATTTCCGCCGGCTCCTACTGCACAAGCGCTACGCCTGCGCAGTAGAGGGGGGTCCTTATCCGCCGAGAAGAACTTTCTCGGCAGAACACCGGCAATGTTTATTAACAACATTTCTCAGCTTCTGAAACACTAAAATAAAAAACATTGTTTCTTTTTGAATCTTTCTGTTTCTTCATCTGCAGAAGAAGGGATGAACAAATGTTCCTCTGTTTAACCCCTTATAAATCCTTAATTTACTCTAATCAGCCTTAATTAACTCCCTATTCTCCTCCATTTAATTATTTTCCTGCTTTTTTTTTTTTTTTTGTTCATGTCTATTTTATAAACGATAAACAATTAAAACTTTTTTTGTTTGCTATGTTAGGGAATATTTTTACACATATATATTAAAGAGGTAGTCCACCTTAAACAAAAAATATTAAAAGCCAGCAGCTACAAATACTGCAGCTGCTGACTTTTAATAAATGGACACTTACCTGTCCCAGGGTCCAGCGATGTCGGCAGCCGAAGCCGATCGATTGCTCGTCTCTCGGCTGCCCCCACCGCCATCCTCGGTCAGGGAATCAGGAAGTGAAGCGTTGCGGCTTCACTGCCCGGTTCCCTACTGCGCGAGTCGCGCTGCGCGTCTGCACTGGTCCCCGTTGTGTTGTGGGAACTGTGTGTTTCCAACAACACCGGGGGGGGGGGGGGCATTTGCGGCTAGCTATTCCCGGAAGTGGGTGCAGATACCTGTATTATACAGGTATCTGCACCCCCCCCGAAAGGTGCCAATTGAGGCACCGGAGGGGGGGGAGGAATCCGATGAGCGGAAGTTCCACTTTAAGGTGGAACTCCGCTTTAACATATATTTACACATTTCACATTGAAAAAGCGCTAAATTAAAAAAAAAAATCTATTTATTTAATTTGTAAATAACTTTTCAATGCTTTGTACCATTGCTGAGAGCTGAAGTGAAAACAAAACAGTTGCGGTAGGTATCTGTAATTGGTATCGGCGAGTACTAAAAAAAAAGTATCGGTACTCGTAGTAAAAAAAATGGTATCAGTGCATCCCTAGCATATGTTATTTGCATTTTCAAATATTTGATCTAAAAAAATGAAATCCACCCCATTTCATAACCAATAATTGCAGCATGTCACCCTGCATGAGCTATGGACAGACATGGGCTCCTTCATGACAGGTACGCAGGGACTGATGTGAGTGTACAGTATGGGAAGTGCTATATAAAAAAATGTCTGCACTATATAAATATCCATAATTAATAATCTGCTTTATGTTTCAGGGTCTGACATAAGCTGTTCTGGATCTGATCCTCTGGCTCTGCCTTCACTGTAAATGAGTCCTCGTGTCATTTGGATTAATAACGCACACACAAACACAAAACCCCAAGGTTCTGTTCTTGGACCTCTTTTATTTTCAATCTACACCTCTTCCCTGGGTCAGCTGATAGCCTCTCACGGCTTTCAATATGATTTCTATGCTGACGACACACAAATCTCTCTCTCCACCCCTCAACTCACCCCATCAGTCTCCTCACTCATCACTAACTTACTAACAGACATGAGAGTAAATTGATATGCCACATAGTTTACACAGAGGAATAAACTAACATTAATAGGTACCATCATCCTGGGTATGAATGAAACCAAAAAATAGGATTGAAAGAGAAATCGGAGCAGGGACCTCTCCAATAGGGTCCTGCCTCTTTCAAAAGAGGAAGAAAGAAGAGGACTATTGCGGTACCATAAAGAGAAAACTTGATTTAAAAGAAATGTAAATTTATTTCAAAATTCATAAAAAGTCCTGTAAGGGACATGTTTGGTACATATTGATAATATTGACATACAAAAACAAACACAATAGTAATTGTTTACAGCATTGTTGACACTAAGTTTTAGTATAGCTAATGCCCACAAGGTGCATAGACAAAGGTTTATATGGTGTGATACTTGCAGACGTAACCTCTACGGTTTCGCGGTCACAGCCGCTTCTTCAGGAGGCGTCTGGTAGTATATAGTCTATGAAGGTGAAAAATATAGTATCAACATAACAAGCATAAATATATAGACAGTTTTGGAGAATACACAACTTGAATTGGAGAATATGCTCAAAATTTACACATTGCACTCACCACACTATAACCAAGAGGGTCTTCCTGGAGTGATATTGTGAGACGCCCTCGAAGAGGCGTTCCCCCGGTGGCGGGCCAGGGAGGCAAATTTAGGGTATAGCTATTATGAGGGAAATTTATAAAAAATATAAGATTTAAAGGATAATACAATAAATTCTGTTGAGGGGTCACCCGGGAGTGCCAGGATTCAGGTGAAAAAGGAACAAGAACAGGGAAGGAAAAGGGGGGGGGGGGGGAAAGGAACGGAGGGGGGGGGAAAGGTTAGTTTATTCCTCTGTGTAAACTATGTGGCATATCAATTTACTCTAATATAGCAGGTGGATAACACACCCAGGACCTTTTTGATCCAATTGTTTTCTTCCTTCCTTGTTTCCCCCTTTACCCTCCTTTTGCCACCTCTCAAATTGATTTTATGAATGTATAAATTGTGGCTACTCCTGAGCTTGAAGCAGCCGCCTGTTTAACTATTTATTCATTTCTCAGTTAGAGTCCTTCTCATCCACGGTCAGGATCTTTCCCTGGTGCTCTTTACACCCTGAGCTATGGATGTTTTGGGCACCGCCTGGGGGGACTTCATGTCCACTATACAGGCAGGATGTTTAGCCAATCAACAACGAGAGGACGAAACCAAAACGTTTCTAGACAGATTGTTTAACCTTCTTAAGAAAAAATCCCATCTGCACTGGCATATCCAGTATTTTGAACTGTATATTACTGAAAAAGTTTGCCCTCTCGGACTTCGTGTCCAATTATTCCCCACAATCAAAGATCCCTCCGCGGACTTCAAAAAATCCTGGGAAAATACTCTGACCAACTGTAGTATTGAACTTATGTCAAAATTAACCATTCAATATCGTTCCGATATGATATCTCTTGATGCGGAAATAGATAGATTACTCAATCAATTTCCCAACATTCAAGAGTCAAGCTCCTTCACTAACAAATGGAAGGAAATACGAGACAAAATTGAAGGTCTTAACAAAGACATTATCATTAAAAAACAGAGAAAATTTTCCCAGGACAAATTGGCATTTGCGGAGGGTTATGCTTATAAATGGTCTGGGAAACCATCTTCTTACAAACATAAGCGCCCAAATCGGCAATCTCCGGCCCCGACGGCAACAGACTATACGGAATCGGATTCATCGGTATCTTCTGTATCTTCACAGATAACCACTCGTTCCACACTATCACGAGCACCAGGTGCCCCTCGAAAGAGGTCCCTCACTGGCGATAACTCCACTACTAAACACCCTAAAAAAGGAAAACAACATGGCAAAGCACTAAAAACACCACAAACACCAAGACTAGGGGGACAGACCCCCCTTATGGGTTCTCTCCACCCTACTCTACACAACATTATTCCGAAACTGTTACAACCAAATATTCAAACACTTTTATCACAGCCCGGTTTTTTAGTACAACCAGGTCCAGAACCCCCCTCAAAACAGGGGAGTCTGGACACGTTTGTGCAAAGGGCCCCAACTCCGAGCACGTCCCACGAGTAATCACCTCCACTAATGTCGATGACCCTCACTCCCTTAACATCATTAACCTTACCCCTTACCGATTGACTCCGGAGGAGGAACAGGTCCTTCAATTAGGCCTGGGTTTCTGTCCTTCGGAGCCAATCGATATCTATGAGACAATAAAAGACCTTTATTTATTTGCCCGTAAATTGACTTTTAACTTTATGTTCGATCCCGATCGTAAACGTATTAGTCTAGAAAAAGAACTAGCAGAAAAGACCAAAAACTTTACCATAGCGGAGTCTAGAGCATTAAGGGACCTCATGTTACTTTATGATGAGGGAAACGTCGAGTCGGATACCCTAGATGGCAATCCCGACCCCTCAATCCTGGCACTCCCGGGTGACCCCTCAACAGAATTTATTGTATTATCCTTTAAATCTTATATTTTTTATAAATTTCCCTCATAATAGCTATACCCTAAATTTGCCTCCCTGGCCCGCCACCGGGGGAACGCCTCTTCGAGGGCGTCTCACAATATCACTCCAGGAAGACCCTCTTGGTTATAGTGTGGTGAGTGCAATGTGTAAATTTTGAGCATATTCTCCAATTCAAGTTGTGTATTCTCCAAAACTGTCTATATATTTATGCTTGTTATGTTGATACTATATTTTTCACCTTCATAGACTATATACTACCAGACGCCTCCTGAAGAAGCGGCTGTGACCGCGAAACCGTAGAGGTTACGTCTGCAAGTATCACACCATATAAACCTTTGTCTATGCACCTTGTGGGCATTAGCTATACTAAAACTTAGTGTCAACAATGCTGTAAACAATTACTATTGTGTTTGTTTTTGTATGTCAATATTATCAATATGTACCAAACATGTCCCTTACAGGACTTTTTATGAATTTTGAAATAAATTTACATTTCTTTTAAATCAAGTTTTCTCTTTATGGTACCGCAATAGTCCTCTTCTTTCTTCCTCTTTTGAAAGAGGCAGGACCCTATTGGAGAGGTCCCTGCTCCGATTTCTCTTTCAATCCTATTTTTTGGTTACTAACAGACATATCTGTATGGATGTCACATCACTTCCTCAAACTCAACTTGTCCAAAACCGAGCTTATAATATTTCCTCCCCCACGTGCCTCTTCCCCGGACTTCTCTATCAAGAGCAACGGCAAAACCATCCACCGGTCCCCACATGTCAGGGTACTAGGTGTTATTCTGGATTCTGAACTCTCCTTTCAGCCCCACATCCAATCACTTTCCAAAGCTTGCCGCCTCAACCTCCGCAACATCTCTAAACTACGTCCCTTTCTAACCAAGGAAACCACAAAGCTCCTGATTCACTCCCTGGTTATCTCTCACCTCGACTACTGCAACTCACTCCTCATTGCCTTACCTTTAAATAGACAATCCCCCCTTCAATCCATCATGAATGCTGCTGCCAGACTCATCCACCTTATAAAACGCTCAGTGTCTGCTACCCCTCTCTGTCAATCCCTCCATTGGCTACCACTCGCCCAATGAATGAAATTCAAAATACTAACAATAAGTTACAAAGCCATCCACAACTCTGCCCCCAGCTACATCACTAACCTAGTCTCAAAATACCAACCTAATCGCCCTCTCCGTTCCTCCCAAGACCTCCTGCTCTCTAGCTCCCTCATCACCTCCTCCCATATCCGCCTCCAGGACTTCTCCGAGCCTCGCCCATCCTCTGGAATTCCCTACCCCAATCTGTCAGACTGTCTCCAAACTTATCCACCTTTAGGCGATCCCTGAAAGCCTATCCTGCCTCCATCTAACAACTGCACTATTTTCTCCATTAGCTCATCCCCCACAGCTATTACCCTTTTGTATAACTTGACCCTCCCTCCTAGATTGTAAGCTCTAACGAGCAGGGCTCTCTGATTCCTCCTGTACTGAATTGTATTGTAATTGTACTGTCTGCCCTCATGTTGTAAAGCGCTGCGTAAACTGTGGGCACTATATAAATCCTGTATAATAATAATAATATTTAATTTTTAAAAAAGGTGCTGAAAATTAGAATTTTCTCTCTCCTGTTTTTGTCTGGGGTACCCTAAAATGTACTACGTTATTCCTCACTCTCGCAGGCTCCTTTTCTCTGTGCAACCAGTCCCCTGAAACTGCTTCCCTGCGGCACTCATACATAGCTCCCACTCTGACGTCATCAAGTACAATGCAAGACCAGCAGTCCTGCATTGTAAGTGAGGACACTGAGGGTAGTTTTGGGTTCAGATCTCCCTTCCTAAACAGCAGAACATGATTATTAACCTCTATTACAGCTTCTTAGAGATTCCCACTGAAACTATCTCTCTGCTCCACTGCTGTGTACTATCCGTATTTTCACAGAGCACATGTGCACTGCAGCAGCACATGATTGGCTTCTAGATTACATTAAGCTGGGCTTGTAATGACTGTTCTCAAAGCACAACAAAAGAAAAGACAGCTATCCTTAAAATTATTGCAAAGTCTCACTTTTTTCCTATAAAATAACAAACATGTTATACTTACCTGCCCTGTTGCAGTGAATTTGCACAGAGCAGCCCTGATCCTCCTCTTCTTGGGTGCCTCTTCTATGATCCTGGCCCCTCCCTCCTGTGCAGTGCCCCCATATCATGCATCTTGCTATGGGGGCACCTGATCTGATTCACAGCCCCCTGTGTCTATTCTGACACGTAGCCCTGACCCGGCCCCACTCTTTCTTTACCCTGATTGGCTAGCTGACTTTGATCGACAACAGCAGCAACCGATGGCGCTCCTGCTGTGTCTAAGTCAATCAGGAAGGAGAATCTCTGATGGATGAGACATTCATTGACATTGCTGGAACTAGATGGACCTCAGGTAAGTGTTAGGGGGGTTGAGGGGCCTCTGCTGCACATAGAAGGCTTTTTATCTTAATGCATAGAATGCATTAAGATAAAAAAATTATTGCCTTTAGAACCCTTTTAACCACTTACAGACCGGAAGGGTTTTCCCCCTTAATGACCAGACCATTTTTTGCGATACGGCACTGCATCGCTTAAACTGACAATTGTGTTGTCGTGCGATGTTGTACCCAAACAAAATTAACGTCCATTTTTCCCCCACAAATAGAGCTTTCTTTTGGTGGTATTTGATCATCTCTGCGAATTTTTATCTTTTGCACTATAAACGAAAAAAGAGCAACAATTTTGAAAAGAAAATATTTTTTACTTTTTGCTATAATAAATGTCCCCCAAAAAATAAAAAATAAACGGATTTCTGCATCAGTTTAGGCCAACATGTATTCTTCTACATATTTTTGGTAAAAAAAAATGCAATAAGTGTATATTGATTGGTTTGCGCAAGTTAAAGCGTCTACAAAATAGGGGATAGTTTTATGGCTTTTTTATTATTTTTTACTAGTAATGGCGGCGATCTGCTATTTTTAGCGGGACTGCAATTGCGGCGGACAAATCGGACACTTTTTTGGGACCACTGACATTTATACAGTGATCAGTGCTATAAAAATGCACTGATTACTGTATAAATGTAACTGGCCGGGAAGGGGTTAACACTGTGGGGGGATGGGACTGACTGGAGGAGGAGCGAGATTGCTGTTCCTAATCACTAGGAACAGCAGAGCTCTCTCTCCTCCACTGTCAGAACGGGGATCTGTCTGTTTACACTGACAGATCCCTGTTCTGGCTCTCTTTCCCGCGTCTGCGGGTGGCCGGCGGACATCGCAGCCACCGGCCACGTGCATCGGGACCCCCGCCGTGCAGCGGGCGTGCCTGCTATGGCTCTTAAAGGAGCCGACAGACAACTATGATGGTTTGCGCAGGAGAGCCAACCTGCTGCAGTATAATGACGGCGGCTGGTCGGCAAGTGGCTAAAGCCTCATTCACATGACCACAGTGGGCTGTGCCCAGCAGTACAGGTGTTTGCGTACAGTCGCCTGTGCAAATCAATGACAGGCTGAAGCTGTACACTGGTAACTAAGGCTGGCTATACATTATACAATTTTCTTGTGCAATTTTCCTTTAGATTTACTAAAACCATATAATAAGAGGTCAAACCTAAACAATTTCAATTTGTATGCAATCAGGCAGGCCCTTACACTACATAGTTGAAGGTAAATTTAAAGGAAATTGAATAAGAAAATTGTATAATGTATGGCCAGCTTAAATAAACTGGCGTTCAAGCGTTTACATGTGTACAGGAATGGATGAGCTCACCTGTCTGTATCGATGGGACCACATCTATCCCTGTACACATGTAAATGCTCAGATGCACAGTAACCAGCATTTATAGTTAGGAACTTTTTATTTTTTTGCAAAAGAGAGATACTATGGGGGTGATTTACTAAAGGCAATTAGGCAGTTCACTTTGCAAGGGAAATTTCACTTAGCTTGGTGAATGTGTTGTAAATTCACTTTGCAAAGAATATTCAAATCACGTGCAAAGAAAATAATATATATATATATTTTTTGCTTGCACATGATTACACATGAAGTCAGCAGAGCTTCCCCATTCACTAAGCTAAGAGGAAATTCCCTTGCAGAGTGAAAATTTCCTTGTAGAGTGAACAGCTTATTTACTTTAAATCAGCACTTTAAGCAATAAAAGCTTCTTACCTTCCTGTTTGCAAGATTCTTTGCAATGCACACTGAGCTGTGCATGAGTAGCTCAGTATACAATTTCAGCATCTGCCCGGTGCTGGGAGAAATGAACTCCCATGCGCATGCATGGGAGTTACTTAATTCCAGCCTGTGCACGTATAATGGCCAAAGATCGAAAACCCAGAAAAAGGCCGGGTGAAGATGTCAGCACCTCCAAGGGAGCTCAGGGACATCACATCACTGGAGGAGAGGTAAGTATTCACAGACTTGTAATCCGTTTTAAAGCAGAATTAAACTTAAAAATGAAAAAATGGCTGACAGGCAGGATTTTTATGACAGAAGAAACCCTTTTGGTCTTTTCTGTCATAACTGGCTCTCCCTGCCTGTCAGTGATTGTACACATTGAGCTGTGCATCTACAGCTAGGTGTACATTTAAAGCATGGATTTGTGTCGAGACAATGTGACTCTTGTGCGCATGCGTGTGAGCAATGCCATCCTGGCCTGGTCAATCAAGCAGCCGAGAAGTCCAAACCTGCAAGGTAGACCAAAAGAAGATGGAAGCTCCCATGACTGCTGGAAACGCTGACGCAACAGCGCTGGTGGGTATCCCTTTCAAGGTAAGTCTGCCATAATGTGTAATTATCCTGTGCATGCCATCCTATTATGGCTAAAGGCTCCTGGGGACAATTTTTTTTTTAATTTTTGTTGAGGTTTATTTCTGGTTACTTGTTCCCTGTTAAAGTTTTATAACCAAAGAGTCAGCATATGACTTCCACAAAACTAGCATTTACAAAAGAAGGTCAGCAATGGCAGCTTACATATTTCTCTCATAAAAGGTTTCCTTCAAACTAGGCCAAGTTCACAATTCACCTTTATTGCTCAACAGTTTATTACCCTGTGTTCCTGGCAGCAGAGACAGGACCAACACTGGCCCAACTTTACCTTATCTCATGCAACAAAATTTTCTGAAGTAAAATACCCTGTAAATTCACAGCCATCATTTCAGAAAGATTACTCGTTAAATTTCATATTTCACTCCTCTCAGTGACCAATAAATAAAAATGAATTCTTACAATACATTACAAGCATACAGGAAGCTGGCATGCCAATAAAGAAGGAGTAGGGCCAAAGCTCTTTTGGCCCTACTTCTCCTGTGGCTTACAGGAGTGCACTTACTTCTGCACACCTCTGTCTCGTATTCAGGCTACAGTGGGCTAAAGTCTGCTGTCGGCTGACATCACTCAGCTGGTCCAGGCTCTGGAGAAATCCCGACTTTAATGTCGAGATCTGCCCAGGTTCCTGGTCAGCAGCTGGCCCAGCCTCTCAGCATGCCGCTAGTAGCCTGCGCCAGCCGCTCCTGCCCCTTCTACAGCTCAGGACTCCAGTGAGCACTGATAGTGTAGAGCAGAGAGCCGGTGACTGATAGTCACCACTCTCTGCTCACTGAAGACGAAGAACCCTTTGGTCACCATTACATGTCTTAATGTCTACCTGGTTCTTGGATAGGAGGCTTGTTGGAGTGTGTGATAGGATTGTGGTGTGTCTAAGAATAGACCGGAGTCGTACCGTGCAATAAATGACAAAGACACGTTCCGTGTCTCACATTAGCCACTTCCTCAGTTTAGGGCTATATAGAAAAGTTTCTTGCTTCCTGGATTTGGATTTCCCCAGAGTGTGCCCACACCACCTGCAATCATGGAGGGCCATGTGCCCCCACCAGATGTAAGTTATTCTATTTTTCTAATAAATACTCATATAACTTTTTCTGAACCAACAACTACAGTATAATATAGATATGCCCTACACTATAAAGGCTCTCCTTTAATTTTTCCAGTGGGCACACAGAACCATGCAATGGGTCCTCATTCTGCCTCTTCAGCTTGACCTTATGGAACTCCAAGGGACCACCACCTCTCATATCATATGTGTACCTGATGCTCTTCTCACTATGATATTATGCTAAAAGTGGTGGCCATATTTTGAATAATGTTTTTCTATGGTCATTGTGCATCCATTGCTTATCCTTCAAGTTATTCATAGTGCAAACTAAATACATGTAGCTATGTAAAAAAAAATAGGACAAAGAACAAGTCAGCTGCTCTCACTACAATCAAGTCAAGTCACCCCTAAAATGTGTTGGCTGTATCTGACATTTCTGTTCAATAAACGGTTTAAAGAAACCTCAAAGCGAGGCGCCTGTTTCCCGGTAGGCGATCCTAACCACAGATCCATGAGTGATCTTATCACCACCAAAAAGTCAGCAGCTGAGGACTCCACTTACACCACTTCTATCACGGGTTTACCTTCTCCAATGAACACACTCCTCCACTTCTTTTCAGATTTACAAAAACATTGTTTCTCTTCCATACTGGTCCAATGATACTGCATATCTAACTTAAATATTAATCATGTGACTAGAAAACACTAGAAAAGCAATTTCTTTAGAGTTGAACTTCAGCCTGGTGACTGGTGTCTTCTCATGGCAAGGGTTTACTCTGCTATATCCGAAAGTTACAAAATAGTTTTGACTGAAGCTCCACATTAGGGCTCATTCACAAGATTACAGAGGGCAATGCACCAACAGAATTCAGTGCATTTCTGTGCCCAGGAGTCACAGGCGCTTTGCGTACGTCCTCTGCTAGCAGCCTGTACAAATCAATGACAAGCTGACAGATGTCATGGCTGTATGCACATCTGAGCCATTACATGTGTACAAGGACAGATGAACAACTCTGGACACAGATAGTATTCATCCAGGGCTGCTCATCCATCGGTGTGTGGACCCATGTGAATGAGTCCTTCGTGTGTGTGACCTTGGAGCAGTTGTCAGTCTGACTACTCTTTGGACAAATTTGGTTTCTACGGAAAGCTGCTGACGGACTATCGAATACTAGCTCTAATATTACCTACTGCAGTATAACCAGGACTAAAATCCTCTAAACAATTTTTAATCATTTTTCAATTTTTATTTTTATTTTCACCTTGCCCATTCACTCACCACTGTTCACCCCACTGTTTTGATCCAACTCAACTCTCACAGTCACATCCCTTCACTTGTAGTCCCATATCGCACTTCATCACCTTACTCACAGTTTTCCATTTCATGGTTTTTCAAAGTACACAGTGTGCCCATTACATTTTCTCTATTCTATCTATTCAGACTCCAGTTCATTGCTCTATTAGTCCCTCCTGGTTGGGACCCCCCTTGAAGGTGACACCTTGTACCCCGTGCCTGCCAGGATGTGGGTAAGCAGTTTCGCTCCTCCCCCCTCTACATACAATATTTCGTCTAATTGACATGTTGCATTAAATTTTGCTACTGTTTATGTTTTTGGTAGAATTATACTGTTCTTGATCATCTGTTAATCAAATTACAGATACCCTCCTGATGAAGCAGCAATAGTCCGCAAAACTAGTTGAGATGTTATCTGTGATCAACTATCCCATTGTGATCTCCTCTGTCTGGGGATCATTGTCTTCGTGATATACATGCTTTTAACCTGTAACTAATTATTACTTTTGTATTCATAAACTTTTGTAGCACTTTTATATATCTGCCTACACATTTGAATTTATTTGCCTCACTGTACCGAGATAGTCCAATCGCCCTATTCCTCTTGGGAAGCGTGGTTGGGGACCAAGCTCCCGATCCCATTATTTCACAGTTTAGGAGGTATGTTGCTTTGATTCGGAAAGCCGCTGTCCAACCTAAGCTGGATAAAAAACAAATTACTCAAGTTTTTCAACAAGTCCGTTCGACAGAAGTTAATGTAACAATCAAATTCTGTCGAATATGGATAGCCACCCATGGATTGAAACTCAGCAAGCCCCTGCTGAACCACCCAAAATTTCAATCCATCTATGGCTAGCTTTAGGCCTACAAAGCTAATGCCGCGTACACACGAGCGGACTTTTCGACCGGACTGGTCCGATGGTCTATCCGACGGACATTCCAAACAAACGGACTTGCCTACACACGATCACACCAAAGTCTGACAGATTCATATGTGATGACGTACGACCGGACTAAAATAAGTAAGTTGATAGCCAGTAGCCAATAGCTGCCCTAGCGTCGGTTTTTGTCCGTCGGACTAGCATACAGACGAGCGGACTTTTCGACCAGACTCGAGTCCGTCGGAAAGATTTGAAACACGTTCCAAATCTAGAGTCCATCAGATTTTCGACCGAAAAAGTTCACTGCAGGTCCGATGAAGCCCACACGCGGTCGAATTGTCCACCGGACTCAGTCTGTCGAACCAGTCCGGTCGAAAAGTCTGCTCGTGTGTACGCAGCATAACACATAAAATAAGCATATTTAGATTAAAACAGTGAAAGTCTAATGAAATAAGAATAATAATTAGGATACTTGTCCTTCTATCATAGTATTGCAAATTAAACCTATTGGCTGGCTAGTTTTGAACTTGTGCAGACTTATTTAAATAATGCCACCCTGGTCAATTGCAATACTGTGCTCCTTGGTTATCGTTTTATGTCGCCAGCATGGATTACCACTAAAAAGACGGTGACTGTATCACAATTCTGTAATACCACAACAAATCAGAAAAGGGGACACCACCAGTAAAAATCAGAGCTCAGCTGCTACAGTTGTCTCCATGTAATAAAACCCACAATGACAAAGAAGAATTTTTGTCATTCAGGCATGATGTTTGCCACATACCGCAAATAAACCTCACGCACACCCCAAAGCACATGGGCAGAGAAATATGAAGGCTGTCTAATGTCAGACATGATTTATCTTTGTGTTAGATGTCATTTTATATACATGTTAGCCCTTTGAAGCTACAAATGAGTGTGCTGAGGCTTCTATGTATTGGAATCTCATTGAATATTCAGAATGTATTTCTCCATATACTTTTCACCTAATACTCATTTCCTCAACAGTCACTTATCCTAACCGGCCAGCACAAACTCTTGTTTGCCTGATCATGCGGTAGAAGTAAACCTATCCCATGGGCAACTGAAACTGAGAATTTGATGAAAAAATGCAAAAATAATTGTGGAATAAAGTTATTTAAAAAAAATTCTGACATTTCCTGTTGAAGACGTGTGAGATCCTTCCCTCCCAAACACCAGTCCTTATAGGAACCTTCCCTCCCAAACACCAGTCCTTATAGGAACCTTCCCTCCCAAACACCAGTCCTTATAGGAACCTTCCCTTCCAAACACCAGTCCTTATAGGAACCTTCCCTCCCAAACACCAATCCTTATAGGAACCTTCCCTCCCAAACACCAGTCCTTATAGGAACCTTCCCTCCCAAACAAGAGTCCTTATAGGAACCTTCCCTCCCAAACACCAGTCCTTATAGGAACCTTTCCTCCTAAACACCAGTCCTTATAGGAACCTTCCCTCACAAACACCAGTCCTTATAGGAACCTTCCCTCCCAAACACCAGTCCTTATAGGAACCTTCCCTCCCAAACACCAGTCCTTATAGGAACCTTCCCTCCCAAACAAGAGTCCTTATAGAAACCTTCCCTCCCAAACACCAGTCCTTATAGGAAGGAAGGTGCGTGACCAGCTAGACCTTTTCTGCTTTTTTCCCCAATTTTTTCCATCAAGCACTCCGTATGAATTGCCCAGGTTGTGACAGGTTTACTTTAAAAAGTACAAAGTAGCACATCTCCGATAGCAGACAATTTGTTGTCTAAGGCCTTTTGCACGCAATAAGCATCCACTTATTCAGACGTTATTTTTTGTAATGTATTTTCACGCACATGCGTTCACGCAAATTTGTTCACGCAGTCAAAGCACCCCCCCCCCACAGTTAGAATGTACTCCCAGGGAACAACCCCCTGACGTTAACCCCTTCATTGCCAGTGTCATTGTCATTTGTACAGTGACAGCGCACTTTTTTTTTGTTAGCACTGATCAATGTATTGGTGTCACTGTTCCCCAAAAAGTTTCATTTGGTGTCAGATTTGTCCACCTTAAATGTCGCAGTCCCGCTAAAAAACACTGATCGCCGCCATTACTAGTAAAAATATATATAAATAAATAAATAAATAAAAAGTCCATAAATCTATCCCATAGTTTGTAGACGCTATAACTTTTGCGCAAATCAATCAATATACGCTTATTGGGATTTTTTTTTTTTTTTAACAAAAACAGGTAGTAGACTACATTTTGGCCTAAATTGATGAAGAAATTTGATTTTTTTTACATTTTTTTATTGGAATGGTTTTATAGCACAAAGTAAGAAATATTGTTTTTTTTTTTCAAAATTGTTGCTATTTTTTTGTTTATAGCGCAAAAAATAAAAACCACAGAGGAGATCAACTACCACCAAAAGAAAGCTCTAACTGTGGGAAGAAAAAGGACATCAATTTTATTTGGGTACAGCGTCGCACGACCACGCAATTGTCAGTTAAAGCAATGCAGTGCTGCATCACAAAAAAATGGCCTGGTTAATGGGGGGGGGGGGGGGGTAAACCTTCCGGAGCTGAAGTGGTTAAACACAGCTCAAACGTCTACTCTTTGTCACTATAAACAGTAATAAGTAATATATTTTCAAGGAAAGGACAGCTATTTTTCTGAAACTGTATATCGTATATGGTTCTGTTCTGTAGCTGCCTCTTCTGCTTGTGCCTTGATTAGGGAGGCTACCTGTAACATTGCTGGACAACAGGAATGTGTAGGAGGTTGGAAACTAGTGGGTTACACATTGATCACAGTGGTTGCGATATCCTAAAGCAGGGATATTCAATTAGCGGACCTCCAGCTGTTGCAAAACTACAAGTCCCATCATGCCTCTGCCTCTGGGTGTCATGCTTGTGGCTGTCAGAGTCTTGCTATGCCTCATGGGAATTGTAGTTCTGCAACTGCTGGAGGTCCACTAATTGCATATCCTTGTCCTAAAGAGACTCTGTTGCCAGACTATTAATTTCAACAACAATCTTCCAAGGGATTATATAAGCATTTAACATATATTTTTGCCTGTAAAAACCTCCCTTGCTTAGACATTCAAAAGCGGTAAGACTGCTGCTGGATGCCGCCATGTTGAATGTGATGTCAGCAACCCCACTTGACGCAAAGCCTTCACAATCCATAATTATTCCCCTTTGCTCCTCCTTCAGCAGCTGCATAAAAGTTTATGCAGCAAGTAATTGAAGAGACACTCCTAAAGCCACATCCGTATAAAGTTCACTCAGGAAGAAAAAGGGTAAAGAGCCAAAAGGCCCTGATTCAGACTTTTCAGGCAAAATGGACAAGAGTATAATAAAATAGATACTTTATTAACAATGAATCATAACAGAAAGGTCAAATAGAAAAAGAATTAAAAAGATACAATACACATATGATGGTCATAAGTGTCTAGTGTATACAAAGAGTTAACACCAAATGGATGGCAGTGAGCCCCTGTGCGTCAACGCATTTCGCTATTTTGCTTTTGTCAGGACACACTTGGGGGTAGTTAAAAGGAACAGGTCTCACTATCAAAGATAAAATAAATCAATCAGAATAACTGATTTATGTAGCAAGGTGTAAAGGCAAAATAGGTGGGCCAGCACAGACAGAAATAATGCTGGCCTTACACCTGTAGAATTTCCTTTCAAGTCCTGGATGAGAAAGTACAAAAAATCACTTGTTGGAACATTTGCTCAACTGATTTTGAACAATTTTTCATTTCAGCACCATGTCATTGTCTCGATTTCCCCAGAATGAATGCTCTACTTCCGGGTTCAATTTACAAGTGCATGCGCATAAGGAGCAAACACTACTAGAAAACTACAAATAGAAATTTGCCTATTCCAATTGGATTCAACAATAAATTTCCATCCACATCCTTTCAATTTTTCACTTACCATGGTCAAAACCAATTGTCAAATTGCTTTTTTAACTCTTAGGAAATCGAATGAATGTTCTGAAAACAACATTTCCAAAAGAAATTCTACAAGTGTAAGGACAGCTTAAAACACTGCCAGAAGAGGAAAGGACTGTAATATAACAGGAGGGAGGGACTATGTTCCCTATCGGAGTCTTCCTGAAGGTACAATGCAATTGAATTGAAAAAAAAAACACTTATGGAAAGGCAAACACTGCAAGTAAGCTTTTAAAATACTTGATTTTGTGTGCTTTTACCTGCAATTTTTAAAAAGTGATTGTAAAGGTTGTAATAAAAAATAACAAACATGTTATACTTACCTGCTCTGTGCAGTGGTTTTGCACAGAGCGGCCCTGATCCTCCTCTTCTTGGGTTGCACGCCGGCGCTCCTGGGTCTTCCCTCCTGCTGAATGCCCCCAATAGCAAGCCCCTTGCTATGGGGGTCCCAATGTACAATTCCCAATGCATTTATTACTGAAAAAATGGCTGTATGTGTAAGTGGGTGCTGCAGTGACCATTGGCTGGAACCAAAGACAGTCAGAGTGAGAGAAGGTCACCTGCAACCCATCAATCTCAAGAATGGGTCCAAAGCTTTATTCAGCAATCACATTATTACAACAGAAGCAATGTTTAGGACGACACATAGTCACATTCCTAGTGAAGGGTTCCTGCAAGGTTCCAAAACGTTGCCTCTGCTGTAATAATGTGTTCACTGAATACAGCTTTGGACCCATTGTGGAGATCCATGGTGTGCTCTCATGGTGTGATCTATGGACGGTTTCTCACGCTTGCTATGGGGGTGCTCGAGCAGGCTCGCTCCCTTTGAATGGACATTATCCATTCACACACAGAGCGTGGCTTGACCCACCCCCACTCTTTCTTCATTGACTCACTGATTGTCATTGACAGCAGCAAGAGCCAATGGGGAAAGAGAGACCCAGGGGAGCTGCTGCTCACATTCACATCGCTGGATCGAGATGGGGCTTAGGTCAGTATGGGGGGGGGGGGGGGGTTATAGCATGCATTAAGGTAAAAAACCTTCTGCCTTAAGAACCACTTTAGGTTGGTGACAGGCTTACCAGTGGAACTACACTCAATTCCCCTACAGTGATGTGACTTCCATGAGCTCCCTCACGGACAACTATACTTGTCTTCTTTCGGATTCAGCATTTTTAGCCCTCTTGATTGCTGTGACGGGCTGAAGGAACTTTCTCGCATTTGCAGGTGCTCATTTATCCCGACAGCTGCCGAAAGTGTACAATGAGTTGCGCACACGCAGCTTCGTGAACTTCATGAAGAAGATTGCTATCAGGCAGGCAAGATTCCTTAATTGTAGAAGAAAAAACCTAGCATGTCTCTTCTGCAATAAAAAGCCTCCAAGTAAATAAAATATAAATGTGTATAAAGCTTTACTTTAAACTCCGTCTGGCAAATAAGTTCTTCCAATGTATCACGTGTCTACCATAGGGGTCTCCTCCCTGGTAGACATGACTGTCGAAAGCTGCTGATGGAACCTCCCATAGACGTTCTTGTAAGATGTTCAAACACCGCTGGCAATTGTGTACCTTCAAACCTCAACAAAGGCAAAGTTGTTATTTTTGCAATCCTAATTCAAAGCTGATGACTAGTGAACCATTGCACAAATCCAATTACTCAAAACACCGCCATCATCAGTGTAAACTGTCAAACTTTGTTTGCAAGAACTGGATCATTTCCTGAGGAATAGTAGCTTTATAAAATTACAAAACCGTTTTGGAGCATTCTGTCAAAAGCAGAGCTAATACAGTCAAATGTAATGGTGGAGATCAACACACAAACATGTATGCCTGGTAAAACAAACTCAAGTGGCAAATGTTCGAGGTTATATATACCAAAGTACACCATGTTATAATGGTGCAGCACATATTCTTATTACAGGAAGGGAAGCTGTTGCTAAAGCCATTTGGCTCAAGAAGAGGCTATTGTTTAAAGAGAACAGTGTCAATGTTTATGGAAATAGAAGTGCAATACTGATTAATACTAACAAAAATGTGGTTTCACGCTACTCTCGCTTTCTCACGGGTGAGTCACGAAGATACTGCGAGTCTGAATTGTCACCTGTTTTCACTTGTACTTGTCAAACATCCATCAAACTTGAGTTTTATGAGAAAACATAGCTGATTCGGAGCTAGTCTTTGACTTCCAACAGGAAGGCCATTAAGAGCCGCTAGTTCCTTTTTTTAGGCGTTTTATAATCATGATAGTGATGATAATGCACACAATCATACACGTATACAATTGATCGTACAAATATGGGCAGTAATATCTGTGTAAGCTCTTGAGTCTAATCCTTCTAACATAAAACTGAGGGTGCATAAGGCCAAAGGTTCCTTAAAGCCCAACTCCGATTAAAATAGAAATTATCCCAGTGGTGGTGCTGTGCCTGAGCTTCAAGGGTTAATTGCTTGTTTTGTCTATGGGAGAGGAGATATTGTTTTACTTATATTATCTTCCACACCCCCCGACAGCCTCACCCCACAATCCAGCTGAAGACTGTCCATTGGTGTTCTGATGTCCAGAGCAGGCATATGGACCTTGCCCTGATCTTGGTGACATCATGACCCTAGCACGGTGGAGAGTGGGAGTGCAGATGCTGCTGGGACAGGTCTAGCTGTGGAGAGGAATAAGTAAATGTTCTTTTTTTTTCTAATATGATTAGTCTTTCCACCGATCATGCCATTGTCCGGCGTAGGAGAGGAACATACAATAAAGATATTTTTTTCTCTCCCCCCCTCCCCCTTTAAAAACGGGGAACCTTGGTTGGTGTAATATTGTATTAGTGTCAGGGCTGGCTCAGCCCTTCCTTCTCTGAGCTGGCCGCTCAGCTATCGGCTAATTGCCAGCTCTCATCTCTCTCCACAGTTAACCAGCTGTTGTGGATCTGCTTGTCAGTCCCGCCTACTTAAAGATCTCCAGCTCACTTCATTCCTGCCTTCGCCTTGGTCACATCACAAGAAACCATCTCCTGCGTTCCTGTTTAAAGACTGGCTTTGCTGATATCCCATCTGGCTCCTTATCCTGCTTGCTGTTTCTCTACTTGGATCCCTGACTTCTGGCCTGGCTGATTACCCGATCTGGTTACTGAACTCTGGCTTGGCTGACTACCCGATCCGGTTACTTGACTATGCTTACTCTATTTACCTTTATATTTTTATTAATAAACAAGTGTGATTTTACTGTAATTCTGTCTCGGTCTGGTTCACGGTTTCTGACAGAGAGAAAAACACATGTATATTCTTTGTTTCTTGTATTCATTATTATGTCATTTTCAATGTTTTTTTTTTTTTGTACAATCCCATCAAGTGTCATTGAATGGCATGGATCCTGAGGAAGTATAATCTTGGTGAAACATGTTAATCCATGATGCCAGCTTAAAATCATATGAGATCTGTTCTACTGTAATACTTTATGATTTCATGATATGCGTTATCGCATCTAAAAAGGAAATGGCATTTATGTACCTTTAAATTGTGTTTTTTAAAATTATTTTAAAATGTGTAATACAAGTACTTGGTGATGTCAAATCCCTATAGAGGCACATTTAATAAAGCTTTATTGTAAGCTTTTTTCCCACCCCAGAAGATGGGGGATTGGTGGAAGGACTAATCATATTGATTTGAGGATTAGGTATGGTGCCAAACGAGGGAGATTTTGATGATATTGGCGGATTTAATGACAGTTGGATGGAAATGGACAGGCAGTCCGTTTTCATCTGACCGCTCCATAGAAAACAGCGGGCTGTGTCATCTGCCTGCGCAGGGGGGATCAGCGGAGAGATCCCCCACTGAGCAGGCGGATTCGCTTAACGGATTTTGCACCGTATGAAATAGGCCTAAATGATGTGTTAATGAATACACCACTGCCATCATTTTTGTCATTTATATCTGCCTGGAGTTCAGCTTTAAAATGAACTGGTATGAGTTATTCAGCAAAATACATTGTTAGTTAACTTTTTAACATGAGTTTTAAAAATACAGTTTAATTATTTCTATTTTGTTTTATTGGGAAATCAATAGCTTGAATTTTCTACTTTCTTATAGAATTTGTATGATATTTGTTTCTCATGCTGGTAGGCAATGACCCTTCATTTTCTACACAAACCTCAAACATATCATTAAATCTCATGGGAAAAAGATTAATCTCTGTTAAATCCCGTTGGCAAATCTCTTTCTGTTGAATGGTTTAGTATACTTCCTTTAGGCAGAAAAAAAAGATCTTGCATAACTAGACTCATTTAATGCTTGAGATAAATGCAATTAAATTTGCTGGTCCCTTCGAGGACTGCTCTGTTCTAATTTCACTTTTAAACCATCACACACCCAAAAATCATCCCTCTGCAAACATAATTACAAAAACACCCACCAGCAACTGGTTTAAAATTTTCAAAGCATTTGTGGTGAATTTCTATATTCTGTAAGGTTTGGCCTAACTATGCTAGTCACAATGGTACCTGAACAAATATTCTGCAATTCTGCTTCATCTGAACTGTAGATGTAGATAGTAGGGATGGGTCGAACAGACCCCTGTTCAGTTCGCACCAGAACTTCCGAACACCGCGAAAGTTCGGACCCGAATAACGAAGCCCATTAAAATCAATGGGACCCGAATGTGAAAAAATCAAAAGTGCCCACTTTGGAGGTATATATGCAAGTAATTGGGCATACAATCGTTATAGGGGTCTGGGTCCTGCCATGGGGGGACATGTATCAATAAAAAAAAAAGTTTGTGAAAAACTTCATTTTTAAATGAGCAGTGATTTTGAGATTTAAAGTGAAAGCCTAAAAATGAAAAAATCCTTCCAATATAGTGCCTGGGGGGGTCCCCTTAGTCTACCTGTAAAGTGGCAGATCTGTACCATGTCTAGAATCTGCTGCAGCAATAATTGCATTTATAAAGCCAGAAAAAATGACATCTTCCTTGCAGCTGCCTTTATTTTGCTCAGCAACAGCTGGGGAGCCAGTGTGTATGATGAGGCCACAATGTTGGGAACAAGATTCAAGACTTTGAAAAGAAGTAACGGGTGCGTAAAAATTGATCTTTGGGTGTCGGTTGCGCCTTCCCACTGTAACCCAATAGAGGTAATCTTTATGAAAGCAAGAATTGGCCTTGCTGTAAAAAATTGCAATGATATGCACCTGTCAAACAGGTGCAGAAAAATTGGTCTTTGGGTGTTGGTGGCGCCTTCCGACCGTAACTCTATAGAGGTACTCTTAATGAAGGCAAAAAAAAAATTGCAATGATATGCACCTGTCAAACATTGCATCTTAGTGTAAATATGAGATCTGAGGTCTTTTTGACCCCAGATCTCATATTTAAGAGGCCCTGTCATGCTTTTTTCTATTACAAGTGATGTTTACATTCCTTGTAAAGGGAATAAAAGTGACACATTTTCTTTAAAAAAAAAAAAAGAAGAGTGTAAAAATAAAAAATAAAAGGTAAAATAAGAAAAAATAAATACATTTTTAAACGCGCCCCGTCCCGCCGAGTAGAAGCGAACGCAAACGTGAGTAGCGCCCGCATATGAAACCACTGTTCAAACCACACATGTGAGGTATCGCCGCGATCGGTAGAGCGAGAGCAATAATTCTAGCTCTAGACCTTCCCTGTAACTCAAAACATGCAACCCGTAGAATTTTTTTAAATGTCCCCTATGGAGATTTTTAAGGGTAAAAGTTTGTCGCCATTCCACGAGCGGGCGCAGTTTTGAAGCGTGACATGTTGGATATCAATTTACTCGGCGTAACATTATCTTTCACAATATAAAAATTTGTAAACTTGTAAACAACAAATCTCAAAAAGAGGCTCGGTCCTTAAGTGGTTAAGATGGTCAGACAAGCAAGTACAATCCAACCATTAGCAGATTCCTTCTGTCACAGTTTTGGGGATAAACGTGTCTGTTTGAGTCACTCCAGTGTGCAAGCAATGGAGCAGGAAGAGAAAATGCAAGCAACCACCTTTTGGCACCGGTTGACCTTATGAAAAAGAGAAATAGCAATTTATCAGAGGTGATGTTTCAATGCCCACCTTTTAGACAATATAATATTGTATGAATGGTGGACACCACATTCTCATTAGATGCCTGGGGTTGCAGCAACAGGAATACTGTCAGCTCACCACAATCTGGGAAAAGGTTAATAGCAGAGAAATTTGTGGATAAGAATACATTATTCCCCTGTATATAAGTAGAATTTTTCCAATAGTTGGATTGCTTCCTGACCACATGTAAAATCTATACCCAAGCTATCTAGTAAGCGACTAAAGCAATCTTGACATAGACATTGCACTGAGTTTAGTAGATGTTTATCCCCATGTGAAATCACAGGTGTAATCTATACCAGCTGCTATAGTGATGGTATGTGACACCTTATCAAAGTTGGGGCAAGCTCAGTGTGAAATGGGATCTAAATGGATTTCATGGACATAAATTGACCTGAGGTCATACAATCAGCTCCTCAACCCGTCTCTGTAGAATGAATCTCTTGTCTGGTATTACATACACAATCACTAATCATCCGTGCAGCAAATCTACGTCTGTGAAATGAGATTTCCGGGATCACAGAAAGTCAATGCATGTTTTTAAAGATATCCGTGGATCGTGTATGGCAATGTGTGAGAGTTACAGATAATGCTTACAACCCAAATATAATTTTGTTTAAAAGTTGAACAACTATGTAAATTATAAGTTTCCTACGTTTTCAAAAACCATGGACAACACGCAAGAGAACTGCAAGTAAAATTCACTATACAGTATATCTCTCTCAATTTCTGAAAAAATTATAACATACAGTATAAACTGATTTACAGTATTTCCTAATGCTCCGTACACACGATAGGATTTTCCGACGAAAAATGTTTGATAGGAGCTTGTTTTTGGAAATTCCGACCGTGTGTAGGCTCCATCGGACATTTTCCATCAGAATTTCCATCACACAAAATTTGAGAGCTGGTTCTCCAATTTTCCGACAACAAAATCCGTTGTCGGAAATTCTGATTGTGTACACAATTCCGACGCACAAAGTTCCACGCATGCTCGGAATCAAGCAGAAGAGCAGCACTGGCTATTGAACTTCATTTTTCTCGGCTCGTCGTATGTGTTGTACGTCACCGCGTTCTTGACGTTCGGAATTTCCGACCAGCTTTGTTTGACCGTGTGTATGCAAGACAAGTTTGAGGCAACATCCGTCGGAAAAAATACATGGATTTTGTTGACGGAATGTCCGATCGTGTGTACGGGGCATAAGTCTAATGCCCCATACACACGATCAGATTTTCCGACAACAAATGTTGGATGTGAGCTTGTTGGCTGAAAGTCTGACCGTGTGTATGCTCCATCAAACATTTGTTGTCGGACTTTCCACCAACAAATGTTGGCTAGCAGGTTCTCAAATTTTCCGCCAACAAAACTTTGTTGTTAGAATTTCCGATCATGTGTACACAAGTCCGACGCAAAAAACTTAATTCATGCTCGGAATCAAGCAGAAGGAGCCGCACTGGCTATTGAACTTCCTTTTTCTCGGCTCGTCGTACGTCTTGTACGTCACCGCGTTCCCACATTCGTAATTGTTGACCAACATTTGTGTGACCGTGTGTATGCAAGACAAGTTGGAGCCAACATCCTTCAAACAAAATTCCACGGTATTGTTGTCGGAAAGTCCGAATGTGTGTGCGGGGCATTAGGTTGGGTTCACACGGCTCACAGCAGGGGTCCGGTGCGTCTCCATTCATCGTTTCAGCTCCAATTTCATCCCAAATTTTGGGCTGAATTTAGACCTGAAACGGACCAAAAGACGCACAGGGCTCCTGTGCAATCTGCACCGGAGCCGCTACGGAGATGTGTGAACCGGCTCCATAGAGAGCCAGTCACAGTCTCCTGCTATATGGATTTGATGTGGAGAAACCCGCATCTTCCTAAATGAGGCAATAATTTTTGTTGAAGTTGACTTTAAATCTAAATGGCTTTGTTCCCTAATTATAAACGTTAAAATTAAATGGCTTTGTTTCCTAATTAAAGACTGTAACCAAGAGGCCATAAGATAATGTTGATTAGTGCAGAAAGTGTTCTAAATAACCAGTTCACGTGTTGATTATTAAGGAGAGGCTAACAGGTTGGTTGGGACAATTTCTACTTGCAAAAGGTCAATTTAAATTGCTCCAACCAACCCACTATCCCACTAATAAACAGACACTTACTTGTCCAAGGATGCAGCGCCATCCTCACCTGGACCGGTTCTTCACAGGTCTTCGGGTCTCTGGCACCGGCATGTTAACTGTGGGCTGCCAGCTGTGGCTCCTTGAGGCTTCACAGCTGGCTGCCCAGTGTGCATGTGTAATCCACGCTGCACTTTGTGACTGGTCCCACAGCCTTCTGGGACCTGTGACATGTTCCAAAAGGTTGCGGGTGGGGGGCAGAGGAGAACTTTCGCTCGAATGCCCTAGGCAAAGTTTAGGAAAATTCACTCATGTTTCTATAAGGGATTGCAACATCCTGTTCTGCATCTGAGTCTGAAGGCCCATTCACACCATACAAATTGGGTTACACTGGGCAGCCTTGCTCAAAGCAAACCCAATGCATAGACAAGGCAATCTGTTTTATGTCCTATTAGTTCAGTTCACACCACTGTACTGCAGTGCTAATGCCATCTCTCACCATACTTTCAAAATGCACAGCAAAGCACGCTCCTGAGAGCCAGCAGGCAAGGATTATTAGACTGTTAGCAAGTTAAGTAGGGGAGGCTTGGTACTAGGGTTGCGCCGATACCACTTTTGTAAGACCAAGTACTGTACAAGTAGTTTTTCAAGTACTTGCCAACACCGATACTTTTTTTTTATGTCATGTGATTGTGGACTGTGTCAGTAGTTTATTTTTTACTATTTTATACATTGTTTTTATTATTATTATTTTTTTTTTACAATGCTTTCTTTTTTTTTGGGGGGGGGGGTGGACAGTGTCTTTCTTTTTTACAATTTTACCTTTTAAATATTTATTACAATTTTTTATTATTATTATTTTTTTTATCAGCCCTGTTGGGGGAGGGGGCTTTGGTGAGATCTAAACAGACCCCTGACATCTCCCCCTTGAGACAGGGAAAGGGACTGAGGACACAGATTCCCCAGTCCCTTTCACTGCAGCCTCAGCTGAACTGAAAATGAATGGACAGGAGACAGTGGCTGCTCAGTTTACTCTGCTCAGTTATGAATAGACAGAGTCAGTGATCACTGACTCTGTCCATTCAGAAAAGGAAGGAGTCGGTAAATGACATATCTACCGGCTCCTTCCTCCGATCTCTATCCTGACAGATCCAGGACAGGGGGAGACCGGAGGAGGACAGAGGGGGACCAGAGGAGTATGGAGGACACGGAGGGGGACCGGAGGAGCATGGGGACACAGAGGGAGACTGGAGGAGCACAGAGGACATGGAGGGGGACCGGAGGAGCACAGAGGATATGGAGGGGGACCGGAGGAGCACGGAGAGGGGGACCAGGAGGAGCGCACACAAAGGAAGACACAGGGGACAGTCAGGGGTGATCGGAGCGGCGGTGGGGGGAGTTACAAGCACTGATTTCCCTGTATAAATTTGAATAAAGCAGCTGAAAGCCGCGCGAGGGGGGGGCGGCTGTCAGATGCTTTACTTAAATCTTTACAAGGAGATCGGTGCTTGTAACTCCCCCCACTACCGCACTGATCACCCCTGACTGCCCAGGTATCGGGTCAAGCATGGAAGCATTTGCACGAGTACAAGTACTCGTGCAAATGCTCAGTATTGGCACTGATACAGATACTAGTATTGGTATATTAAACACCTGGAAATAGGCTCAGTTCATTGTTTAAAGTGATTGTAATGGCTCCTTTTTTTTTTTTTTTTTTTTTTAATTAAAATAATGAACATGTTATATCTACCTGCACAGTGCAATCGTACTGCAAAGAACGATCCCTTATCTCCTCTTCTGGGCTCCCACACCGGTGCTCTCCACTCCTCTTCTTCTCTGAGTGCCCCCATAGCAAGCCACTTGGTATGGGCGCACTCATGAACGCACACTCCCGTGCAAGACTGTGTGCGTCTACAGACACACACAGCACAGCTCAGCCCCGCCCCCACCTCACAGGATTTGATTGAGAGCATGCCAATGGATCCTGCTACAACGTCACAGCGATCGATCGAGAAAGGATTTAGGATGGGGGGGGGGGGATTGGAAGGAGCAAGTAGTAAGATATTTTGAAAAAAATGTCTTAACTTTAGAACCGCTTTAATCTGCAACTATGAAGTTACATACAGTGAGCAAAAAGTCAACCTAACCTTTTCATGTTGGCATCATTCCTCATTTGACATGGTTTACGAGTCACAAAGGAATACTTTTTCACCCCACCACACATAAAAGCAAGTCAGACAGGGAGCGGATGCACAACTCCTGCCAGTCCCGCAGTGGCCCATCTGCATGGGTTGCATGTTAAATGAGCCATAATTAGAGTTAATTTCTAATTAGTAGCCTGCCAGCTGCATGCTGTCTCCTAAACTCGGAAAACACACTTGTCTTATGTCTCTTTATATTTCCCTGTTTAAACGCTCCCCCACATTATTACCAATTATGTATCTGTTTATAATAAACATTCCTAAAGAGGAACTCCGCTAAGTGATGTCTGCATTTAAGCTGAACACATAACATAACCCAGTTACCAAAGCAACAGTCCTGATATGTTTGTAGGATAATTCCTATAATGGTGGGGGCAGACAGAGCATGGCTTCGTTTACTGCCAATGATCTAATAGGAGGGAGGGCACAGACATCAAATTATAGCCCGTGTCTGATTGAAAGTACATCATCAGCAGCCCCCCAGCTTCAGAAACCAGAACAATTGTTTCGAGGGCATGTTAGAGATTTAAAGAGCTCTGCCAAAAGAAACTACATACATATTTTGTGTACATTCTTAGTTCTACTTATGTGCTTATAACATTATGCATAGCGAACTGAACAAAATCAGTCAGTGCTTCATTATAAACAATGAGCCCTGGTCCACACCTGAACATTTCTAGAAGGGCTTCAACGCTTGACATGTATGTGGATTCCTATTGTGTCTTATGGTGTCCGTTCAAACCTGAGCATTTTGTTGCTCGAAGCTCAAAAAAGTACCCGAGCTTCTTTGAAGCAGTCATCTGTTTTTGGTCCCTATAGACTTTAATGCCTGAAAAAGCCTGAAAACATCTGGAATGCACCTTTTTGTTGAAACTTTTTGCCTCTACTTCACCTAGTAACTAGCTTTCCATTGGCTATAACAAAAACACTCAAGCCCATAAAAGGCCTGAGAAATGTGTGTATAACACAAATTCATAATAATAAACATGCTTAAAGAAGCTCAAGCTTGAACCTAGCCACCATGGGACACCTACTTTAGTACCCTTAGAGGTGGAGCCCTCTGATGTGGCCCGCGACCTCAAACCAGGGAAAGGCACGTCCATGCTCTGGGATGGTGGGTTGGCAAGCTCAGATCACGATCAACAGGTTGCAGACCTGCCATCCCAGAGCACATCAGAGTGCATGGAGCCGGCTCCGGCAGTGGAGGCAGTAGGAGCCCGTGGAGGAGCCGGTGTTCTGTCAAAATAGCCAATTCATCAAGATCTCCAATTACGTCACTGTAAACTATCAGTAATTGGAGATAAAGCATCATCAATTGTAGATTTCGACGACTTGCTGTTTTAACACAACACCGGTTTTATGAGCGGACATGGTTAGTCTGCTCAGATACTAACCAACAAAATGGCCGCCTCCGACAACTTTTTTCCTTGTTACCCGCTCTTGAGTTAAACAGCAAAGTGTTCGTGTACCAGAGTGTATATGGTTGCCAATGTTGTGCTGAAACAGCAAATCGTCGAAATCTCCAGTTATTGATGGTTTACAGTAACAGGAAGTGACGTATTTGGAGATCTTGATGACTTTTCTATTTTGACAGAACACCGGCGCTACAGTGGAAGCATTGGCTTATGCCGCTTCTGCTCCCACTGCTCCCAGCACTGACTCCAGGCAGAGTGATGCCAAGTGCACTTCACCTGGGACCTTTCTAGCAGCACGGAAAGTGATCTCAGCAGAAGCTGGAAGAGGAAAAGGTCCATGTATTAAACATCACATACGCTGCAATTTTGCAATGGGCATATTAGCAGTTATAAAAAAAAAAGGGTAAACTGAAGTGCATCAGTGTGATAGCAGCCTTATATGGGGCTCGGGACAGGATAGGCTCGTTTACATTTGTGGTTTGGGGGGCAGTGAAGGCCCAGTGAAGTTCGATCGGTAACCAAATCACCTAAGTGGCCCTTGCTCTTCAAAAAGTTTGAGCACCCCTGCCCTACATCTATATCATAAACAATTAAGCTAGCAAATTAAGTGAACTACTGACAGGGAATTACTCCTCGAGTTTACAAGGATGCAGGGTGCTCTTCTGCATTATCGTCTCTTGAATCTCTTGAATCATAATATTTCGCTTGCTGCAAACACAGGTTTAGGACTTATTTTTCATTTCTCGGCTGAAAGTTAAATGACAAATCCGCAGCCTGCACAAACATGGACTGTCAGTCAAGTCCCAGGAGGTAAGGGGAGAACAAGCTAAACGGGTCTACTACCAAGAGGATCAGTGTTTCTAGGAGGTTTGTGCTTCAATCTTCACACACTTCCAATGCTGCGTACACACGAGCGGACTTTTCGACCGGACTGGTCTGACGGTCTATCCAACGGACTTTCGGCGGACTTTCCGAACAAACGGACTTGCCTACACACGATCACACCAAAGTCCAACGGATTCGTATGTGATGACATACGAACGGACTAAAATAAGGAAGTTGATAGCCAGTAGCCAATAGCTGCCCTAGCGTTGGTTTTCGTCCGTTGGACTGGCATACAGACAAGCGGACTTTTCGATAGGAACTGGGTCCGGCGGAGTTCCGACGTAAAGATTTCAAACATGTTCCAAATCTAAAGTCCGTCAGATTTTCAACCAAAAAAGTCAGCTGCAGGTCCAATGAAGCCCACACACGGTCGAATTGTCCGCCGGTCTAGGTCCGTCGGACCAGTCTGGTTGAAAAGTCCACTCGTGTGTACGCGGCATTAGAGTTATGGTGGCCATACATGTGTCAAATTCCAAGCGATTTTTTTTTTGAAAATCACACCTTTGAATAATTGTTAGATTTTCTACCATTAGTGGAGCCACAGTAACGACCCATTTTCGTGCAGCCATCGAATTTGAGTGAACGGACATGTTGGAAATTTTCAACTTTAATTGAAAAAGAAATGCGCATGAGCTGGGACCTGGAAAGAAAAGAAGATTCTCAGCCACAAATTTTTTTTTTCCATAGCAACATGAGGTGAAACTGAAGGCTTGGTTGGTAGAATTTTGAAGTCAATGGTGGCACCATCGGATTACAAAACGCACACATTTTCGATTGACAAATAGTTCGGAATTCAAGCTATGTATGGCCTGCATTAGTGTTGTCTATGAGGAGAATACACTGCTACACTATAGAGAAGCTCTATGATGTGTACTGTAACCAAAGCTTAGATAGTCGTCATACAGCCTTCCCCATCCCACTTACCTGCATCTCCCTATTGGTCAGTGAGGCCACCCATCACATTTACTAGCCAATATGGAGACAGGAAGGGTCAGGCTATGTGGCTTCCATGCAAGCTCTGGTTGCAATTTTAGGCTGGGTTCACATGGGGGAAACCCGCATCCAATATGCATGACAGGCAAGTGTGCCGGGCTCACAATGGAGCCGATTCACACAGGTCTGGGGCGGCCGTGGTCCACATCCCAAAAAGGGTCCTTAGCTTCTTTGGGTCCGGTTCAGGTGCGAATTCAGGCACAAATTCGGACATGATTCGCACTTGAACCGGTGGACAGGGATCGCACCAGACCCCATGCTGGGAACCGCGTCCCGCACGTATGTGAATGTGGACTTAATCACTGAAGAACCCAGGATTTCAGGCTCTTGCAGTGATCTACAAAGATCCCAAATATTCATGCAGGCACCAAGAGATACCAGTCAACCTGCATAGGAGCTAGCTGCTGCAGAGATTGACAAAGTGATGCCAAACTCAGGAACCAGTCAGGCCAGTCTAGGACTGACCGTAAAGGAGTCAAAGTCCTATAATACCATTGATAATAGAAAAGGCTCAAAAAGGTGCCAGCTTTTATTTTTAGGTGCATGGGCTACCTAGCTTCTGGGCATTGGCATGAGTCAAACCAGCCCTTATATGTCTGAGGAACTGATCATAAGAACATATGAATACATGCTTGAACACATATGCTTGTACATACAGAAACAGACATTCCCCCCAGGCCTCAGCTTTTTGCCTTGGTTGGCTTCAGCGATTCCAAGAAAATTTTATGGGCTTAACATTAAAGCCAAAAAAGAGAAACTAAAAACGCATCCAAAACCAGTTTCCATGAAAACTTTGTGAAAACAAGTCATTTGCGTGTGTGTGCTCCTCCCACGGCCCTATGTAATTATACAGAAAATTATTACCTTGAAGGCTTGACCAGCTGCTTTTAGTTAGGTCTTGTTTTTCATTATCAGAATATTTATAGTATATGTTGTGTACAATAGACATTGTTCCTTTTAAAAAGACCAAAATAATGACAAATTATTTACTGCAAATAGCACAATTTGGCAGAATTTTTCACAGTAAGGAAAAAATCAGTACAATCCATATAGGACAGCTGTAATGCCAAGCCTGTGTGATGTACGAACATGGGGGTCTATAAGGTCCTATAATATATGGAACATATACTTCATACTTCATTAGATTTTACATAAATGGCAGACATGGCAGCTTACACTTATAAACACATACTTGGCTAAATAATAGTAATTTGTGGCCTATGGGCAGAGTCATAAGGAGGGACTAATGTGAAACAAAAATGAAACATGCATTTATTGTAAAATGCATACTGCTTACTATATTATTTTTTATTTGGCCTTTGTTCTTTCTTGTATCCCATGCAATGTGTTACTTAAAAGTGTTAATAAACCCTCCGTTTATTTTTTTTTAATTAAAATAACAAACATGTCTATACTTACCTGCTCTGTGCAATGGTTTTGCACAGAGCAGCCCCAATCCTCTTCTTTCGGGGGTCCCCCCGCCGGCGCTCCAGGTCGCTCCTCTTCATTGGGTGCCCCCACGGAAATTCGCTTTCCTTGGGGGAACCTGTGGGTGCTCACTCCCGAGTCCCGCTGCATCCATTGACACAGACAACTCCCATGTCACAGCTTTTGATTGACAGCAGCGGAAGCCAATGGTTTCTGCTGCCTTCAATCTGTCCAATGAGGAGGGAGACAATGGGAGGAGCCACTGCTATCTTGCATGTCGCTGGATCAGA
Organism: Aquarana catesbeiana; assembly: GCF_042186555.1. NCBI lineage: Eukaryota > Metazoa > Chordata > Amphibia > Anura > Ranidae > Aquarana > Aquarana catesbeiana. The sequence goes on along the minus strand of NC_133334.1, from coordinate 225,857,754 downwards.
TCAGGCTCAGGTAAGAAAAAGGGGGGTCTGGGGGGAACTTCAGCACAAAAGGTTTTTTACCTTAGTGCATAGAATGCATTAAAGTGGAGCGCCGCCGAAAAATTTTTTTTTAAAAGTCAGCAGCTACAAATACTGCAGCTGCTGACTTTTAAAACATGGACACTTACCTGTCCAGGGCGCCCGCGATGTCGGCACCCGAGGTCGAAGCGTCTCTCCGTCCTCGGGTGCTGCCGCCTCCATCTTCGGTAAGGGAATCAGGAAGTGAAGCCGTGTGGCTTCACTTCCCGGTTCCCTACTGCGCATGCGCGAGTCGCGCAGCGCAATACGGATGGTCACTGCTGCCTCTGGGACCTGTGTGTTTCCCAGCAGGCAGCGGGGAGGGAGCAGGAAGTGGCGTAAATAACCGCAGATTCTGCGGCTATCTATGCCGGAAGTGGGTACAGATACCTGTAATATACAGGTATCTGTACCCCCCTCCCCCCTGAAAGGTGCCAACTGTGTCACCGGAGGGGGGGAGGAATCTGATGAGTGGAAGTTCCACTTTTGGGTGGAACTCCACTTTAAGGTAAAAAAAAAAACTTAAAAGTGATTGTAAAGGTATTTTTTTTATATATATACTTACCTGCTCTGTGCAATGGAATTGGGTTACTTTTACACTGGGGCAGTGCTGGCGTTAGCGGTAAAGCAACACTTTGCCGCTGTCATAGCGGTGCTTTTCGACCGCTAGCGTGGCGCTTTTAACCCCCGCTAGCGGCCGAAGAAAGGTTTAAAAGCGCCCGTGTTGTGGCGCTGCTGAAGCGCTTTGCAGGAGCTTTGGCAGCGCTGCCCATTCATTTCAATGGGCAGAGTATTTTGGGAGCGGTGTATTCACCACTCCCGCACCTCCCCAAAGATGCTGCTTGCAGGACTTTTTTTCCTAACCTGCAAGCACACTGCCCCAGTGTGAAAGGGGCCTTATTGTTCTTGCTGGAGAGGAAGCTGTACCTGAGGAACTGCAATGCAAGATTCTCCCTGCTTCTGCTTCATTCATTCATTCTGTGGATCTCTACTTCCCCACCTCTCCTGATGCTGGATCAATATTCCATCAGTAATCTGGTGGGAGGGAGCAGTTCTGACAAAAAGGAAGCAAATTCCTGCCTTTACCAAGACAGCCACCTCCACACATAGACACAGTGCAGAACAAGGCATGGTGAGTCAGCAATGAGGAAAAGATCAGTTGACAGAAGCCTACAGGCAATAGCATAGCTCCCAACTGTCCCTGATTTTAAGGGACTGTCCCTGATTTCGAGCAATGTCCCTCTGTCCCTCATTCCTCCTCATTTGTCCCTCATTTTGGTCTGATCTATATAGATCTACATCTATATATAAAATGCACTTTTTATCTATCAAAAAGTGTTTTCCAGCGCTAAACATTTCATCTGATTTCTAAATTGCTGCATTTGTAAATTCCAAAAGCCAATATAAAGGAATAGTAGTGGTAAAAAAAGCACTTGTTGGTTTAACAAATCTTGTTTTTTTTTGTACAATTCTCCTTTAAGGGGGTGTGGCCAGGGATGTGTCCTATGCCTGCATACTTTTGCTGATAGGTGTCCCTCATTCCCATCTCAAAAAGTTGGGAGGTATGCAATAGTGCTGATTAGTACTTTGCCCTCTGCTTGTAATTGTTTCAGTCAGGCTTCCATAGTACAGGCCCTCAATAAAGTAGAACTATGAAATCCAATTAAAATATATCTGCTGCAGTGCTTCGTTGTAAATGCATCTGTACTTACAGTTTTCCATTAGATTGCCACAAATACTTGCTGATCCTGCCAGTGAAGCCCACCCAATGCCGCTTCTCCCAGACCCCCCGGTTTCAATAACGAAAAGCTCAAATCTTTACAAAAAAAATATATTTTTACACTTGTTTCTTGTGCCAAAACCTGCTGCCAGGCTCTCAATACTAAAAACTAAAGTCCCATACTATAATTTGTATTTTATTTATTATAGGTTTTTATAAAGCAATGTTAATTTATACAGAGCTTTACATATTATACATTCAAATCGGTCCCTGCCCTCAACAGACCTTGCAATCCAAGGTCCCGATCTCACATACATACATACACATATCAGGGCCAGGGACTTGTACAAGAGCCAATTAACCTACCAGCATGTGGGGAGTGGGAGAAATCCCATGCAAGCACAGAGCGAACATGCAAACTCCTTGGACCAAACCAAGGCCCCCAGTGCTGACGGGCTAACCACTAAGCCGCTTTGTAATGCTGAGCTTTGGATGTGCTATATATTTATTAACAATTGATAATTGAATTACAAAAGCTATGTGCATAATAATAAAACAGTCGTGCTAAGAAGACAACCTTAGCAATGCTGATGTCTATGTCTATTGTGTGGTGACATTATTGATATGCTGCAAGTTCAGCAGACACCTCTTCCAGCTCCCAGTTATGCTTAATTTCACCATAATGGCAGTCAGTACAAAGTCAGTGGGGGGAGGGGCTGGGTCACGGCACACACAAAGGGAGCCGAGATGAAAGCAATGCAACAAAAGACAAAACGTGCTTTTAAAATATGACTGCAGATGAATGGGCGCTTTAATTATGTTCATTTAACGTGGCAAAATTGATACGCAGTGAATAACACTATTTGTAGCTCAAGGTTAATTAGAAAATTCCAACCATGGATTTAAACTGGACCCAAAATCACAGTGACTTTTTAAAAAATGCTAACAGTCCTTTTAACATACCTCCCAACTGTCCCTGATTTGGAGCAATGTCCCTCTGTCCCTCATAGCTCCTCATTTGTCCCTCATTTTGGTCTGATCTATATAATTGTATATAAAATGCACTTTTTATCTTTCAAAAAGTGTTCCCAGTGCTAAACCTTTCATCCAATTTCTAAATTGCTGCATTTGTACATTTTAAAAGCCAATATAAAGGAATAGTAGTGGTAAAAAAAAGCACTTGTGGATTTAATTAACCTTTTTTTGGGGGTTAATTCTCCTTTAAGGGGGCGTGGCAGGAGGCGTGTCCTATGCCTACATAGATTTGCTAGTAGGTGTCCCTCATTCCCATCTCAAAATGTTGGGAGGTATGAGAGAGACATCCAGCAAAGCTTCCCTTCCACCATCACTATCCGTTCAATTCTATGATCTGGGCACCACACTGTACAGAAAAGAAGCCCAGGTCAGCTTTGGAACAAAACATTGGCCACTCAGTTTCACAAACAGTAGCCGGGGAGGAGGCCTTAAAGGGGAAGTTCCTCTTTTGGGTGCTTTAAATTTAATTTAAATGACATTTTGGCCTCCACACCGCTGTATGGAAATGTTATCATTGCTTATGCTACCAAAATGAGTGTGTGCTGTAAATTGCCTCGAGCATTGCTCCTGTCTCTTCTTGCCGGAGGCTGCCATTTTGCTGAAGTCCAGAGCCCTTGAGCAGCAGTAAATATTTAGGCTGTCAGCAGACTGGCCACTACATTTGTTGCGAAAAATAGATAGCAACTCAGCATGTGCAGAGCAGGGCGAGACAGTGTGTTACGGGATTTTAAACAGTATAGACACTTATTTTTAATGTTTTACATAGCTATACCTGCAAAACTGGCCAGCCTGAAGTGATCTAGCAGGACTTAAAGCAGTTGTATACCCGCACAGATTTATTTATTTTTTTTAAACAAAAAAACCTGCAAGGCAAAGGCATAATGAACTAGTATGCAGCGCGAGAACGAAGCCTCGACATCCGATCCCGGGCCATGCTGACGGAGCTGACATGTTCCCTCGGCGTTTCTTCCAGCTATCGCGGCTGTGAGTGGCCGAAGCCGCGATTATGTCTTCCCGGCAAGGTCCGGCAGCATCTCCCAGACCTTCAGCTGGGCCTTCACAGCGCATGCGCTGCTGACGTCAGCGGCTGCATACAAAGTAAATATCTCCTAAATCCGTACAGGTTTAGGAGATATTCATTTTACCTACAGGTAAACCTTATTATAAGCTTACCTGTAGGTAAAAGTTAAAAAAAAAGAATATACAAGCGCTTTAAAGTGTTACTGAACCCAGGACCCTGCATTCACTATATCTGGTCTCCCACAGTACACAGAACATGGAAATGTAATCATTTTAGTAAATATCAACTGGTAAATACATTTTCTCATCAGCAGTATATAGCAGTCTTCTGACTTCTGTCTGTTGTAATGCGGTGTCTCAATGCTTCTTTTTAATTGTTATATGTAGTGTCTTATGTTTTTGTGTTTGTGTGATGCATCAGATATAGTAGTGAGTTTTTATTGGCCTTTACAGTGAGACTGCTACCTAATTTTTTTCATTTTATTCAGTTTATCATTTTGCCAATTTGTTCGAAATTAATTTAATAAATATGAAATTTTTGATACTCTTAAAAGGATTGTATTCTGTTGCCATAAGTAACTCTTTTCAGGTGCCTCACACCTGAACTATTTGTTTCTGTTATATGTTCAGTTACCGCAACAGCACCGTACACGGTGTAGGATCCATGAGGATCCACCTTAATTGTTGAGGTGAATTTATGTGCTTAGCCTGCCCTTTGTTGTTGTTTTTCTTGACTTCTATCAGTGCCTGGTTAAAGCTTGTAGGAGGAGTTTTCATACTGCACTGGCTGTCCTATCAGGATGCAGGACCCCTGACCCTCTGTCTGGACAGTGCTGATTGGCCCTGTGCTGATCACATGCACCCTCCCAAGGAAAAAAAAAAAAAAAACATTCTTTAGCAACACACACCAAACTGAGCATGTGCAGCCTGACTCCACTAACTCTGTCTTATCCGGATATATTTTGGGGGCAATGCAAGAAGGGGAGGATAAGAGAAGACAGCCTTTTTACACAATGCGCAGGATTAACCCCTTCCACACAGGTTCCACAGTGAGTATAACAAGCATGCTTTACTGCATATACAGACTGATTTTACTGTTGGAAACGCTTTAATTGTCTGACTAAAGTTCCACTTTAAATAAGAACGTAGCTCTGATGCAATCAGCTATATAGATAGAGCTCCTCTTAGCACTAAATACACACAAAAAATAGCTACCAGCTGATTTACCACAATTATATTTCTAGCAAACATGCATACCTCCCCTCTGGCAGCAGATTATCAGAGTGCAGCTCAATCAAAGCTCATTTCTAGCAGATCAATAACTAACGGATATCACTCAGTCGCACCATGTACGATTGCTTGATCTTTACTGCTCATTAGTCCGACAAAACATTTAGGGGGGGAAATTGATCTTAAAGGCCCACAAATTCTCTGCAGTGAGTTAATCTGCACATCAAACTTTTATATACTTCTGACTGCTTTATGTCTAAAGCAAAGCCTGAAAGTAAAGCCGCAACGCAAGATTTGTGGTGTCGACATTAATGTTCCTATGCAGACCTAGTATCTACATCAAACAGTACATGGAACTTGTGTTTGAACAGACAGATTGCACCAACTATACGCTATAAACCTGCTATCAATTATGCTGTATTATTAATCGCGATATTGCTGTTTTTTATTTTTTGCATGGTAGATTGTAGGTTTTTTTTGTTTGTTTTTTTTTTACATATATGCTATATGAGTTAATTACATATACGGAATATACAGATTGTGCTTACTGCTTACTAAATCTGCGCAATGATTGTATTCTTTGCTTCTGCTGTACTGTGCCAGTTTTTTCCTAAATAGGTAATTTCACCATCTTTTTGCACTGCACTTTAAAAATCATAGCTTACTCATGCAAACTTTTCTAAATTTTGGTAAATGGTATGGATGCAGAGAAATAAAAATCATATATAACGTTAGTCTTCATAAATTGGCCTCATTAAAACTATTACCCACTACTGTATACAGTTTCATTCTAAGTAATAAGTTAAAGTGGGTAAAACTAAACCTTTAGCCGTCATTCACACCGGTGCGACTCGTCATGTGATTTGACAGGTCCAAATCGCACCCTATTGTCGGCAATGGAACTGTTCAAATCAGTGAAACGCCAACTTTGCAGTGCCGCACAGCTTTGAAAAAAGGTTCCTGCAATATTTTTTGCAATTGCAGGTGCACAGACATCTTTGCATGAATTCGCACAGATGTCAGCCAAGTCGCACCCGAAGTCAGTGACCTGCACGATTTCAAAGCCCCAGGTCAGGGCGACCTGGGGCTTTGAAATCGTGTGATTTCAAGTGAAGTTGCACGATTTCAAAGTCGGATTCGGTGTGAACAGGGGCTATTATTTTATTCATATAGAATGAAATTAGTAATAATTTAAAGACTATGGCCAATTAAATTTGAAAACTTACTGACAGGTTAAATTGTTTACCAATGTTACAAATCTCTCATTTAGACCTGGCTCACATTGATGCGATTTCGGATGCATTCCAGAACGAACATATTGGAACTGCATCAACTCGCACTGGATGTGCTCCTTGAAAATCGCACTATAAAATGTGTTTAAGTCGCACAGCATCAGTGTGAACCTAGCCTTAGTGAGATTTTTGGCAGAAGCATCTCACCACTCGAGTCTCAGTGAACGACATTTCAGGCTTATGCCGCGTACACACGAGCAGACTTTATGGCAGACTTTGCCCGGCGGACTTTACGACGGACTTTCCGAATGAATGGACTTGCCTACACACAATCAACCAAAGTCCGTCAAATTTGTACGTGATGACGTACGACTGGACTAAAACAAGAAAGTTCATAGCCAGTAGCCAATAGCTGCCCGAGCGTGGCTTTTTGTCCTTCGAACTAGCATACAGACGAGCGGACTTTTCGACCGGACTCGATTTCGACGGATTGATTTAAAACATGTTTCAAATCTAAGTCCGTCCAACTTTTGAGAAAACAAAGTCTGCTGGAGCCCACACACGATCGAATTGTCCGACGAAATCCTGTCCGCCGGGCAAAGTCTGCCGTAAAGTCCACTCGTGTGCACGCGGCATTACTCTATTACAATCAGCCAATTTCATGTATATATCAGGAGCTCTCTTACCTTTCCTGGTGCTTTCCTGGGATCCCCCCCTCGCATATCCATAGATGGTGGCACTTGGTAAATGTCTTGTGGCTGGGTCATTGATGGTGGCACCTGGTAGATTTCTTGTCCTGCTCTAACCGATGGTGGGACTTGATAAACATCCTGAGACTGAGGGGGGCTGGTGGATCCCACTGGGACTTGGTATAGTTCCTGTGGTTGATTCATGGAAGGTGGGACCTGATAAATGTCTTGACTAGAGAACTGATGTTGAGGAAGCTGGCTCTGATACAAGGTAGATTGCTTGGAAGGGGTTGTTTGACCTGGGTGCTGTGGCCCCTGAGGGCTCTGGTAAAGTGTCTGTTGCCCTTTAGGTGGTGCTGGAACCAAGTAAACATTGTCTGCACTTGGGCTCTGGTAAGGATGCATAGGTGCATACTGGTTTGAGGAGACGACATTATAGACACCTTGGTTGTTATAAGGCAATGGAGTCTGGAGTGGCTGCTGCTGGGATTGTTGCTGAGGCTTCTGTGGACCTTGATCACCAGCAGCACCTTGTTTCTTGTCATACATACCCACTAGAATCTTAAGCCGATTTCCAGGAACAATGCCCTGTCGTCCATGTAGAGAACACAACCACCATCCGTCTAGACCTTGAGTATTACGCTCCAGCACTGTCATGATATCCCCTTTTCGGAAGGATAGCTCGTCCGGGGACTCTGCCACATTGTCGTATAGAGCTTTGGCCAGTACATTCTGCAAAAAACAGATACAAAAATGTTACTCATTAAAATACTTCTGTTAAGTTAAATCAGAACTTCCAATTCTTATTTTAATGAGTCAACAGTGGACATGTCAGATGTACCAAATAACACTATTATCTACAATAAAATAGTACCTAATACTTGTACACATTGAGATTATTTTCATTAGGATGAGCTTTCTCATTTGTATATCTAAAAATATTAAAAAGACTATAGCACTCATTGAAGTTATGCTGCACCAGTCAATTGATACAACTATTCAGCCTGACCAGTTTTGGCTCCCAAGTCAAGCTGCTGAATGGTTCACGTGACTATAGACATGGTGATGACAGCCTATATGTATCAACGGTCTTCCTGCAAGTGGAGTTTTCCATTATGGACATTTACTATCTGCAGATGCAAAAAAGGGCAAATAGCCAACAAGATTATAATCGAAAGATCAAGCCTAAAATATGCAAATGTGTCATAATTACATGTACAGGTATCTGAACACATGACAGTGACACAAATGACAGTTTTTACACATTATACAGTACAACAGAATCCAATCAAATTAAGTGGAGCTTTACTCAAAACCCCCCATTCCACTTTAAAAAAATATATATATATGTTGCTTTAAATCAGGGGTCTCAAATTGGCGGCCCTCCAGCTGTTGCGAAACTACAAGTCCCATCATGCCTCTGCCTGTGGGAGTCATGCTTGTAACTGTCAGCCTTGCAATGCCTCATGGGACTTGTAGTTTCACAACAGCTGGAGGGCCACCAGTTTGAGACCCCTGCGTTAAATACACTTTAACCCCTTCCCGCCCAGCCTATTGTAAAATGACAGCTGGACGGGAGCACTGTTGTTCTGGGAGGACGTTATATGACATCTTCACAGAATCATGCCTCGTACTCTGGTGCAATCATCCTTTGTGCCTTTCATTGTGTACTATTGTGATGAGCTCTGTGATTGGTCACAGTCATCACATGGTACAGACAGGGACAATCACAGCCCATCTGTACCATGGGAATAGCTGTGGCCAATCAAAGCTCCTCACAATAGTAAACACCGAATGAGTAGTTTTCATTCAGAAAAAAATGGTTGCGTATAACTGTAAAATTCACAGCTTTAACCACTACAGCCCCGGAAGGTTTTACCCACTTCCTGACCAGGCCATTTTTTGCGATACGGCACTGCGCCACTTTAACCAACAATTGCACGGTCTTGCCACGCTGTACCCAAATAAAATTGTCCTTTGTTTCCCACAGATAGAGCTTTCTTTTGGTGGTATTTGATCACCCCTGCGGTTTTTATTTTTTTGTGCTATAAACAAAAAAAAGACTGACAATTTTGAAAAAAAAAAACATTTTTTACTTTCTGCTATAATACATATCCAAAAAAAATGTCTTCATCAATTTAGGCCAATATGTATTTGGCTACATATTTTTGGTAAAAAAAAATCCCAATAAGCGTATATTGATTGGCTTGCGTGAAAGTTATAGCGCCTACAAACTACGGAAAAGATTTAGGGACCTTTATTTATTTATTTTTTACTAGTAATGGTGGCAATCTGCGATTGTTAGGGGGACTGCGACATTGCAGTGGACAAATCTGACCCTAAGTGACACTTTTTGGTGACCAGTGACACCAATACAGTGATCAGTGCTATAAAAATTCACTGATCACTAAATAAATGGCACTGGCAGGGAAGGAGTTGACTAGGGGGCGATCAAGGGGTTAAATGTGTTCCCTGGGAGGTGTTTCTAACTGTGGGGGGAGTGGATTCACTGGAGTAAAATAGAGATTGTAAATCAGCTTAGCTGAAACACGATCTCTCACTTTTCCTCCCTGATAGATCAGATGTGTGCTTTTAACATCGGTACACCGATGATCCGTCTCTCCTGAGAACGATTGGCTCCTGCTGTGTCCAATCACAGCGGGAGCGGCATGGTGGTGGCGCAACCCCATAAACCCTGTGCACGAAATCACGTACAGGAACGTGGTTTTGCGCACCCGGGCCGCCCTGCCGCAGTAAATGTAAGTGGGGCGGTCCAGAAGCGGTTAAGCAATCATAGAGTGTAAAAAACAAAATCCTGATCACCCCCCCAGAGTAGCACAGTGTTAATGTGGTACACTGTATTGCTCTGGTCACTGTATGTAAAACAAAAAATGTAATAAAAAACATTGTTGAAACAATTATTACAATTTTTTAATTTTTTTTTTACATATTGTCACCAGTCAGTGTCCCTGATTACCGCCACACCAGTCGTATGATGACACTGTACAGCACTGGTGACAGTATTATTATTCAGTATGTACAACATTTGTAAAACATTTTGAAAATGTGGGTTTTTTAATTTCCTAATTTTTCAAAAAATTGGGAAAAAAATTACAACTTCAAAAAAATTCCCCATGCCACTTACTAAATACCTTGGACTGTCTAGTTTCAAAAAATAGGTCATTAGGGGGATATTTGTATTATTCTGGCATTTTCAGACCTCAAGAAATGAGACCGTCAGTACAATTGATCAATTTTCAGATATATATATACCTTAGTTTGTGGACTCTATAACTTTCCTACAGACTAAATAATATATACTGATTTGGGTTATTTTCACCAAAGAAATGTAGCAGTACACATTTTGGCCTAAATTTATAAAGAAGGATTATTTATTTGCAAAATGTTATAACAGAAACGAAGAAAAACACATTTTTGTCAACATTTTCAGTCTTGCAAAAAAAAAAAAAAAACAGCAGTGATTAAATACCACCAAAATAAAACTCTATTTATGAGAAAAAAAATTATAAAAATGTCATATGGGTACAGTGTTGCATGACAACGCAATTGTTAATCAAAGTGTGACAGCAGTGAAAGCTGAAAATTGTATAAACAGAAAAGTCAGTGCCACTACCCATACACCACATAGATAGCAGAGCTCCCAGGTACTCGATCCACAGTCGCTGGCTGAGTAGAGTAATGTAGAAAAAATGATCTTAAAATTTCTTTATTTTATTGAATAGCCACAGTGAACAAACGCTGATTAAATCAGTTGACGCGTTTCAGCCTACAAGGCCTTAGTCCTAACCCAAAGCTGAAAATTGGCCTGGGCAGGAAGGGGGTAAATGTGTCTGGTATTGAAATAGTTAATAGCCAAAAACCTCTGTGCCACACTCTATGGCTTCCTTTCTCAAACCAGATTACAGGGTACCAGAGGTTGCTAGAGGTTCCTTGACAACTGAGCATCCATCAACATAAAGGACAAGGTCTTTCTACAACTAACTGATCACATTATTATACCATGAGCTTTAGACATAATCATTTTAGCATTATTTCAAGAGTTCCTCTGGTTTCAAAAGGTTGAGAAAGGCCATTCTAGGTGAAACAAAGGCAAAAATATCTTGACCCCACCAACATTTTTCTTCTTTGTAGACAGGTGCTAAAGGCATTTCCATCAGGAACCCCATTAATAGTCTACTTTGATCATAACACTGATATATTGAATATAAATTTGCAGGAACATGGGATCTCTGGAAAAGTAGTGTAGTGTTGTGAAATATTATCTTGGCAGAGACTCGTGGTGGAATGCAAAGTATCCAGCAGCAGAGATTTAGAGGTCAGGGATCTCAAGTTCAAAGCCAACGCTGCTTAAGCTCTGTGTTTCTGAGGGCGAAGTGGAAGTCTCCCCAGCCATAAGAGGCACCAGCAAACAAACCACTACATTCCAGCCAACAATCAAAGGTCTATATGTGCAAGATTCTCCCATGGAAAGAAGGCAACATGGACAACAAACACAAGGCAGATAGTTCTTATAATGACTGTTTGACATGTTGGTGTCAAGACCAGCTGTCAACGTCTGTCTTCTACTCTATTCATATAGAATTAACAAATGCATTTTGTTTGAGATTATCTCTAACAAAATACCCATGCATTGCTTTCAAGTGGAACTTATTCAAAGATCCCTATGTTGTTCCTTACCCAGCAGTATCCGCTTATAATTAAAGTACATTTTCTTCTAATTTGTCACCTTTTGCATGCTTTTTGTTCCATATTTTTATCTGCTGTATGAAATATATGCTCTTCCTCTAGTAACTACCAAAATTATTGCTAAATAACAACTGATGGAAAGTTGGTTACTGGACAAGTCTCCTAGAAAATATATTGACTTCAGTAAAAAGTCTGTTGCTATGAGGGTAACTGTACTATCTGCCCTCATGTTGTAAATGCTGCACAAACTGTTAAATCGCGCTAATTATTATTATTATGCAGGATTTATATAGCGCCAACAGTTTTTGCAGCGCTTTACAACATGAGGGCAGACAGTACACTTACAATACAAATCAATATAGGAGGGATCTGAGGGCCCTGCTCGTTAGAGCTTACAATCTAGAAGGGAGGGTCAAGTGGAAACAAAAAGGTAATAACTGTGGGGGGTGAGCTGATGGAGAAAATAAAAAAAACAGTTGTTAGGTGTGGGTAAGGTAGGCTTCTCTGAAGAGAAGGGTTTTCAGGGATCGTCTAAAAGCTAATAGAGTAGGAGATAAGCAGACAGATTGGGGTAAGGCATTCCATAGGATTGGAGAGGCTTTGGAAAAGTCCTGGAGGCGAGCATGGGAAGAGGTGACGAGGGAGCTAGAGAACAGAAGGTCTTGAGAGGAACGAAGAGAACGAGTAGGTTGGTATTTAGAGATTAGGCTAGTGATGTAGCTGGGGGCTAAATAGTGGATGGCTTTGTAAGTAGTTGTTAGTATTTTTAATTTAATTTGTTGGGCGAGCTGAAGCCAGTGGAGGGATTGACAGAGAGGGGTAGCAGAGACAGAGCGATTGGTAAGGTGAATGAGTCTGGCAGCAGCATTCATGATGGATTGGAGAGGTGATAGACTATGTAGAGGTAAGCCAATGAGAAGGGAGTTGCAGTAGTCGAGGCGAGAGATGACAAGCGAGTGAATTAAAAACTTTGTTGTGTGATTGGTTAGAAAGGGGCGTATTTTGGAGATGTTGCGGAGGTTGAGGCGCCAAGATTTGGACAGTGATTGGACGTGGTGCTTATAGGAGAGTTCAGAGTCCAGGACTACACCTAGAACCTTAGCATGTGGGGATGGGCTTATAGTTGTGCCATCGATTTTGACAGAGAGATCGGGGGAAGGGGCATATGGGGGAGGGAAAATTATAAGTTCGGTTTTGGATAGATTGAGTTTGAGGAAGTGGTGTGACATCCAGACTGATATTTCTGCTAGTAAATTAGTGATACGTGAGGAGACATAATAATGTTCAGTGTAATCATTATGCTCACTATGCTGCATCACTTAGCGCAAGCACAGCACGAAGAAAGATTGCACCACCACCATCACTAAACTTACAAAAAATGTAAGATAAAATATGTGTTGCAATCCTTGATCAAAGTCTTAAGAAAAGCGGACTGAGCTCCTTCAAAACGTTGCTTTGCCTTATCTCTGCTGCAAGACCCATGAGTATCTCTAAACCTTTGTTTAATTAGACAGAACTATGAACCCTTTGAATGGATGAAGTGCACCATTCATTCATCCACCTGCCATTCTATTAAAATAAAACAGCTAAATACAGGGAAACCGTTTAATACACACTTAAAACACATATATGTCTACTGTTTTACCCGCCAAAGGATTAGTAATTCTCTGCAGCTAGTCTTGTGACTTGCATACATTTTTAACATTGCACAGCCACACAGGTGACACACATAGTTCCCGATTGGGCAATTTGTCTTTTTAGTGCACCAATTCAAGTAGAATCATATGCAAAACTTTTTTTTTTTAATTTTGCATAGAGCAAGGGAGGGCTTTAACCCCTGCCAGAATATTTTTTTTCCGCTGTTTGTGTCTTATTGCAGAGATTTCTAGCTACGACTAAGGCTATTGCCGAAACGCGTCAGCTTTATTGTTTTATTGTCACTCTGTTGTACCAATAAATGACACTTCAAGGATTACAGTTTTGCCGGCTCTCCTTATTACTGTTTCATTGCAGAGATTTCCCTTCACTTCCTGTCCCATAGCCAAACAGGAAGTGAGAGGAAATCCCTGCAAATTAACGGAATTTCCTGGGGACCCCCAGGTCACCAGAACTAGTGACCCCATTGGAAGGTTTCCCCTCTATTACTTTTCTTGGGTCAGCCCAACATTTTGGGATTTTCTTTTACTTTCAATGATAATGGTAAACAGGACAAATAGAGAGGCTTAATCTCCTTAACGGGAGCACAGACAGCAATAAAAACTGACAGGCGATTTAATGCCTCTCCACTCCATCCAAAACTAAAAAAAAAATGTTGCCTCTAGTTATACTTTCAGCTTCCTATATCACTTTTCTGCCTCCCTATTGAACAGTGTTCAAGCATCAACAGTGCTGTCCAGTTAGCAGAGAGCTGGCCCACGTGCACTAATTTTTGTCAGTGCACGGCACTGTAAAGCACACAGCTCCATCGCTCTGCAATATGCATCCAATGAAAGGTGCTTAGGGGTGCCTTTTAGAACGAATGGCATCACACTGTCAGCAGCGCACTTGATGTGTGTTGGATTAATGTGCACTTTACTGCAAAAACATGGTGTGAATAGGCCCTAAGAGCACCTAGAAATCAGCATTAAGAATATGTTAACCATTTAATGTCCCTAGTCTGGGCAAAGGTGCACTTTAAGGGAACAACCATATCTTACACCATAGCCTTCCATTTCTCACTCCTAATTTGCCAGTGAAGCCACCCACTAGAGGTGCCTGCATTATTATTTTAATGATGGTTTCTGATGTTTATAAAGCCCACAGGTAACAAACTTTTAGGTATACTTGTATATAAAAACTATATTCAGAGCTACTAAAAATGTATGTACGTGCATTAAAATGTATATATGAGCGACGTATGTGTAGTGTTGAATAGATGTGCATAGAGCAACGCGCTTTTCATTTGGCTGTTTACAAGGCAACAAAGTACCGGTATTCATGTCCGATCACTTACGTAAGTTCAATATGCGTGTTACTATTGCCGTCAACACAGCTGTCAGCCGACACACCTGTGGACAGATCTGTCAAACATTAACGTGTCTGCTCACTGCTGAGTTTCTGGAACTATCTTACCATCCCTATACAGTATAATCTATATTCAAGGTTAATGCCTAATTATACTGTAGCAGGTTGTTAGAATCCTGTGCTGTCTTCTCAAGTTAAAGGACCAGCCCACACAAAACTATCTTTATTGGTTTTAAGTGGAGGCCAGGAGGCTGAATAAAGCACAAGTTTGCTTAACCACTTTAGTACCAGTATGTAAATCCTCTATATATACCTTCAGACCCTAACTGACACATTTTCAGCTTAGAGATTGCAGGAAAACAGCAGTCAGCCAAGTGGATCATTTGGTTGACCACTATTGTCACCTCCAGTAACAAGGCCACAGGTGAATAGGCTTTCCTTGCCTTCCTTAGCATTCTTCCTCTGTATTAAGCAGCTTATGAACATAAAGGTTACAAGACCAGATCTCTATTCCTGACCCATTCACTTTAGACATTCTGGTTGAGGAGTTTACCCAACCATGTCCTTTGGAAAGCCAACTAATAATGACTTGCTCTGTTTAGGTCACATGGTTGCTCAACCTGTGGCCCTCCAGCTGTTACAAAACTACAAGTCCCATGAGGCATTGCAAGGCTGACAGTTACAAGCATTAATCCCAAAGGCAGAGGCATGATGGGACTTGTAGTTCCGCAACAGCTGGAGGGCCACAGGCTGAGCACCCATGGTTTAGGAGTTCTTTGTTAGGTGAAAGAAATCAAGAAAGAACCCAACAGTGAGAGTGCAACACATTTGAAACGGCCTCCTCAGCAGAATGGAGATGGGAATTATAGCTCAACTGGAATCCTTGACATATATATGAAAGTAGCAGGTAATTAAAGCCCAGCTGAAGTCTCACTTCTTTTCATCTCTTTATAGTCCAAAACACCCATAGGTTATGATCTCTTACTGTTTGCATTGGTCTTAAAGCAGAAAAAAGGCAGAGATACTCACCTTTCCAACAGTCTCTCCAGTGCCGCCATCTTCTCCTGTGTGCCGGTTTTCAGACCTCTTCATTGGCCTCCACTGGATGACGTCAATCCTGCAAATGCAGTGTGGCCTGGATGGAGTCCAGGCTGATTCCACTCTTTATGTGATGGTTTTGTGTGATGTGCGGCTCCTAGGACTTCTTTTCCTTCCTCGTGCGCACTAGCTAGTCATTCCAGCACAGCTTACATTCTGAGGATCGCTGTTAGCAGGCAGGTAGGTGTAGTTTACTGCACAATCGACACTGCATGTCTTTTCTCCAAAAAAAAGCCTGCCTGCTCACAGTGACTTTAGTTCCACTGTAAGCTGGCCACACATGGAGAGAATTTTGGCTGATTCATCAGAACTGGCCTATATTCGTTCTACGGGTGGCCCTGTCAGCACCCTACTGCCTGAAATCCTTTGACGAAAAAAATCGAACTAGCCCTGTGGAAAATTGTTGGCTGAACAGCACCAGCAACCAATCAGATGCAGCACCTGTTCAGATATTTTGACAGCCGGCAAAGGGAGATTTGTCCATCTGCTGCAGCTCTTTGCATGGATGGAGGAATCCATTAGATTTTTTTTGTTCAGTCTCTGGGCTGAATGGAAAAAACATTTATTTTTATATGACCAGTTTTGCCCTGGTGCCTGGTTGATACCCTGTGCAACTGTTCTTTAATCGAGAGTAAAGCAAAGACTATGAAATCAAGATGGTTAGTACAAAAATGTATCTCTCTACATATCTTTCTTTGACTACATTTGGGCTTTAAATTCCCCATAATCCATGCAAAACTAAATTATACACTTTGAGTGAATTTGTGTTTTAAATGTCTAGAAGTATATATTTGATAATCAAGAGTATACATCTGAAAACAAGGTTCAGAGGGCAAAAATCTGTGATATCTTCAAGCAAACAATGGTGTAGTCACAGTAGGGTTGCCACCTCATCCCTTTAAACCCGAACACATATTGATTACACAGGTTCTGTGGCTGATTAAGGTGGTAATTAAACTCACTTGGTGCCTTATCTGCATTAAATTAGTCTCAGAACCTGTGTAATTCATATGTGTTTGGGTTTAAAGGGATGAGGAGGCAACCCTAAGTCACAGTGCAGCTCACATCTTACCTCCTTGCTCATCATATTAGGTAGTACTGCCAGTCTACGTCTGAGTCTTTCACCACACAATTAAGCATAAGAGGAACCTCAGAATTTAGAGATACTACAACTATTAAGAGCATTTCTATTAGAACATAGCACTGAAGAGGAACCCTCTGAGTGATTAATAGTAGAATGGGGAATGGCAGAAAACCATGAAATAAAGCTGTAACCTAAGCTTCTTAGTCCCTTGGGGTCTTCTGGTCACCCTTGCAACTGTTGCTATATAACTGCCATCTTGTGGAACATATGGAACACCATCTTCTAAAGAACCAAAGTAAAGATAGAAGAGATAGGGCTCCCAACTCCATGCCCTGCATGACCTTTTCCTCTTTTACCAATCCCACCACCACTTATGTCATCTTTATAGTAGGGATTGTAGGAAAAGGCTAATTTTATTCCCTACTCAAGGGAAGACTGCAAAGGATGTGCAATACTGATGAGAACTTTGACAGTGCATTTTCTTTCTTCGGCTTTGCTAGCAACTGAGTTTTGAACTTTGATTGTATTGCAATTTATTTGTATACCGCCATTGCTTTTTTTTTTTGTTATATTACTAGATGAACTAGTAAACCTTTGTTCTGCCAGCAACACCATTTTCTGTTCTTTTATATTCTTTTAACGTTCTTTATGGGGTGGCTGCCACAAGTAACTCATTATACTTGCTGTTACGTTCTATAGAAGCTCATATTTAAAAATTAGCCATGCCAAACAAGATTACATTATGGAGAAAGTGGGAGATTGTCCAACAGCCACTTAAATCAGTCACTATACTCATCTTCAAGCTCCAACAATCATCAAGTCTGATGATTATAAAATGATTTGTTAATTACTTTATCTCCAACACATGTTGTTTGATGATTTGGGGATTACTCGTTAATTACCTTATCTTATTTCTTACTCCCAAGACATCTCATTTAAATATTTTTGTCCTAAACACAGATAATGAAAGAGTCTTCAGAAAATTTTAGAATTAGTTTAAGACCATAATTTGCAAGTTATTATGTTTTTCTTATCTTCCATTAATTGAAATGACACAGTATTCTCTTTATTCCCCTTGTTAACATGACTATTTAGTGCTACACGGCTCTAGTAGTCCTATCAATCCCTAGTTAAACTACAATTAGGGCTCATGTATCCTCCCCACTTGACCTGCAATTGTCAAGTGATTGGTGTGGTGAAAGGTGTCCCGTCATTCTTGCTGCGGTGTGAACAGCCCCACTGCCAACCATGGGCAGCAGTGTGTTTCCCTTGGCATGAACAGCCACTGTAAAGTATATGGGTTAAGACCAATTTACAACGTCAGCAAAGCGGTGTTTGTTTTGAACAAGTAAAAATTGGCGGGTTGGCTTTTTTTTGGCATGGGAACACTAGAAATTCTGGCAGCACTAAAAGATCTCATCCCAAGTGTTAAACAACCAATGTATACATTACTAAAGACACCAACGTTGAATTCAGATTTCTGGTGTTAAGAAGCGTTATGTCCTTTGTTGCAGTAAAGCTGGGTAAAACACAAAGATTTTTTTCTGTTCATCCACCAGATTTCTCCATCCAGGCTGCATAGTGTGCATGGATGAATCTCCTGCTGTGGCTATTGTATTTTGACAGCCGGCATTGCCAGCTTTCAAAATACCCAAACAGTGACTGCATCTGATTGGCTACAGGCGATATTTGCCCAACAATTTTCTACTGGGCTTCTTCAACATTTCAATCGAGTGATATCAGGCGAGAGATGGCCTACAGGGCCACCCACCAAGCTAAAATCGGTATGCCTATGTCCAGTTTAAGGCAGCCTATTCATTCTGACCTATTAACAGACCGGCATTTTTTTCCAGTTCACCAAAATACACAGATGGGTCATAATGGTATGTTAGTGTGCACTAAAATGCAGGTCTGTTAAGGTGCATCAGGGATGTGTATTGGGGTGCCATAAAAAATGAATGGCACTGCAACAAACCTCTTTTCGCAGTTACCGTGCATTTTGCCAATTGCCAAACTTAAACATATGTGAACTTGGTCCTACTGAACCAAAATGTGACCTCTACGCCTAACCTAAATGTGAAACCTCTGGCAAGTTTTTATTGCCGTCTGTGACTCCATCGAGGTGATTTCTGCTGCCTTAAAGTATAAGGCCTGGTTCACACCTATGCAGGTTGCAGTTTGCACATCCCAGGTGGATTTTGCGTTTTTCAATAAACCAGACAAAAGTCCCTGACCCTTTCCATAAAATGCACAGATGTGAACTTGACTGTAGTGTGTTTCTGAAAAACTGAAAATGCACTAAAAAATGCATCTGTGTGAACCAGGCCTAATAAAATCAAAGCATTTTTTTTTAGTTTTGGATAGAGTGCAGAGGGATTAGAACGCTTGTCAGTGTTTATTGTTATCTGTGTCTCCATTAAGGAGAGCCACCCTCTCTCTATTTGTCCTGTTTACCATTATCATTGAAAGTAAAAGAAAATATTACATTTTGGGTTGTCCCCAGAAAAGGAATAAAGGCATAACGTTCCAATGGGGACACTAGTTCTGGTGACCTGGGGGTCCCCAAGAAATTCCATCAGATTGCAGAGATTTCCTTTCACTTCCTGTTTGGCTTTGGGACAGAGAGTGAAGGGAAGTCTCCACAATGGGACACAGATGACAAAAAAAAAATCTGACAGAGGTTATATTCCTCCTTTACTTTAGCCAAGTATTTGACAGTTGTCACCAAAACATATGTGCCCATTAACCACTTGCCTACTGGGCACTTTCACCCCCTTCCTGCCCAGGCCAATTTTCCGTTTTCAGCGCTGTCACACTTTGAATGACAATCGTGCGGTCATGCAACACTGTACCCGAACCAAAATGTTAACATTTTTTTTAGACAGATAGAGCTTTCTTTATGTGGTATTTGATCACCACTGTTTTTTTTTATTTTTTGCTAAACAAACAAAAAAAGACCAAAAAGTTTAAAACAAAAGTTTTTCTTAGTTTCTGTTATAGAATTTTCTAAACAAGTAAATTTTCCCCTTCACTGATGGGCACTGATGAGGAGGCACTGATGAGGCTGCACTGATATGTGGCACTGATAGGTATTACTGATGGGCACTGACAGGCATTACTGATGACTGATGATCACTAATGGGCACTGACAGGCATCACTGATGGGTACTGACAGGCATCACTGATGGGCACTGACAGGCATCACTAATGGGCACTGACAGGCATAACTGATGGGCACTGACAGGCATTACTGATGATCACTGGCAGACATCACTGATGGGCACTGACAGGCATTACTGATGATCACTGATAGGCATCACTGATGATCACTGACAGGCATCACTGATGGGCACTGATTGGCAGCACTTGTGGGCACTGCTGGGTCTGCACTGATAATCAGGAGACTGATGAGCAGTGCCCCGATTATCAGTGTAGATGTCCCCTGTGTGGATTTGCCAGTGAGGAGAGGACTGCCGATAACCAGCAAATCCTGTTTACACTGTGATCAGCGGTGAATGGACATAGCCGGTCAAATGGTAAAGAGTTATGTTATTGTTTCTTTACCCCGATCTGTGATCAGCTGGCGCTGATCACAGACCTGTGCCGATGTGTACGGCAGAGGGCGCGCAAGAAGCACGATCACAGGAAGACATCCATAGTCGCCCCCCCCCCCCCGGCAATGTGAGCTTGCGCTGTTACCGTCTTTTGGCTATAGCGTGGATGGGAAGTGGTAAAAAATTTCCACTCTACTGTTTTCTCATTGTATTAAAAAAAAATCCTACATACCACCCCTTCCCTATTATATTTCTTCTCTCTCCTTTCCAATTCCCCCACTCTCTCTTGCTTGCTCCCGAGATGGATTGTGGACTATGGGATTTGTAGTGTGCATAAAGTCGTGCACATGACTGCAACTAGCGTACACTGGGGTCGATGTACTAAAGGCAAATAGACTGTGCACTTTGTAAGTGCGGTTGCACTCATTTTCCCCAGAGCTTTGTAAATGTGGTAAAGCTCTGCTGATTTCCATTATCCAATCAAGTGCAAGCAAAATGCTGTTTTTTTATTTTCGTTACACTTGATTGGGTATTCTTTACAAAGTGAAGCTTTACCACATTTACTAAGCTCTGGGGAAAGTGAGTGCAAAAGTGCACAGTCTATTTGCCTTTAGTAAAATAAACCCCACTGTTTGTTTCGAACACACTGAAATGAGGGTGGGAAAAGGACAGGTTCAGGAGCTCACAGAGAATGTTAGAAAGATGCAGAAAAATACAGTAAGAAATGAGATACAGCAATATAAAATAGATTACAGGGCCATTAAGTAATGGATATTTATGGTGTATTTTTGGAGAATAAGCATATGGTTTAGTGTCACTTTAACAGTATTTTTTATAAGAGAGAAGTAATCATCACGGGTTAACCAGAGGATGTGAACCAATGAAAAGCCCCTGCATTATTCCTGCAGGAACTTCCTGTGTATGTTTTGTGGGATGTGAAGGAGGCTCACAGCTGGACCTCAGCAACACTCCATTCCATGAATAGCTCCCACTTCTGTACATATGGACTCGGCTGCAAGCCTGTGAATGTGTGTTGAAACAAAGACAATGGGTGTCTGCGTACGCCTGCTTCCTCGAAGGGCCGGAACTAAAAAGCATGAATGGCCCATAAGAAAACCACAGCACGGCTTGTGTTTAGGAAGCAAGCAAAGAATTGTATGCAGTGTAAACCTGAACCACAGCCAAGAAGGAAATATTAATAAAAGCTATGACGATCGACAACGCACAGACAGCAGTCAGGAATCAGACAACTAAAAGAGACAGCAACTGATCAGTCATAGCTAACTTCTGATTGGGTGCTATCAGTAATTTTGCTTGCTTATAGAAGATCTTCACCCTAGAGAGGAAAAATTCAAAGTCAGCAGCTACAAATACTGTAGCTGCTGACTTTTAACAAAAAGAACATTTATCTGTCCAGGGATCCAACTCTGTCCTCACCTACATGGTTACAAAGTAGGTGAGGTCGAAAAAAGACACAAGTCCATCAAGTCCAACCTATGTGTGTGATTATATGCCAGTATTACCTTGTATAACCCTGTATGTTGTGGTTGTTCAGGTGCTTATCTAATAATTTCTTGAAACTATCAATGCCCCCTGCGGAGACCACCACCTGTGGAAGGGAATTCCACATCCTTGCCGCTCTTACAGTAAAGAACCCTCTACGTAGTTTAAGGTTAAACCTCTTTTTTTCTAATTTTAATGAGTGGTCACGTGTCTTGTTAAACTCCCTTTCCGCGAAAAAGTTGTATCTGTATTGTGGGGTCACCAGTACGGTATTTGTATATTGAAACCATATCCCCTCTCAAGCATCACTTCTCCAGAGAGAATAAGTTCAGTGCTCGCAACCTTTCCTCATAACTAATATCCTCCAGACCCTTTATTAGCTTTGTTGCCCTTCTTTGTACTCGCTCCATTTCCAGTACATCCTTCCTGAGGACTGGTGCCCAGAACTGGACAGCATGCTCTGGTTCTTAGTCTTCAGCGCTGGCATGTTTACTGTGGGAAGTCGGCTGTGACTCTATGCGGCTTCCCACTGCGCATGTTGGAGCCACACTGCACTTTGTGAATGGTCCCACAGCCTTCTGGGTCCTATGACGTATTCCAGAAGGATGCGGGCAAAGAGAGGGAGGGCTGAAGTTCCGTTTGGATCATCTAGGTCATCCGAGTGGAAGTGGGAGTAGGTACCTATCAAAACTAGGTTCCCGTGCTCCAAAAAAAATTGAAAGTGCCAAATGTAGTAGAGTAGAAGAGTGAGGAGGACATAGAGCAGAACTTTCCCTTTAAGGTGAAGTTCCACTTTAAGCTGGCCATACACTAGTAAAATGTAATTATTACTTTTTTTTAAAAAAAAAAACATTCAATATTCAAATTTTTAGTGGGTTCAACTGAATGCTTGTTTTTGATCGTAATGATGCAGAAATACAAAGGAGCACAGTTAAACCTTGGATTGTGAGCATAATTTGTTACAGAAACATGCTTATAATCCAAAGCACTTGTAAAT
The DNA here is from genome assembly GCF_042186555.1 of Aquarana catesbeiana. NCBI lineage: Eukaryota > Metazoa > Chordata > Amphibia > Anura > Ranidae > Aquarana > Aquarana catesbeiana. Next base: position 225,834,825 of record NC_133334.1, on the reverse strand, counting down.
AAAAACAAATTTCCCAATAAGAAATAATGGAAACTCATATGATTCGTTCCACAACCATTTATTCATAGGTCCTTTAGTTTATAGTCCATATAAAAAGATTATAGTAATGTGACCAGGTTGTGTAACCATAAAATGTCCATCCACAAATGGAAGACTCCACAAGGGGATTAGAAGTAAAATCCAGCAGGAGCTACAGAGTATAAAAGAGAAGAGGCGCCTCTAATGCCCCTTACACACGATCGGACTATCCGCCAATAAAACGGTGGATTTTTGTTCGAAGGATTTTGGCTCAAACTTGTCTTGCATACACACGGTCACACAAATGTTGGCCAACAATTACTAACATGGTGACATACAACGAGCCGAGAAAAAGGAAGTTCAGTAGCCAGTACAGCTCCTTCTGCTTGATTCCGAGCATACATGAACTTTTGTGCGTCAGACTTGTGTACACACGATCGGAAATTCTGAGAACAAAGTTTTGTTGGCGGAAAATTTGAGAACCTGCTATCAAATATTTGTTGGCGGAAAGTCCAACAGCAAATGTTCGATGGAGCACACACACGGTCGGACTTTCAGCCAACAAGCTCACATTCAACATTTGTTGTCGGAAAATCCGATCGTGTGTACGGGGCATAAGTGTAGCAATATGTTGCTAAATGTTGTACCTTCATTAAATGTAACCATATTGCTACACTTAGAGGCGCCTCTCTGACATGACAATACTTGTTGTATATCAAGACATCGCTTGTATATCAAGTCAAAATTTATTAAAAAATGTTGCTTGTCTTGCAATTGCTCTCAAACCAAGTTACTCTCAAACCAAGGTTTTACTGTATTATGAAAATGTTTTACTCAAATGAACGAACTTCTAACAATGTATGTGGTTCTTGCTCTGAAAAATCCATTAATTCCGATTGTTGAAAAGAAATTAAGTTTAGAAGTACTGTTGAAAGTAATTTGTAAAGGCATAGAATGTCCTGAGGATTTTTGTAATAATGTTTCTTCGAAAATCTACTATTGCATGGCCAGCTTTACAAATACACCTGTTTTAGAGGCACAACTGTGGAACATTCTGATACTATTACGATGAAAACCAACATTATAATTGCAAAAAAGATCTGATGGCCTGGAAATTTTCATCGTTCCCCAGAAATACAAAGATAAGCAGCCACTGTGACCTACAGAATATGGAGAGCACATTATATTTGCAGGGTATAATAAGGTTCTTCAGACAAAATGATCTGCTTCTCCTATTCATGTTAACAATAGTTTTATATTATTGTGAGCTACCTGATTAAGGACCTCCTGGTCCCTTTAGCAGGCACTTCCAGGTGCTACAAGTGACCACAACTTATGTGGCCATGCTCTGATCTACCTCCTCCACTGCAGAATGTCAGAGGAATGAGAGTGCAACAAAGTATAGATAAAGCAAGTAGGATTTTTTTTTTTTTAAGGCGTGTAAACCATCAGAAGCTCACCCTTCATCAGTGCTTGTATGCCGGCAGTGAGTTTGAATTAGAACTGGACCACTGTTGTAGATAAAAGCGAATAGCACCAGAATTCAAGCTGCCAAACTGGCAGCGATGTCAGAACAATGTAACGTGTTTTGATGCATTGTAAAAAAAAGGTGTAGTTGTGAACCGGAAGATAAGCTTTATGGACTCCACACCTCACTCTTTACTTTATGAATGAGCTGTAAAATGCAGAGCACAGTAAAAATTGAGATGTCTTTCAGTGAAGAGATAGTTATATCCACTCTTTCTCATAAAACGGTGCCTTAAGCTGGCCATAGACTGATCAAAATTCATTCAATGGGTGGCCCTTGCCTGCACCACTTGGGCCAACAAAGGTCAATTTTTCAATCAAGTTTTGTTAAAGTAGCTGGGCAAAAAATTGTCGGATGGACAGTGCCTACAGACTTCAGGGATGAGCTCCTAGTCTGAACCCACCTGAGCTATCTTGCCAGAAAGCTGCGACTGCACACCACCAACCATAGATGGCAGAGGCAATCCCTGCCCCGAAGACACATGTATACACGCCCCTTGTATATGTGCAGCTGTGGGGGCGTGCCTTAGTCGTTTACGATTGGCAGTGTGCAGTGACAGCTTCCTGGTGGGACAGCTCAGGTGGGTTTAGACTAGGATCTGAATACAACTGAGCTCATCCCTAGCAGGCACTGTTTGGGTATTCTGACAGTCACAGGTCACCTGCTGGTTGTTAACATACAATACCCGGCACTGCAGATTCCTCCATCCATGCACTTTAGCATGCATTGGAGAATTGAGTGACTTCTCTGGTTCAGACCGCAGATTAGGGAATGAAACGGTGCGAATAGACCACAGGTTGCAGGAAAAAAATTTGCATGATTCCCCCATCAACACAGACAGTGCTGACAGGGGAGTCCCCTCCTGCTGAGAAATTGTCTGCTCCCGGGGGGGGAAGCCTTCCACTCCAGGAGAAGACAGTGATTATTGCTAGCGGCTATAGCAGCCGCTTGCAATAATCACAAGCAAATCCAGAAGGCTGGTTGTACCCAAGCTGAACGATCGATCAACTTAGTCCATTCAGCCTGCCCACATATGGTTCGAATCTCAGCCAGTTCCTGCTGAACCGGCTGAGATTCAAACCGTCTATGGCCAGCCTTAATGTGCATGGCTAGCTTTATACACTTATACACACCATGCTATCAAATGGCCATTCCTGAAAAACATTCAAACGTGTTCATGTATCTAATCAGTCTGTCCAGGTAGGGATATATACTTAGACAACGTGCATACAGACAGATAATTTAGATTTCCTGAGTGCTCAGGTCTAAGCAAGGATCAGACATCAGCAGGAGCCCCTAAGAGGACAATCTCCACAAGAGGAAATTGGTGATTTTAGGCTTTTACAAGGCAGCCTATGAGGGTGCTTTAGCGGAGAATAGGATATACTGGGCTAAAAGAATGATATAAAGTGACAGCTACAACAATGTTAGCAGTGTTCCTGAAGATTAGATAAGGTGACAGTCAGTTTTTTGTTAATCAATTTTGAGAGATGAGCCCACCCTTGTTGTATTCCATGCACACCCAATCCCACTACAACTTTTGCACCTGACTCATGCAGCTTTCTTATATGGTGAAAGTGTAAATATTTCAAAGGAGAAAAAAAAAGCTAATTATCCTTAATTAGTAACAGAGATTCTCTAACAGGGTGGGAAACCTCTGCAACAGATGTATGAGGCTTCTGACAGCAGCAAACACTCACTGACACCGAATAATTAACCTGAACCTTTGCCATTATCACGAGCAGTGCTTGGCTTAGGCACATCACTAGGAAAAGCTAGCCTGTGTGTGGCATTGGCTTCTTTGCATGGAAATATATTCTATATCCATATGTTGTTCTTACAGCTGAACACCACCCAAGAAGCTAAATACATGGCTGAAAGACTTATATGTGAACTGCATTACTTTCTAAATGGCATGAAGTTCTGTTCAGCCACTTGTGAATCTTAACAGCCCTGCCACATTGCATTGGCAGGTTGGTGACCTCACTCTACTAGGGATATAGTTTGGTCACCTTCCTGCCCCCAGCCTGCTGACTGTACAATGAAGAGGCTTCAACGTGCCAATGATGTCACTCCTACACACCCCTTTCTACAAGCAGCTCCCAGTACTCTGGTTGGCACTTGGCAGGTAAATATTTAAAATACTAAATATTAGCAGCAAAATAATATATACAGTACCTTGAAAAAAGTATTCATACCCCTTGAAACTTTCCAAATTTTGTCATGTTACAACCAAAAGCGTAAATATATTTTCTTGGAATTTTATGTGATAGACCAACACAAAGTGGCGCATAATTGTGAAGTAGAAGGAAAATGATAAATGGTTTTCCGAATTTTTTACAAATAAATATGTGAAAAGTGTGGCGTGCATTTGTATTCCGCCCCCTTTACTCTGATACCCCTATTTAAAATCTGGTAACCAATTGCCGTTAGAAGTCACCTAATCAGTAAATAGAGTCTACCCGTGTGTAATTTAATCTCAGTATAAATACAGCTGTTATGAGAAGCCTTCAGAGGTTTTTTAGAGAACCTTAGTAAACAAACAAAATCATGAAGGCCAAGGAACACACCAGACAGGTCAGGGATAAAGTTATGGAGAAGTTTAAAGCAGAGTTAGGTTATAAAAAATATCCCAACCTTTGAACATCTTGCAGAGCACTGTTCAATCCATCATCCGAAACTAGAAAGAGTATGGCACAACTGCAAGCCTACCAAGACAGAGAAGCTGCAGAGATCCACAGCTCAGGTGGGAGAATCTGTCCACAGGACAACTATAAGTCGTACACTCCACAAATCTGACCCTTATGGAAGAGTGGCAAGAAGAAAGCCATTGTTGATAGAAAGCCATAAAAAGCCCCATTTGCAGTTTGCGAGAAGCCATGTGGGGGACACAGCAAACTTGTGGAAGAAGGTGCTCTGGTCAGATGAGACCAAAATGGAGCTTTGTGTGACAGAAAACTAACACTGCACATCACCCTGAACACACCATCCCCACCGTGAAACATGGTGGTGGCAACATCATGTTGTGGGGATCCTTTTCTTCAGCAGGGACAGGGAAGCTGGTCAGAGTTAATGGGAAGATGGATGGAGCCAAATACAGGGCAATCTTAGAAGAAAACCCGTGTCTGCAAAAGTATAGAGATGAAGGTAACTACTACTAGATTATTTCAAAAACTGTTCTCAATCTTTATAGGTCTTCAGCATTCATTAAAAGAATACCTTGTGATCCTGCCACAAAAGGTCTTGGTTAGGGCCCTTCCTGTCATACTGTCTTCCAATCGTGCTTCTGTGTTATCACCATCATATCGCCACTAATACTACAGAAGCCACCATGCCAACACATTGTACAGACATAGTTTACCATTGTCACCCTCAGGAAATTAATCAAGAGTGGGCACTGGAGCGAGTACAACCAAGTGGCAAAAAAAAAACAAAATAACTGAAAGCGGTATTTTATGGGAAAAAATAACTCATGGCAACTTTCTGTGATACACAATGCCATAGCAAACCAATGTTGTCTATGATATAGAGCTACTTTTAATTGTTTTTAAGTTCATCTATATAAAGGGAAAAGAAAGATGAACGTCTGGCTTTTGATATATGTGTAGAATTCAACTAAAATACATAAATTAGAAAAATTCTAAAAACAACTTAATTTAGAAAAATGAGTACAGTTTATGGATGTAATACAGATGATTTGGATTAAATACAAAATAGTGCTGACACATAGTTGAATGCTTTCCCAGCGATCATGCAGTCTAAATCAAGCAGCTGTCACCTCGAGCCCCATTTTGCTTAACATGGCAGCTAACATAGATCAACAGGCTACAGAATAAAAACGTGATCAAGGTATCAATGCCATTTTCTGTACAGCTGTGAGAACTTAACATACATGGCTGGAAATGGGGTAAGCAGCTCATATTTTTTTATGATTAATTTAATGTTAAGTTTTTCTTTCTGTAAAAAAAAAATTATAATTTTTTTTTTTTTAATCTTAATTTTATTGGAAAATTATTATACAAATAGACAAATATGCATACATTAATGGCATAGTCATACCATCAGTCAATTTTTTTTTAACTGATATTATCAAAACAGTTCGATATTATTCAGTATATGCCGTCTTTCAAAGCACACAATCCCCATAAGCTACAAACCTTCAGTGATGTCACAACAGTAAAACAGAATGACAGGTTCATTTGTGTGGGCTGCAGCAGGGACATCTGACGCGTAATTGCTCTGAGAATATTACTCCTTTTTGCTGCAGGCATTCTATTGCTCTATATTAACACTGCACAAACAAGAGATCTGATTTTATCAACTTCACATGCATACTAAATTCTTTCTACTGGTGAATGCTCTAGGGGAAAGCTGCCATTTTATAATGTTACACATCGTATTTCAATCGCTCTGTATAAAAGCATTTCTAGCAACTTTACAAATAAACGATCATTTCCTTTTTCATTTGCTACCAAGATTCTGAGTAGAAACAATAGTATTCACTGTACAGGACAAGGCCATGCAATGTCGTATCTCAATGTGTACCAGTACTACTATGAAAGTTTAAGGCATATGTTATTGCAGATGCCCAAAGTCTCAGTGGTCCTCAAAAATCTTGTCTCCCGGGAGAACCTAAAGCCCAGGGAACTCTAGTAAGTCAACACCTGCCCTGCCAACTTCAATAACAACCTTAAACTGACATTTCAGAGTACCCTGGGTATAAAGGATGCCATAGGCACCTTAGAGGACAGATGGAATGGCATGCATGAACGTTTGGGTGCTTGCTATTGACCCTGTCCAGATTTATATTCCTATATTTTAGAGCCTTTGACAAATATCTTGTGTTGCTTCCATTCTAGCCCAGTCTACCTAAGTCTTTACGCCAAATGTCTTGTGTTGCACCCATCCTACTGGAGTCTTTCAGTCAAATATCTTGTGTTGCCCCTTCCAGCCCCGTCTACCTTTGCCTTTAAGTCAAATGCATTGTGTTTCCCCGATTCTACCTGAGCCTTTATGCCAAATGTCTTGTGTTGCACCCATCCTACTGTAGTCTTTCAGTCAAATATCTTGTGTTGCCCCATCCTGCCCCGTCTACCTTTTGCCTTTAAGTCAAATGTATTGTGTCTCCCCAATTCTACCTGAGCCTTTAAGCCAAATGTATTGTGCTTCCCCTATCCTACCCCAGTTTAGTCGAGCCTCTAAAGGGGCACGCCACCCAAAAAAGGGGAAGCTCCACTTGTCTGTCTCCTTCCATCTCCCCTCCGCTGCCACATTTGGCACCTTTCTGGGGGGAGGGGGTACCTGGTTTTGACAGGTAACAGCTCCCACTTTTGACTCAGTTCGCCCCCCTCCTTCCCCAACAGCCTTCTGGGACACTTCACAGGTCCCAGAGGACTGCGGCCCATTCACAAAGCGTAGAGCACTTCACGCTTGCGCAGTAGGACACAAGGCTTCGCTGCTGGTTTCCCTTAGTCAAGATGGCACCGCCAGCAATCGATAGCCAACTGAAGAATCGACTCGGGTGAGGACACTGCTGGATGCCTGGACAGGTAAGTGCTCTAATATTAAAATTTAGCAGCTATAGTATTTGTAGCTGCTGACCTTTCATTTTTTTTTTGGGGGGGGGGAGCCTTAAAGTCAAGTGTCTTGTGCTGCCCCATCATACCTCAGTCTTCCCAAGCCTTTAAGTTACATATATTTTTTTTGCACCATCCAACCCCAGTCTACCTTAGCCTTTACATCAAATGTATTGTGTTTTCCCCATTCTACTCCATCCTACCTGAGCTTTTAAGCCAAAATGTACTGTGTTTGCCCTATCCTACCCCAGTCTACCTGAACCATGTAGTCAAATGTCTTGTGCTGCTCCATCGTCTTCCCGAGCCTTTAAGTGAAATATCATTTGCTGGCCCCATCTCACCCTCATTGACTGGCTAGCCCCATTATTTCACTAACAATATCAAATATTATAGGCATACAGAGGCTTGAGATAGGGAAAAAAAAGACTGTTTCCTACTTCGCAGCAACACACCTAGGACAAACAACTAGAAGTTTAGACAAACTGCCGTACCCAGCAAGTATTTCGGTTCTAGTATTATGGGCCCAGATTGGGTGAACTGTAACTAAATAGTACAATATTTACAGGCAAAAATTTGCTATTGACAGTAAATAACATAATGAGTAGGTTGCCCTGTGCCACCCCTGAAGCTTTGCTGCCCTAAGCAATGACCACCCATAAAATGCAGGTAAGCCTTACCTAGAAGTGTATGCTAAATGTTGGTCAACCACTGATCGAACTATAAGAATTAGCAGAACTTTAGAATTTGCCTCATGTAGTGTCAGAGCAACATCGGGCTCCAAATGCAGGAAACCAGAGTGCAATGAGCAGATATGCTCTTCTCAAAAATTCCCAGATACACGCTGTATATCAAAAATATGTAAACCCCGAAAATCAACTTCTCTTACTTGCTCATTTTTGGTCTGTTAAATAAACCATTAAAAGTGTTTTACTATATTTGTTCGATAAGTGCAACAAAATACCTGTTCATCAAGCCAGAAATCCAGAGCTGTCCTGTGTCCTGTGCCCACTTACTGTGTTATCTAAAGGAGTCTAATTAGCCCTCCTAGTTGTTATCTTGGGACAACAGAATAATTAGACTGGCCATAAATGGATTAAAAATTGGCCAGTTCAGCAGGGACCATCTGATTTTCAATCCATGTATGGCCGTTCATGCATGACAGAAGTCGTAGAGTCGAGTTCTGTCCAACAGGAATGTTGGAAAACTGTTCTCGATCAGCCAGCTGCAGCCAATCGTCTGCAGCCACTGATCAGTGTATTCAGACAGCGGAGGAGTCAATGGGAGTCTTAAAGAGCAAGGTTAGCTGAAAACCTTCTGCATCCAACACTTTCGGGAGTTTCAGACGCAGACAGCGAGGCTATGGCATGAGCCCACACGAGTGCCCCCATAGTAAACAGATTGCTATGGGGGCACTCGTGGGGGGGAGGAGCCAGGAGCGCTGGCGAGGGATCCAAGAAGAGGAGGATCAGGGCTGCTCTGTGCAAAACCAATGCACAGAGCAGGTAAGTATGACATGTTCCTTATTTTAAAGAAAAAAAGTTACATTTAGAATCACTTTAACAATCATTCACTAGAAGAATAGTTTATTGATTTACATAGTAAATGCAGCAATCAAAACCAAAATATGTAAGAGCAAGCAAGTAGAAATGTGAAAGTGTAATCAAAAATGACTTTCATGTACTTGTTAAAACAACTCAAAATTAGTATTCACTAAGCATGCATCATGGTTTTCTATTTACAAAATGCCACATTTGCCCTTGATCTCTAGCAAGTAATATTCCCTTGATCTGCAGGACGTTAAGGATTAAGTACGGTATTAATGTTGTAAGAAATGCTATGCTGGAGTAGCACTGAATCATTCACTAATGAGCAATGGCCCTAGAATCTGTCCATTGTTCAGGCTTAGATGAATCACTTATAAAGAATGTTTGTAGACAGAGGACGCAGCTAGTCTTACTGAGTACACAGGAAGTACTATTTGCTCTACTCTAGGCTGCTTTTACGTCACTCAACTTTATGCTTTATGAAAAAAATATCAAATGGAGGAGGTTTTCCAGTTTGTTGTTCAGGAAGGTCATAACTGATCTAAGAACTGCCCCTATGTGGAGGCGGCAGGCCTGGTGACCCCCAATTTTTATGCTGCTCTGTCAGGCTACCAGCTACACTACATCATGCCTATAGTGTAGGTTGGCAATAGAGCTGCACGATTAATCGTTAAAAAAATCACGCGATCCTTATCCGGCATTTCCACAATTCTATGTAACAAGTGCAAGGCCGTTCTTAAATCAGAGCTGTCAAAAAAAAAAAAAACGGCAAAGCTCAGATAAAAAGAAACAATGTATCATTTGGTCCTTTTAGATCAAAGGGATGAACTTTGGTCTGTAAATGAGGTCAGTTTAACCACTTAAGGACTAATGCCCCATACACATGATCGAACTTTCCGCCAACAAAAGCGTGGATTTTTGTTCGAAGGTTATTGGCTCAAACTTATCTTGCATACACACGGTTACACAAATGTTGGCCAACAATTCTGAGCGTGGGAACGCGGTGACGTACAAGACGTACGACGAGCCGAGAAAAAGGAAGTTCAATAGCCAGTGCGGCTCCTTCTGCTTGATTCCGAGGATGCGTGAACTTTTGTGCGATGGACTTGTGTACACACGATCAGACTTTCCGACAACAAAGTTTTGTTGGCGGGAAATTTGAGAACCTGCTATCAAACATTTGTTGGCGGAAATTCCGACAGCAAATGTTCGATGGAGCATACACAAGGTCGGACTTTCCGACAACAAGCTCACATCCAACATTTCCCACCGTGTGTACGCGGCATTAGCCTTTTTCTGGCACTTGCTGCTTACAAGTTAAAATCTGTATTTTTTTGCTAGAAAATTACTAAGAACCCGCAAACATTATATATATTTTTTTTAGCAGAGACCCTAGAGAAGAATTTGTCAGTTGTTGCAATATTTTATGTTACACTGTATTTGCGCAGCGGTCTTTCAAACGCAATTTTTGGGGAAAAAATACACTTCAATGAATTAAAACGAAAACTAAACAGTAAAGTTAGCCCTTTTTTTGTATTTAATGTGAAAGATGATGTTAGGTTGCGAGAATCGTGATCTTTATTCTAAGCAAAAAAATTGTGATTCTCATTTTATCCAGAATCGTTCAGCTCTAGCTGGCATCAATCCTTAAACCACAATTGACTTCTGAGTTAGGAAAGCACAACACTGGAGGACCCATGTTAGGACTGTAGTATATTAGGGGATTCCTGTGTGCCTACACAGATTAAGGCCCGGTTCACACTGATGCGACAATCGCTCCGACTTTGGAGTACTTGTCGCATCAGAAGTCGGACCCCATTCTGTGCAGTGGAACCGTTCTAATCCATGCAACTTGACTTAGAAAAAGGTTCCTGCACTACTATTGGTCTGACTTTGGTAAGACTTGCATTGACTTCTGTTAAAGAAGTCGCATGCAAGTGTGAACCCGGGCTAGGGAATATAAAATAGACTCAGTTCAGTGCCTTGTGCCTTGAATCTAACTAGTTTTACTAGTCAGTGATGGCTTCTTCAAAGGGGGGTATATAAGGGCCCTTTCACACGATCAGACTAATTGAGTCCGCCTTTCCATTTTTCAGGAAGACCCGATCTCACTCTCCAGTTCCCTCTATGGAGCAGCGGGTATCATCAGACATGTGTCCGTTAATACCCACTGACATACGATCCGACCCTGACTGCTAAAAACGACAGATGCGGATCCATTTCCCATCCATCTAGCAGATCAGTTGGCAGTCGGGTGTAACTGGACAAGCGATTTACATCCAACCGCCCATAGAGCAGAGTGGGCAGTGTCTGTGTCCGCTTTGCATAAGTGGAGCAGACACGGACCAGCCATCCGCCTGCTCAGCGGGATCAGCGGACAGGTTTCCCACTGAGCAGGCGGACTCCAATGGAGTAAGGGGCCTAAGGCAGCAATTTATATTTATCTAGATTATGGGAATATGAGCTTTCACTCCCTTTCGCAGCTCTGTTGACTGGAGCAGTATTCAGGGAGCGTGTTGGCCTACTGGAGAGTCGGGCCGCTGCTTTATGTGAGATAGACTCTCCTATGCGCTGGCAGCACTGTGTAAGAGTCCAGGGCTTACTATGCATACATGCGTTGCCGCAAGAGGAAATCCGTGCCAACTGAGCATGCGCCAAAGACGCCTCAGGGCGCCAACCCGCACCTGTGCAGAAGACTTGATGGAAAAGGACAGGAAATGCCCAGAACGCGCACAGGAAGTGACCTTAAACTGATGGAAAAAGGCGGGAAAATACCCAGGAGGCGCACAGGAAGTGACATCAACCTGATAGAAAATGGCGGGGAAATGCCCAGGAGGCGCACAGGAAGTGACCTCAAACTTCCCTATATAAGCACAGCCCAGACACTGCCAAATTGCTGGATTATCTTCAGTCCCCCCTTGTTCCTGTGCTAGTGTGTGATCTGTCTGAACCTGTTGTGACCTGTTATGACCTTATTTAAATACTCTTGATTGCTGCTTGCCATTGACCTTGGATTTGTACCTTAACCATTCTACTTCTTTGCCCCTTTTGTACTTAGCTGCCAGGTTGGAACTGACCCCGGCTTGGATCTGGACCATTCTTCTTCTGATTAACCCTTTTAAGCTTCGTTGCCCAACTGGACTTGACCTCGGCACAGATCTCGGACTAAGGCTTGCACTGTGCCCCCCCCCCCGTGCCACTCGGTGTCCACCAAGTCTCTGTCCCCATCTCCAGTGGCTTTAGTGACCCGAGGTGCAAGGGAGGCCTCCCCACTACTTCGGTCTCACATCAGGTACGTGGCCCTCGTGACACACTGATTCTTTTAATCCTTACTGCAGCACTTAACAGTGTAAAAAAAGTAAAAGAGCCCCATTATTAATGTATATGCAGCCAGCCTGCAGTACAGTAATTAATAATAAGGGTTCAATTAGGTTTAAACATTCCTGAGAACTCATTATCTGCTATCTGCATGCAAAATCTGTAATTGTGACTGATACATATAACCTCATATAAAAAAACAGAGCTGCAAGCTACTCATTTTGGCAGGCCTGTTTATTTGTGGTCAGTGGCGGCCTCGGGCATCACACATCTAGATCTCATTAACACTGTTTGGGAATATAGGTCTCCTTGAAGGACTCTGTTCCATTGTTGTTAAACGTAGGAATCCTTTTAATGTGTGATGATGATCAGCTCAGGAATGTGGTAAGAGATCAGGACTGATCTTGCTTGTCTCCATCTGGCCCTGAGTCAGTGGCATTGTGAGTCACCATGGATGGGGTCCTCTGTATCATGCATGGCAGAATAACCCTTTCTCTGCCAGAGGGGGTATCAAAGTGCTTATTGTTGCTCCAGGGAGAAGTGCTCCCTACAGATTATGTCTCAGCCTGCAGGGATGGGTGAGATGCTGGCTGACATCCCAGACGCAGCATCTTCTGACCCAGGGCAAGTTAATTCATCCATAAAATCTGATTTTATACTGTTCTGGGAAAGACATGTAATCTCATCTATTTCTGTGCCTAAAACCTCAGCATGCAGATATACATGAGTATGTATCAGAAATACATTTTGATTTGTCTTAAAAACTGGACTACAGGCAGATATAGATATAAAAGCAACAGAATGTATGAAATTGTGTATTAAAAAAAAAAATTGTAAATGCAACTAGTTTAGTTACATCAATGTAACTTGGTATCAGTCTCTTTTAGACCCCTTTCACACTGGAGGCGCTTTAGCGCTAAAAGTAGCGCCTGTAAAGTGACTGAAAAATGCCTCATCTGCAGTCCCAGTGTGAAAGCCTGAGTGCTTTCACACTGCGGGCGCTGTGTTGGCAGGACGTCAAAAAAAGTCGTGCAAGCAGCATCTTTGGGGTGCTTTAGGCTACTTTCAGACTGGGGTGGGCGGGCGTCGGTGGTAAAGTGGCGCTTTTTTTTAGAGCTGCTTTACCGTCATTTTAGCGGCGCTATTCAGCCCCTAGCAGGGCGCATTTAACCCCCACTAGCGACCGAAAAAGGGTTAAAACTGCCCGCAAAGCGCCGCAATGGGCAGTGGCGCTTTAGGAGCACTGCAAAGATGCTGCTTGCAGGACAATTTTTTACCGTCCTGCAAGCACTCTGCTCCAGTGTGAAAGCACTCGCGCTTTCACACTGGAGAGACAGGAGAGGCTCTTTACAGGAGCTATTTTTAGGGCTGTAGCGCCTGTATAAAGCGCCTCAGTGTAAAAGTAGCCTTAGGAGCGGTCCTAAAGAGCCCCTGCCCATTGAAATCAACGGGCAGTGCCACCGAAGCGCCTGCAAAGCACCTCGGCAGTTGCGCTTTTAAACCTTTATTCAGCCGCTAGCGGGTGTTAAAAGCTCAACGCTATCAGCCGAAAAGCGCCTCTAAAACTACAGTAGATCACCGTTAAAACTAGCAGCGCTTTACCGCTAACGTGGCCACGCTGTCAGTGTGAAAGGGCTCTTTAAGAGAGAGATAGGAAGCACTAGAAGCCAATCACATAAGCTGCATGCAAATATAAGGACAGTAAACATGCTCATAGGAGAGAGCAGAGTGATGAGCTCATTAGGTTGCTGCTGCTCCTTTGGAGTCCAATCAGAGGTTGGGGGGCAGAGAGTTGCCCAAACAGTGAGAATTAACTGTTGTACAGCAAAGTCAACAGCTGTGTTTTTTTGCAAGGACTTTGTAGATTTTAGAACAGGATGGATAGAAATATAATTCTTTCCACAGGAAAAACTGCTCTCAAATATACACTTCAACAGCATATATAGCTATTAGTCTTGAATAAGGATAAAACAGGTTTATTGAAGAGATAGCAAAATCAAAGTACAGTAATCCAGAAACCAGTTGGACTAATCTTTTACTTTTTAAAGTGGTTCTAAGGTTTAAGGGTTTTTTTTTACCTTAATGCATTCTCTGCATTATTAAGTTAAGAACATTCCATTGTCAGCCCCTCCCCCCAAATACTTACCTGAGCCCAATCTCGATTTAGCGCTGCGCCCATCTGCAGTGGTGCTTTCCTCGCTCTTTCCTCACTTGACATGGAGGCATCAGTTGAAGCCATTGGCTTCTGCTGCTGTCAATCAAATCCAGTGAGGAGAGAACAAGATATACACTGAAGCGGCCAAGGCAGCAAAGTGTAGCAAAAGAAGTGGGACTTTAATTGAAGCTCATGGTGACAAAATGAACTCAGTGGTGGACGATAAAAAATTTTCTGCAACCAGCCTTACTGGCTCATTAGTCTTCTTTCCTTGACCACCATGTTATCTATCCTACTCCTTGCCTATAATTTGGAGGTTGTGATGATATGTTATACAATTTATTCTTGTTGTATTCTGCAGCGGCCACTAGATGGCTCTGGCCCGACGGCTGCCCACGTCTCAGTGCGGGAGCTGCGATGCGCACTGGTGCCCCTCCTTCCCCCGCCCGTCATCTGACGTTCGGGGGGTGGCCACGCTACCACTGCGCATCGACATCACACACGCACACCGGGTGTGCGGCGTCTTTTGACGCGGCCCTTCCGATGTTTGCTATCCATCTGCACGAGCAGTGGGGGGCTATAATCCGGCGCCGGCCAGCGGGCAACCTTTTGCCTGTGCGTCGGCGTCTGGATGCCCCTCCCTTTACGCTCGCGAGTGGTGACGTTGGGGGCGGGTCCTTGGCGGCAATATATGCGGTCAGCGGCCCTGGCGTGTTCCAGTGCTCTCTGAGCTCCCTGCCAGATAGGCTCTACACTTTGGTTGGATGGTTTGTCCTTTTTCCCCCCATCAGGTACATTTCCTAGCTTCTCCCCCTTTTTCTCCTTCCCTTACACTGGGCGTTTTGGTGCTGACCTTCCACCATGGTCTCTCACCCTCACCCCTGGTTGACCACCAACCACCCTTTCTGCCCCCCCCTCCCATTCCTACTTTCTCACTGTTACATCCACATGTGTTTGTTTTGTTCACATTGTCCCACACGTATAGGGTTTTTCAATCATTTTTCCACACAAGGTGAGCCTGGGAGCGGTGGCCTGCTGTGCTCGTTGTCTGTGTTGCCTGCCGCCTACTGACCATGGGCTGGCCCACTGACCTGGACGTCCTGTGTCCTGGTGCATATACCCAGTAAGTTTATATGCCCTACCCGGGCTTTGGGTGGTAGGTTACCCATACTCCCCCAACTGGGTTATTGATTTTCTATGCATTTTCTATTACAGACAAATCGCATTTCTGCTCCTGAAGAGCGGCTTTAAGCCGCGAAACGCGTCGAGCTATTTGATGTTGTGAACCATATATATACCTATTATATTATGCAATTTTTACATTTCTACCGATGAAGGATCTGAGAACTTTTGACTGTGCAGTTGCTACCTTTTGAAATGTTTTTACACTCTATGAACACTAGTGGACTCCCCAAATTTTATCATTATTATACAGGATTGTAAACATGTTGTTACCAGTTGTTGCTACTATAGAGTCTGGCGCCTAGTCATGGGTGCAGCCTCATGTATGTACAATTTTATTTTGGTTGAATATGTTTTTATGCAATACTAAAACAATTTTTTATCGTCCACCACTGAGTTCATTTTGTCACCATGAGCTTCAATTAAAGTCCCACTTCTTTTGCTACACTTTGCTGCCTTGGCTGCTTCAGTGTATATCTTGTTCTAGTTGACAGGGATGGAGGCACATGGTTCTACCCAGCCATATTAGCCTCAATTAAAGTCCCAATTTCCCAATCCCCCCCCTTTTTTCCAGTGAGGAGAGAGCAGGGGCGGGAACAAGCCATGCTGTGTGTGAGTCAATAGGCGCATGCAGCCCAGCTTGGAATCAAGCCCCCATAGCAAGCGGCTTGCTATGGGGGCACTCGGAAGGGAGGAGGAGCCAGGAGCACCAGCGGGACCCCCAGAAGGGGAGGCTTGGGGCTGCTCTGTGCAAAACTGAGCAGGTAAGTAAAACATGTTGGTTATTTAAAAAAACGTAACTTTACAACCATTTTCAATTTCCATTTCCATTACTCTGTGTGCTCCTTCTTTAAAAAAAAAAAAAAAGCTTAACACATAGAATATTTATATATGTGAAATGTATACCTTTTTACATTGCCATTTCTTTTATTCACATAGCCCTGACTGTACAGGCCAGGTGTATTGACTTTAAGAAAAAAAAGACTTCTAAAGGTATGTTTTAATAGTCTCCTCTTCTTTCTCGGCCTAAGATTAGATAAGGAGTAGCAGCCCATGGATGAGGTCATCACTCTACTCTCTGAAATAAGCCTTTCTATGGCCACCATTGCTTTTAGCTTCGTACTGCTCCCTTCATTCCTACTCATTTCAAATCTTGGAAGCCTTAAAACATAAAGAGGCCACAGATAACCGCAATCCCTCTCGTTGCCACACAATATTGGAATGTTCTGCCTATCAACACAAATCACATGCCTACGCTTGCCATCTTCAGGCCTCACCTCAGAGTTCATCTTCTGGAGAGGCATTTTTGTAATTCCATTGTCAGTAGTACAGAAGATCACAATCAACCACAATACATCATCATTCAATCGTTGTCTAGATTCTCTCATAGCGTTTTCATCACTACTTATATATCCCGTTGTAAAGCTCTAGGACCAATATTAGAATAGCCTCTTACACACTTAATGCATTCATGTCAATAAACAGCCTCCATTGTGGATTCAGACCATGTAGCAAGGCGCATTTGTAATTCTTTACCTTCCGACTGGATCATGGCCATAATCATACAGTGCAGTGCATGCATACTGCCAAGAGAAGATTAGAAACAATAAAAAAAGCATTTAAGCATCAAGCATATTGTAGCTGGTAAACTAAATCTCCATTACTGGAACGAGCATAGGGAAGATGCTGAACACAAAAGGCTTAAAGAGAACCTGTTAGTTATTTTAAATTGTTAACGTCTAATGTACTCAGAAAACACTTTTATGCTAGTAGAAACTGACATATTGAGTTCTCCCGTGAGTGACTCTTTATTCGGATTAACTGAATGTCTCAAAAAAACATTTAATGAAATACAAATCTCAAATTCAGCTTCAGTCTGATCATTTCGAATGTTAAAAGTGAAACATATTTTTTTGAAGAATTGATTGTTTTAGAAGTAATTAATAGCTCCATACACCAGTGGTCTCCAAACTGCAATCCTTTGCTTGTCTTTATCCAGTCCTTGGTGCACTATTCCTCCAGCTGACACCAAAGATGGGACTTCGATCCTTCCACTGACACCAATGATGGGACACTATTCCTCCAACTGACACCAATGATGGGACACTATTCCTCCAACTGACACCAATGATGGGACACTATTCCTCCAACTGACACCAATGATGGGACACTATTCCTCCAACTGACACCAATGATGGGACACTATTCCTCCAACTGACACCAATGATGGGACACTATTCCTCCAACTGACACCAATGATGGGACACTATTCCTCCAACTGACACCAATGATGGGACACTATTCCTCCAACTGACACCAATGATGGGACACTATTCCTCCAACTGACACCAATGATGAGACACTATTCCTCCAACTGACACCAATGATGGGACACTATTCCTCCAACTGACACCAATGATGGGACACTATTCCTCCAACTGACACCAATGATGGGACACTATTCCTCCAACTGACACCAATGATGGGACACTATTCCTCCAACTGACACCAAAGATGGAACACTATTCCTCCAACTGACACCAATGATGGGGCTCTAATCCTACCACTGACGCCAATGATGGGGCACTATTCCTCCAACTGACACCAATGATGGGGCTCCATTCCTCCCACTGACACCAATGATGGGACACTATTCTTCCAACAACAATAATGGGGCTCCAATCCTCCCACTGACACCAATGATGGGACACTATTCCTCCAACTGACACCAATGATGGGCCTTAAATCCTCCCATGGACACCAATGATGGGACACTGTTCCTCCTACTGACACCAATGATGGGGGCTCCATTCCTCCCACTGACACCAATGATGGGGCACTATTCTTCCAACTGACAACAATGATGGGGCTCCAATCCTCCCACTAACACCAATGATGGGACACTCTTCCTCCAACTGACACCAATGATGGGGCTCCATTCCTCCCACTGATACCAATGATGGAGCCCTATTCCCTCCGCTGACACCATTGACTGGGGCACTATTCCCCCCACTGCTACCAACAACAAGGTGCTATTCCTCCTACTAAAACCAATGATAGGACATTGTTTACTCCCGCTTTTTTTACTCCCACTAGCCACAGTCTGGCCCTCCCTGAAGTCTGAAGGACAGTGAAAAGGCCCTTTGATTAGAAAGTTTGAGGGATCTCTGCCAAACACCATAC
Organism: Aquarana catesbeiana; assembly: GCF_042186555.1. Lineage (NCBI taxonomy): Eukaryota > Metazoa > Chordata > Amphibia > Anura > Ranidae > Aquarana > Aquarana catesbeiana. The sequence goes on along the minus strand of NC_133334.1, from coordinate 225,816,321 downwards.
CATCAGTCTAACAAACCATCAGAATTTTCTAACCCATCCCATACCATTTTCTTCTAATCAATCCCTCAAAAAGAAGCTGAAATAGTATTTAAAAAATGATTGATTATCATTACACTCCATCCAAACATCAGAATGATCACTTCACCAAATGATCACTCTTATTAACCCCTTCAGCACCAGAAGATTGGGGATATGGGGGGCTGAGGACTTCAGATTTCAACTATGACAGCCAGTCCTTTGTGCTGATACTTTTTTTTTACCAAAACTTAAGCCTAGTAAACACTACTAGGTTTTTTCGTTCAAAAAAAAAAAACTGACAGCTCAGGTCGCGACCAATGTACTAACAATTCGATGTTAGTACAGCGATCTCCTCTGCAGTTCTATTGTGTTCTAACAGGGGGATGCCAGGGGACACTAGCTGAGAACGGCAGATGTTTTTCGGCCATGCCCCTTCGACAAAAGCCAGACGACTTCTGTCGGACCGGCTGCAGTACACATGGGCCAAATATGAGCTGGTTTCTATTGAACCGGCCGATGCCACCCGACATTCAGCCTGTATGTACGGGGCTTTCGGCTTAAAAGTGGTTGTATACCCCCAATGTGGAAGTTGTACCTATAGGTAAGCCTATAATAAGGTTTACCTATAGGTACTGTAAATATCTCCTAAATGTGCGCAATTTAGGAGATATTTACTTTGTAGTGCGCCGAAGATGTCATGTGAAGAAACAGCCGTCCGTGCAGTTTCTTCACTAGCAAGTGCCATGACTGACGGCTCCCACGCGATTCCGGCCAGTCACAGAGCCGGAATCCAAGGCCACGAAGGAAAAAGGGCGAAGATGGATGCCCCCACCAGCGGGGACAGCGCAGGCGTCGATTGCAGGTAAGTGGCAAATAATGGGCTAATATGTGATGCATACTAGCCCATTATGCTTTTACTTTGCAGGGGAAAAAAGAGGAAGTAAAACCCATCAGGGTTTACTTCCTCTAAGCTTTAAAGTGGTTGTAAACCCTAGAAAAAACAAACAAAAAAAAACCCTGCAAGACAAAGGCATAATGAGCTAGTATGCATAGCATAGCATACTAGCTCATTATGAATTACTTATCTGAGATCGAAGCCCCTGCAGCCGTCCTTGTACCCCGCTCCGGAGGCCGACATCGCTCCTGGAGCTACTTTCACAGCCGCGATGACATCACTCCCGAGCCGCCAGTAACGGCACAGTCTAACTGAAGCAACGGCACGTACGTGCCGTTGCTTCAGTGCGCAATTGCCGATGACGTCGGCACATGCAAATACAGGGGATATCTCCTAAACCATGCAGGTTTAGGAGATATCTAATGTAGCTGCAGGTAAGCCTTATTATAGGGTTTACAACCACTTTAAGCTAGCTATAAACCCTATAGATTCCTCCTCCTGTTTATAGTTGATGAAGGACTCCCTCCTGCCGGTGATTTTATTTAGCAGCCAGTGGAACCCACGGCTGTCTGAATACCCAAACCTCGACTGTTCCGCTGACCATTTTTTACCCAGCTCCTTCTTCAAAAGTTAATCAAAAAAATCGATTCTTGTCGAGCCAGGTGGTGCCACTGCTTGAACTTTGGCCGATTCAGCATGGTCAGACATCATTTGAGCTGTGTTTGGCAGGCCTAACTCTAGACAGAATTCACCTATTCCTGATGAGACAACAGTTACCTGAAATCTGATTGGTCACCAGTGCACTCTACATATTTCACATCATTATTTTTTGCATTGCCTTGTTATACAATCTTTTACTGCTTTTTGACACATGACATGACAGACGCAATGGGGGTTATTTACGAAAGGCAAATCCACTTTGCACTGCAAGTGCACTTGGAAGTGCAGTCATTCTAAATCTAATGGGGCGTACACACGGTCGGACTTTTCGACCGGACTGGTCTGACGGACGCCGACGGACCAAATCCGGCGAACAATCCAATCGTGTGTGGGCTTCACCGGACCGTCAGCAGACTTTTCCAGTCGTGAATCTGACAGACTTTAGATTTGGAACATGCTTCAAATCTTTACGTCGTAACTCCACCGGACCCAGAAATCCGCTCGTCTGTGTGCTAGTCCGATGGACAAAAAACAACGCTAGGGCAGCTATTGGCTACTGGCTATCAACTTCCTTATTTTAGTCCGGTGTACGTCATCACATACGAATCCGTTGGACTTTGGTGTGATCGTGTGTAGGCAATTCCGGTCGTTAGAAAGTCCGCCAAAAGTCCGTCAAAAGTCTGTCGAAAATCTGTCGGACAGGCTGTCGGACTTTTGTAGCTGAAAAGTCCGACCGTGTGTACACGGCATTAGGGGTAGATCTGCTGATTTTATCATCCAATCATGTGCAAGCTAAAATGCTGTTTTTTTTTTTCCTTGCATGTCCCCCTCGGATCTACAGCGACTTTACTTCCAAATGCACTTTCAGTGCAAAGTGGATTTTCCTTTAGTAAATAACCCCCACAGACATTTGAAAATCTTTTTACACGGATCAGTTACAAAGGCCTGTGTGTTGTCGTCTCTTAACGGAACAGACAGTTCTATTGGTCATAAGTACACAAGGCATTTTACAAAATACCTCTATGGTTTCATTTTTCAAATCGCACAAACAGCATCTAATAAGGACGGACCAGTAGCTGAGCAGGTACTTATTTAAACTGGGAGCATCTTATGAAGGTAGGCCAATGTTATGGCCTCATCTGTCTCCTTCCTCCCGTCTCACCCCCCTACCCCGCTTTGTGAATACATTCACACAGCAGCAGCCGGCCTTGGCATTTCAAGCCAGAATCATCCCAAATAAGGTTGTTATGTCTACGCTTCCTCAGCATAAAAAAAAAAAAAAAATTCACACTGCGACTAAAGTCAGCCCTGCTGTGGGAGAAGGAGGAGTTGGCTTACTTTGAAAATACTGGCCAGGAGGACATTACAATCTGTACACACCAATGAACCGAGACATGAATGGAAATAACACAGCCTCATTCTCTTAGGATGATTTCATCACTAGTTAAACATTATCCATCCACAGAAACTACAACGCAATGGATCAGGCGGAAACGACATATTACAATGTCCACAACCTGTCTGGTTCTTGTCGGCTGTTACTCTACAGACCACAAGATCTGATTTGCACTACTACTATACCCAGAGACATTTATACAATAACAACAGCTATTTCTTCATACAGATAGTATTCAGGTATATTTCATCTCCTTTCATAGTATAAAATAATGAAAATAGTACCAAAAAATGCCCCTCCAAAACTGCGTCAGTCGGATCAGCATGTAAAAACACTAGTAAGCCCCGAAAAGGGCCGAAACGCGTCTGAGGAGTTCGCTAAAGGTATAGAACAAGAGCTGAAGCCATATTTTACCCATCTCATTACATATATGCAACAGAGAATCAGTGTCTGTGTGCAGAGGGCCACCATTTTGTTGAAGTCCTTTCATAATTTGTTGAAAGTGATTTGTGAACTAAGGACCCTTTTACATGGGCTTTCCGATTAGGTCCTCCTGTCAGTTTTTCAGGACCTTATCGGACGCTCCATTCACCCCTATGGGACAGCGGATGTCCACTGACACCCACTGCTATATGATCCGATCCTGTCTGCCAAATCCAGACAGATGGAGACCCTATTTTCCATCCATCTGGTGGATCGGATCGGATGGGATCAGATAAAAAGGACAGGCGGTCCGTTTTCATCCAATCTCTCCATGGAGGAGAGTGGGACTCTGACAGGTCCATATCAGCAAAATGAGCGGATTGGACCTGTCATCCACCTGTTCAGCAGGAACAAGCCAATTTTGAAAGGAGCCTAACACTGGCCATAGATGGGTCATTCAACCAGCAATGTGATCAAAAAAACTGACCTGATTCCCCCATCCACCTTGAATGTGCCATTGTTTTCTGACAGCGGGGGAAAATTTCCACTCAATAGAAGCCTGATTGTCAATAGACTGACTTCTGTTCAGTGGCCATACATGGATCGAAATTCGTCTGGTTCTGCAGGGACCGGCCAAACCTTGATCCATGTATGGCCACTGAGGTTGGTCAATCCATGTTGTGCCAGCTTTAGGCCAGATCCACCCAAAGTTTTACATCAGTTTGAAGTGCCAAATGAAGTGATGGGTCAACCACTGGGCTTTTATATCTCTAAAGCCTAGTACACACGGGCCGAATGTCGGCCAGTATCGGCCGGTTCAATAGAAACTGTGCCTGTTGGCACTAGGGACTCTGCACTGGCCAGGAAGTGAAAAGTATACAATGTATATTAGTGTGAAAATGTTCTCCTCTGAGCTCAGAAATGAAAATAAATTGTAACATTTCATCAGAGGGAGACCATTTTGTGAATGAAAGCACCCTGGAATGTTTTGATAGTTTCACAATATTGCTGTGTGCCTTCTGGTGCAGTGTTATGCCCCGTACACACGGTCGGATTTTCCGATGGAAAATGTCCGATCGGAGCGTGTTGTCGGAAATTCCGACCGTGTGTGGGCTCCATCGGACATTTTCCATCGGATTTTCCGACACACAAAGTTGGAGAGCAGGAGATAAAATTTTCCGACAACAAAATCCGTTGTCGGAAATTCCGATCATGTGTACACAAATCCGACGGACAAAGTGCCACGCATGCTCAGAATAAATAAAGAGATGAAAGCTATTGGCCACTGCCCCGTTTATAGTCCCGACGTACATGTTTTACGTCACCGCGTTTAAAACGATCAGATTTTACGACAACTTTGTGTGACCGTGTGTATGCAAGACAAGTTTGAGCCAACATCCGTCGGAAAAAATCCTAGGATTTTGTTGTCGGAATGTCCGAACAAAGTCCGACCGTGTGTACGGGGCATTAGCCTGCAATAAAATAAAAATGTGAAAAAATACCAAAAATAACACAAAATTTAAGTGCTAAATAACGCAAAATATAAATATTTAACGCATTCAAAAAATAACGCATGTTTTTTAGTGAATTGACTACTTTTGAGATACATACTGCATGAGTTATTTTAACTAAAAAAATTAATGCAGTATTTATCTCTTAGTGAATTGACCCCAATGTGTGTTACCTATCCCCTAATATTTATTTTATTTATATAAGCGGGTTATTATAAGCATCACCGTGACTGGTCTTCAGCCAGTAGTCAGCAGGTTTACATGTAATTTCAGGTTGTAAGGAGCTTGAGCAGGTCTGAACAGTTCTAACCTTGAAATTGTTTTACAGGTGTGCCTTGTCACATGGAGCAACCAAACCTGAAGGCATTTAAAACTGACAAATGTAGACAAACATAAGCAGTAAAAGATCAACAGACAACTTTTTCGACAAGTCCCCCCAAACTCTAGGCTTAAACGTGAGTACTGAGTACAACATTGACATATCCATAAAGCCGACAATAGAAGGATTGAAATTTCAGCAGGGCCCGTCTGAATTTCAATCCATCTATGGGCAGACTGATTGTACAGAAGTCGATCTCTGTTGGAAAATTTTCACTCGATCAGTGCTGTTCGCTATAGCCGGCACTCCCCATGGTCAGCATACAGTACCTTGAATGTGTGGATGGGGGAATTGATTCATAATCATATATATCAGTTGTCTACAAACTGCGCCCTGGGGCCATTATTCCAATAATGCCTTGAGGCATTATTCCTACCACTGACACCAACAATGAGGCATAATTTCTTCCACTGACACCAATAATGAGGCATAATTCCTTCCACTGACACCAACAATGGGTCACTATTCCTTCCACTGACACCAACAATGGGTCACTATTCCTTCCACTGACACCAACAATGAGGCATAATTCCTTCCACTGACACCAACAATGCGGCATAATTCCTTCCACTGACACCAACAATGGGTCACTATTCCTTCCACTGACACCAACAATGGGTCACTATTCCTTCCACTGACACCAACAATGGGGCATAATTCCTTCCACTGACACCAACAATGGGGCACTATTCCTTCCACTGACACCAACCATGGGGCATAATTCCTTCCACTAGCAACAAAAAATGGGACACTATTCCTCCCACTGTCACTATTTCTCCCCCTAATACCAAAGATTTGGAATTGTTTACTCCCACTGGGCACTACCCCTAAGGTCTGAAGGGACAGTAAACTGGCCCTTTCTTAACCACATGCCAACCAGCGCATGACGATGTATGTCGACACAATGGCACGGCTGGGCAAATGGGCGTACAGGTACATCCCCTTTAAATTGCGGTATTGTGGGCGCGCGCACGCCCGCCCGCCACGTACTCCGTACCCACGGGTCCAGAGGACTCAATGTCCGTCGGGGGCCCGCGATCGTGTCACGGAGCAGCAGAACGGGGACGCGCCTATGTAAACAAGGCATTTCCCTGTTCTGCCTAGTGACATGACAGGGATCTACTGCTCCCTGTCATCGGGAGCAGTGATCTCTGTTATGTCAGTGGTAGCCCATCCCCCCACAGTTAGAATCAATCCCTAGGACACAGTTAACCCCTAGTGTTTAACCCCTTCCCTGCCAGTGTCATTTACACAGTAATCAGTGCATTTTTATAGCACTGATTGCTGTATAAATGACAATGGTCCCAAAATAGTGTCAAAAGTGTCTGATGTGTCCGCTATAATGTCGCAGTCACGATAAAAATCGCAGATCGCCGCCATTACTAATAAAAAAGCCATATATCTATCCCCTGATTTGTAGACGCTGTAACCTTTGCGCAAACAAATCAATATACGCTTGTTGCGATTTTTTTTTACCAAAAATATGTAGAAGAATACATATCAGCCTAAACTGAGAAAGAAATGTGTTTTTTTATATATTTTTTGGGGATATTTATTATAGCAAAAGTAAAAAATATTGCTTTTTCTTTTCAAAATTGTCACTTTTTTTGTTTATAGCGCAAAAAATAAAAACCGCAGAGGTGATCAAATACCACCAAAAGAAAGCTCTATTTGTGGGAAAAAAAGGACGTTAGTTTTGTTTGGGTGCAACGTCGCACGATTGCGCAACTGTCAGTTAAAGCGACGCAGTGCCGTATTGCAAAAAGTGCTCTGGCCAGGAAGGGGGTAAATCCTTCCGGGGCTGAAGTGGTTAAGGAAGTTTGGAGACCTGATCTATATCATACGTATGTTTTGGTTTCCAATAAAAATGAAACCAGAGTGAGTGACAATTCCTCATGTTTTGTGGATTACATAAGTGAATAGATTGGAGTCAGTGAATGGTCTACCTCTGTTCTGTAATTTTGCCCTATTATGCATTGTACTGTAGCTCCCATTAGAGGAGGGTAAAGGCCTCTGTTTCCAGCTTATTGCATTGTGCAGCATAAAAAAGGCTCATATTGTAAATGTACATTGGGGGGGGCACAGGTTGGGCAATGTCAATTTCTTCAAAGGGAAATACTGTTTGATTATGTCAGAGTTGGGTTTTACAAAGATTGATTTATTTTGTGCAGCTTTATCACTAGTCACGGTGACACTATTCTTTTTGTTCTAAACAATACCTGTCATTGGCCTCAAGAATGAAGGCTGACCCTGAAATGCCCTACACCTTTACAGAAAAAAAAAGATGTATACTAGAAATTAATATATTGTGAAGGGAAGTCAAACCGGGACCCAGGGGCGTTGCTAGGTCTACAATGGGCGGGCATACACATTTATATACCGGTAATATACGTGTGTGTGTATATCACCAGAGAGCCCCCCTTACATTAGGATCCCCAGAGAGCCTCCCCCTTGCATCAGGGTACCCAGAGAGCTTCCCCCTTGCAGAAGGGTCCCCAGAGAGCCCCCCACTTACATCAGGGTCCCCAGAGAGCCTCCCATCCCCTTGGGGACCCCTGCAGAGACTCGGGGCTATGGGTCCCAGATTCGGGGCTATAGCCCCAAAAGCCACCCCCTAGCGACGCCACTGCCGGGACCAATGCACAACCCCCAACTGTCCCTCATTCAGAGGGACAGCCTCTCTTTTGAAACCAAATCCCCTTGTACCTTTCTTTTTTGGTCTGATAGATGGATCTCAATTAAAAAAGAAGTACTATTTAACTACCAAAGTGTAATTCTACACTAATCTTTTCATTCAACCTCTAAATTATTGCATTTGTTATTTTGAAAAGCCAGCAAAAAGGAAAAGCAGTAGTGGGGCTCAATTTTTGCACGTTCTGTAAATTCTTCATGGTCTGCGTAACTAAGGCCCCTTTCACGCGATCGGACCGTTCAGGTCCGTCTGTCAGTTTTGACGGTGGACCTGAACGGGCGCTCCCTGTTAGCCTATGGAGCGACGGATGTCAGCGGAGACATGTCCACTGACATCCGACCCAGTCCGATCCGCAAAAAGCAGACGGATGGCCCTACGTCCGGATCCGTCGCTGGCGGATCGGATCGGGTGAGATCTGATGAAAACGGACATCCTGTCCGTTTTCATCCGATCCCTCCAAAGGCAGCAGTGGCGCGTGACAAGCCCCTCCCCGCTCAGTAAGCAGAGAGGGACCTGTCATCCGCCGGCTTAGCGTAGATCAACGGAGAGATCTCCCGCTGAGCCGGCGGACCGAGGCGGACTCTGTGGAAGCGGAGTCCGCCTCGTGTGAAAGGGGCCTAAGAGGTTTCTTATCTCAGAGAGCTCAGAGCTATGCCAATGGCAGAGGATCTTCACTGCATCTGAGCACCGCAAACCAAAAACGCTATTTAATTCATTATTTATATTCAAAGCAAACGTCCCCATCCATTCATGTGTTATTTTGTTTATAAATTGCTTTGAAAAACACCCCCCTATCATTTCTGGTCATAGCCATCTTGAGTAAGGACAAATGATTCATGTAGCATTTACTTCCTGGAATCTATCTGCCCCTACTTCAAGCATGCATGCAGCAGAGTGTGCTTAGCTGAGCAAACCCCTCCCCTCCTGAAGACTCCTGGGATGTATGACATCATTTGCCTAGGCAAGAAACCAGAAAGTACCTGAAGAAATGTAAAAAAAAAAGTTCAAAACAAGTAGATACGATATACTTTCCTATCATTTTACTAATGTTTGCAACAAGGATTAAAAATAATCAATGTTGATTGGGACAGTGAAGTTCCACTTAGCCACACAGTGGACACGACTGCAACATTATGGCATATATGATCTACTGCCAATCCAAACTGGTGGCAGACCTTCTAGGGCAGGGATAGGCAACCTGGGCCCTCCAGCTGTTGCAGAACTACAAGTCCCACCATGCCTCTGGGAGGAATTGTAACTGCTAGCCTTGCAATGTCTCATGGGAAATGTAGTTCCACAACAGCTGGAGGGCCCCAGGTTGCCTACCCCTGTTCTAGGGCATCTCTGTTGGAAAGGACATTTATTGAAGATGGAAAAAATGTACGTAAACGGCCAATTAATTTCCTAGGTAACCTGCACAGTAGGTGTCTCCATAGCGCACACACATGCTCGTAGCACACAAACATGCATGTACATGTGCTTGATGCCTGAGAACAATTAGTAGGTAGGTCCTTTACCAATGTCTGGTCACCATCCTCTGTTTATAGTAGGTTTTCACAGACTAGATTGTAAGCTCCACTGAGCGAAATCTCTCAGCACACATCAATAACCTGAGCATGTCCAGCAGTCTGCCTTTATGCTTTATGCGGCATTTAACCTTACTGTGCAGAACCACTGACATTTTCCTCCATTATTCAGAAGCATTAGAGACAATAAAGATGATCTGCTGAAAATGATCTGTCATGAAGAGGTCTCATTCCAAATAAAATGCAAAATGCCTCATTATATCCTCCAGACTGACTCAGTGTCAGCAGTTAACATATTCGATCTCCAGCTGATTGTTCAGTCCTCTCATCTAGCAGGCACGATCCATGCTGTGATGGCTCAGAGCAGAGCTGTGACTTCGTCTTTCCACAACAGGATCCTCTTCCTGTCTACTTTCCTCCTGCTCAGACACTAGACCTGTATACAGTGATCTGCATGTTAACCGATTCTGGAGTTTGTCCTGAGAAGTCCACATGATAATTCCTAACAACATCTTAAATGGGCAAACTAGATAAATATCCATGTTTGGCATTCAAACCTACTCAGGGCATGTTGCCTAAATACAGAGAAGCTTTTATTCTTATTCTGACATTCATGTTGTGTAGGTGACTGCACTGCTAGGTAAATCCCCATGGGTACTGGTATCCCTAATGCCGCGTACACACGAGCGGAATGTCCGAAAGAAAAAGTCAGACAGAAGCTTTTCATCGTATATACCGATCGTGTGTAGGCTTCATCGGACGTTTTTTATTTTTGAAAAATCTGACGGACCTAGAAATGGAACATGTTCTAAATCTTTCCGACGGAACCAATTCCTATCGGGAAAACCGATCGTCTGTATGCTGGTCCGACGGACCAAAAAAGACGCATGCTCTGAAGCAAGTACAAGATGGAAGCTATTGGCTACTGGCTATTGAACTTCCTTTTTCTAGTCCAGTCGTAAGTGTTGTACGTCACCGCGTTCTGGACGGTCGGACTTTGGTCAGACTTTGGGTTGACCATGTGTAAGCAAGACCACTTGAATGGAATTCCGTCGGAGTTCCATCAGAGAAACCGTCGGAGTTTATTACGACAGCTAAACCGGTCGTGTGTACGCGGCATTATTCAGCCTGCAGTCAACTCACCCTAAAATTTTGGAAGTCACTGGGTAGTCGTCTGCTCTTACTTGGTCTCCCTACATGATACAGATCTCCCATAAAGCAGATCTATGACAGAGGTCTCCAAACTTTCTAAATAAAAGGGCCAGAGGGAGGAAGGCCAGAGGGAGACCGTGGCCAGTGGGAGTAGACACTGTCTTGGCGTCAGTGGGAGGAATAGTGCCCAACCTTTGGTATTAGGGGGAGGAATAGTGCCCAATCTCTTGGTAGTATTGGGAGAAATAGTGCCCCATCGTTGGTGTCAGTGGGAGAAATAGTGCCCAATTGTTGGTGTCAGCGAGAGGAGTTGTTTCTCATTTCAATGGGAGGAATAGTGCCCAAAGGGCCGCATAAAGGCAAGCAAAGGGCCACATCCAGCCACAGGGCCACAGTTTGGAGACCACTGTTCTATAAGAAAAGTAAGATCTGTTCTAAGAAAGCCTTCTACGCCTCAAAATCAAATCGCTGAATGTCCCTACAATGGATTGGTGCGAATTCTCATGGGATTACCTGTCCCCAATTATCCCAGTAACCACTGATCGGCCTCAATCACTTTGACTGACTTTTTTCCATGCAGCTTTTTTTTTCCCTCAATGTTTGTTTAACCAGTTGTAGTTGGTAGGGCCATTGACAGCTCAAATTTAGTTTGAATCACAGGAATCGAACAAAAACAAAAACATTTTCTTACGAAAACCGTAACTTAGAATTTTCTTTTGAATTTCGCACCATTAGTGGGCTGCAGCAACAGGCATTTTCGTGCGGCCATCAAATCTGAGTGATCGGGCATGTTGGAAATTTTTGAAAAAACAAACAGATTTCTAATCAATGATGGGGGAATCGTGCGATAAATATAATTGAAAAAGAAATCTGCATGGGCTGTAACCTGGAAAGAAAAGAAGATTCCCGGCAGCGAAAATTCTTTTCTGTAGCAACATGAGGTGAAATTGAAGGCTTTATTTGGTCGAATTTCTAAATGAATGGTTGGCATCATTAGATCACAAAACGCACAAAATTTCTGATTCTCAAAATAAATTTTTTTTAGAATTTGACCCACGTATGGAGCTTTTTTGCAGCTGCTTTTCTCCTGCCACGAGAAAATCGTTTAGAAGACCCCAGTGTGCATGAAACCTTTGTGCAATATACAGCTTCCTATGTCTGCTCAGTGTCTAATTTTTCACTATGTACTCTGTAAGTCCACTTTTTTATTTCTTCAAGTTATAAGCCATACTACTAAGAGCGCACGTGCATCAATGCACTGCTGTAATGTGCGTGTTTACCACGGGTTACTGCAATACATGCTTGAACTCATTGCATTTATGTGAAAATTGGCTAAGTCATGTAAAATTCAAAAAGTGAGGCCCACAACTGTAAAAGGGTTGAAGACATATGACACTGCTTTCCATAATTCAAAAGCTCACCCAAAACCAAGTTGTATTCATGAATGGCTAAATAACCGACCTGGATAATTATTACCTCCAGACTGTTGTTCTCTTAATTTACTGCTCTAAAAACCCACAATGCTTTGCTGCAAGGTTCTGACACTCAGAAACCTGAAGATACAGAAGAATTTCCAGTTGACTTCAGTAGATAATTGATGTGACTATTGTAGAGCAGAGAGTGAACAGATAGAAAATGGAAATTGATGTTGTACAGGTTGATATGTTGTGTATAAATGAATTAACACACTGGAAAAATAATGGTATTTAAAGCCTCACCGGTTCCGACAACGAGCCTCACAAATAACCTCAACTCCGGGAGAGATTTCCAATGACAATATTTATTTAGTACCATCAATGGAGATTAAATCACAAAGTTGTTCTAGGTAATGGGTTGGCGATTAGCACCGAGGTCTTTTCATTACATGTCAGTGGACAGACAGAGCTTAGAGGTAACACTACCTTCATCCACCCTGGTGTTAAACTAACACACACACCACCCTTCTAGCTCTCATGACGTTATTATTGTGTTAAAGTTATCACGTAGGCGCTGACACTGCTTCATGGGGGTTAAAGCTGAGGAACACCTGGGAGGTCCCAAAGATAATCTGTAAGGATTTGTGTTCCTAAATGCAAAATGTAGGCATTCTGAGGTCAGAACTATTACTTCAGGATATGACTATGAATCTCCAATTTACTAGGAATTAGTGACTATATTCCTCATTCACAGTGATGTCACTAAAGTTGGATATACACTAAGGGTTTACTCATACTGGTGGTTTTAACCGTACCAGGGCATGCTTCACCCCCCCCCTGGTTTGGTTCATTTGTGTAATGAGAGCCCTCTAATCAATGCTAGGGAGTGTTTAAGCGTACCATGCCTGGTAGACTTGGGTAGGCAAGGTTCACTTGTGGTGATGTAAAGTTTGCTTAAAGCGAACTTTAAAACACTGTGCATTTCAACATTAAAGTGGCATTTCACCCTCCACCCCAATAATTCTTTTTTTGCTCCCCCCACTTATATGATGCTGAGTTAGACCGGCCATACACGGTTCTAATCTCGGCCAGTTCAGCAGGAACCGTACAAGATTTGAACAGTTAATGGGCAGGCTGAATGTACCAAGTTGATTAATCGATCAACTTGGGTATAACCAGGCTGCCAAATTCTCCTAGGATTATCACTAGCGGCTGTTATAGCCACTAGCGATAATCACTGTCTTCTCCCGGTGGTGACTTCCTCCGGGAGCAGAAAATTGCTAGGCAGGAGGGATTCCCCTATCAGCACTGTCTGTGTTGATGGAGGAATCATGAAAATTTCTTTCCTGCAAACCGTGGTTGCAAGAAAGAAATTTGCCCTGTATATGGCCAGCCTTAGCCACAGTTGAGATACCCACCCACACAGAGGATCCAGCATTGTCCTGCTGAGATCCTCTTCTCTGCAGCCACTGCCAGATTCCGCACCAGCATGTTTATATGTGGTGTCATTGGGAGGCTGCCCCGGCTCTTCTGGGTTCTGGCACGGACTACCGATGACGTATCGCTAGGCCTGCCCCCCTCCTCTGTGGGTGATATGCGGGGCTTCCTGTGCCTCCTGGGATTCCACCGACGCCACCCCCTACCCGGACAGCACAGGAAGCCCCCCCCTCCCAGTCGGTCATCTCTTCCCTATTCCTCATGGTGGTCGATCCGATCGCCTGTCCTTTCAACCAATTGGGTGATGGGTCTCAGGACCCGCTTCCTGATTGGCCAGGAGGAGGATCAGTGTGATAATAGTGAATATTCCTACACTAGTATCACACAACTGGGTGGGCTCTGCGCCCAGAGCCTACCCTTTTTAAAAGCCTATTAGAGCCTCTGGCTCTAATCACGTGCTTCAAACCCCCACCCTCATTGGAATCCATGCGTCCGGCGCCCTGCATGTAGATCAAGGGGCTGGACGCATGGATGGGGGGCCGGCGCCCGTGTGCCCCTAATGGATGGGCTGCCACTGTTCCCAGTGCAGACAGTGTGTGTTTGTAGAATACATCTGTGTGGGTGCTTTACACAACCCCCAGCACATAACCGTGTATAGCAGCATCTTCTGTTTCTCCTCAATGGACAGCTGTATGAGGTGGTAGCGGGTCTTGCGAGAGACAATACACAGGCTCTACACGTTATACAGCCCCTGTACGACCGCGTGTGTGAAGTCTAAGGGCCCTTTCACATGGGCAGACTGGTTGGGTCCGCCTATCAGTTTTTTAGGTGGACCTGATTGAACCATTCATTGCCCTCTATGGAGCGGGAGCGGCAGATGTCAACAGACATTTGTCTGTTGACACCCATCGACATCTGATCCGGTCTGCCAAAAACAGACAGATGGGGGATCCGTTTCCCATCCGTCTGGAGGATCGGATTGGATGACACCCATAGAGGAAAGCGGGCTGTGTCCATGTCCACTCTGCATCAGCAAGGCAGACATGGTCCTGTCATCCACCTGCTCAGTGGGGATCAGGGGCCTTAAAGAGGAACTGCAGTCTGCTCACATAATTTGTAATAAAAACATCTTTGCCATTCTTCCCTCCAACCACTTTGCATATTATTTTATATATACTGTGATTTTGTACTTGCCAAATATGCTGCAGAAACCCCCCTTCGCTGAGTTTGGCTGCAATCATTTTAACTGTGGGCAGCTGGAACTTCTGCCTGTTCACTTCCTGGATTTACACAGACACACAGAGGCACACCTCCATCTCTGCAGCTCTCATTGGCCCTCTTATGACTCATCCCCTCTCCCTTCCTGACAAACTCTCACGAAAGTGTGAGAGAGCTGTGCATGATGTCATAAGCCTAGGCTTTTTTCCAGACAAGAAACAGGAAGTGGGCTGTATAAGGTATTTACTGGCAGAAAAAAAATGTTTTATCCAAAGTTAAAACAACAAGGGCAGAGGATTTAATAGATGGAAAGATGAAAAAATGACTGAAGTTCCACTTTAAGGAAAAGCCGCGCACTGACGTGATCATTCAACTACTCTAACCTTCTATAAGCAAGTGAGGCCACGTACAAGATCTGCTGACTGTTTTTACTTTGACATAAAGTTTTGACAGAAGGTAGCCACTGATAATGAATTTTTTCAACATACTCCCAGTGTAGTTTGCCCACCTTTGTGCCTGCTTTAAGTTACAGTCCACCATTACATGATGATTTGCTATATCTCTCAGGAACTTGGATGGTGAGATTTACTGCTGGCTCTGTCTACCTAACGTGCTCATTACTGGGCCAAGTGATGATGATGTCACATCTCCCATACTGGTTGTAAAAGAAAGTGAAGAACGCAGCGGTGAGAGTGTGACGCCCTAGTTACAGCATTAGCAGAAGGGTGGAGACAGGATCTGCTAAAGAGAAATCTTTTAGTGTGAATATTCGAACATTATAACACACCAGCAGGTGATTTAACCACTTGCTGAACACTACTCACGGATAACTAAGTGCCTGTTCACTGTTCTTCCAAATATGAATACTGGACTGTATAACTTGACTCACGACCCAGTCCAAATCTGGCCATACATGGATCAAAATTCAGCTGGTTCTGCAGGGACCAGTCGAATTTCGATCCATGTACGGGCAGGGTGGTTGTACAGAAGTCTATCTTCTAATCCACTTCTGTACAACTGCCCTGACGAATTTTTGTTGAACGAAAAAAAAATAATCATCTACGGGCTGCTTAATATCTACACCCCTAACCAGCAATGGCAAGAAATGACCAGTTCCGAAAAAACTTGAATTAAAACCGTTAAGTTTTAAACAAAGCAGGGAAGAGTTCAACCGTCTATCAGTTCTTGTTGCTTGTGTCCAATTGTGGAGATTTGTAAAGAAGTGAGACTGACCAATCTAGATAAAATGAGGTACCATGTTTAGGTTTCTTAGAGTGCAGTCTGATTCTGCATGCATGTCTTTCCACCCTCAAACGTCTACTGACTAGGGATGAGGTTTGAGTTTGCTGCTACAATGGGTTCATGGTCAATCCTGCAGGTTGGAAACTTGCAGTCCACAAATTCTAGCGCTGGTGAATTTTTTCAATCATAATCCACTGCATGGCTTTTGAACTATGGCCAACTGGGTTTAAAAGGAGCAATATGGGGATATTTGATAATCCACATCCTTCGTTATAAAAGTGAGGACACAGACTAACCAGAGTATTGGTAGCTGCTGTAGGGAGAGGATAGGGGGGGTATGGCAAACTGTATAGGGAGAGAGTAGGGCTGGGGTTAGGAAACAGTTTTATATTGGACTGCTAGCTTGTTGGTTTTTCATGTTTGTGGGTAGGGCCTTTTTAAGTCTGAAGTGCCCAAAATGCACCAGTCACTTGGCTTTAGTTTGAAGCACACTGCCGCACTTCTGTGCCGTAACTACTGTGCACTAAGCCACCAAACATTCACCCCGCTATTGCCATACTGTAAACAAGAGTTAGGCATTCCATTATGTTTTGAGGATGATGCAGTGCTGTGATAATAAGAAGCTCACAAACAATACCATTAAACTGTTGTGCCACTGGTCATTATTTTAGAAAGCTATATCTGCTTTGGCTGTATTTTTTTTTAAGAAGATATATTTCTATGGCAGTGCCCAGGTTTCCATGCCTTCTATTGAAGAACTTGTTAATTAGCCCTACAAGTTGCCAAGATGGAGAAACAAGATCCCCCCCATAAATTCCAATGGTGTTTGTAAAATTCATATAACAGTTTGCAAACCAAACCTGGGCAGATTTGTTTATCCCTACATTTCTATCCATTAGACTGAGACTTTATGAATGATCCCTAGAGGACTAAAGCTGGCCATACATGCACCAAATTTCAGCCAGTTCATGCTGCATTGGCCAGTATTAACTGTTTTTTTTTTTTTATTTTGAAAGCCTATGGCGTGCAAAACACACCCCAAAAACTTCACCCGGTGCATAAAAAATGTCCACACACATAAAGAGTGCTCACAAAAAAGTGCCACGGGTACACAGACGTGCCAATTCCCTGATCCCCCGGGGCGTTAGGCTCCTGCGGGGACAAAGGTACTTACAATGGTCTATCTGGCCGAAACCAGACAGACCCCGTTCTCTGGAGGGCCTGCCGAGACAGGACCCACCCAAGTACTAGGTGGGGCTCCCCCGAAGGGAGACCCCATGAGAGAGGGCGAACTAAGCCAAAAGGCCATGTCCACCCCTTCCCAAGACTTTCAGGGCTGGCCCGAGGACCCGCATCCTTACTCATCACACAGTGAGACAAACGTGACATAAACAAGACGTGACTACATAGGTTTAAAATAAATAAAAAGTGGGGGAAAAGGATAGTGGAGGAGAGTGAGAAGTGGCCATTGTGTAACACAATGACCAGGCCCTCCGGCCAGGAATAAAAAATTCCTCTGGTCCTAGCCAAAAGGCCCGGCCCAAGAGGCAGGTGCTTAAAAAGCGTGTTATGGTGCAGTGACCTTGGTGCCCAAAATCAAAGTGTCTGCCACACACAGTGATTCTATGGCACCCCTGGCCTGCCACTCCAGGGGCACTACTCCATAGGCTTTCAAGTTCAACCCCGACCCACAGCCCAGACCACAGCAGCCCCCACCACAGGCAGAAAGGATCCAGAAGCTTGGTGAGAGCCCTTTACCATCAGGCTCCACCGTCGCTCCCATCACTCCTACCTAATTACATTCGGGAAATACTAGCCACTCCCCCCCCCCCTCAAAGGGGTAGTAAGCGTTCTCTCCCGAATAACTGTCCGTAGCTAGAGCTACCACAATCCAGGCCAGGAGGCCAGGGACCCGACCCTCCGGCCAGACCCATGTGCAGCACCCATCCTCACCAGGAGGTCCTTTCTAGACTGGTTGGGTAGGCCCACTGAAGCCCCCATGGGCAACAGGTGATGACTTTCCCTCAACCGTCTGTCCAGGTCCAATTACACCATCGGATTTGCATGCGCCCTTCCCACTATTGGTCGGGCCAACATCGCCTCCTCTGGAAACTGATAAGAACACATACTACACTTGATCTTAGCCAAAAGGCCGAGAAGCGGGTGGTGCTGGTGGTAACAACAACACATTTTTTCTACTGAACAGTGCCTGCTTCCAGATGCAGACACTATTCAGGTATTCTAACAGCTCAGTGGGAGAGTTGTCCATCAGCCCTATTCGCATGGCTAGAGGAACCTGTTCCATTTTTTTTTTTTTTTTTTGTTCAGCCTGCAGGCTGAACAAAAGAACTCTATATATCAGGGATATACAATTAGCGGACCTCCAGCTGTTGCAAAACTAAAAGTCCCATCATGCTTCTGCCTCTGGGTGTCATGCTTGTGGCTGTCAGTCTTGCTATGCCTCATGGGACTTGTAGTTCTGAAACAGCTGGGGATCCGCTAATTGCATATCCCTGCTATATGTGTATGATCACTCAGCTTAAAAAATGGCATTCGATTGGAAAACCATTGTTTGTTCATAGTAGATATAGCAGTCCAGACTGTATGTGCAGCACATCCACTACAGATCTAAGACCACTGAGCTGCCCCGGTGACTGTGATGCAGATGGCAGATTCTGATGTTTATGATGGTGGAATACATGTACTCTCATTTTGCGCAATACAATTAATGCAAATATGGTCAATGGAGCAATTAGCGCTCACTGGGAGGAGGTGTGAAAACATATTAAGATATTTATTTTGAGTAGACCCCAGAAGGCTATTTATACAAGCCAAGGGCAATAGCCATTTTTAGGATGCACCACTTAGAGTCACGAATCTCTGCGCAGTGCGCTCCTGAAGCCCTCCACTGGGATTAATTTATACAACATTCAGAGGCAATGTGTCTGCGTGCATTACTCTCAGTTATAGAAAACATCCACCTAGTTATGTATTGTGTTTGCACAGCAAGACAGGCAATCTGACATGTAAAACTGCACATATTAACCATAAAAGATTTACCGGAATCAATGCTGCACGTGCCAACAAGATAAGAAGTAAAGTTGCTTTTATTTTTTATTACATTTTATTGAAGCTCTAACAGAATTTTAGTATGAATAATTAATTAATATAATTATTCCAAATCTAAAAAAACAAAAAAAAAACTGCAAAATACTGCATTGAAATGTGTGTATTATTTTTTCTATCTATGGTGGATACATTTTAGTCAAAATGCAGCAAAAAATACTTTACAATCATTACATATTTCACAGTTTCCATCATTACACCCCTTTCCCCAAAATGTATAGCATACAAATTGTATATGTTAGTAATATTATATTATTGTCTTGTATTAGGTTTATTAGCATAGGCTAATAATTAATAAAAAAATAAAAACAAATGGATTCCACTATCCTCACAAGCGAGTTGGATTGAGGAATCCTCCCCACTGTGTCCTTATATTCTGATAGTGGGACCCCTTCATTGTCAGAATACACTGATCAGTGACTGCAGCCACTGATCAACGTCAAATGGTGGGGGGGGTCACACACAGATCGAAATTCAGCAAGGCCCTGGTGAACCAGCCGAATTTTGATCTACTATCTATACCCACCTTAAAGTGGTTGCAAAGCCTTAAGGTTTTTCACCTTAATGCATTCTATGCATAGGCGTGCGCACAGGGTGTGCTGGGTGTGCATGGGCACACCCTAATCATCCTGTGTGGTCCCGACTTCCCCTGCTTCCTCTCTACCTCTGCAGTGCTGCCAGCTTCCCTCCTCTCCCCTCCTCTTCCTTTTCTGAATGAACACAGCAAGTGATCTGTACTGATCGCTCCTGTCTTCATTTTTAACTGAAGCATAGTAAACTATATTTACTGCAGGCTGCAGAGAAAGGGACTGGGGAATCTCTGTCCTCAGTGTCTTTCTCTGTCTCAAAACTGAGACATCAGGGGTCTGTTTAGACCCTTGATATTTCACCAAAGCCTCATAAAAATGTTTTATTAAAATAATATTGTAAAACATAATATTGTAAAAAATAATAAAAAATTAAATTGAAAAAAAATAATAAAAATTAAAAACTACTGACATCGTCCACTGCCCTACTTACACTAATCTTTGCTCTACTGACACTGTCCACTGCTCTGCTGATATACACTCATGTGTGCTTGTGCTCTGGTGTGCACACCCTAATGCAACAGGCTGAGGATGAGCGCAGAGGCTCCAGTCACTGTCGCACTCCTCATTGGACAGATTGATAGCAGCAGGAGCGATTGGCTCCCACTGCTGTCAAACAAGAGGTGTGACACCGGAGCTAAGGGCAGGGCAGAGTCCTGCTGTCTGTGTCAATGGAAGCATCAGAGGGACTCTGGAGCCAGCCCACATGGCTGCCCCCAGGGAAAGCGGCTTTCCGTGGGGGCACCCAATGAAGAGGAGGGGCCTGGAGACCCAGCGGGGGGGGGCTACAGAATAGTAGGATCGGGGCTGCTCTGTGCAAAACCATAGCAGGTAAGTATAGGCATGGTTTTTTTGATAATAAATAAATCAAAGGTTAAGTATTACTTTAATAATCAGGGAGTAAAGGGCCACACACACAAAATAATATTTACAATTGTGTAAAAGGTGGTAGGGAGGGGGTGCAAATAAGAGGGGGTTCACATAATAGGTTAAGGTTTGTTTTTCAAGAGCAGGTGTTTATGTGATTAGTCCATTTCCTTGTTCCCACCAATTAGAGAACCAGCTGCGTGATGACGCTGAGCCCAGGGGAATGCATCACTGACAACCAGGGCTCACGGTAAGGACGGCCATGCATGGACCATTTTTTCTTTTGATCAGCCACATGGCTGATCCAAAAACCGAACAAATTCCCCCATCCACACAAGTGAGGTGGATGGAGGAATACAGGCAGTGATTGAAGAAATATTTCCAGCAAGCCAGTTCCAGAGAAGTCAATCATTAGATTGACTTCTCTAGAACTGGAGCAGTCATTCATGGCTCAAAATTTGGCCTGTCCCTATTGAACCGGCCGAATTTTGATCCATCTATGGCCTGCTTAAGGGTTGATTGATGCAGGGAAGGTAATCAGTACATAAATATATGTTTTTTTTTAACACGGAAAGACAAAAAATGAGTTAAAAGTCGGGCTTAAAAAAAAAAACCACAAAAAAAACAGACATGCTGGATGGATGAAAATGTTGAGATGGGAAGAATGCCATTAACCATAATGGCGCAGATCTCATCTTAGATATTGTGTGCTGTTTCAGATATACAAATGGATACAAATTGTCAGCGCTCAAGTGTTGAAAGGATGCAGTCTTCCTAACAGATTACTCTCATCCAAATTTCATTTGAATGTTTCCATAAGAATGTAGAATAAAAGAGAAAATTCACGGGCTTGCAGCTCGCTCCAGACTGGGAAATCCTGGCACGACTGTACAGAGCAGACATAAGGTGCACCGGCACAGATACTGGAGAACTTTCTAGCTGCTTCACATATATTGAACTGTATCAAAATTTACAAGTACAGCGGGCATTGAGTGGCTCAGTGGTTTGCACTTCTGCCTTGAATCATGATTAGAACACTACCTGCCCGGAGCTGGCATGTTCTCCTTGTGTTTGCATAGATAAACACACTCCAACATCATGTTGGTAAAGTAAATGGCTCCTATGTAAATTGGCCCTAGTATGTGAGATGGGGACCTTAGATTTTGGGCAGGGACTGATGTGAATTTACAATATGCGAGTTTTTACTGCCCCCAATCGCACCCCCTTAGGCTGCAAGAGCAGTGGCCAGGGGTGTATGCATGCTGTGGATGCGATGCTTTGCTCTTGGTGCAGCTGGAATTATACCCTCTGTTGCGGGTAAGACCCATTCAGTTGAATGAGGCCATGCACACAATTACAGCACGGTAGTACAGAATTTAGAGGGTTAAAATAGGTGATGACCAGACGACAAAGCGGTGGTCCTTGCCACAAGTGTAAACGAGCCTTTAGAGCAGGGGTCTCCAAACTTCCAAAACAACGGGCCAGTTTACTGCCCTTCAAACTATAGGGGAGCTGGATTGTGGTCAATGGGAGAAGAAAATGCCCTGGCATCAGGGGGGAGTAAACAATGCTACAGGCTTGGTGGTCATTAGGAGTACGAAAATTACATAATTGGTGTCAGTGGGAGGAACAGTGCCCCATGATTGTTATCAGTGGGAGAGCTAATTCCCTATCTCTGGTATCAGTAGGAGAGCTAATTCCCTATCTCTGGTATCAGTAGGAGAGCTAATTCCCTATCTCTGGTGTTAGTGGGAGAAATAATACCCCATCTTTTGTATCAGTGGAAGGAATATAGTGCCTTGTATTAGCGGAAGGAATAGTGCCCCAAGGGCCGGATAAAGGCAAACTAAGAGCCACATTCGGGGACCTCTGATTTAAAGTAAGAGCCCTTGCACACTGGGGCGGGGGCGGCGTCGGCGGTAAAACGCCGCTATTAATAGCGGCGTTTTACCGTCGGCATGCGGCCGCTAGCGGGGCGGTTTTACCCCCCGCTAGCGGCCGAGAAAGGGTTAAAAACCACCGCAAAGCGCCTCTGCAGAGGCGCATTGCCGGCGGTATAGCCGCGCCGTCCCATTGATTTCAATGGGCAGGAGCGGTAAAGGAGCGGTATACACACCGCTCCTTCACCGCTCCGAAGATGCTGCTAGCAGGACTTTTATTACCGTCCTGCCAGCGCATCGCTCCAGTGTGCAAGCCCTCGGGGCTTTCACACAGGAATACATGCAGCGGCACTTTCGGGGCGGTTTGCAGGCGCTATTATTAGCGCAATAGCGCCTGCAAACCGCCCCAGTGTGCAAGGGCTCTAAAGGATTCAATTTGGCCCCGTTGTTGGTGTCAGTGGGAGAAATAGTACCCCATCTTTTGTGTCAGTGGAAGGAATATATTGCCTTGTATTAGTGGAAGGAATAGTGCTCCAAGGGCCAGATAAAGGCAAGCAAAGGGCCACATCCAGGGACTCCTGATTTAGAGTGAGGCTGGGTTCACACTATTGCGATTTGGATGCGGGTTCCCCCCATCCAATTTGCATGTCAGGAGATTGTGACCAGCTCCCTATGGAGTTGGTTCACACATCTCCAGAGCAGCTCCGGTGCAAATTGCACAGGAGTTCTGTGCATCTTCTGGTCTGTTTGAGGTCCGAATTCAGCCAAAATGCCAGGCTGAAATCGGACCTGAAACAGTGAATAGGGACGCACTGGACCCCTGCTGTGAGTTGCTCCATGCTGCAGTGTGAACCCAGCCTAAAGGATTTCATTTGGCCCCATTGTTGTGTTAGTGGGAGAAATAATACCCCAACTTTTATATCAGTGAAAGGAATATAGTGCCTTGTATCATCGGAAGGAATAGTGCCCCAAGGGCCAGATAAAGGGAAGCTAAGAGCCACATTCGGGGACCTCTGATTTAAAGTAAAGGATTCAATTTGGCCCCATTGTTGGTATCAGTGGGAGAAATCGTACCCCATCTTTTGTGTCAGTGGAAGGAATATATTGCTTCGTATTAGCGGAAGGAAAAGTGCCCAAAGGTCCAGATAAAGGCAAGCAAAGGGTCACATCCGGGGACCCCTTATTTAGAGTAAAGGATTCAATTTGGTTTGAAGCCAAGTTTGACATGATGACTTTTCTCATTCAACAGCATTTCATCAACAGTTGCTATATTAGCATACAGACAGTTAGCAACGATCAAATGCAGGCAATACTTATTACCACACACACTGTCCAAGTTTGTCAATGATTGAAGTAGACATTTTTGACCCCCTATTGTCACCCTTATCTTTGCACTGAGAAACAGTCAATTCTCTCAAACAATCAAAATCATTAATATCATATAAAAATGTATATTGATTTACTTTACGCTGAACGAACCTGACACCAATGAACCATGCACCAAGGTCAGCAACAAGTTCTATTTTCTGTTCTTCCCCACCTAACCCATTGATTGTTTGTAGAAAATGAAGCGTCACAGGACAGACAAACCCTAGGAGGTTCATCTAATCTCACATGCATTACAAAAGGTTGCAGGAAACTCTGACTGTGGAAGTCTGAGGACTATATGAAGAACAAAAAAGACATAGACTCAAAACAATAGCTGGCTACAAAAGTTACTGCAGAGAAGCTAATTAGGTCTCCTATCTGTTAGCGCAAGTGCTGGAACAATTGGGCATTGTGTAGAGCAGAGGAGTCTGGATTAGACTGCAGCTAAGACACAAGCAGCCCTGTGTCCCTCATCTCTACAAATGCTTCACATATAATATAATACTGTAGGAACAATGCCAGGACTCCTATCCTGAACACTGCCCTACGTCACCTCACAACTCACGCTTCACACCAAGCCTCCACACAGCTAGTGATACTGGAAACTTGTTCTTTGCCCAGGCAGGACAAAGCAAAAGGTCCACTTGAAGTGGTTCTGCCATCAAATTGCCAAGCTGGTCTGTTTTTTTGTGCCATACTATTCAAATTTATAGTCTGCCCTAATGTAATGCACTACTAGTGCGATTGTGTCATTACTCCAATCGAACAGATCGGGCCTCAGGGACATTGAAATCTTTGTTACCAAAACTGGCAGTTGTCTACATATTCTCTGGCAGTGGCTGCATGGCATTTCTCAGGGCTGAACGTCTGATGGCCATACTGGACCACACCTGTAATGCAGCCTTTCTCAACTCATTTACCTCAGAATAACCCCTAAAACAATTTTCAGGCCTTTGGGAACCCTTACTAAAACAAAGTCATAGGGTTTCAATGGGGAAAATACCCCTTACATTGGTGGTAAATAGCAAAAGCTTTCCAGTTACAGTCATGGGTGGAAGGCAACCTATAAGGTGGGTACAGGAAGAAAATCGGGCGAACGATCATAGGCTTTTCCTCGATGTTTCACAGCAAGTCGAAACTAAGGATGGAACTAATGTTTGATAATTCTCATATGACAAAGGCTTTTTTTGTGTGTATTGTTTCTGATCATGTGCAGTCTTTTGTAACTGATTTTTTTTCGTACGAAAAAAACGTAAAAAAAACGTACCATTGAGTGAAAATCGTTAGTTCTGTTCACGTATGAGAAAAAAATTGAAGTTTGTCCCTTTGGAAATTTTCATTTAGAAAGTCTGAATCAGATGTCGAAAGCTGTATACACACTATACGAAAACGATCGAAAGATCGTGCCTCATATAGAATTTTTCTTCTGATTTCCTTACAGTGTGTATTCTACTTTACACACAGCTAAAAAGATATTTGTGTCATGCTCCTGGTGTGGCCAAGTAGTGTTGGCCCTGGAACTATGTAGACACCATTAGATGGAAAGTCAACCACAACTCAAGGAACCCTTAGAAACCCCTGGAAAAGTCCTAGGGTTCCACAGAGCCCTGGTTGACAATGGCTACTGTAAAATGCATGGATACAGACACTTGTAGTCTTTATCAGAAGCCCAGGTTACGTCGCATGAGTGTGAAAGAGCATTGTCACCCTATAATGGGAAGGAACAAAGACCTTAGTGCCAGGATCTCCAGCTATCATTTTCAGATTCTGATTTTCTAATACTAAAAATATTAAAAATTACTTTTGAAATGAATGAGGTAAAGTCTATATGAGCTATATGACTTCCCCTGAGAAAAAAACACACATACCTAAAATGAAAGTAAAAAAAAGGATTTGGAGTTGGCCAAAAACAACTCAAATTTCTGCTGAATTGGCCAAAATACGAGCTGTGGGAGGCCCTGCAAGCACTACCTGGCTTGACAAAAGTTCATTTAAAAAACGACTGAGCCGGGTGGAAAATTGTCAACTGAACGGTAAGGACAGCCACACACGATTTACCAGTGACGCCTGGTGGTTTCCTCTTTGGGGAGGGGCGGCAAACAACCGAACCCCCCTTCCCCCCCGCCGCAGCAACTCAACCCCCCACCCTCTGTCTGCCAGTCAGTCCACTGCCACTTACCTCATCTAGGCGGCGGGCATCGGGCATCTGAGGAGCGGCGGCGGGGACCGGGCATCCAGGTATCGACCAGTGGCCCTTCTCCTCCTCGCTTCTGCCGTGTGTCTCCTCCCCTCCTCCTGGCATCCAGTAGGATCACCTGTCCTTTCAGCCAATCGAGTGGTGGGTATCAGACCCGCTTCCTGATTGGCTGGGAGGAGGATCAGTGTTGCAACAGCGAATATTCATTCGCTGTTGTAACACACCTGGATGGGCTCCGGTCACACTCTCTGCGACCGGAGCCCACCCTATTTTGAAGCCTAAATTAGAGCCTCTGGCTCTAATCAGGTGCTTAAAAAAAACCCTGGCCGCTGTAATTCATGCACCCGGTGCCCTGAAAGTGGCCGGGCGCATTAATAGGGGGTGGCTGCGGCAGCCATGGATAGATGCATGCTATTCATGCACCTACCCATTGCATATAGGTGGTGGCCTGAAGAGAGGGGGCGGCGCTAAGGCCCCTAATGGATGGGCCGCCCCTGCGATTCACAATGTTAATGGGTACAACCAGCCTGCTGGTTTCTCTTATGATTATCGCTAGCGGCTGCTATAGCTGCTGACAATAATTGTATGTAAAAATTAGATGTTCTGGTTGTACCCAAGTTGGATCGACTTGGGTACACTCAGCCTGCCGGCTTCTCTTATGATTATTGTTAGCAGTTTCTATAGCCGCCGACAATTATTGTATGTACAAATTAGACATCCTGGTTGTACCCAAGCCTGCCCATAGGTGGTTTGAATTTTGGCTGCTCCCTGCTGAAGCAGCCGAGATTCGAACCATCTATGGCCGGCGGCTTAACTGAGTCTGATCAGATGCAGTGCCATTGTATTCAGGCAATTGTGGGTGCTGCGGGTACTGAATACGATAGTCAGCAGTAGAGATTCCTCCATCTGCTCGATTTAGCTAGATAGGGGAACCAATTGATTTTCTCTCATTTAGCTGTAGCGTATGGCTAGCTGAAAAAGTTAAAATCCAGTGCTATTGAGTAGCTGTGCCGTGCTAGTGCTGCAAGCTCATTCTGCTGCAGGGTCCATAGAGATGATCTGGTTTGTGGCAGGGAAATTAGCATGAAGCAGCAGGAGACCTTTCAAATAACCAGCCGAATGTGGGCTGTGAAAGCGAGGGGAAAAAAGACCACCTGCTGACCAGAGCCATTACAGGAGTCGTGTCATGTTTTCTGTGCTGCTACTGTAGCAGCTGATTCTCAATGGGGACAATACAAACAGTTAACACTCTCTATCCCAAACAGACAACCCGATGTACACATCCCAGGTGAATCTGGGGCCTGCAGTGTTATAGATAGCAGTGACTGTGCCATACTTCAAAGCCATTTTACCCCTTTATGGTTGACATCAGGGCCGTCTTTGATATTAATTGGACCCTGGGCAAAAATTTTCTTGCCCCCCCCCCCCCCAATGCAACTTCACTCTCCACCTGCTCTGAGACATACAATGAATAGCAGCTAGACTTTAGGCCCCTTTCACACTGGGGCGGGGGCGTTGTCGCTATTGTAAGCGGCGCTTTACCGTCGGTATTGGGCCGCTAGCGGGGCGGTTTTACCCCCCTGCTAGCGGCCGAGAAGGGGTTAAAACCACCACAAAGCGCCTCTGCAGAGGCGCTTTGCCGGCGGTATAGCAGCGCCGTCCCATTGATTTCGGTATACACTCCGCTCCTTCACCGCTCAGAAGATGCTGCTGGCAGGACTTTTTTCCCGTCCTGCCAGCGCACCGCTCCAGTGTGAAAGCCCTCGAGGCTTTCACACTGGAATTAAAGCAGCGGCACTTTCGGGTCGGTTTGCGGGTGGTATTATTAGCACAATAGCGCCTGCAAACCGCCCCAGTGTGAAAGGACCCAAAAAGCAGTTTACTGTATCAGATCAGGCAGCAATTGTGAGTAGTTGCCAGTGGTTACAGCATATCATTACCGCTCACTGACTGGTTGCTAGAGGTTACAGCACACATTACAGCTCACTGATTAGTTGCTAGAGGTTACTGTATAGCAAATGATTTCTGCTTGTTAATTGGTTGCTAAAGATTACTGTACAGTATTACTGCTCACTTATGGGTGGCTGGAGGTTACAGCACATCATCTCCTCACTGCAGGGGAGCATGATATACATATGAATACCGCCGCTATTTACATATGAATGCCGGTTATTTACATGTACAATTGTTTACACAACAATAAGACAGAGCTGGGCGGCATTAGTACCAGCAATTCACACTGAGACATTGGGACACAGGACAGGACTAAAACTTCAAAGGACAAGGGGATTTAAACTGGGATATTTGGCAAGTATGAGGCAACTGCTTTGGGACCCACAACAATGACAGGGCCCAGGGCAGCTGCCCCCTTTGCCCTGCCTTAAAGACAGCCCTGGTTGACATACAATTGTATCAGCCATGATAATTATCACCAGTGTACATTTATGATAAATAGGGGGGTGATTTACTAAAACTGGAGAGTGCAAAATCTGGTGCAACTGTGCATAGAAACCAATCAGCTAACAGTTTTCTTTTTGTCAACGCTTAACCACTTCAGCCCCGAAAGGATTTACTCCCTTCCTGACCAGAGCACTTTTTGTGATATGGCGCTGCGATGCTTTAACTGACAATTGCGCAGTTGTGCGATGTTGCACCCAAACAAAATTGACGTCCTTTTTTTCCCACAAATAGAGCTTTCTTTTGGTGGTATTTGATCACCTCTGCAGTTTTTATTTCTTTGCGCTACAAACAAAAAAAGACCAACAATTTTGAAAAAAAAGCAATATTTTTTACTTTTTGCTTTAATAAATATCCCCAAAAAATATATAAAAAACACATTTCTTGCTCAGTTTAGGCCGATATGTATTCTTCTACATATTTTTGGTAAAAAAAAAAATCGCAATAAACATATATTTATTGGTTTCGCAAAAGATTTATGGCATTTTTGTTATAATTTTTTTTTATTAGTAATAGCTGCAATCTGTGATTTTTATCTTGGCTGCAACATTATAGTGGACACATCAGACACCTTTGACATCATTTTGGGACCATTGTCATTTATACAGCGATCAAAGCTATAAAAATGCACTGATTACTGTGTAAATGACACTGGCAGGGAAGGGGTTATACACTAGGGGGCGATCAAGGGGTTAAGTGTGTCCTAGGGAGGTGTTCTAACTGTGGGGGGGGAGGGGCTACCACTGACATGACAGCGATCTCTGCTCCCAATCACAAGGAGCAGAAGATCTCTGTCATGTCACTAGGCAGAATGGGGAAATGCCTTGTTTACAAAAGCATCTCCCCGTTCTTCTGCTCCGTGACAAGATCGCGGGCCCCCAGTGGAAATCGAGTCCGTGGGACCCGCGGGCACGGTCATGGCCCACAATGCTGCAATTTAAAGGGGATGTACCTGTACACCCATTTGCCCTGCTGTGCCACTGTGCCGACGTACATGGTCGTGTGCTGGTCGGCTAGTGGTTAAAGGGTAACTCCACTTTCGTTCGGGAAAAAATAGCAAATAATGAAAAAATAATATAGCGTGTTGCGATACAATTGCGATACAAGTCATATTGTAATTGAATGTTATTAAAAACGACCTTTCCTTTTCAATCTATAGCCGCTGTCATTTTCTATAAATGCAAAGCAATATGGCTACATGAGATGTGACAGAATGTGTACTGACCACTCCCCAGAAACAACATGTCCTGCTTGTGTGATTGGCTCACCAATTTTCCCAGAAGTCTGCCTACGACCCCATACACACTATTAGATTTTCTGTAGATTTTTGTCTCAGATTTACCAAAACCATATAATATGAGGTCAAACCTTAAGAGTTTCAATTTATGTGCAATCAGACAGGCCCTTGCACTACATGGTTTTGGTAAATCCAAAGACAAAAATCTGCAGAAAATGTAATAGTGTGTATGGGGTCTAAGATACAAGTCAGATTTTAGGCATCCCCTGCAACAAAAAATTCATTTTTGGTGAGATATTTCCAATAGGAACACATCTAAAGGGATGCAGGCCCAGCAGCTTTCCTAATTAGTTCCCTGCAGCTGCCACAGCTGACTGGTAATTATGAAACCACTCCCATTAGACCCACTAAGCACAGAGGCACAGACAAACACACATGGAGTTCTTCAGAATAACAAAAGGTAGGAATCTGCAACAAAGGTTATTATAATCCTTGCAATGAACATTGATCACCCAGGGGGGAATGTTTTTTCTCAACAAAAGTGGAGTTTTGCTTTAATTAAACAAGCTGAGGTTAGAAACTGATTGGCTACCATGCACAGCTACAGAGATTTTGCAGTCTCCAGTTTTAGTTAAATCAACCCCAATGTGTATTTGAGACCTGTCTTTATTGAAAGGAGTGTGGACTAGCTACAAACAACACAACCACATAATTCATACTATGTAATTTTCCCCAGTGCATAAAAAAATAAATAAATAAATAAATAAATAAAAAAGCAAGCATTTCATTGGTGGTTACGGACAACACACTTTCATATAGTAGAACACTGAAGAACCACCAACAAAGCTTCATCTCCACCTAAACAATATGGTATGATGCTTTAACCTGATAAATGCTAAAAAATCAAAACAATATTTCGTTGATATAAAAAACAAAAAAAATTACGATCTGGATAGTGAAACACCAATGGTAAATTCCTATATATATAGAAAGACGGATAGGTATACCTGAAGTTTAATAGTCTAGCGGAAACATCTAATACTAGACATGAATAACTTTTTCCTTTACAGATGTTCCAAGCTGATGAACTTGTTCCCGTTAGTTTCCATCCAGTACAGGCCTGTAAAATGTGCATCAGATATAAACAGATTGCTTTTTCTAGGCCAGCATGACCCTTTGCTCTCTTGACGCCATGCCTGTGGCTTAGGCAATAGGCTTTGTATTAAAATGTGTAGAACTACATGTCCTAGGAGGCAAATTTGTAAAGAAAACCAGATGCAGAATACAGGATTTTTGGTGTGTGTAAAGGAAATTTGTAAGTTCTGTATATAATTGAATTCTATTTTGTATGTATTGCACACTGCCCTCACTGTACACACGGCACTAATAATGTTTTCATTACATGTTTACATTCTTTCGAGTCCTGATTAGAATTAGCCTGCCTATGTTACGCCCCTTGTTACCATAAATGTACAATTGTAATATTAATGTGATACCTACGTAATCATGTGCATAAAAACCTTCAATTGCGCCATAATAAAGCAGAACAGTTATTTAGAAAGATGCGGAGTGTATCTTTTGTGTCTGTTCCCTACTGCAATAGTTATTATTAATTTGAAACCACTAATCAATATGAGGATAGGAGTTGCCTATCTATAAAATGTCCAGGTCAGTGTGCTTTCAGAAAACGCACCAAAAATGCCAGATCTGATAGAACTCTATAGGAAGGAGTGGGTAACCCACACAGAAGCGATACCCGGAATCGAGCACATTTTTTTCCTACAATTCGTGGTTTCAGGAAAGAAATTTGCTCTGTGCATTAGAAGTCCCAGCTGTTACCTGCAGATCACCGGCTTCTTTTATCTCTTACTCTGTATAGATGCAGAAACCTCCAAAACGTCTTTTGCTGTCTAGTCATGACTACACTCTGAAGCCTCGTACACACGATCGGATTTTCGGCAGTAATTGTGTTGTCACAGACTGTTGGCCTAAAATCTGACTGTTAGTACGCTCCATCAGACAATTGTTGTCCAACTTTCTGCCAACAAATGTTGGATGGCAGGCTATTAAATTTTTGGCAGACAACGGTCTGTTGTCAGATTTTCCTATTGTGTGTACACAAGTCCGTCACACAAAAGTCCAAAATACAAACACGCATGCTCACCAAACACGACATTAGCAGAAGGTGCCCAAAGGGTGGCGCTCAAGAGCTGAAATTCCACGTAGTACGTCACTACGTTCGTGTTTGTTGGCCGACAATTGTGTACCGTTAATCTGCAAGACCAGTTCCTGGCACACGCCCTTCGGACAAAAGGCCGAAGCTCTGTTGGCCAGCAATCCGATAGTGTGTACGAGGCTTTCGATTTTCTAAAACTGGAGTGTGCAAAATCTGGTGCAGCTCTGCCTAGAGATCAGTTTCCAATTTTTTTTTTTTTTTTCAAAGCTTAATTGAACAAGCTGAAGTTAGAAGATGATTGGCAGCCATGCGCAGCTGCACCAGATTTTGCACTCCCCAGTTTTAGTAAATCAACCCATTTAGGATTTTTTGGATGTTGATCAGCAGTGGAGTTTGTGGGCTGTTTTCTGAGTGCCATAAAATCGCATTCAGGAGTCGTTTTTCTGACCACAAAAAAACGCTAAACGCTCAAAAAAAAGCTGATAAACATCGATAAATGCTCAAAAACGTGGCTCACCAGCATTTTTTTAACGTTTTTGATCCATTGAAAAATAATTAAAAAAATAAATAAATAAAAAAACGATAATAAATGACATCGCAAAAACGTTAAAAAAACGTTGAAAAACTCACTGCAAAGCTACTGGCGTTTTTATAACGTTATTTTAATGTCCAGTGTGCATGGCGCCTTATAAGGTTTTTATTGGAAGCCCAGGTGACAATGCACAAGGTACAATGCGAAACAAGAGAGAATCCCTATAACAGGAAGTGCCTGAACAAAGACCTTAGTGGCAGGATCTCCAGGTATTATTTTAATGGGAGATGCATATTTTCAAATGCTGAAAGTTACTTTTGAAATGAATGTGTTAAAGTCTACATGAGCTTTAGTGATGTGTTTACATATAATTAAAAAAAAAGGGGGGGGGAGTATGACTTCCACCCCCAAAAAAACACATATCCCTGAAATGAAAGCAGAAGAAGCCAAAAAAAAAAAAGATTTATACCATTTCCTCCAAAAAAATAGAACTTAACACATGCAGCGCTCGGTAAACAAAGGATAACAAGAACAATGTCGTCCTGGCCCTCCGAATATTTGTATCTGGTATCCAGGATTCTGGCTGGCAGCAGGCAGGATAGCAGCTGGAAACGGATTGGGGGAAGGGAATTCATGTAGAATGTTGAAATCTGGGAGAGACTTCAATCAGGAAAAGGAAACAGCTTCTACAAAGGTCACCTTAGATAAACCACCTTAAAAACCCTTTCCCTGCCAACATGTAGAACGTCCACATTTGGAACATTATCCAGAGTTACACGTTTCGGAAATCCTAACAGCACCAACAAATCTTTAAATTTAAAAATGTAATTTAGTACAATTTTGTCACCTAGAAAATTATTCTAACAGCAACATGAATGGTGAAAACATCACTTTTTTTTTTTTTACATAATTAGAAAAAAAAATTAAAGGAAAATTCCACCCTCTTCAAAAAAAAAGCTAAATATTGCAAAAATGTCCATTTGTTATATTTTTTCATTGGAGCCTGCAAACATTGCAACCGCGATCAGTGGTGATGCTCTAGCTCCTTCAGACTATTCCTCCAGCTTAGGTACACATCGTCAGTTGCAGAGCTGGAGGAAATATCAATGGATTACAAGTGAGATGACATCATCACATTTGGGTTTGGAGAACTATGGGTCTCTCTGCTGCGTTGGCAGATGGGACTTGTAGTTTTTTCATTCACAGGTTCCTATGAGTGAATCATGCGGCTATGTACACACACAGCGGAGAGAAGAACCCCCAGCGGAGAGAAGAACCCCCAGTGTGGGGCAGTTTGGAGGTGGAGGGCTGAGGACTCCGATCATGTTTTGTATTACCCCCTAAATATGGATATAACATATAAAATGGTCAAAAAGATGGACTTGGTTTTTAATTCTCGGAATAAGGAATACCATTTTCAACAACTGAAAAAGGATAAACACACCCCATCTTAAATCACTTCAATTTCACCTTAAAGCTACCCTGTGTTTAAGAACAAGGTTTGCTTAAATCATGGGTGCTCAACCTGTTGGCCACCAGCTGTTGCAAAACTACAAGTCCCATAATGCCTCTGCCTTTGGGAGTCATGTTTGTACTTGGCAGCCTTGCAATGCTTCATGGGACATGTAACTCCGCAACAGCTGGAGGGCCACAGGTTGAGCACCCATGGCTTAAATACTCCACTCCTCCTCAGCATATATCCATCTTTCCTTTGCAACCCCACCAGTAATCAGCATCAAGATCCAAAGGAATAGCAGGTACTTCCAGGTGGACCCATAGTCTCATAAGATCACACGCCTTAATTAGTGGACATTCAGCATTTTGCCTGATGAAGGGACCCCTGGCGGTTCCAAAATGCTACACTTTGTTTTTGACATACATGCTAAACAGACGCTAGTAAGGGAATTTTGATTGCATGACATTAAGATGTGCAGCCGATATATTTTCCTGGCACCATCCACCAGTTGCTCCAGCACCCCACATTTGGGCAGATTCCAATTCTAAAAAGCCAACACGAAGAGCTTTAATTAAGTGAACCTGTTTGTCTTGCGTGAGCATTGGACCGATTTACTTCAAATATAAATTTAGCTAAGCATCATGTGAATGTAACACGGGTTCTGGTAATATAATCTCATAATAATCATGGTAAGCTTGTAGCGCCGCTCAAAGCTAAAGGACGGAACATTTTCCCGCTCGTATTCAGAGTGTGGGAGCTGGCGCTTGTGCACTTCAGAAGTGTAGATATGCCGGGAGGAAGTTGCCCGATTAGGCCAACCCACCCCAACGTGTTTCGCCCCACCCACCGGGGCTTGATCACCGAGGTCTGAGCGGCGTCTTCCTCTCGGCATAATCTCATTATAGTTATAGACAGCAATTTTTTGGTAAGAAATACATACAAGTCCCTTGGCAGCACCCAACAGGAAAGAACGTTGGGTGCTGCCATTGCTAAAAAGGCAAGCTCTAGGAATGATATCCTTATCATTGCTTCCCTACTTTACAAGACACTGTTGTAACTAGTATGCAGGTTGGATGTTCTGATTTCTTTGGCCGTATGATTTTTCTCAGAGATTCACAGTGGCACAATGATGAGGGTTTCATCCCTGGAGCTTGCACCTAGAAAAGAAGTAAGCAGTGGCTGCTCCCATATTACTAACCTGGACTCTTTCACTTGGTTTTGGTCTGGTACTACTTTCTGTATTTCTTTGGTTTAACACATATTACTAACTTGACAGGGTCCCTTTAATGTTGTCCAAAACAGAACATCCCACATACACTACAGTGTTTGCAAACAATGTTTCCAGAGTAAGGGAATTCTTCATCCAGCTTTCCCCCATCTTCTCAACAAACATTCCTCTAAGCAACCAGACACCACTGAGGTATAAGCTTCCTAGTAGAATATCAGGAGAGATCTGCAATGCAGCTATGTTCAAATGTTTACAGTGGTCCAACTGACATATCTATTGATCAACTTCAGTACAACCAGCCTGTCGGGTTTTTTCATGTGATTACTGCCGCTATAGCTGTTATATCTTATAAAAAAAATTGCTTAACCACTTGCTTACTGGGCACTTAAACCCCCCCTCCTGCCAGACCAATTTTCAGCTTTCAGCGCTGACGCACTTTGAATGACAATTGCGCGGTCATACAACACTGTACCCAAATGAAATTTTTATCATTCTTTTCAGACAAATAGAGCTTTCTTTTGGTGGTATTTAATCTCAGCTGGGGTTTTTATTTTTTGCTAAACAAACAAAAAAAGATGGAAAATGTTGAAAAAAAATAAATCATGTTTCATAGTTGGTATAAAATTTTGCAAACAGATAATTTTTCTCCTTCATTGATATGCGCTGATGAGGTGGCACTGGTAGGCATTAATAGGCTGCACTCGTGGGCACTGATAGACTGCACTGATAGGCACAGATAAGGCGGCACTGATGGGGAAAGATAAGGCGGCACTGATGGCCACTGACAAGATGCACTGATGGGCACTGATAAGTGTTACTCATAGGTACCACTGATAGATGGCATTGATGGGCACTGATAGGTGGCACTGATGGGCACTGGTAGGTGACACTGATGGGCAGCACTGTTTATGAGGTACTGATTGGTGACACTGATGGGTTGCACTGTGGGCACTGATGAGTGGCACTGTGGGAACTGGTAGGTGGCACTGGTGGGCACTGGTAGACGGCACTGTTGTGCACTGGTAGGTGGCACTGGCAGGTGGCACAGGTGGGCACAGATGAGCTGGCAGGAGCTCTCCTTGATCGGGACCGATGTCCCTCTGAGTGTCGCCGGTGATCGGCTTTTTTTCTTCTCCTTACGCCGTGAGCGCGAGGAGAAAAAATAGCCGATTACCGGCTCTGTTTACATCACATGATCAGCTGTCATTGGCTGACAGCTGATCATGTGGTAAGGGGTGGGGATCGACCCCTTACTCCGATCTGTGATCAGCCGAGTCTCATAGACTCATTGATCACAGAGCATGGTGCCGCTCACGTCCTGCAGGGGCTCGGGCACGGGAGGATGTCAATAGACGTACTCCTGGCAAAGTAGGTCCGCACCGTAGCTGTCATTCGGCTATAGAGCGAATCTGAAGTAGTTAATGTATGGCCAGCCTAAAATAGACAGTACATGCACCCATCTATCCATGTGTTACCTGACCATACACTAGCAGAATTTAATTCGAAAATTTTAATTCTCGGAAAGTTCATTTGATTTCATAACTGATAGTGGGGTCAAATCGAAGTTTGTTTTTGAAGAGAAAAGTTGAGGGAGCAGGATGGAAAATCTTCCTTGAACTGAATGAATTTCTAACAGTTAGGCCCCTTTCACACCAGCAGGCTGATCAAATCCACCTGTCATTTTTCGGACAGACCTTATCGGACCACCCATTGTTCTCTATGGAGCAGCAGATGTCAGCAGGCGCCCGCCAGCATCCGATCCGGTCTGCTAAAAACAGACGGATGGAGATCCGCTGCCCGTCTGTCCGGAGGATCAGATCAAATGACAGTCAGATGGATATGGACAAGCAGTCCTTTCCATATGACCACCCCATAGAGGAGGGCGGGTTATGCCCGTGTCCCCTCTGCATAGCGGACACAGACCTGTCACCTGCCTGCTCAGCTGGGATAGGCAGAGAGATCCCCCGCTGAGCAGGCGGATCCGCTGGATGGATTCCATTCCACTCATACCAAAAATCAAATGTTAAAACCAAACGAAATTTAAAAGTACTTTCAAACAACATTCGTCTCTAACGGAATTATCGAATGTACTGCAGAGATTCTTCATACGGATATCTGTTCAAAAATGTATCAGTATATGGCCAGCTTAAAGCGGAGTTCCGCCAAATTTTTTTTTTTTTAAAGTCAGCAGCTACAAATACTGCAGCTGCTGACTTTTAAAATAAAATATGGCAGGGCGCCTGCAATGTCGGCACCCGTAGCCAATCTGTCCCTCGGCTCTCGGGTGGAGGCGCCGCCATCTTCGGTAAGGGAATCAGGAAGTGAAGCCTTGCGGCTTCACAGCCTGGTTCCCTACTGTGCATGCGTGAGTCGCGCTGCGTGATCCCACTGGTCCCTGCTGTCTTCTGGGAACTGTGTGTCTCCCAGAAGACAGCGGGGGGGGGGGGGGAGGCGCCGGATATAGCATAGATATCCGCGGATGCTGTGGCTATCTATGCCCAGAAGTGGGAGCAAATACCTGGATTATACAGGTATCTGCTCTCCCCTCCCCCCTGAAAGAGGATTATGTAAAGCGGAAGTTCCATTTTTGGGTGGAACTCCGCTTTAATGATATTCAATGGCGCACAATAGAAGAAAGCTGGAAAGCCGCTTCTGAAACTGACAGAATTTGAGAAATGTCCTTGCAAATGACCCTGGAATAGAAATTTTTTAAGCCTCTGCGTAACAGTCTATTGTTCAAGGAGAGCCATTGTGAAGAATCTGCTAATGACTAAGCTGAATTCACAGAACTGAAAATGAATTGTTGCTGAGGGTTCAGACATTACAGGACAATGAGAAAGTGATCCCAGCAAGTAAAGCGTTCTGCTTGTGTGATCCTGTCTATTATACAAGCAGCAAATTCCACAAAGACAGAGGAATGAAATGCTGGAGATTTTCAAGCTCAGCCAAATTATTTATAATTACTCAGACTGGAAGAAGCAGTACGCCGCGCAGTATTTTCCCCATCAGGACAAACATTCTAGGATTACTTGTGATTACGTGTCTCTCATATCCTGGATTCCCGATCTGCAGCCCAGGAGCCACAAGCAGGCCTCTGGCTCTTTGCAGTTGTCAAGGTCTCGGCAAACAGTAGTCTACAGCCGTGGCCAAAAGTTTTGCGAATGACACAAATATTTCTTGTGTTATATTTCACTTTCTCAAAATCTGCTGCCTCCGTTTTTATGATGGCTATTTGCATATATACCAGAATGTTATGAAGAGTGATCATATGAATTGCAATTAATTGCATGAACTTAATCCCATAAAAAATATTTCCACTTTTCTTCACTTTTGTGAAGAAGGCTTCGGGGCGCCCAATAAAATCCAGCAAGCGCCAGGAACGTCTCCTACAGTTGATTCAGGTGCAAGATCGGGGCACCACCAGTGCAGAGCTTGCCCAGGAATGGCAGCAGGCAGGTGTGGGTACATTTGCACGCACAGTGAGGAGAAGACTTTTGGAGGATGGTCTGGTGTCAAGAAGGGCAACAAAGAAGCCACTTCTCTCCAGGAAAAAACATCAGGGACAGACTGATATTCTGCAAAAGGTAGAGGGATTGGACTGCTGAGGACTGGGGTGAAGTCATTTTCTCAGATGAATCCCCTTTCCGATTGTTTGGGGCATTCGGAAAAAAGCTTATCCGGAGAAGGTGAGCGCTACCATCACTCCTGTGTTATGCCAACAGTAAAGCATCCTGAGACCATTCATGTGTGGAGTTGCTTCTCAGCCAAGCGAGTGAGAGCAACTTCTCCAAACCATCCAACAGTTTGGTGAGGAACAATGCCTTTACCAGCATGATGGAGCACCTTGCCATAAGGCAAAAGTGATAACTAAGACCCCTTTCACACTGGGGCCGCGGCCATGTCAGCGCTAAAGTGCTGCTCATTTTAGCGGCGCTTTTCAGCCACTAGCAAGGCGCTTTTAACCCCAAAGAAGGGGTTAAAAATTCCTGTGTTGCAGCGCTTCGGAAGTGCTGCCCATTCAATCCAATGGGTAGGGCGTTTTGGGAGCGCTAAATACAGTGTTCCCAAACTGCCCGAAATATGCTGCTTGCAGGATTTCTTAGAATGTCCCACAAGTGCACCGCCCCAGTGTGAAAAATCACACTTAAATTAATGGGAGGTGGTTTTCAGGCGCTTAGGAGAGGTGATTTTTAGAGCTAAAGTACCTGAAAACCGCCCCAGTGTGAAAGGGGTCTAAGTGGCTTGGGGAACAAAACATCAACATTTTGGGTCCATGGGCAGGAAACTCCCCAGACCTCAATCCCATTGAGAACTTTTGGCAACCCTCAAGAAGTGGTGAACAAAAAAAAATCCCATTAATTCTGACAAACTCCAAGCATCAATTAGGCAAGAATGGGCTGCCAACAGTCTGGATGAGCCACACCAAAATATAAACAATAGAATCCTCTACCTATGCTAAACTATAGATGGAGGAATCTTCATTGCCAGCTATTGCAATCTGACAGCCACAACAACCTCAGATGCCCAAATACCCAAACAGTGACTGTATCTGATTAGATGTAGTCACTGTTCAACTGATAAGTCTGAACTCAGTTCCTTCGATTTACTTCGAGTTCAGCTCAACCCCCGTCATACTTACCTGAGTCCAATCTTGATTCTAACCCTGTGCATGAAGCAGCTCTCTCTGCTCTCTCCCTCCTCAATGGACATGGAGGAAGCAGCGGGAGCCACCGGTCAAGGTCAGTGAGCCAATGAGGAGATACAGGGGGCAGGGCCAGGCTGCATGCTGTGGAGGCACTCAACAGGAGGGAGGGGCCAGGGGCACCGAAGAGGAACCCGAGAAGAGGAGGATCTGGGCTGCTCTGTGCAAATCCACTTCACACAGCAGGTAACTATAACTTGTTTGTTATTTTGAATTAAAAAAAAAAACGAGACTTTAGTATCACTTTAAAGCGGTGTTCCAGCCGAAACATTTTTTTTTTTAAAGTCAGCAGCTGCAAATACTGCGGCTGCTGACTTTTAATAAGGACACTTACCTGTCCAGGGAGCCCGTGATGTCGGCCCCCCGAGGCCGATCCGTCCATAGGATCAGGTGCAGGCGCCTCCATTCGAACTAAGGGAAACTGGCAGTGGAGCCTTGCGGCTTCACTGACAGTTTCCAACTGCTCATGTGCGAGTCACGCGGCACTTTGTGAATGGCCAGCTTGTCTTCTGGGACACACACAAGTCCCAGAAGACAACGGGGGGGCTCGCCGCAGAAGAGGATGTGACTTCCTCGGCCGCGGCCCGGCTGGATCGGAAGTACTCTTAGTACTTCCAAAAAAGGTATGAGAGAAAGTAAAAAAAAAAAATTGAAATATCCAAAAATGAGGGGTGGAGAGGTAGTCTTTCGTTTAAGACCACCTCTCAAAATTGTCCAGATATTTAGACGTGATAAAAATAGTTACCACCGCTCCAGACAAACCAAGTTGAGATTCCTCGTTCTCCAGAAGAAGAGAGAGAGCCCCAGGTGCTGGCAAGTGCTAGTATACAGTGTAGGTGTGGATGAATGAGAAGATCTGGACAGCCGCACACCGGGATAAACTGATTAAATTCTTCTTTTTATTTGTAAAACAGGATCATAAGGTACGTGAGACACCACTGGAGTGGTACAGCACAACAGCTGACGCGTTTCACACTTATACAAAGTGCTTACTCTTAGCTAATCAGTTTATCCCAGTGTGCGGCTGTCCAGATCTTCTCATTCATCCACACCTCTCAAAATTGGGTGGAACTCCGCTTTAAGATAAAAAATGTCCCAGTATTTGTATCGCCCCCTCACCCCCCTGTATAAATACCTGAGTCCGATCTTGATCCAGCACTGTGCCTGTCTGCATCGACTCTCTCCTCTTCTCTCTGTCTGCTCACAGAGGCAGCAGTGGGAGCCATTGGCTCCTGGTGCTGTCAATCAACCCCCGTGAGCCGATAGCAGGGAGCAGGGCTGAGCCGCGCTGTGTGTGTCAATAGACACACACAGCTCAGCTGCTTCCTATGGGGGAAGACTGAGAAGAGGAGGAGCTCGGAGCACCGGAAAAGAAGGTTCGGGGCCACTCTGGGCAATCACATTGCACAGAGCAGGTAAGTCTAACATGTTTATTATTTAAAAAAAAAAAAGAAGCTTTCCAATCACTTTAAGTCTTCCTTATTCTAATGATATAACACAGATGGTATTGTAGCCGCTTTGACATTCTGCGTTATGCCCTGTCTATGTGCCCAGATGTATAGTGAACAAAGAGATTCAAAGGAATATTGTTGAAAACATTTATTTATACCACAAACCCAACCATCCATGTGAATATAGTGATCGGTGGTGGCCTATTATGGACACGTTTTGGCTATACGCTGGGTAGAACGCGCTCATAGTAACTCTTGGAATGCCGGTTGCACTGTATTTCCCAACATTCATTTGTCTTACTCCAGGAAAGGAGAGAAAAAGCATGGGAAGGTCAAACTGCCATTACCCAGAATCCATCTGCTATTCCCGAATGTCAGGAATTACAATTTACGAGGCAACCTTTTAACACTGGCTGTCTCTGTACTACAATGTGAAATACAGCCTACTTATACAAATGGCATGCTGCAGATAAGGGGACTGCTAGCGGTTTAGGAGATTGGTTTGCATTTTCTGAATTATGTCTTTATCCCTGTAGCTGGAATGCGTAAGGGTTCCTTTACATCAGCAGCTGTGCATTATAACGCATGCCCGCTGGAGTGCACTATGAAGCGTCCCTGCAATGCGTTGCTACAACACATCGTGCAGTTTACTTTTTGTTTTTTAAATTTACAGTAAGACCTTGGATTGCGAGCATAATTCGTTCCAGAAACATGCTGGTAATCCAAAGCACTCTTATATCAAAGCGAATTTCCCCATAAGAAATAGTAGAAAATCCAATGATTCGTTCCACAACCATTTATTCATAAGTCCTTCAGTTTATAGTCCATATAAAAATATTATAGCAATGTGATAGGTCGTGTAACCATAAAATGTCCATCCACAAATGGCCTCCACAAGGGGATTAGACGCAAAATCCATCAGGAGCTCCAGAGTATAAAAAAGAAGAGAGGCGCCTCTAAGTGTAGCAATATGGTTACATTTAATGAAGGTACAACATTTAGCAACTCACATGGTTGATGATTAAAACAGGTACATCTAATGCCCCGTACACACGAGCGTAAATTCCGCCAGCAAAAGTCCGATGAGAGCTTTTGGTCCGAAAATGCGATCGTGTGTATGCTCCATTGGACTTTTGCTGGCAGAATTCCAGCCAGCAAAAGATTAAGAGCAGGTTCCGATCGTCTGTACCAATTCCAACGCGCAAAATTCCTACACATGCTCGGAAACAATTCAACGCATGCTTGGAAGCATTGAACTTCATTTTCTCGGCTCGTCGTAGTGTTGTACATCACCGCGTTCTTGACGGTCGAAAGTTCAGCGAACTTTTGTGTGACCGTGTGTATGCAAGGCAAGCTTGAGCGGAATTCCGTCAGAAAAACCATCCAAGGTTTTTCCGACGGAAATTCCGCTTGTGTGCACGCGGCATGAGTATGCAGGCATCCGGGGTAAAGCTGTCCACATAGACCATCCTCCGCACCACCGGCTCTCACTGCTGTCAATCTGCAATCGTGACCGGGAAGACTACCCTGCAGTAGATCGATCTGAAAGTGAGGCTTGAACCGCTCGTGGAGCG
Organism: Aquarana catesbeiana; assembly: GCF_042186555.1. Lineage (NCBI taxonomy): Eukaryota > Metazoa > Chordata > Amphibia > Anura > Ranidae > Aquarana > Aquarana catesbeiana. Next base: position 225,773,519 of record NC_133334.1, on the reverse strand, counting down.
CAGTGTGGAAGGGATGACGTTGATGATGGTGAGGAGGACGGTCTATGTGGACAGCTTTACACCGGATGCCTGCAAACTTAGATGTGCCTCTTTTAATCATCAACCACGTGAGTTGCTAAATGTTGTACCTTCATTAAATGTAACCGTATTGCTACACTTAGAGGTGCCTCTCATCTCTTTTATACTCTCAGTTGTGACATGATGCTACTTGTATATCAAGACATCGCTTGAATATCAAGTCAAAATTTATTTAAAAAATGTTGCTTGTCTTGCAATACACTTTCAAACCAAGTTTTTACTGTATTGAACTATCACAAAATTATTCATCTCTAGTTTTTTTTTTTACTTTATTAAACTGTCACAAAATGATTCATCTCCACTTTTTTTTTAAACTTTATTGAACTGTCACAAAATGATTCATCTCTACTTTTTTTTTTTTTTTACTTTATTAAACTGTCACAAAATACTTCATATCTACTTTTTTTTTTAAACTTTATTGAACTATCACAAAATACTTCATCTCTACTTTTTTTTTTAAACTTCATTGAACTGTCACAAAATGACATTCTTCTCTATGCAGAGCAGCGTGCTGTGGTGCGAAGACATGTTGTGAGGTGCACTGCGCAAAAAAATGCAGTCATGCTGTATTTTTTTGCAGCGCACCATAACACACACACATCTGTATGGTGCGAACGAGGCCCATAGAAAACAATTGTCTCTTGCATTGATCAACAATGGTCATTGAAGCTCAATGCACATGGTGTGAAGGAGCCCTAAAATTTTGGGTGTAGAAATGTCATCAGCACACCAAGGATTCTTCAAAAAGGGTCCAAAGCTGTATTCAAATCAGTATACGGTACACATAATACGTTTCGGAGGCACCCAGGGCTCCTTCATCAGGCAAGTGGCAAAGGGGCCCTGCGTGGCTCCAAAACGTTGTCGTATGTGTACCGTGTGCCCATGTGAATAAAGCTTTGGACCCTTTTGAGGAATCCTTGGTGTGCTGATGACATTTCTATACTCTGATTATCTACGGTTTCTAGCCGGTGGTCATTACAGCACCCAGCATTACTACAGCCATTTTCAAGAACGCGTGCGTGGGGAATACTGCGTTTGGACTTCTAAAATTTAGGGTCGCACCGATACCGGTATTGATGCCGATAATAAGCTTTGGCACGAGTACTCGTGCAAATGCTCCGATAGCTGAAAACTATACCTTTGCAGGGTGATTTCAGCCCATACAGAATGAATGGACTCCAATCGCACAGCAAAGAATGACATGTGATTTGAACAGGAATGCGGTGCGATTCTTGTCTGAATCACATGTCGCTTTTCCCTGCCGCTCCTGTGTGAAACCAACCTTGTCATAGTGATTTCAGCCTGGCAGACCGCATGCAATTCGGACAGAAATCGCACCGCATTCTTATTCAAATCACGTGAATCTTTGCAGTGCAATTGGGTCCCATTCATTTTGTATGGACTCAAATCAAAGGTATCGGTAATCGGTATCGGCAACTACTTGAGCACAAATATCGGTACTTGTACTCGTCGATAAAGATAAACGGTATTGGTGCAACCCTACTAAAAATAATTTTTTTCTATCAGAAAAAATAGCAAGACAGGCTGTCCTACAAACCCTCCCTATCATTAGCAGGCTCGTCCATCACATCTGTTGGTCCTTGGCATAGAGGAAGGGAACTACCCAGTCCTGTTTCCAGTAAGGCTTCCAGCTGGACGGCTTACAGCCATTTCCTTGGGTCACCCAGCTCCTGTTGCATTTTCCTTCCTAGCTGTAGTTTAGCACTGTATTGTACAAGCATGAAACACTCCTCCGATAAAAAACAGCGCTTTGCCAAGAAGGAATGTGTAAACAGGTCTTCACATAGTAACTTGGTTGGGACTTGTTAGCAAGCCGACACCTGCATGTTCATGCCTTCAAAGTACCCTGAGGACACAAAAACCAAACAACACTGTGTGTGCAGCATACATATTAAACATACTGACATGCACCAAGCCGACTCTTTATACGTGCCTTGCCCGTTGCTGACCTGCCAATGTGTGCACAGCATATTAAATAATAAATATACATGGCAGGGGATCCAGTTTGGTGCTTGCATCGTGGAATGCATGAATGGACAGCTGTACGTTTCTTTTTCCCTTCACTTCATCATGCTAAAATCACAGCTCATGCAGGATCAGAGCTGGAAAATTCCTCACTCCATTATGGAAGCAGACACTACTTTTATGGATTCACACTTGCTCAGTTGTGCAATACTCAAAAGCAGTGGCGTCGCTAGGGGGTGGCTTTTGGGGCTATAGCCCCGAATCTGGGGCCCAAAGCCCCGAGTCTCTGCAGGGGTCACCAAGGGTAGGGGAGGCTCTCTGGGGACCCTGATGCAAGGGGGAGACTCTCTGGGGACCCTAATGTAAGAGGAAGGCTCTCTGGGGACCCTAATGTAAGGGGGGGCTCTCTGGGGACCCTGATGCAAGGGGGAGGCTCTCTGGGGACCCTGATTTAAGGGGGAGGCTCTCTGGGGACCCTAATGTAAGGGAGGGCTCTCTGGGGACCCTGATTTTAAGGGGAAGGCTCTCTGGGGACCCTAATGTAAGGGGAAGGCTCTCTGGGGACCCTAATGTAAGGGGGGGGGGCTCTCTGGGGACCCTGATGCAAGGGGGAGGCTCTCTGGGGACCCTAATTTAAGGGGGAGGCTCTCTGGGGACCCTAATGTAAGGGAGGGCTCTCTGGGGACCCTGATTTTAAGGGGAAGGCTCTCTGGGGACCCTAATGTAAGGGGAAGGCTTTCTGGGGACCCTAATGTAAGGGGGGGCTCTCTGGGGACCCTGATGCAAGGGGGAGGCTCTCTGGGGACTCTGATGTAAGGAGGAGGCTCTCTGGGGACCCTGATGTAAGGGGGGCTCTCACACACACACGTATATTACTGTATATATATGTGTATGCCCGCCCATGACTTTCTTTACTACGCTGCTATGGGCTCTAGCCCCAGATCTTTTGTAGACCTAGCAATGACCCTGCTCAAAAGCAAGTTGTTAGCACTTCCCCCTAGCAGCACTGGGGTCGTCAGTTCAAATCCCAATTATGGCACTACCTGCATGGAGTTTGCTTGTTCTCCCGGTGCCTGTATGGGTTTCCTCCAGGTACTCCGTTTTCCTTCCACAAAAGAATGCACCATGCCTGCATTTTATTGTGGCAAGCTGCAATGCAGCCATAGTCTGTGTTGCAATGTGAATGGGACACATAGGAAACAATTGTTACTTGTGTGTCCTTGCAGTGACTGATGTTTTGCAATGATGTGCGAATTAGCCCTAGCAACCCCCCACCATAGAAAAAACATCTTTCACAAAACCGGCCCCTGGTGCCAAAAAGATTGGGGACCGCTGAGCTATAGAATTCCCCTTAGATCCTCCCCTGGCAGCTGCACAAAAAGTTACATAGGAAGGTGATGAAGGAGCTGGGCCAGCACAGAGAGTAATTAGACACCTCTAGAAGACGATAGGGCTTTGATATGCAAGAAGCGAGGGGGCTGAGCTAGGGAACTGACTCTGTTAGAGTAGTGATATTTTCTAGAAAATGCAAAGGTACGTTGCAAGTAAATAAAAAATAACTTGTGGAAATGAATATTTCAGAAATACAAAAAGTAAGCATTTAACCTACTGGATATTTGCATTTTTTTTAAGCTGGAGTCCCTTAATCGTCTAACATCTACCAAAAACTGAATTATCAGAGCAGCGTGGACTGACCCTTTAAACACATTGGGTTTGATTTACTAAAGACAAATAGACTGTGCACTTTGCAAAGTGCAGTTGCTCCAGAGCTTAGTAAATGAGCAGAAGCTCTGCCGACTTCCATCATCCAATCATCCAAAAATTTTTATTTATTTTTTTTTCTTGCATGTGATTGGGCTATTTTTTGCAAAGTGAAGCTTCACCTCATTTACTAAGCTCTGGAGCAATTGCGCTTTGCAAAGTGCACAGCCTATTTGCCTTTAGTAAATGATCCTTTACTGCACATGCACGAGGATATAGTGCAGAAAACACAATATTCTGTCAAGCAGACTGCAGATAGTCAGCAACACGGATTGTTTCCTGCAACATTCATTTTCCTTACTAAACAGAATTCCTGCACCTACAATGAACAATGGCGCTGGGGATCATGGGAAGTTTGGTAGAGCAGACCCAGAGCAGTTGCCATTGTGCAGACAGTTACTTGTGTTGTGAGAAATAATAAATTATAATGAATGCATGTGACAGTACCATTCTGGGAATTTGACCAAATTCAATATTGATATATTTGTATCGCATTATTTTTACACGATGCTGCGCAAAATGCCACACAGAGGAGCCCCGCGCTGACAAACGTGTCTCCAAGAAAAACAGTTCGCCTGCGTGCATCCTAAAATTGGACTGTTCCTCACAAAAAAATGACAAAAATAGTTTTCGAAAAAAAAAAAAAGGAGGACGGGTTCTAAAATATTGCATACAGATGTTTCTAATATTCCGCGTGGATCTGTGCCAAGAACAGAATTCCCTAATTGTTCCTCAAATAAGAAATTGTTCCACACAAATTAGCCTCATTGTTCAAATCAGCAAGGATTAGGAACATTACTGATGCAGCATTAGAGGGAATATCCCTTCCATAGCCAATTAAGAAAGCCAATTTGGGGGCTGGGCCTACAAGAAGAGATTGCATCTTCACAAAAAAAAAAAAACGCAATTTTATTATTTCTTACAGAAAAATTCCAGGAATCAGCATATTATACATATACTTACAAGGGTCCAGCTTGGACTAATATAATATAAATTACATTCCTGGCTAATGTTCCTGGAAGCTGGAAATCACCAAAGTAGACACCACTACTCCAGTGATGGCCTCTTTCTTCCAAGTCCTGTGACTAGTGGCCAGCCGGATGAATTGTGAATACAGGAGGATGCCTGAGAATTTTTTGAATGAATGCAAAGAGTTCTCTGATTGGACAAGGTGTAGAGCGAGACGCCACGCCTCTCGACCCGCACCAGCAGGGGACCCCAGAAATGGAAGTTTGGGGCCACTCTGTGCAATGGGAAGTATAACGTTTGTTATTTTTAGACATAAAAAAGGCCTTTATAGTGGCTTAAAGCGGGGGTCCACCTATCTATCGTTTTTTTTTTTTTGGAGTTCATTCACAAACTTTTCTTCTCATGATTATCTACTCACATGTTCTGTGTAATAAGTCCGCCTGTGTCCGATTTCGTTGTAAAGAATAACTTATAAAATTCACTGAAGGTGGTTTCCATCTTCATTGTGGGCATTTGAAGCCCACAAGCATGTATTTCCTGGATGCGGTGAATGCTGTGCTCCCAGCATTCACCGAGATGTTGTGATGACACTGTTGCACAATGCATGCTGGGAAGCCTGAGACTAGCTCCCAGGGGACTGTGGGAGGTCTGGGAGAGGCTAGAAACACGCCTACTCCCACGGGAGGAAAACCAGGAAGTGCTAAGAAGATTAAAAAAAAAAGGTAATTACGGCGATTTAAATTTTTTTACACTGCCTGTCAGCATCTAGGCAAGGAAGAGAATGCATAGAGATAATGTTCAAAATTTGGGTGGAACCCCGCTTTAAGCAGTTTCTGATGAACTATTGGAAAATTAAGTCATGGGTGGCCCTGTTGGAACCCTCCTACCCAACATCCTTCCATCTGAAAATAAAGTAGACACTTGGAAAACGGTTGGCCAAAACACAGGCTGAATCCATTCAACCGCGGGTGCCATCTATCAAAATACAATATGCAGCAGTGGAAATTCCTCCATCCAAGCTCTTTACTGATAGATTTCTCTCAATCAGTGCTGACCACCTTACCATGTATCTTTAGTCCATGAGGCCAATTTACTAAAAGAGCAGAGAATTCACTTTGTTAAAGTTTACTTAGTGAAAATGGACCTTGATCTTTATTTTTAACATTCTGTAATCCTAATTGTTGCCCCCACCTTTAACAGAATTAGATATGACTTTTTTTACTTGGTAGAAAATACTTTTACCTCTTATTTTCCTCTTATTTTCTCACCACTTCTACCTTTCTCGCCTAGGTGAGAATAACCAAGCATGCACAGTCTGCAGACTCCTGGGATATCAAATAAATTTATCCTAATGCCCTGTACACACGATAGGATTTTCCAACAACAAAATCCTGGATTTATTTCCGACAGATGTTGGCTCAAACTTGTCTTGCATACACACGGTCACACAAATGTTGTCGGAAATTCCAAACGTCAAGAACGCGGTGACGTACAACACATACGACGAGCCGAGAAAAATGAAGTTCAATAGCCAGTGCGGCTCTTCTGCTTGATTCCGAGCATGCGTGGACTTTTGTGCGTCGGACTTATGTACGCACGCTCGGAATTTGAGAACCTGCTCTCAAACATTTGTTGGCGGAAATTCCGACAACAAGTGTTCTATGGACCAATGAGCATACACACGGTCGGACTTTCCGACAACAAGCTCACATCCAACATTTGTTGTCGGAAAATCCTGTCGTGTGTACGGGGCATTAGAGGAAAAATAGATTCTGAAATAAGTACTGATTTTTTTCCAGTATGCTGAGAATATTTTGCAAGCAACAAAGGTCAGTTCCTGTGCTTCCATGTGTTGGTTAATTGCAAATTACCCTTGTGATGCAGAATGTACCAGGCAACATTTTAAGCGTTTCTAAAGGCAATTTTTTTTTTAACTAAATAATAAACATGTTATGCCGCGTACACGCGGTCGGACTTTTCGGCTACAAAAGTCCGAAAGCCTGTCCAACAGACTTTCGACTGACTTTTGTCAGACTTTTGGCGGACTTTTGGTGGACTTGCGGCAGACTTTCTTACGAACGGACTTGCCTACATACGATCACACAAAAGTCCGACGGATTCGTACGTGATGACGTACACCGGACTAAAATAAGGAAGTTGATAGCCAGTAGCCAATAGCTGCCCTAGCGTGGGTTTTTGTCCCTCGGACTAGCACACAGACGAGTGGATTTCTGGGTCCGGCGTAGTTACGACCTAAAGATTTGAAGCATGTTTCAAATCTAAAGTCCATCAGATTTGCGGCTGGAAAAGCCTGCTGAAAGTCTGATGAAAGTCCGGGGAAGCCCACACACGATCGGATTGTCAGCCAGGTTTAGTCCGTCGGCGTCCGTCGGACTTTTGTAGACGAAAAGTCCGACCGTGTGTACGCGGCATTATACTTACCTGCTCTGTGCAATGGTATTTTAGAGCAGCCCTGAGCCTCCTCTTCTGGGGTCCGCCTCAACTGCTCCTCTTCTGTATGTGCCCCCATAGCAAACTGCTTGCTATAGGAGCAGATGTGCGGACTTGATCCCGAGCCAGGCTGTGTGAGTTCATAGACACACCCACCGTGACTTGGCCCCGCCCTCCCCTCCTCACAGGATTTGATTGACAGCAACAGGAGCCAATGGCTCCCACTGCTGCCTCAGTCCCTGTGAGTAGAGGGAAGAAAAGAGATGCAATCGGACACAGCGTACCGGGCTCATCAGAATGACCCAATAAGGATAAACGCTATTAGTGGCTGCAGTGATTTACAGTATTTAAAAAAAAAAAAAAAATACAACTAAAATGACTGAGGAGGGGAAATTTCGGTGACAAACATTTCCATTTATAAAGGAAATTCCAGGCTTTCATTATTTTCTACACACTACCAATAAACAGCCTATGACTTCAGCCTATAAATGTGCATACTATGTGAGTAATTGCCCACCAATATAATCTGTTGGCTATATAAATGTTGTGAAACGTTTCATATGGCTGTCTATAACTATATTCCTTCCACCCACCCTGGATCCTGTTTGCTGTACAGCTCGTTATCTGCTGGTAAATGATTAATGCTCTCCTTCTTCTATACAGTAATCAGCAGAGGGGCCCTCTCACTGCAAGAGGTTAAGCTATGCCGGCTATTTTATAATATCATGATCTGAGCCAATTATTTACAGAGATTTGAGCTGGTGCCAAAAGGAAATTGACTCATTTTTAGTTTCAATCCGGCTCTGAAATGTAGATTTGGAATATTGAGAGAACGGTGCAGGAGACTATTTTAGTCCTATAACGAGCACATGTCATTTCACCTTTCTACGACTTGGAGGGACTTATGAAAACAGGAGCTGAGAAAAGTGGAGTTGGTGGCCATAATGACCATTAACCACTTCAGCCCCCGGAAGAATTTACCCCCCACCCTCCTTCCTGACCGGACCATTTTTTGCGATACGGCACTGCGTCGCTTTAACTGACAATGTCGTGCGACGTTGCACCCAAACAAAATTGATGTCCTTTTTTTTCCCATAAATAGAGCTTTCTTTTGGTATTTGATCACCTCTGCGGTTTTTATTTTTGCGCTATAAACCAAAAAAGGCTGACAATTTTGAAAAAACACAATATTTTTTACTTTTTGCTATAATAGTAAAAAAAAAAAAAATTTCTTCTTCAGCTTAGGCCAATATAAACTCTTCTACATATTTTTAGTAAAAAAAAAATCACAATAAGCGTATATTGTATATTGATTGGAAAGTTTTATGGCATTTTTTTTTTTTTTTTACTAGTAATGGCGGTGACCTGCGATTTTTAACGGTACTGCGACATTGTGATTTTTAACGGTACTGCGACATTTTGGGACCACTGACATAAATACAGCGATCAGTGCTATAAATATACACGGATTCATGTGTAAATGTCACTGGCAGGAAGGGGTTAACACTAGGGGGCAATCAAGGGGTTAAATGTGTTCCCTCCTGAGTGATTCTAAGGCTCCTTTCACACTGAGACGCTTTACAGGTGCTATAGCGCTAAAAATAGTGCCTGGATAGAGCCTAAAAAGAGCCTCTCCTCTCACTCCAGTGTGAAAGCCCGAGTGAAATTCCCAAAGCCCTCCCCGCCACATTTGGGGGAATTATTTTTATTTTTTGGGGGGGGTACCTAGTTTTGACAGGTAACCCCCCCCCCCACTTCCAGTTCCACTCCTGGTCAGATCGCCATGGTGGATTTACTAGAAGTTCTCCTCTCCTCCTTTCTGCCCGCAACCTTCTGAGATATGTCACAGGTCCCAGAAGGCCGTGGGACCATTCACCCACAAAGCAATGGGATGCCGGCTGGGAAGCCATAAGGAGTCATAGCCGGCTGCCTATAGTTACAGTTTTTGTAGCTGCTGACTTAATTTTTGCACAAGTGACTGAAGCTCTTTAATTTATGTTTTTCAAGACGGGTGGCATCATCAAGGCCACCCATGGCTTGAATTTCGTCCACTTTACAGGAATCAGCCAAAATTCAAGCTATGTATGGCCAGCCTTATGCCCCGTACACACGATCGTATTTTCCGACAACAAAATCGTGGATTTTTTTTCCGGAGGATGTTGGCTCAAACTTGTCTTGCATACACACGGTCACACAAATGTTGGCCAACAATTACGAATGTGGGAACGTGGGAACGCGGTGACGTACAAGACATACGACGAGCCGAGAAAAAGGAAGTTCATTAGCAACTGCGGCTCCTTCTGCTTGATTCAGAGCATGGGTGAACTTTTGTGCGACGGACTTGTGTACACACGATCGGACTTTCCAACAACAGGTTTTGTTGTCGGAAAATTTGAGAACCTGCTCTCAAACATTTGTGTGCGGAAATTCCAACAGCAAATGTTCGATGGAGCATACACACAAGCTCAAATCAAACATTTCCGGTCGGAAAGTCCGACCGTGTGTACGCGGCATAATGCCCTGTACACACGATCGGACATTGATCGGACATTCCGACAACAAAATCCATGGATTTTTTCCGACGGATGTTGGGTCAAACTTGTCTTGCATACACACGGTCACACAAAGTTGTCGGAAAATCCGATCGTTCTGAATGCGGTGACGTAAAACACGTACGTCAGGACTATAAACGGGGCAGTAGCCAATAGCTTTCGTCTCCTAATTTATTCTGAGCATGCGTGGCACTTTGTGTGTCGGATATGTGTACACACGATCAGAATTTCCAACAACAGATTTTGTTGTCGGAAAATTTTATAGCAAGCGCTCAAACTTTGCGTGTCGGAAATTCCGCTGGAAAATGTGTGATGGAGCCTACACACGGTCGGAATTTCCGACAACAAGGTCCTATCACACATTTTCTGTCGGAAAATCCGACCGTGTGTACAGGGCATAAGAGTATCAATAGTTCCATAGATGTCATCAAATAAAGTATATACTGCTCACCTTATTATATGGCTGGGATCACATGTAATGTGTGCCATGGCAATCAGGCTGTATATATGCAACACATCCAATATAAATGATATCTTCAGTGAATCAATCTGCAAACCCTCCTCTTGCATACGTTGACAATGCATCTAATGGAGACATAATATCTATTCTAAGCGTATCGGTAAAATAAAGGTAAGACGCCAATGTGGAAAGGCTCACCTGGAATAGTTGCTGGGTTTCTGAATTCAGGGCAATAGTGCTTTGTGATACTCGTCAAGAGGGAGAAATGTGTGCTCTGAAACGCGTCGAGTCTAATTGAACATTTTTTATTTGATTTTGAAGCTCCCAGTTGGGCTCATTATGGATTAAAGATTTTGAACCGTCTAGCCCTATGGATACGTATTATACAAAGCACTATTGCTGTGGATCCACAAACCCGGCAATCATTCCAGGTGAGCCTCTCCAAGTTGGCATCTCATCTTTATTTTACTAATGCGCTTAGAAAAGATACTGTTTTCTCCATTAGATACTTTTGTATATGTACAAAAGAAGACTTCACAGACTGATATACAGAGAAATTCCTTTATATCAGAGGCACTGAATATATTCAGGTTGATTGGCATACTACACAATACATGTGATCCAGGCCATATAACAAGGTGAGAAGTATACATTTCATTGGAACACATCTGTGGAGCTACTGGTACTCTTAAGCCTAGTACACACGGGCCGGATGTCAGGCGACATTGGCCGATTCGATAAAAAACGTCCGACATTTGTGTGTATGGCAGCCGGTTTCTTTAGGACGAACATGCTGGAAAACCAGCAACCGACCAACTCCCAATCAGTGGTCTAAGCCAATGGCAGAGAACACTGGCCAGAGTGTCCCCCTATTAGAACACAATAACTCAGTGGAGAAAATCACTGTACCAACGTCGGATTTGTAATACAGTGGCTCCGACCTGAGCTCTCAGGTTTTTTCGTCCAACCCAAACCTTATAATGTGTAGAAGGCCTTGTTATATGTATCTCTTCAGCCTTGCTGGTTCTCGTTCGTAGGGATTCAAAGAGTGGCAGACCTGGAGGACGGATTTGGAGGGTGCCTACTCTACTAAGTTGCTCCCCCTGTAAAACAGGGTTTTCTTCTGCTAAGGACTAATATTGCATGGAATAGTGAAGACCTTTGCCAGTTTCAGGGAGATTTCACTTCACTTCCTGTCCCATAGATACAACTGAAGAAAAGAGGATCTCTCACTAAAGTGAGGGGAAATGCTCTCTTAAGCCGGTCATGGATAGTTCAAATCTCGGCCGGTTCAGCAGGGATCGGCTGAAATTCGAACCATCTATGGGTAGGCCGACTGCATCAACTTGGGTACAACCAGCCTGTTGGATTTTTACATGCCACTAGCAATAATCACTGTGTTCTCCCAGCAGGGACCTGCAATCGAAAGAAAATAATTTCATTGATGGCCTACCTTAGACAATGGTCCCTGCAAAAAGTGTCCCCGTCCCCATTGGAAGACTTCTATTCCTGTTCCAGTTACAGCTCAAAATGTAGGGTTCTCCCATTACTCTCCGTTTTGATGACAATGGTCACCATGATAAACAGAGAAAGTAACCTCTCCAACCAGAAACATCCAGCAATGAAAAGTTGACTGGGTCGCTAACCCTTCCCCCTCTATCCACCACTATTTTTGTGTAAGGTGGGAGGCCATTAAAATGTGGGTACATTTTATTTTTTAAATCGAATGCTACTGGGTCCACCTAGATCAGAGGCCTCCAAACTTTCTAAACAAAGTGCCAGTTTACTGTCCTTCAGACTTTGAGAGGGCCAGACTCTAGCCAATGTGAGTAGAAAATGCCCTGGTTTCAATAAGAGCAAACAATGACCCAACATTGGTATTAGTGGAAAGATTAGCGCCCAGTCATTGGTGTTAGTGACATGGAATAGCACCCCTTCATTGGTGTCATTGGGAGGAACAGTACCCCATCATTGGTGTCAGTGGGAGGAATAGTGCCCCATCATAGGTGTTAGTGGGAGGAAAAGTGCCCCATCATTGGTGTCAGTGGGAGACATAGTGTCACATCATGGTTGTCAGTGGGAGAAATAGTACCCCATGATTGTGTGTCAGTGGGAGGAATAGTCCCCCATTACTGGCATCAGAGGAAGGACTAGTGCCCCATCATGGGTGTCAATGGAAGGACTAGTGCCCCATCATTGGTGTCAGCGGGAGGAATAGTGCCCCATTATCTGTGCCAGTGGGAAGAATAGTGCCCCATCATTGGTGTCAGTGGAAGGAATAGTGCCCCATCATTGGTGTTAGTGGGAGGAACAGTGCCTCATTGTTGGTATCATTGGCAGGAATTATGCCCCATCACTGGTGTCAGTGAAAGGAATAGTGCCCCAAGGGCCAAATAAAGGCAAATAAAGGACCACACTCAGCCTCCGGGCCAGAGTTTGAAGACCACTGACGTAGACTGAAGCCCAGCAGGCTAAGTGCCAACGTGAACTGATAATTGGATGACAGTAGTGAAGCAAGTCAAGACTACTTCTCTAAGAGATCCAGATTTATAAGTCAACCACACTCTTCATGTTCTGTATCCCAGCTTTCTCTTTAAAAGTGACAGTGCTGACGACAACCAGAGTTACCGAGGCGAAGATTCAACTGGGCAGCCAGAAACCTAAACCTACTACTCAGTATGGTAAAAGTAGACAATTCAAACTGTCCTGCTATGTGCTCGGAAAATGGAAATGTACAGAACATTCTGTTACTGGAAGGGAATACAGAGGAACACCAAGTATCAATGAACAGCATGTCGAGTAAATGTTTTATTGCATAAAAAAGCAGGTCTGTAGAATCACAACTATGTGGCTCAAGTTGGTCCTCATACTTTCCTGAGGGCCTCTACTTCAGGCCAGTCCAAGTCACCTCTGAGGACCAACATCAGAGGGCCATCTCCTTATATCAATAAATGTGCTTCTCCGTTGTCTTTAAGTGCATCAATTACATGGACAAATAAACATCCTTCCATAACATTTCGGGCCTGAATCGGTAAATGATACCCTTCTCAGACAATATTTTACCTCTGTGGGTTCCCAACAACTACTGAGTGAATGTACTGCATGGTAACACTAACTGACCACAGTTTTGGCTGGACAGTCTCAGTTCTGTGGCTTTCTCATTTGATAAAGCTTATACAAATAGACCATGAGCAATCTTCTCTCTCATAGTTGTGTGTGCTGTTATTCACTTGTGTTCTCTCCCTGTCATAGTAGACATATTAATTAGCTGAGTGTCATGCTGTACGGCATCAATGGAGGCTGACCTGACTCCTTCCTCAGCTCAGGCCTGATGAAGAAAGGTCAGGGGTCTCCTGGAAGAGGGAAACGCTGCCAATTAATTCAATTTCTTTCTTGTAACCCTGACAGTCCTTTCATTAAATGGTAGTTTTGTGCTTGTTATCAGCACTGAGCTTAGGCATGAAAAATTAGAAGTCAGCAGGTACTGTAGCTGCAGACTGTTAAATCAGGTGCCTGGAGTCCAGCACTGTCTTCCTACAGCCAGTTCATCTTACTGCTGCAGGTCCCCAGTGCTGCCATCTTGGCTATGGGAGCCATCTGTGACTTCCTGAGGAGGCGCTGTGGGACCCGTCCTGCAGACTCCTGGGATATGTGACATCTCCCAGGAAGCTTCGGCCAGGAGGTGTACCTAAACACTGTCATTCACACCTAGGCAAGAACTGAGGAAGTAGAAGTGGGTGTCTGTTAAAAAGGTACCTGCTCCCCATAAAAAAGAAGGAATAGCGGTACTTTGGTGTGAAGGTTTGAAAGAGGAACATTTCCCACCAGAAGATTTTTTACTATACACGGGCACATAGAGGACTGATTTTGCTACAAATTACTTTTACATTAGACCAGTGATCTCCAAATTGTGGCCCTTTGCTTGTCTTTATCCAGCCTCAGAGAACCTATTCCTGCCACTGATACAAGGCACTATTCTTCCCACTAACACCAATAATGGGGCACTATTCCTCCCACTGACACCAATGATGGGGCACTATTCCCAGCACTGACACCAATGATGGGGCACTATTCCTCCCACTGACACCAATCATGGGACACTATTCCTCCAACTGACACCAATCATGGGGCATTATTCCTCCCACTGACACCAATCATGGGGCACTATTCCTCCCACTAACACCAATAATGGGGCACTATTCCTCCCACTGATACCAATCATGGGCCCACTATTCCTCCCACTGACACCAATGATGGGGCACTCTTCCCAGCACTGACACCATTGATGGGGCACCATTCCTCCCACTGACACCACTGATGGGGCACTATTCCCAGCACTGACACCAATGATGGGGCACTATTCCCAGCACTGACACCAATCACGGGACACTATTCCTCCCACTGATACCAATGATAGAGCATTATTCCTCCCACTGACACCAATGATGGGGCACTATTCCCCCCACTGACACCATTGATGGGGCACTATTCCTCCCACTGACACCACTGATGGGGCACTATTCCCAGCACTGACACCAATGATGGGGCACTATTCCCAGCACTGACACCAATCACGGGACACTATTCCTCCCACTGATACCAATGATAGAGCATTATTCCTCCCACTGACACCAATGATGGGGCAGTATTCTATCCATTGACACCAATGATGGGGCACTAGTCTATCAATCAACACCAATAATGGGGCACTATACCTTCCCAAAGATACTAATGATGGGGCACTATTCCTCCCACTGACAACAATGATGGGAAATTTGTTTCCCACTGACACCAAAGAAGAGGGACTATTCCTCACACTGAGACCAAAGATGGGGACTATTCTCCAACTGACACAAATGATGGGGCACTATTCCTCCCACAGACACCAACGATGGGGTGCTATTCTTCCCATTGACACCAATAATGGGGTGCTATTCTTCCCACTGACATCAATGATGGGGCACTATTCCTCCCACTGACACCAATGATGGGGCACTATTCCTCCCACTGACACCAATGATGGGGTGCTATTCTTCCCATTGACACCAATGATGAGGCGCCATCCCTCCCACTGACACCAATGATGGGGCGCCATTCCTCCCACTGACACCAATGATGAGGCGCCATCCCTCCCACTAACACCAATGATGGGGCGCCATTCCTCCCACTAATACCAATGATGGGGCGCCATTCCTCCCACTGACACCAATGATGAGGCGCCATCCCTCCCACTAATACCAATGATGGGGCGCCATCCCTCCCACTGACACCAATGATGAGGCGCCATCCCTCCCACTAACACCAATGATGGGGCGCCATCTCTCCCATTGACACCAATGATAGGGCGCCATCCCTCCCACTGACACCAATGATGGGGTGCCATCTCTCCCATTGACACCAATGATAGGGCGCCATCCCTCCCACTGACACCAATGATGGGGCGCCATCCCTCCCACTGACAGCAATGATGGGGCGCCATCTCTCCCATTGACACCAATGATGGGGCGCCATCTCTCCCATTGACACCAATGATGGGGCGCCATTCCTCCCACTGACACCAATGATGGGGTGCTATTCCTCCTCCCAATGACCACAGGTGTCATGTAATAATTTTTACTCCCAGCGACCACCAGGCCTATGGCATTGTTTACTCTCACATCCCCCTCAATGTCCGAAAAATAGTAATTGGGTCCTTTGCTTGGAAAGTCAGGAGACCCCTGTATTAGAGCTCTACATAAAAAGTGTGATCATTTTTTTTGCTAAAGACACGTACAGGGAGAGATTTACTAAAGCTGGTGCACACAGAATCTGGTGCATAGCAACCAATCAGCTTCTAACTTCATCTTGTTCAATCAAGCTTTGACAATAAAACCTGGAAGCTGATTGGCTACTATGCACCAGGTTTAGTAAATCTCCCCCACAACGAGGACCTGAGTTTCTATGAATCTAATAATATGCCAATCACATACAAGAAGTACTCATTCCAAAAAAATTAGTGTTTCTTTTGTGACCATATCACAGTATAAGAAATAATTATGGGATGTTTCAAGTTGTAGGAGATAATCGGAGCCTGTGTGTGGCCGACTACAATCATTGTTCCATTTCTTTTTTCTTTTTTTAACCCTGGAAGGTCTGTGTGGAAGCAGCTGATCAGTGACCCCCCCATGAGGATCCCTTTCTCCTACAAAGCCAACATTCCTGACATTCCTTCTATTCTACAAATAAGTCATCCCACCATTCCAAGGTGAAGTCCTCATGTTTGGACCCTCACATGGTAACGGCTCTCAGGAATGCCATCTATAGTAATCTCACCCCAATCCGGGAAAGTTCTGCAGCTTTTAGTACGATAAATCAGAAGGTCCAAAAAGGGACCCGGAGACAAGATACATTCCCAGCTGTGCTCTGCAGGAAGAGCGAGGAGCTGAGGAGTCATGAACGTCTCCTTCCTCTACCACACTCATCTCCAATACTTCACATTACAGTCCTACAACATACAGCCAGGACTGATAATAAGACACGGCAGTAACCCATAGCAACCCCACACCATCCCCTGATCAATCAATTCATTCTGATTGGAATTACTGGACATTATTATTATCCTTACAGAAGGAGATCGGAAGGTTTGATGGATAAATCCAGAGATCCGACTCATACACAGAGCTTGTAGAGGATTTACTAAGACTCTTCTCCTATCCCTTCCACACATTGCTGCCTCTGACTTCCTTCCTGTGTCTGGATCAGTCACCACCGGCCAACTATTTCTTGGCCGGCTCCACCGTATGATCCGTATGGCAATCGCCCCGTCTCCCACATTCCTTCCTCACACTCACTTTTCTTTTATTACAGATCATTGTAGTCTGAGCTTCACAGTCTACACCTCTTCCCACCACATCTACTCTTTATATACTAAGGACTGACTCTTCTACAGATCTACTATGTATGTACTAAGGACTGTCCCTTCTACAGATCTACTATGTATATACTAAGGACTGACTCTTCTACAGATCTACTATCTATGTACTAAGGACTGTCCCTTCTACAGATCTACTATATATGTACTAAGGACTGACTCTTCTACAGATCTACTATATATGTACTAAGGACTGTCCCTTCTACAGATCTACTATATATGTACTAAGGACTGTCCCTTCTACAGATCTACTATATATGTACTAAGGACTGACCCTTCTGCAGATCTACTATCTATGTACTAAGGACTGACTCTTCTACAGATGTACTAAGGACTGTCCCTTCTACAGATCTACTATGTATGTACTAAGGACCGTCTCTTCTACAGATCTACTATGTATGTACTAAGGACCATCTCTTCTACAGATCTACTATGTATGTACTAAGGACCATCTCTTCTACAGATCTACTATGTATGTACTAAGGACTGTCTCTTCTACAGATCTACTCTTTATATACTAAGGACTGTCCCTTCTACAGATCTACTAAATATGTACTAAGGACCGTCTCTTCTACAGATCTACTATGTATGTACTAAGGACTGTCCCTTTTACAGATCTACTATGTATGTACTAAAGACTGTCTCTACTACAGATCTACTATGTATGTACTAAGGACTGTCCCTTCTACAACCCTACTATGTATGTACTAAGGACTGTCTCTACTACAGATCTACTATGTATGTACTAAGGACTGTCCCTTCTACAGATCTACTATCTATGTACTAAGGACTGACTCTTCTACAGATCTACTATCTATGTACTAAGGACTGACTCTTCTACAGATCTACTATGTATGTACTAAGGACTGTCCCTTCTACAGATCTACTCTTTATATACTAAGGACTGACTCTTCTACAGATCTACTATGTATGTACTAAGGACTGTCTCTTCTACAGATCTACTCTTTATATACTAAGGACTGTCCCTTCTACAGATCTACTAAATATGTACTAAGGACCGTCTCTTCTACAGATCTACTATGTATGTACTAAGGACTGTCCCTTTTACAGATCTACTATGTATGTACTAAGGACTGTCCCTTTTACAGATCTACTATGTATGTACTAAAGACTGTCTCTACTACAGATCTACTATGTATGTACTAAGGACTGTCTCTACTACAGATCTACTATGTATGTACTAAGGACTGTCTCTACTACAGATATACTATGTATGTACTAAGGACTGTCCCTTCTACAGATCTACTATGTATGTACTAAGGACTGTCTCTACTACAGCTCTACTATGTGTCTATGATGTATGTACGGTAGTAAGGACTGTCAGCTCTCTGATGTAGGACTGTCTCTATGATTTCTGTACTAAGGACTGTCTGTTCTCTGACAGCTCTGATTGCCCCCCCCCCCTCTCTCTCTCACACACAGACTGACCAGGTAGTTCATGGTGTCGGTGGTGTCTCCGGTGGGTGTCGGTAATCCTCCCGGTGATCACATGTCCCGCACTCCGGAGCGGCTCTGTGTCTTTGTCTCCCCGCCGATCACACACAGCTCGGGGTCATCTCTCCAAGTAGGACTGCGCTGTGTGCCCGCCGCACTGTGTCCAGGACCGGGCACACTCCCCGCACAGCGCCCCCTGTGCTCCCGGTCTGTAGCCGGCTGTGTACTCCGCTCCCCGGCGTTCTCTCCGCTCTCCCGGTATTCCCGGCTGTCTCGCTGGCAGCCCGACTCCCTGAGCCAGTGAGGAGAGAGGGGGAGGAGAGACGAGACAGGGGGAGGAGTCTCCGGGAGAGAGCTAACACTATCCCATAAATGCCCCTTCCAGACCCTCTCCCCTCCGGCCCTCCCATTGGCTGAGCCCGGCTTCGTATGCAAATTAGTTCAGGGGGCGGGGTGAAGAGCTTTTCCCATCAGAAGGAGATGTTAGAGTGCCCCGGTCTGGAGCGGAGAGGGATGGGAGGTGGGAGAGCAGAAGGATGAGAGAGCAGAGGGATGGAGGGATGAGAGAGCAGAGGGATGAGAGAGCAGAGGGATGAAAGGATGAGACAGCAGAGGGATGAAAGAGCAGAGGGATGGAAGGATGGAGGGATGAGAGAGCAGAGGGATGGAAGGATGAGAGAGCAGAGGGATGGAGGGATGAGAGAGCAGAGGGATGGAAGGATGAGAGAGCAGAGGGATGGAGGGATGAGAGAGCAGAGGGATGGAAGGATGAGAGAGCAGAGGGATGGAGGGATGAGAGAGCAGAGGGATGGAAGGATGAGAGAGCAGAGGGATGAGAGAGCAGAGGGATGAGAGAGCAGAGGGATGGAAGGATGAGAGAGCAGAGGGATGGAGGGATGAGAGAGCAGAGGGATGGAAGGATGAGAGAGCAGAGGGATGGAGGGATGAGAGAGCAGAGGGATGGAAGGATGAGAGAGCAGAGGGATGGAAGGATGAGAGAGCAGAGGGATGGAGGGATGAGAGAGCAGAGGGATAGAGGGATGAGGGAGTGGAGGGATGAGAGAGCAGAGGGATGGAGGGATGAGAGAGCAGAGGGATGGAAGGATGGAGGGATGAGAGAGCAGAGGGATGGAAGGATGGAGGGATGAGAGAGCAGAGGGATGGAGGGGTGAGAGAGCAGAGGGATAGAGGGATGAGAGAGTGGAGGGATGAGAGAGCAGAGGGATGGAGGGATGAGAGAGCAGAGGGATGGAGGGATGAGAGAGCAGAGGGATGGAAGGATGGAGGGATGAGAGAGCAGAGGGATGGAAGGATGGAGGAATGAGACAGCAGAGGGGTAGGAGAGCAAAGGGATGGAGGGACAGAGGAATGAATAGAAGGCTGGAAGAAAGGAAGGGTGGAAAAATGCAGGGATGGAAGGAAGAATGGATGTATGGAAGGATGATTGGATGTATGGAAGGATGGATGGATAAATGGAAGGAAGGAAGGATAGATGGATGGATGGATCAATGAGGACGGGTGGATGAATGGAAAGAAGAAGGGATGGATGGCTGGAGGGACAGATGGATGGATGAATGGAATGAAGCATGGATGTATGGAAGGAAGGATAGATGGATGATTGGAAGGAAGGAAGGATAGATGGATGAATGAAAGGAAGGAAATATGGATGTATGGAAGGAAGGATAGATGGGTGGCTGAAAGGATGGGTGAATGGAATGAAGGATGGATGTATGGAAGAAAGGATGGATATATGGAAGGAAGATTAGATGGATGGATGAATGAAAGGGAGGAAGGATGGATAAATGGAAGGATAGATAAATGGAAGGAAGGATATATGGATGAATGGAAGGAAGGATAAATGGATGGCTAGAAGGACAGATGGATAGAAGGATGGATAAATTAATGGAAGGAAGAATGGATGGCTGGCTGGAAGAACAGAAGGATGGGTGAAAGGAATGAAGGATAGATATATGGAAGGAAGAATAGATGGAAGGAAGAATGGATGGAAGGATGAATGGAAGGGAGGAAGGATGGATAGATGGAAGGAAGGATAAATGGATGGCTAGAAGGACAGATGGATAGAGGAAAGAATGGATGGATGAGATCTTCCTGCCTTCCAGCTACAAATAAAGATGTATACAAAATAATTCTGCGCTGCACAAAAAAGAAAGGGGACAAAAGCAGCTAACACAACCAACAAGGTATAAAGTGAAAGAACAAAAAATAAGTGTAGCGCTATACAATGTCCAACATGAACGCCGTTAGGCCAATCAGTTCAAAAATGTACAGTAGGAAGGAATCAACCGTATCTATGAAAATAGGTAGTCCTCAAGTAAACATTATAAAACAAGGACATCCGGCGTCCAGAATGTAGACAAGCACACTTCCACCGAGAGATGAAAAGGCTTACCGGATAACGTGGACCCAAAGGGGCATACGCCGGGTTGGGTCGGATAAAGCTGTTGGCCTGGGAACCTCAGACAACTTCTGTCTATGAGAGTAAAAGGGATATAACAACGCGTCACTCCATCCTTCCGCGATTCGGAGGACCACCCACACCCGTGAGACTACCTACACCCCTCAAGATTTGGGCACTGTTTAGAGGGATACAGCAATTTGTGGGACCATTCACAAACACCACCTCTTCAAGCCAAGCACAGCCACTCACCACCCAAGCTTTATCCGACGCAACCTGGCGTATGCCCCTTTGGGTCCACCTTATCCGGTAAGCCTTTTCATCTCTCGGTGGGAGTGTGCTTGTCTACATTCTGGACGCCGGATGTCCTTGTTTTATAATGTTTACTTGAGGACTACCTATTTTCATAGATACGGTTGATTCCTTCCTACTGTACATTTTTGAACTGATTGGCCTAACGGCGTTCATGTTGGACATTGTATAGCGCTACACTTATTTTTTGTTCTTCCAGCTACAAATACATGGTACAGCCATCCCTGATCGGAGGAGATGAATACACCTGCAGCACACTAGGACCTGTGTCAGGGACATTGGGGTATAGGAGGGTGATAGGACAGTATACTCTTATATACAGTCTATGTATAATGACCATCTATAGAGCTGAGGTGGAGATGGGAAGATGTGATCTGTATTTATTACTATCTGTATAATGATGTGATGATGGATTAGGACCCATTCACATTGTTGGGCAGTCTATTGATTTTAATGGAGCACACCGGACACAAGATAATGAATGTGGCATTTACAGCACCGCAGCACCAGTCAGCGCACCGCCATCCTCTGCTCTGCAATGTGCATCCATCAGGAAGGTGGGTTGGGGTGTCATTTACAATAGATGAGTGTTGTCACACACATGGCAATGCACATGTTACCACAACACAATAGTGTGATCCTGCCCTGGATGGGCCCTGATCAGGGTCTTACCTTGGGGGACAATAGTGATTGCCCAGGAAAGTCCTCACTCTTTGGCCGTGCTCACAGGTGTGCAGTACATTACTTCACTCCTTGATGTGCACTGTATTAGGGCCGTTTATTCATTTGGATGAGCTCTCCAGTGCACTACAACACACCATACAAGGTGCATATACATCTTTAAAAGACTGCACGTCCTGTAGTGTTACCATGCGTTGTGGTGCACTATAATGTGTGCGTTTGGGTGCCATTAGGAATGAATAGCACAGCAGCACTAGAACAGGTAATGTGCGCTCCAGTCCGTCTCTGAGATCAGACTTTACAAGTACAATCGTTTCCTTCCCTACTGTAATTGGCTGGATTGGGCAATGACCATTGCATGTCTGTGGCTGGCCTTACACTAGAGGAGGCTTAAAAAGAACCAGTGAGTATGTTATGTTACATTATAAAGACATATGGTATAAAAAGACTTTTGCACCAATGGAGCTCTAGGTTGTGATACTATTTAGAATGATTTACAATGTAGCCATTGTACAATGTTGTTGGAGATTTCAGCTAGATGTGAACCTGTGCTTTGCCCATGCAGGGTAAGGTAACTGGGTTACTTTAAAGCAGAACTACACTGCATCTGAGCACCGCAAACCAAATCCCATGTTTAATTCATCTTTAATATTCAAAGCAAACTCATCCTGCCATACATTCATGTCTCTATGCTTTATTTTATTGAGAAATCACTTTGAAAAACACCCCCTAGCATTTCTAGCTGCAGCCATTGAGTAAGGGCAGATGATTAATTGCACATTTACTTCTAGGAATTCATCTACCCAAAGCTCAGGCATGCAGGCAGGAGATGTGCTTAGCTTAGAAAGCCACTTCTTCCGTCTTGAAGACTCCTGGGATGTATGGCATCATTTTGCATCATTTTGCCTAGGCCAGAAATTTACTGAATAAATGTAAAAAAAAAAAAAAAAAAGGTTAAACAAGTAAATATAATATACCTAACTATCTATTTACTAATGCTGGCAGAATAAAGATTTAAAATAGTCAATGTTGACTTCCCAGAGGCATCTACTGTGACATCACCTCCCCTCCACCTTGTCCAATCAAACATGGCCTTATGTACATTTAAAAAAATACAAGGCATATGAATGACTGCAATGCCCCTACTCTTTATATAATAAAGGTGACCATACATGGATCCAAATTTGACTGGTTCAGCAGGGATTCTGTACAACCGCCCTGTCCAATTTTCCCCGCTTGATTCACACCGCAGGCTATGGCCAGCAGCACTCATCAGTGTATTCTGATGGCAGGAGAGTCTCCCCGTTGTCAGAATACAAAGTCGCAGTGGGGAGGATTCCCCTATCCACCTCGAATGTGTCATTTTTTTTTTACCCATTGGTTGAAGGAACGAAAAAATGACTAATCTATATGCTGCCTAAGTGCTGTCCCTTCCTCCTAGATGTACTCTTTATATACTAAAGCCGTCCATAGATGATTCAACTTTCTTTCCTTCCACCAAAGGTGTATGTATATAAATTTTACACACATACATATATATATGAATATACACACTCACACATATACACACACCCCTCACATTTTTGTAAATATTTTATTATATCTTTTCATGTGACAACACTGAAGAAATTACACTTTTCTACAATGTAAAGTAGTGAGTGTACAGCTTGTATAACAGTGTAAATTTGCTGTCCCCTCAAAATAACTCAACACACAGCCATTAATGTCTAAACCGCTGCCAACAAAAGTGAGTATGACCTATGTGAAAATGTCCAAATTGGGTCCAATTAGCCATTTTCCCTCCCCGGTGTCATGTGACTCGTTAGTGTTACAAGGTCTCAGGTGTGAATGGGGAGCAGGTGTGTTAAATTTGGTGTTATCGCTCTCACTCTCTCATACTGGTCACTGGAAGTTCAACATGGCACCACATGGCAAAGAACTCTCTGAGGATCGGAAAAAAAGAATTGTTGCTCTACATAAAGATGGTCTAGATTACAGGAAGATTGCCAAGACCCTGAAACTGAGCTGCAGCACAATGGCAAAGACCATATAGCAGTTTAACAAGGCAGGTTCCACTCAGAACAGACCTCACCATGGTCGACCAAAGAAGTTGAGTGCATGTGCTCAGCGTAATATCCAGAGGTTGTCTTTGGGAAACAGACGTATGAGTGCTGCCAGCATTGCTGTAGAGGTTGAAGGGGTGGGGGGGTCAGCCTGTCAGTGCTCAGACTATACGCCACACACTGCATCAAATTGGTCTGCATGGCTGTCAAACCAGAAGGAAGCCTCTTGTAAAGACGATACACAAGAAAGTCCGCAAACAGTTTTTTGATGAGAAGCAGACCAAGTACATGGATTACTGGAGCCATGTCCTGTGGTCTGATGAGACCAAGATAAACGTATTTGGTTCAAAATGGTGTCAAGCGTGTGTGGTGGCAACCAGGTGAGGAGTACAAAGACAAGTATTTCTTGCCTACAGTCAAGGATGGTGGTGGGAGTGTCATGGTCTGGGGCTGCATGAGTGCTGCCGGCACTGGGGAGCTACAGATTATTGAGGGAACCATGAATGCCAACATGTACTGTGATATACTGAAGCAGAGCATGATCCCCTCCCTTCGGAGACTGGACCGCAGGGCAGTATTCCAACATGATAATGACCCCAAACACACCTCCAAGACGACCACTGGAAAATAATGGTGGCCACACAGAATATTGACACTTTGGGCCCAATTTGGACATTTTCACTTAGGGGTGTACTCACTTTTGTTGCCAGCGGTTTAGACATTAATGGCTGTGTGTTGAGTTATTTTGAGGGGACAGCAAATTTACACTGTTATACAAGCTGTACACTCAATACTTTACATTGTAGCAAAGTGTCATTTCTTCAGTGTTGTCACATGAGAAGATATAATAAAATATTTACAAAAATGTGAGGGGTGTACTAACTTTTGTGAGATACTGTATAGAATATATATATATATATATACACACACACACACCGTATATATTCCATATATATTCCATCCCACCAGTCATATTTACAGAAATTCCAAACTGGAATTGCTGCACTTAAAATTTATTGAAAGTCTATTTTGGACTTTCAATAAATTTTAAGTGCAGCAATCCCTGTTTGGAGTACAATGTGCTTGTAATCCAAAGTACCAGTATATTAAAGCAAATTTCCCTATAAGAAATAATGGAAACTCTGATGATTCATTCCACAACCATATTTATTCATAAGTCCTTCAGTTTATAGTCCATATAAAAAGATTATAGCAATGTGACCAGGTTGTGTAAACATAAAATGTCCATCCACAAATGGAAGCCTCCACAAGGGGATTAGAAGCAAAACCCAGCAGAGTATAAAAGAGCAGAGAGGTGCCTCTAAGTGTAGCAATATGGTTACATTTAATGAAGGTGCAACATTTAGCAACTCACATGGTTGATGAATAAAAGAGGCACCTCTAAGTTTGCAGGCATCCCGGGTATGTCCACATAGACCATCCTCCGCACCGCCGGCTCTCACCGCTGTCAGTCTGCGTGGAAGGGATGACGTTGATGGCGGTGTGGAGGATGGTCTATGTGGACAGCTTTACCCCGGATGCCTGTCTACTTCGATGTGCCTCTTTTATTCATCAACCATGTGAGTTGCTAAATGTTGTCCCTTCATTAAATGTAACCGTATTGCTACACTTAGAGGCACCTCTCTTCTCTTTTATACTCAGTTGTGACATAACGCTACTAACGCATAACGCTTGATTAAAAAAAAAATTGCTTGTCTTGCAAAACACTCGCAAACCAAGTTACTCTCAACACAAGGTTTTACTGTATATATATATATATATATATATATATTGTGGGAGATTAGCTCGTGGGGATCACCTTTTCTGGAAATTAGGGTCAGCATGCAGGCAGTTTTTTTTTAATTTGATGAGTTGCCAGCTTTATTTAGAAGAAGTTTGCAAAGTCATGAAAACAAACAAAAACAGTAAAGTAAATCCTTGCCGTCTGGTGTCTTGCCGAGAATGTTCCCTCGGCGGATAAGTTCCCCCCTGTACTGCGCAGGCGCAGCGCCTGCGCAGTACATACTACTTTCAGCCGCCGGACATAGCCGAAGCTCAAATGCTTCAATCAGCTGTACACGGCGCCTGCGCCCTGGGTCCAGGTTCCTTCCCCACCATCCAAGTGGACCTAGAGGGGGAATCTAAAAGTGCCGAGCGCAGCGAGGCCGTGCCCGAAGCGTGGCGAGCGAAGCGTGGCGAGCGAAGCGTGGCGAGCGAAGCGAGCCCGCGAGGGGCCCTCTTACAGGCGCCGTGTACAGCTGATTTTCAGCTGTTCTGCTTCGGCTATTTCCGCCGATACCTACTGCGCAGGCGCAGTAGAGGGGAGAACTTATACGCCGAGCGGAACTTTCTCGGCAGAACACCGGCACTAAACTAAACAGTAGACTGCTCTCTATACGGTATGGGGCTGCTCCCGTCACCCACAAAACGTGGTAAAGCAAACCTTCTTTTTAAATCCAGAGCTCCTCTCTCTCAGATTCCCTTCTGAGTCTCAGACCAGAGCTCTCCTGTGCTCTCTTCCTGCTCATTTAAAGTCCACCTGAGTGTGGACCACAACATCCGGACCGGAACCAAGCCTGCCACAGAGGCTGGGAAAACCTGGGCCGGATTCCGGTTCAGTCTCTTACAATAGAACGCATGCTAGGTGAAATATACCGATTATCCATTACCTCACCTTGCATACCTTCACAATATATACAGTGTATATATAGAATGTTATCATTGTTATTTGGTCTTGGTGGTCTAAATTAAATACAGTTATAGTTTTTAGAGCTGTTGATCCACTAGTCATTTACCTGCAAGGTATGATATTTTCTTTGGATAAGATGTATGGGAGCTGTCTGTCAGTCAGTGGTCAGGGTCTAGTGAATGTTTTTCACCAGGGTCCATATCTCACCTTACCTTTCACTGCTCCTCTGATGGTCAGCCTCTTTGGGGACAAGTTGTATTAACCATCTGGATGACCCATTGAGATTCTTGTAACCCCTGTGGCTCAGCTAAAGTCATCCTTTTTCTTATATTTCAGATGCAAGCGAACGTTTCTTAGGCTTCATGCATGCAACCATACAGAAGCCGTACAGTGTGCTGCATTGAGATGCATTACAAAAGGATGCTGTATGTGCTTGTGCATCAAGGGTTGTGTAAAGGACCCGCATGTGCACTGGTGTATTCTCCAAATGCAGATAGTGCGCGTGCGGAGAATATGTCCGAGCACTTGCAGGTTCTTTACCCAAATCTCAGCGTACAACCCAGTGGCAACCAGTGGCACCCCCACCCCCTGTCTGAAACAGATGTATGCATGGAGTACTGTATACAGATGAATGCCTGGTAGCAGGTCGCTCACCGTTTGCTGCAGGTCCCGGATTCAGATCCTGATGATCACCACATTCCCTGCTGTTTCTTCCATCCGTCGGTGTTCTGCCGAGAAAGTTCCCCTCGGCGGATAAGGCCCCCCCTCTACTGCGCAGGCGCTGCGCCTGCGCAGTAGGAGCCAGCGGAAATAGCCGAAGCGGAATAGTTGGAAATCAGCTGTACACAGCGCCTGTAAGAGGGCCCCTTGCGGGCTCGCTTCGCTCACCACACTTCGGGCACGGCCTCGCTTCGCTCTGCACATTTTTATTCTCGCTCTAGGTCCACTTGGATGGTGGGGCTTGAACCTGGACTCAGGGCGCAGGCGCCGTGTACAGCTAATTGAAGATTTTCTGCTTCGGCTATCTTCGGCGGTTCCTAGTAGTTCGTACTGCGCAAGCGCTGCGCCTGTGCAGTACGGGGGGGTCCTTATCCGCCAGGGGAACTTTCTCGGCAAGACACCGGCTGAGTGGGTCTCTGCTTGATCCGGGGGAGGTGTGTGTCTGATCCAGGGGGGTCGTGGGGGAGTTCCTGGAAGGGGTATCAGTGGAGGAAGGGGGGCTCCTGTCGTCTTCCCCATTGGTGATTTCTGCGATGTGGGGCTCGGGGGAATGTTAGGGTGTCTTCTGCCTGTCTGGGAGGATCGTCCTCCTGGCTACGGGGTGGCTGGGTCTCCCCCGGGAGAGCGGACTTTGCGGGGAGCCCCGAGATCCCTCAGAGGGGGCTGGGTGAGGGGGATCCGGTCTGCTCCGGGAGCTCAAGAACCAGAGACACAACATGAGCAGGAGAGGGGGAGGAGCAGAGAGACTACATTTAATAGAGAGAAGAGAAGCAGTGGCGGCTGATGGGTTGGTCAGTCCTCCTTCTCCTCAGGCCCTGCGTCATCCTCCGGCCATGCGTCTCCTCCCTCCTCCTCCCAGGCCAATAGGATCCTTTCTCCTTTCAACCAATCAGGAAACAGGTCTCAGGACCTGCTTCCTGATTGGCGGGGAGGAGATTCAGTGTGAAAATAGCGAATATTCATTCACTATCGTCACACAATTTTAATGGGCTCGGAGTGCAGTGCTCTGCACCCCCAGCCCACCCTTTTATGAAGTCAATCAGAGCCTCTGGCTCTAATCACGTGCTTAAAAAAAAAAAACACCCCCCCATTGGAATCCATACGCCGGAACCCTGCATGTAGATTAAAGGGCTGTATGCAAAAAAATGTCTACGGTTGAGCATTAACCACTTCCTATCCGGGCCAATTTTTTCTAGAAAATTACTCAGAACCCCCAAACATTATATATGTTTTTTTTTAGCAGAGACCCTAGAGAATAAAATGGCAGTCGTTGCAACGTTTTATGTCACATGGTATTTGAGCAGCGATTTTTCAAACGCGTTTTTTTTTTTTGAAAAAAAAAACAGTTTCATGAATTAAAAAAAACTGTAAAGTTAGCCCAATATTTTTGTATAATGTGAAGGATGATGTTACGCCGAGTAAATAGATACCTAACATGTAATACTTTAAAATTGTGCACACTCATGGAATGGCGCCAAACTTCAGTACTTAGAAATCCCCATAGGTGACGCTTTAAAATTTTTTACAGGTTACATGTTTAGAGTTACAGAGGAGGTCTTGGGCTAGAAATGTTGCTTTTGCTCTAACGCACGCGGCAATACCTCACATGTGTGATTTGAATGCCGTTAACATATGTGGGCGCGACTTAAAACGGGGTTCCACCCAAATTTTGAACAATATCTGTATGTATTCTCTTCCTTGCCTAGATGCTGACATGCCGTTTAAAAAAATTTAAATCGCCGTAATTACCTTTTATTTTTCTATTCTTCCTTGCACTTCCTGGTTCTCCTCCCGTGGGAGTAGGCGTGTTTCTAGCCTCTCCCAGACTCCTGGGAGCTAGTCTCAGGCTTCCCAGGATGCCACTGAGCATGTGCGGGAAAGAGCGGTGAATGCTGGGAGCACAGCATTCACCACATCCAGGAAATAAATGCTTGGCTTCAAATGCCCACAATGAAGATGGAAACCGCCTGCAGTGAATAATATAAGTTATTCTTTCCGACGAAATCTGACACAGGCGGACATATTACACACAATATGTGAGTATGTAATGCTGAGAAGAAAAGTTTGTGAATGAACTCAAAAAAAAAAAAACGATAGATAGGTGGACCCCCGCTTTAAGTATGCATTCCCTCTGTGCGCGATTGTAAACATCCCTTGTAATAGGAATAGTGCGTGACAGGTCCTCTTTATGGAGAGATGTGGGGTCAATAAGATCATCTCTCATCACATCTCTCCTTCAGGCTGGAAAGGCTGAGATAAAAAAATAAAATAAACTCTCCCAGCCCGGATGTGACGTCGTAACGTTGCACCCGGGCCTCCAAGGGTCATAAAGATGACTGGGGACCATGTGGTCAACAGAAATCTCTATGGTAAACTTCCGGCGGCGACCGATTCGTTCTCCGGCTCGCCGATCGCTGAACTGCCGCTATGATTGTTCTTACGGTGCAGAGAATCGCCAGCTGAAAAAGATGATATCTTGATGATGCCTGTAGCTGCAGGCATCATTCAGATATCCCCACTCAAAGTCCATGATGTCATATGACGTACCTTGGGCGGGAAGTGGTTAAAGGCTTGTCAATCTTTTCTCCATTATTCAGTGCTGCTGGGGAGAACATTCTCTGTGTTTATCTTTAAATTTGAGCTTGTTAGCGCTCCAAGCAGGAAGACACTTATAATCTTCTGGTCATGACTTCAATTTGGCTACACAATGCAAGACTTTCTGCGGAGTGAAGAAAAGCTGTGGGAGACCAACATTACCATGCAGCTTTAAGTATCCAGAACTTGTTCCAAAGCTGGAGACAGTCTCCTGGCTTCCATCCCACTGGCTCATAGAAGATTGTTGTGGTGTTTGCTGGTAAAAGATGACTCATTGGCAAAATATTGATGTGCCATCTGGAGAAATCTTTATGGAAATTCCAGCCACAGGCCATTTCTCTAGGTCTGCCTTCTCATGCCAGTTTTAGACTGTGCAACCACAGTGGGATCATGGACATCTGCTCATCATGGTAAAAACACAGGATTAGCATTGATCAGGGTGCAGAACAGATGTTCAGAGTAGTTACAAGAGCAATAGCATGTAAAAATAATATTTGATAAGGTGAACCAGGTCGAGAAATCAGTGTACGTTGCCACATCCCAAAGTATCAAGACAAATTTCAAATGCGATGAAACATTCCTAATGAAACCACCGGGACTTTAATAACATCGTACTAAAGGCAATAGCACATTAATGTTCATTCAAAATATATATTTTATTTCCAACAAACATAGGTGTAAAAAAATCCAGTCTAATTGACCATAGATGTTTCCACAACGTAAACAATACACCATTAAAAACATAGATGGGTTCTGCAACAGTATAACAATGGAGGCTTGTGTATTCCTGTTGATGTAGTCCAACATGTTTTCGCAGTGGAAAAACTGCTTCCTCAGGGATCTCACAGGAGCATCTACAAAATAAAAATAAAAACTCGATTACTAAAGGTACCCAAATATATAAAATGAATTTAGTTTGGCCCAAACTGATTTTCTGTTTATGCACTTTCAGAATGCAGCAGACAACCACAATTGATTGGTTGATTTTGGATAGTAAAGTCTATTAATTTGCATTTACCTGACCAAGTTCCTTCCCAAGGTAATGCTATCCTTTGGGGTATCTGCTTAGTAAACATGCTCACTTCCGAATGCACTAGTCTATAACCTGTTGATGTCGGCCTCACAAATATATGTGGTGCCATTATTTGAATTGTGCTGGTAGTGAACCCAGTGACCAAGCTGTTGTGAATTGGATACAAGCACCTGATAGCCATTGCCAATCACATCAATTGGGAAGGCCACCCCAGGCCTCAGCATTATGTACCAATTGAAGGGTTGATGGCATATGGTTAAAGAAAAGAAAGACTGCTTGATAGTAAGATCATGAAGGTTTGTCTAACCATGATCTCATGGTCAAGTGAATGCAAACCATATACAGATAAATCTTATAGGTGGTTACATAAATTATTGGTCCTTAAAATGATTGGCAAGTGCCACCCCTGATTTATGCTGAGGATGCAAAGCTAAAGTGCATGTAAAGGCAAAACTGTTCTTTTTGTATTTGTAGTTTGGACTGCATGCAGAAGGGTTATAGCCTTTGCAGGATTTTATTGTCCACTGCGTTCCCACTGGGGAGATTCAGTCCTTTTTTTTTTTTGTCTTTGAGACACAAAGTAAGGATAAATCCTAAATTTTAGAGTTGTCATAAAAGCGAGAGGGGAGGGAAAATCTTCCAATAGGGACAAATATTATGGTGGCAAGGTGTCTTAGTGGGGATCTCCCCTCATTGTGGTGAGATTTTGCATCACTTCTTGCTGTGTGATTATACTGTATATATGCTTTAATTAATTAATTTGTCCTTTTTAAGGACAATAATAAAATCGTTGTCAAAATATATTTTCCAGTGTACTGATACATTTATTTGTCAGATCTCATGCTTATGGTCAAACCCTGTACATCAGGGGTGTCAAACTCAATTTCATTGCAGGCTCCATCAGCAGTATGGTTGCCCTCAAAGGGCCAGTTGTATCTGAGGTGCACTGCATACAGAGTACAGAGTCTAGGATTGTGCTACGCACAGTGTGCAGTGTTCAGGAGTGCTTTACATACAGAGTGCAGAGTTCAGGAGTGAGTTACGTACAAAGTGTGGAGTTCAGGGTTGTTCCCCCCCACACACACACACACACACACACACACACACACACACACACACACACCTGGCCAAGCTCTAGTAACTCCCTATGTTGGTGACTCTAGTATTTCCCTATGTAGATGGCTCTCTCCCCGTGCAGTGCTCAGGAGTGTGCAACACCAACCCCCCCCCCCCACACACAAACACAAACGCCTCGTCTGGCTCTAGTAACTCCCTATTTCGATGGCTCTAGTACTGCCCTGTGTAGGTGGCTCTCTCTACTACTCTTGATGGCTTAATCAAGACAGACCTTCGCATTCCCAATCAGTATGAGAACAGATACAGGAAGACAATTTTTTTTTTATTCCAGTACAGAGAACGGGTGTGTGCCGTTTTTCTTCCCGTGCTGGGTCCAACATCAGTCACCACAGCTTCTGTTTGAATCTCTGCACTATTGGAGTTTTTTTCCTACTTTTGGGTTAACCACTGGATGCTCACGCCTGATCCGTGGAAGCGCACGTCCATTGGTGTATGGTGATTGTCTCCTGAAAGTGCGCCATTGAGGATGATCTTCATTGAAGCTGACCGGTCACCTGTGTAGGAGGTCTGGGAGATCCTAGCAGCGTTCCTGTTGTTCTACTAAGCCTGTTTAGACCCCCCTGAGTAAGGGCGGTCGCAGGCTTTCTGGTAAGCCTCCATTGTTTCTATTGAAGGGTGAGCAGCACAAGTGGTGAAAACACAGACCCTGGTTACGCATTGGAAATCTTCCTTTTGGATCATTTCATTTATGAACTATTTTTGTCACCAATTTTTTGTGTTTTTATTTGCATGTTTACTGCCAATGGAGTAATTATATATCAATTAATTTTTCACTTGATTTTTCATTTTTGCACTGGATTATTGATCACTATTGTTATGCTGATGATATACTGTATACATTATTATTACACATATCATACTCACTTGTAGTATTTATATGGTGCTGCACTCTTATTTTTATTTATATCTTTTTGTGCCCTATATCGGGGTTATAGTGTTCAGCTGCAGGATATCCTTCATGGCCCCTTTTATATAATTTTTCAATTCTTGACAATTTTTCACGCACCTAGCGCAATTCTTCTTTTTTATTTCTTGTTACACATATGTGCTGTACACGGTTACTGGTAGTGATGCTCATGAATACTAAACAGCAAAGGAGGTGCATAATTCATTACCATGCCTGCAATTATTAAAAAATACAATTTACACATTTTAAAAAGATATATTTCATGAGTTAAGGTAGAACTCCAGAGAAAGCATGTTTTTACCATTTATGAGAGAGTATGGAAGGGTTAGAACTTTTGTCAGATGTTATTGTTGTCAATGTCTTTGTTGGAGACATCCATCCTTGCTGATTGTCTTGTGACCATTGTCACATGTGAGATTAAATCCAGGATTTACTTTGTCACCACATAGATGAAAAAAGGTGAATTACAGAGAAATGAGTAGATCATGGACATCTGCTCCTATCAGGGCAAAACACAGGATTAGCATTGATCAAGGTGCAGAACAGATGTTGCGAGTAGGTACAAGAGCAATCACTTCTGCTTCTGAGCAGATACCCCCATGACTAGTATCACCTCGGGGAAGGGGAAATCTTTCATCTGATGACAAAAGTAGGATCACCCTTGGGAAGTCTTCTCGTTTCCTGTTGTGACTCTAGAATAAGAGATGAACTGAAATCTCAGTGATGGGAGCAAAGACAGCAGTGATCTGATAGTAAAAATCTCATTCTTCCCAGGACAAAAAAGGTTTGGCTGAAACACTACTTTAAATCTTCAGTTTAGGCAGTAAGTCAAAAACACTACCCAGCAGCTTAAAAACAAAAACAACACTTTACTCAATTGATCTCCAGCATTGTCCTCTGCAAACTCACCTATCCAAAGATGCAGCACCCTGGACTAAAAAGACAATGCTGCAAGAAGTATGCCACAGCATTGTGCAGGGTCCCTTTTTGCAGTATTTAGGATCATCTCATTACTGGATAAACAAGAGGGTGAAGAGGACATGTGACATCATGGGACCCAACTGAAGACACCTGGAAAAAGAAGTATGTAAAGGGTTTTATATTTAAAGGTTTTCACCAAGAAGGGTGGGGGCCAACCCAAGTGTATTTAAACCCCAATAATGAACTTCTGTTATTAGTGGGTGAAGGGGACTCATGATGTCACAGGACCCAATCAAAGACATGTTGTAAAAATGTATAGAGTTTTTTTAAAGGGTTCTCTGATAAGGCTGTCGGGCCAAGTCTGGAGTTGTGAAGATGTGAGGTTAGAGAGTAAAGGGGATCTATGATGTCCTGGGACCCGACCAAAGACTCGACCAAAGACACCTGGAAAAAAATATGTATAGATTTTTTTTTTTAAAGAGTTATGCAAGAAGAGTTGTGCGGCCAACCCTGGAATTGGGCTTTGAAATGCATTTATATTCCCCCCCCCCATGTATTTCTTTGAACTGACTTTTGTACTTTCATTGCCATCTCCCATGGTGTATCTCTCCCACTTTCCCTCCTCTTGTTGCATACCCCTCGGGGTAACTCCCTCCGTTGTCTTAAACTATGTTAGGAAGTTTATAAGGAAGAGGTTAATCCATGGAGCTGTAATTAATGTTATGTGTTGATTCATCCCTGCCCTCAATGCCTGCTCTAATGGGTTACCACTTCTATAACGTTCAAGGCTTTACCTTGTTTCAATTTGTAGCTTATTAAAATTTTGTTTTCTTATACCACATTTGTGATTTATCTTAATTACACTGTTATGTTTTTCAATGACTCTTCTTCTATATATGTATTTCTTTAGAACATTTCAATAAATATACAATTAAAAAAAAAAAGTGCATTTATTTCCTAAAAATGACCTTGTTATTAGAGACTGAAAAAGACCTATGATATCATGGGACCCGACCAAAGATGCTTCTAAAAAAAGGTTGTACATATTTTTTTCTTAAGATTTCTCCAATGTGGATGGAAGGACAAGCCTCGGTTGGCCTTTATATCGTATTGAAAGCCTAGCAATAAACTTCTGGTCTGTAAGGGCACTTTGCCTGTCTCTGTACACCAGAGTTGGTTTTCATTACCTCCGCTTTCATTTACTACAAAATGGAGGTAATTATTTTTTAATTTGGTGCAGCCACAGCACCAGTTTGTAAATTTGGTGCTATTAAGAACTACCTGAGTCTGTCCCACGTTTCAGTAAAGCTACTGAATCAGGGGCAAGACTTTTTAAAAGACCATACTGCCAAAAAATTGGCTCAAATGCTTTATTGAATTCCTCCCATTGCCAACCAGTTGGATTATGCATGCATACCCAGCCATTCTTTGATGCCTATGGGCAGACTAATGAAGGATATATAAGGATTTCACTAAAGCTGACTATACATGGCTCAGTTGTTTTTTTTTCTTGTTAGCCAGCGGGTTGAAGGGAAAAAAAAAATTATCGATTCCCCCATCCACACATTCGAGGTGGATGGGGGAATCCTCCCCACTGTGCTATTGTACAGTATTCTGACAGAGAGGGAACTCCTCTGCAGTCAGAATACACAGATCAGCACTACAGCCATTGGTTGTAGTTGCTCATTGAGAGGCTTTTTTCAAACATGTCCATTAAACAGAATTCAGATCCATCTATGGCCATCTTAAGTCTAATTGTTTGCTGAAGTCCTTAGAGTGTAATTTGGGAGGTGTGATGTGCAAAGTTTTATTGTAAGGCCTGCCATACACAGTTCAAATCTCGACCGGTTCAGCAAGAACTGGTCGAGATTCGAACCATTAATGGGCAGGCTGAATGTACCAAGTTGATTGGTTGATCAGCTTGGATACAACCAGCATGCTGGATTGTGATTATCGCAAGTGGCTGCTATATCGGCTAGCGATAATCACGGTCTTCTCCCGGCAGGGCGGCTTCCCCCACCCTCCCCCGCTGGGAGAAGACAATTGCCCGGCAAGAGGGATTCCCGCATCAACGTTGTCTGTATTGATGGGGGGAATCTAGCAAATTTCTTTCCTGCCACTACGGAAAGAAATTTGCTTCATGTATGGCCAGCCTTAGGGACCAACACCCTATCTGCACTGTTTTTCTTTATAAGCCATCTTGAAATAATAGTCATAAACCAGAATGACAAGAGTGCCCATACCTATAATCCTCCCGACGATGTGACTGTATTAGTCTGTCAATAAACGGTGATCTGCACAGTTACCAATTCATTTGTGCTGTATGATTATTTGTAAACCAGTGATTTGCAAAACCATTCTGATTTATCTACAGCAGAAGGCTCCCATGACTTAAATGACCTTCACAAGCATTTTGTTTTAATTACTAGCAGCTTGGCTCCAGCTCAGTGACTATGACCTGAGATACAGGCTACGTCTCTCTACTTTTCACTGCGTGTCAGACTGCTTTCTGCAGAATTTCAATGCAGCTATTCGAGGAATGTGCTACAGTTTCATATACCCTCAGGTCATGGATTTCTTTGCTTCCAAACAACATTTCCTCTTGGTAAATATAGGCCTCTGGTAATTAATACTTGTAAACAACACTTTTATTGCCCAAAAGTAAATATGCAGGGGAGTTCACTGGAATATGTAAAAACCATCCTGGACCTTCATCTACAGCTTTGAATTTTGAATGTGTACCTCAACTAGGTTCTATTCATGTGAAGAGGGACACAAAGGGGTTGATTTACTAAAGGCAACTAGACTGTGCACTTTGTAAGTGCAATAGCTCCAGAGTTTAGTAAATGAGGTAAAGCTTCACTTTGGAAAGAATACCCAATCACATACAAGGAAAAAATAAAAAAACAGCATTTTTGCTTGCACATGATTGGATGACGGAAGTCAGCAGAGCTTCTGCTCATTTAGTAAGCTCTGAAGCAATTGCATTTTGCAAAGTCCACCATCAATTTTCCTTTAGTAAATCCACCTCAAAGTTTCACAGGTAATACATTGACCTATAGGAATCAAATAAATGGGGGTTATTTACTAAAGGCAAATAGACTGTGCAATTTGCAAGTGGAATTTGCTCCAGCGGTTAGTAAATGAGGGAGCTCTGCTGACTTCCATCATCCAATCATGTGCATTGTGCAAGCATTTGTTTTTTTTCCTTGTATGTGATTGGGTATTATGTACAAAATGAAGCTTCACCTCTTTTACTAAGCTCTGGAGTAAATACCCCTGCAGACTGCA
Organism: Aquarana catesbeiana; assembly: GCF_042186555.1. Taxonomy (NCBI): domain Eukaryota; kingdom Metazoa; phylum Chordata; class Amphibia; order Anura; family Ranidae; genus Aquarana; species Aquarana catesbeiana. Next base: position 225,736,132 of record NC_133334.1, on the reverse strand, counting down.
ACTGCACTTGTAAAGTGCACAGTCTCTTTGCCTTTAGTAAATCAACCCCAATGTATCTACAGCATTCTGGGAACCGTCTGTGACTGCACCATTGATACTTACCATTTTATATCTTAACCCCACATTAGTTATTTTGGTCAAAGACTTAAATGTTACAAACAAGTTTTCTATAGCCAGGTATTTGGTAAATTCTATGGAGAAATGCTGGTCATTTGGAAGCTGAAGCACCTGCACCCTAGACACAAGTACCAGGTTCTCAAGTGCACACTGATTTCCATACCTCTAAATTGTCTAGGCTACGAAAGAGGGATACCTTAAAGCACAATGTATGTAGATAAAATACACAACCCTGCTACACCGCTATTTACGTACACTATTGACCACAATGGATAAATACGCAATAAATCACTACTTTTACTTTATACTACCTTTTTTTTAAATAAAACATGCATAAATGTAAAGATTGATAAAAGGTTTAGCTTAGAAGAAAAATGTTTGTATCTAAAAAATACTTTTTTAAGCATGTTGGGAACTGCATGCCGATTGTTTTCTATTTTTTCACATGGGGGTTAGCACCATCTTATGGCCAGAGACCAAATTAGTTCTCAAATGGCACCTGTCTTGGCACCAACCAAAGAGCCATTTTGAAGAAAATAGTGCAGTACACCGATTATCCTCCATCAGTTCTTACACACACAATACGCTTTGCTTGCTTCAGATCATAGACATAGAGAGAAGCTGCCATATACTCCACGAGACACTTGTGGTCCAGGCCCAGTCCCTGGGAAGTTCAGTTCCACAGCGTGCCCTAAAATAGGGTGCCTACCATTTGGAATGGCAGATAAAATGGGCATCAATTTGATCTGATTACCAAAATAGCAAGCAATACATGGCATTATGGTTAAAAAAAATTCCCCTGGCTTAACCTGAACATAGACTTACCAGGACTGCACATCTCAAACCCACAGGATTCGCCTCAAACCCATGGTAGAAGTGAACCTGAACCTCCTCCCTAATTTAACCTGCAGTTAAAGCGTAACTAAAGGCAGGGATCAGGCAGGCATGTCAATAAAAGGCCTGCCCGTTCACAGTGATTTACAGCAGAGCTTTATTGCCACATGTTGGGCATTATATAACTACCTGATTCTTGGACCTACAGTCACAGCATCTAGTACAGGGAAGTCTTTTAGCGCAAACTTCCTTCCAAAGGAAGCTGAGGCTTACAAAATGTAAAAAGGTCTACTACAATAAAATATGTTCTTTAGGTACAACTACCTTTTACCATGACCACAATCATCAATGCAGCACCATGGCTCACTTTGCACTGTACACATGCTTTAGTCCTCAGAAATATGTGTCTACCATGAGTGGCATAGTTGGTTGCATTTGAGAAAAAGGTTCCTAGTCCTCCTATTCCTGTGGCCGATTTAGGCTGATCAACACACCCATGCTACAGATATTCTCCAATTAATAAGGCCCCTTTCACACTGAAGCACTTCTAAACTGCCAGTAAAACATTAAGCGATTTTGAAGAGCTTTCCATTAACCAGGTCCCGACCAGCTCACGTCTTTTTACGGGGGGCAGAATGGCTCCCCTCCGCGAAACCCTGTATGGGTACAGGGTTCCTTTAAGAGCTGCCAGAAAGCGTGCTCGCGCGCTGCACGGCGGGGGACCCGATGTGCGTGGTCGGTGGTCACGATCGCCGGCGGCCACACGCGGTCGCATCACGAGTGCCAACACGGGGATTTGTGTGTGTTAACACACATCCCTGTCCTGTCAGAGGAGAGGAGACATGTTGTTTGATCCTAGTAAGTAGGAACAGTGATATGTCTCCTCTCCTACTCAGTCCTATCCCCATACAGTTAGAACACACTGAGGGAACACAGATTTAACACCTTGATCGCCCCCTAGTGCATTTTTATAGCACTGATTGCTGTATAAATGTCAATGGTCCCAAAAATGTGTCAAAAGTGTCCAATCTGTCCTCCGCAAAGCCGCAAAACTGCTAAAAATCGCAGATCACTGCCATTACTAGTAAAAAATAAATAAATAATAAAAATGCCATAAAAATGTCATAAATCTTTCCCATAGTTTGTAGACACTATATCTTTTGCGCAAACCAATCAATATACACTTATTGCAATTTTTTAACCAAAAATATGTAGAAGAATATATATTGGCCTAAACTGATGAAGAAATTAGTTTTTTAAAAAACATTTTTGGGGATATTTATTATAGCAAAAAGTAAAAAATATATTTTTTTTTTCAAAATTGTCACTCTTTTTTTGTGTATGGCGCAGAAAATAAAGACCGCAGAGGTGATCAAATAGCACCAAAAGAAAGCTCTATTTGTTTGAAAAAAAGGAAGCAAATTTCGTTTGGGTACAGCATTGCATGGCCACGCAATTATCAGTTAAAGCGGCACAGTGCCAAATTATAAAAAGTGCTCTGGTGAGGAAGGGGTCTAAATGTGCCTCTAGACATGATATGAGAATCTTCTCACCTATCAATTTTCAGCCATACTGGGTGAGTATGTCATGTCTATAGTACTTACACATGTAAAAACCTTGTCTAATCACAGATACTAGAGATAAGATGGCCCTTGAGCTGTCTGCCTGTGTCTTTGTCTTCAACCCCTCTGTCCTCTATACAGACATAAACATGTACGTTTTCTCAAGCTGATATAATATACAGTATTAATGGAGCCCACACATCTGACTATCCTCCCATATATATAAGCATCCTAACCTAACTATCAGTGTATGAGGGTGACTGAATAAGGAAAATAATTATCTAAAACTTAAAAGAGAAGTGTGTGATTGAAAAAAGGAAACATTCATACTCACCTAGGTGGATGAAGCATTGATCCAATGCTGCATCTGTCTCCCCACCACCTCTACACTGAGAACCAAGCGATCAAAGATCACTGACTGCTCAGTTCCCAAGTCTGCTCTCAGCTGCGCCCTTCCGGTGCTCACTGGAGTGATGGACTGTAAAGCAGCATGCTGGGAGGCTGAGCCAGCTGCCAATCAGGCATGTGGGGGGGATCTTGACATTATTGTTGGGATCCCTACAGAACCTGGACTGGCTCTGCGACATCAGCCGACAGCAAGCTTTAGCCCGCTGTTGGCTGAATCTGGGTCACAAGAACGCAGAACTGAGTGCACTACTGTGACCCACAGGGGAAATTGGGCGAAAAGAGCTTTTTTTAAAATAAAGTTCACACAGACAAAAGTGGGAAAAACAATAATCAGAGCAAGAGAAACAACTCACAATACACACATAGCCTGAAAGAATACATCAGTCAAACAGTCATACTCCATGTCGGTAAACGTTGCATATGGATAACTAACGTGTCCATATAACTCTATCCTGACTTCATTGTTCAAAACTGCCAAAAATAGAAGACCCAATGAAACAAAAAAAAAAAAAAAAATCATAGCGGGGGAAGAAGAAAAGAGAAAAAAAGGGGGGGACAGGGGGAGAGCACTAGTCCCCCTTTTACAAGAGTAGCGCCATATTTTCTGTAAAAGACCTGTAAAACAACTTTTTGTTAAATTTCTCTTCTTTGACTCTCAGGGCAGCTGTGATATTTTACACCATGGCATAAAAATCAGCCACCTTAGTGAGCCTCAATGAGATCGTACGAGTGGAGTCCTGCTTCCACAATGCTAGTATACAGGCTTTTATCACATTCAAAAGGTGGACCAGCAATTCGTTTTTATATCTACGTTTTGAAAGATCAGAGAAATGAAGAAGAAATATGGCTGGGTCAGTGTCCAAATCATAATCAGGAGGTCGGACAAGCCATTCATATGCCTCAGAGACCCCATGAGTGGAGGGGCCTGGTTCCAGACATAGGTTTTTCACTGGAGAGTTGAGGTGTGATGACCACACCCACGGAGTACGCTGGTAAGAAAATGGGTGAGTTGCTCCAGGGATCTAACATCAGGTCAAACATCAACGGCAGTTCTGCTGTGGTCTTTAAACGAGAATCAATGAGAAAGCCCCTGAAACAAAATTTGCCTTTTACAAGGCGTCGTTTAAAATGGCCATCAGTATGGCCTGGGGGAAACACTGGTTTACCCAGTATCGAAAAGATCTGGGTAATCTCTCCCTCAGATCTAGAAAAATTACGACCTTGGTGTATGACTCTGGGGGTCGCTCCAATAAGAAGGCGGTGCTTCAAAGTACCCAATGAATTGTGGCGCAGCCATGGCAAGCACTGTAGCGGAATATCAGAACACGATTGTTTGATCATTACCCACGCCTTGGTTCTTCCATCTCAAAACAATGCGAGCACCCTGGCCTGGCCAGATGTACGGCCTAGTAATATCGAATTGGATGCGGAAAGGTCATCCCTCTGCTCCGTTTAGACAAGGCCAGATATGAATGGAAGAGGCGTGGCATACTTCTCTTTTAATTTGCCCTAATATTTCTTATAGATACAGCATCTGATCTACAGACAAGTGCTCAATTTTGGATTTCAGGCAATCGTGATTTGTGAACTGTATGATTACCTACAGATTGGGCTGTTCTTTAAATATACTGTATACTTCTCAAAAGTAACAAAAAATTGGCAATTTGTTGATTTGTCTCATTTACTACTCATTAATTATATTAGAAAATAACTAGTACTTAGATTTAACTAAATGGCAAACCATGAGTATAAATTATAATGTAGCTGGATTTCCTGGTGGTCCTTGTATGTCTCTTTATAATAATTAGTAGAGCATTCCAGCAGAGTTAGATAAGGGATCAAATCGCTAAGCGGCCATGGAAGACCTCTCTCCATAACCTTCTTGTAGCTTTGAGCTGGCATGTGGGGGAGGGGGACCGCATACTGCGAACACACGCAACACAAAACCCGATCTGCTAAACAAAATAATAATCCAGGTGTATATCAAAACTAACATTATTTTACCAAACATCAGATTACATTGCTTATGGTTTAAATTGAATTGCATGAAATTGCATTCATTTCATTCTGATGGACCTACACAGAGACAGTTCAGAATCCGTAGAGCCAGCGAAACCGACCAAGCGCGAGATATAATCTTATGGTCTGAAATGCAAAGCTCAGCCTCGGGGGACCTTTTTACAAATAGAAATGGTATAGTTGATCTGGTGGAAATGTCAGCGTGTGTATTTTATTCATTGGCTGTGTGAGCTCCTGTTTAGAACACACATATGCCAGACACAAGCAATCGGCTAGAGGAAGTTTTCCTGAAGGGATATGAAAGAGAGGTGTAATAGATATCAATGAAAGCCTGGCAATGATCAGCAGTAATAGACTGTGCCATTTGATGCTGGCTATGCAAAGCCATTGTTGTACGCCGCCAGCGTCCCTTGTGACATGTTAAGATGTTTATCCTCCGTCATCAACAAAGATTTGGGCATCGCTGTTTAATTAGCCCTTTGGCTTTGATGTGATTTGTGTAAACATGAACACATTTAGTGATGGGTGAAATTTGACATAATACTGAGGAATCACCCAGGTGTACAAACACTGCGCTGTCCTCTGCTATTTTTGCTCGTTTTTGATGTGTGCTAAATGTGGTGGTCAAAAAAACAATCCTTATTGGATTTAAAGGAAGTGTTTTTTTTTATATTTTTGTTTAAAAAAAAAATAAATAAATTTGAATTTGGACTTTTTTTTGGCAATTTTATGGATGAGGTGGCAACATAACACCGCCTCTCCACTTGTCAAATTCCCTCTGAAGGGTGACCCATGGTGACAACAAAAGTGTAAACAAGCTCTCCTATTCACACAAAAATGTAAACAGTAAACAATGACTCCACATTGTTTGACAAGTAATTTATTAAATTAAATTATTAAATCTGTTGCTCAGTTGCACCAAATTACTGTAAACAAAAGAGTGGGGTCTTCCAAGTGATGTTATTCCCCGAATATGGCCATATTTGGTCAGCGATGTCAGCACTATCCCCGCCCCTTTGCTTACTTAGCTGGAGATTCCTGAACATAAATGAATGATGCCGGGTGATGTCACTGGTGTGGCAGGGATGGAACCTGCATTTTACTTAACAACCATTGACATGGAAACAGCTATCGTATACAGTAGTGGTTGAAATACTACTATTATATATGATGTTCTGCTGAACAAACAAATAGATAGTCAGATGTTTGGACAAATGTTCAAACAGCCAAAGTTAAAGCAGTTGTAACCGTAAAAAAAAAAAAGATCCTGTTCCTTTTTAAGCACAATAAACAGCGTAGTGCTTGTGTGGTGTGCTTTGTCCCTTTCTATGCTGTAAAATACCTAGTTGATCCTGCCTCTCCCTGTGTCACTCTATGTGAACTGACCACATTAATCATGGCTGCTGATCCACGATACCGTGGTCAGTTTATGTGCCTCCGCCATCTTGCTCTGTTAAGAGTCTCTCCCCCTACCCCCACCCTCCCTGTCTGTCAGTTCCTAGTCTGTGAGCTGATCTCTAATCCTGCCCCTCCCCTCCTGATGCTTTTCCGAGTGGCCGTAAAGCTAGTGATGACAATTACTGCCAGCCCCTCTGTTATAACAAGACATACTACACAGTTTCTGGGTTTTTTAAACTCTGCAGCTTAATACCTTATTTTACAGCACCGATGTGTGGTCACGCCCGGCTGACATCAGTGGTGAATCTTAGCCTCTCCTGCTCTATTCCTCAGATTAGGGAAGAAGAGCAGCAGGCGGTCACGTGACCGCACAGCAGTGATGTGAAATAAGGTATTTACAGTGGTTGTAAACCCTAAAAAAATAAAAATAAAAAAAAAAAACCTGCAAGACAAAGGCATTGTGAATTACTTACCTGAGATAGAAGCCCCCGCAGTCTTCATTCACTGCTCCGGTGGCCGACATTGCTCCCGGAGTTACTTCCGGGTATCACGGGCTCCGGCGCTGTGATTGGCCGGAGCCGCGATGACCTCACTCCGGGAGCCGCGGGTAATGGCACAGTCTAACTGAAGCAATGGCACATACGTGCCATTGCTTCAGTTTGCTTCCGTATGCATGTGCCGATGACGTCGGCACATGCAAATACAGGGGATATCTCCTAAACCGTGCAGGTTTACAGGTTTAGGAGATATCCTGGGTAGCTACAGGTAAGCCTTATTATAGGCTTACCTGTAGCAAAAAGTGGTTGTAAAGGATTTACAACCACTTTAACTGCAGAATTAAAAAAAAAAAACACAGACACTGTGTAGTATAGCTTATTATAACAGAGGGCTGGCAGTAATTGTGATCACTGAGTTTACAACCACTTCACTTTAAGTCTAAATTTGTATTCAGACCAAACCTTTAGCTCATCCCTAATCTCAAACAATGGAGAGTTTATTACACATGTGCATAAACACAGCAAATCAGGGTAGCAATGACCATTGCTGGTTACTCTACACCAGCCTTTCTCAATCTTTTTAGGAACCAAGAGGAACTCTTGAAGCATCCTCTTGAAGAATTGGCACTTTTGAGGAGCTCCGACTGCCTAGGCGATCGGAAGTTCTCCTCCCTCCCTCCTACCCTGCAGCCTTCTTGGACAGGTGACAGGTCCCAGAACACTGCATTCACCATTCCGATGCGCAGCGCTGCTCATGCCTGTGCAGTGGGCACCCGGCTGTGAAGCCGCAAGCTGTCAGAGCCGGGTGCCCATAGCTGAGATGCTGAGGAAAGAAGACATCGGGTAAAACCGACCGGGGTGAGCACACCGCTGGATCCTGAGACAGGTAAGTGGCTCTTTTTTAAAAGTCAGCAGCTACAGTTTTTGTAGCTGCTGACTTTTATTTTTGTTCACAGGAGACTGGAACTCCCCTTTAAGATCATTGGAACATTGTGACAAATCCTCCTAAAAATCTTGAAATGTGAACTTCCATTTAGGGGAAAAAAGGTAAAGATAAAACACTGTGCCTCTCTTTCTGATTCCCCAGTAAAACAAAATGCAGGTAGGACACACAGCTCTCTTCTAGTAGTACACACACCTCTTCTGCTTCGCACTAACCGCCACCAACCTAAAGACCCAGCTTCCATTGCTCCTGCACTCCACATAAGGATGGCAGTCCCAGGTCTTGTCAAGGAACCACTGCCAGATCTCCAATGCCACCATCCCTTCCCAAATCCCTACATTCCTGCACATTGATTACCCAGGGCCATTATTACAGTGCATCTAGGGTCAACATGTAAACAAATTTCTACATTGTAATACATTTATTTCGAGCCCACTGCTATTAATCTGAACAATTGTGAAGTTTGTGAACTTACTTTGTGAAGATTCCCGTACATTTGCTTTCTTGAATTCTGTGACATGCAATCATTATGCTATGTGAGCAGGCACTGCTGTGTCACACATTTTACAGAGCCTGCCTAATGAACTACAGGTGCTGAGAGGACAAGTTTCAGGAGGCGGAGTCAGTACAGGAATCACTGCTTGCAGGCAGCAAGGTACCATGGAAGTCCTTAGAAATTAAAAGTAAACAGCAGATGAGAAGCTGCAAAGCATGCAGGGAATCCAGGAAGTTATGAAAAGAGAGCAGCAGACCTTACAACTAGAGATGGGCTTGGGCGTGTTTGAAATCCCACGTGCCCGATCCCGCCAGGAAGCCGACAATGCACACGGCTAATCACAGGCAGCGAGACGTTTCCCGGTTCGCAGCTGCACACATTGGGAAGTGTCTCACTGCCTGTGATTAGCCGTGTGCATTGTCGGCTTCCTGGCGGGATCGGGCATGTGGGATTTCAAACACGCCCAAGCCCATCTCTAGTTGTAAGGTCTGCTGCTCTCTTTTCATAACTTCCTGGATTCCCTGCATGCTTTACAACATGAAAAACGATTTTCCAAGTAAACTTACATTAGTTTGTCAAAAACAACAATTGCTTTTATTACCAGTACAATGCTGATGTTATAAAATGAAAAACTATGCTATGACCATAGATATCTTTTTTTGCCCTTATACCCCAGACTGCTACCTGCAAGGTAAGCACTCCAGGCACCTTTCTGTTCAGTCTCCTCATGGACTTTGCTACCATCTTTGCATTATCCAGGATGACTATATCGGGGGGCAGTCTGACTGCTAGGGCAGAGAGCCGCCACACACTGCAAACACAATGGACACCCTCCTCCCTGTCACCACTGTTCACTAGGGATGAGCTTCGAGTTCGAGTCGAACTTATGTTCGACTCGAACATTAGCTGTTCGCAAGTTCGCCGAACACCGAACAATTTGGGGTGTTCGCGGCAAATTCGAATGCCGCGGAACACCCTTTAAAAGTCTATGGGAGAAATCAAAAGTGCTAATTTTAAAGGCTTATATGCAAGTTATTGTCATAAAAAGTGTTTGGGGACCTGGGTCCTGCCCCAGGGGACATGTATCAATGCAAAAAAAAGTTTTAAAAACGGACGTTTTTTCAGGAGCAGTGATTTTAATGCTTAAAGTCAAACAATAAAAGTGTAATATCCCTTTAAATTTCGTACCTGGGGGGTGTCTATAGTATGCCTGTAAAGGGGCGCATGTTTCCCGTGTTTAGAACAGTCTGACAGCAAAATGACATTTGGAAGGAAAAAACACATTTAAAACTACCCGCGGCTATTGCATTGCCGACAATACACATAGAAGTTCATTGATAAAAACGGCATGGGAATTCCCCCCAGGGAAACCCCGAACCAAAATTAAAAAAAAAAAAAATGACGTGGGGGGGTCCCCCTAAATTCCATACCAGGCCCTTCAGGTCTGGTATGGATATTAAGGGGAACCCCGGCCAAAATTAAAAAAAAAAAATGACGTGGGGTTCCCCCTAAATTCCATACCAGACCCTTCAGGTCTGGTATGGATTTTAAGGGGAACCCCGCGCCAAAAAAAAAAAAAAAAACGGCGTGGGGTTCCCCCAAAAATCCATACCAGACCCTTATCCGAGCACGCAACCTGGCAGGCCGCAGGAAAAGAGGGGGGGACGAGAGTGCGCCCCCCCCTCCTGAACCGTACCAGGCCACATGCCCTCAACATTGGGAGGGTGCTTTGGGGTAGCCCCCCAAAACACCTTGTCCCCATGTTGATGAGGACAAGGGCCTCATCCCCACAACCGTGGCCGGTGGTTGTGGGGGTCTGCGGGCGGGGGGCTTATCGGAATCTGGAAGCCCCCTTTAACAAGGGGACCCCCAGATCCCGGCCCCCCCCCCCCTGTGTGAAATGGTAAGGGGGTACTTACCCCTACCATTTCACTAAAAAACTGTCAAAATAGTTAAAAATGACAAGAGACAGTTTTTGACAATTCCTTTATTTAAATGCTTCTTCTATCTTCCTTCATCTTCTTCTGGTTCTTCTGGCTCTTCTGGTTCTTCCTCCGGCGTTCTCGTCCAGCATCTTCTCCGCGGCGTCTTCTATCTTCTTCTCCTCGGGCCGCTCCGCACCCATGGCATGAGGGGAGGCTCCCGCTCTTCTCTTCATCTTCTTCTTCATCCTCTTCTTCATCTTCTTCATCTTCATCTTCTCTTCTTTTCTTCTGCGGGCCGCTCCGCATCCATGCATGGAGGGAGGCTCCCGCTGTGTGACGGCGTCTCCTCGTCTGACGGTTCTTAAATAACGGGGGGCGGGGCCACCCGGTGACCCCGCCCCCCTCTGACGCACGGGACATGACGGGACTTCCCTCTGCGTCAGAGGGGGCGGGGTCACCGGGTGGCCCCGCCCCCCGTTATTTAAGAACCGTCAGACGAGGAGACGCCGTCACACAGCGGGAGCCTCCCTCCATGCATGGATGCGGAGCGGCCCGCAGAAGAAAAGAAGAGAAGATGAAGATGAAGAAGATGAAGAAGAGAAGAGGATGAAGAAGAAGATGAAGAGAAGAGCGGGAGCCTCCCCTCATGCCATGGGTGAGCAGCGGCCCGAGGAGAAGAAGATAGAAGACGCCGCGGAGAAGATGCTGGACGAGAACGCCGGAGGAAGAACCAGAAGAGTCAGAAGAACCAGAAGAAGAAGAAGATGAAGGAAGATAGAAGAAGCATTTAAATAAAGGAATTGTCAAAAACTGTCTCTTGTCATTTTTAACTATTTTGACAGTTTTTTAGTGAAATGGTAGGGGTAAGTACCCCCTTACCATTTCACACAGGGGGGGGCCGGGATCTGGGGGTCCCCTTGTTAAAGGGGGCTTCCAGATTCCGATAAGCCCCCCGCCCGCAGACCCCCACAACCACCGGCCACGGTTGTGGGGATGAGGCCCTTGTCCTCATCAACATGGGGACAAGGTGTTTTGGGGGGCTACCCCAAAGCACCCTCCCAATGTTGAGGGCATGTGGCCTGGTACGGTTCAGGAGGGGGGGGGGCCGCACTCTCGTCCCCCCCTCTTTTCCTGCGGCCTGCCAGGTTGCGTGCTCGGATAAGGGTCTGGTATGGATTTTTGGGGGAACCCCACGCCGTTTTTTTTTTTTTTTTTGGCGTGGGGTTCCCCTTAAAATCCATACCAGACCTGAAGGGTCTGGTATGGAATTTAGGGGGAACCCCACGTCATTTTTTTTTTAAATTTTGGCCGGGGTTCCCCTTAATATCCATACCAGACCTGAAGGGCCTGGTATGGAATTTAGGGGGACCCCCCCACGTCATTTTTTTTTTTTTTAATTTTGGTTCGGGGTTTCCCTGGGGGGAATTCCCATGCCGTTTTTATCAATGAACTTCTATGTGTATTGTCGGCAATGCAATAGCCGCGGGTAGTTTTAAATGTGTTTTTTCCTTCCAAATGTCATTTTGCTGTCAGACTGTTCTAAACACAGGAAACATGCGCCCCTTTACAGGCATACTATAGACACCCCCCAGGTACGAAATTTAAAGGGATATTACACTTTTATTGTTTGACTTTAAGCATTATTAAAATCACTGCTCCTGAAAAAACGGCCGTTTTTAAAACTTTTTTTTGCATTGATCCATGTCCCCTGGGGCAGGACCCAGGTCCCCAAACACTTTTTATGACAATAACTTGCATATAAGCCTTTAAAATTAGCACTTTTGATTATTCATGTTCGTGTCCCATAGATTTTAACGGTGTTCGCGTGTTCGAGCGAACTTTTTTCCTGTTCGCATGTTCTGGTGCGAACCGAACAGGGGGGTGTTCGGCTCATCCCTACTGTTCACCTGTTATCACCACTGGGCACTATGGGAGAGGGAGAGAAATAGTGAGAGAAATGGTAGATACATAAGAGAAAAATAGAGGTAGATGCTTCATTACAGCTGGGGCACTAGGCACCCTGGTGGATTACTGATTCCACCCAGAGTCAGAGAAAATGCAGAGGAAACAAACCAAAGGTTATCGCTGCTAGAGGCTGACTAACAGGAGATGGGCTGCCACCTGCTGGACAGCCAGTGTAACAGAGGGGCCATGATGAGGGGACACATGAACCACACTCAGGGGACACACAGGGAAAACATTAGGGGACACACAGGGGCCAGACTGAGGGGACAGAGTCACTCCTTTCCTGCACATACTGATCACTGTTATACCTTACACACTCTTATTCTACACCTATTACCCGCTGTCATACCCTCAACACTCCTCTCTTGCACACACTGTCAACTGTGACACCCTATACACTCCTCTCCTGCACATACTGCCCACTGTCATAATCTCTGCACTCCTCACCCGCACATACTGCTCACTGTTAATTTTCTCTTCACTCCTCTCCTGATATTTTGCCCACTGTCATAACCTCTGCACTCTTCTCCTGCACATACTGTCCACTGTCATACTCTCTGCACTCCTCTCCTGATATACTGCCCACTGTCATATCCTCTGCACTCCTCTCCTGCACATACTTCCAACTGTCATACTCTCTGCACTCCTCTCCTGTACATACTGCCCACTGTCGATATTCTCTGCACTCCTCTCCTGCACAAACTGCCCACTATCATACTCTCTGCTCTCTTGCACATACTGCTCACTGTCATACTTTCTGCACTCCTCTCCTGCACAAACTTCCCACTGTCATACTCTCTTCACTCCTCTCCTGCACATACTTCCCACCGCTATACTCTCTGCACTTCTCTCCTGCACATACTGCCCACTCTCAATATTCTCTGCAATCCTCTCCTGCATATACTTCCCACTGTCACACTTTTTGCGCTCCTCTCCTGCATATACTGCCCAGTGTCATACCCTCTGCACTCCTCTCCTGCACATTCTTTCTACTGTGAAACCCTATGCCCTCCTCTCCTGTACATACTGTCTACTGTCACATACTCTGCACTCCTCTCCTACACATACAGCCCACTCTCATACTCACTACACTCCTCTCCTTCACATACTTCCGACTGTGACACCTCATGCACTCCTCTCCTGCACATACTGTCTACTGTCCTATATTCTCTGCATTCCTCTCCTGCACATACTGCCCACTGTCATACACTTTGCATTCCTCAACTGTCTCATACTACTGCATATACTTCCCACTGGCATACTCTCTGTACTCCTCACTTGCACATACTGGGGTTGATTTACTAAAGGCAAATCCACTTTGCACTACACTACTACTTGGAAGTGCACTTGGACGTGCAGTCGCTGTAGATCTGAGGGGAAGATCTGAAATCCAATCATGTACAAACAAAAATGCTGTTTTTTATTATCTGCCTTTAGTAAATAAACCCCATTGCCCACTGTTATACTCTATGAACTCCTCTCCTCATACTGCCCACTGTCATACTTTTTGAGATGGGAATGAGGGGCACCTATTAGCAAAAGTATGTAGGCATAGGACACACCTCTGTCACACCCACCTTAAAGGAGAATTATCCAAAAAAATGATTAGTTAAACCCACAAGTACTTTTTACCACTACTAATCCTTTATATTGGCTTTTGAAATTTAGAAATGCAGTAAATTAGAAATTGGATGAAAGGTTTAGCACTGGGAAACACGTTTTGAAAGATAAAAATATATAAACAAAAATATACAACTTTATAGATCAGACCAAAATGAGGGACAAATGAGGAGGGAAGAGGGACAGAGGGACTTTGTTCCAAATCAGGGACAGTTGGGAGCTATGTTCATGGGCTTTGCTGCTTAACTGCAGACAGGAAAAGGAGACCAGAGATTGAGGGCGACCTGTGTGCCATATCTGCTTGCTTGTTAGTATTTTTAATCCATCTCTATTGGACACATGCTGTTTCATATACAGGCGCCCTCCATTATATGCTCTGAATATATTTTCTTTTAAACTGGTCGTTGTGTGTTCTTTGTGGCCACGCAGTGCCTCCTCCTCTTAGTGGTCCTTCCTCCGATGGTGACCTTTCTGGGGGCTTTGAGTTTTTCGTAGTCATTGGTTGATTCGTATATCCCCTAATGATGCCATGAGGTGAAACATGTCGGGATAACATACGAATATCAAATCTTTGTTCGACTGAAACCCTTTTTTATATGACCACCATAATGGAAATGTCAAACAAGACTCAACGAATTGTTATGTTTGGTTTTTAATCATGTTCATAATAAATGTATATCATTTTTATATGTATGGTTTCCATTATTATCTGTAAGCACAGTGACAACCCCCTCCCAACTCCCTCTATTTGAAAAGGAACTTTATTATCAGGAAAAAGACATAGGGGTTGATTTACTAATGACAAGTAGATTGTGCAGTTGCTCCAGAGCTTATTAAATGAGGCAACACTTCACTTTGCAAAGAATACCCAATCACATGCAAGGAAAATTTAAAAAACAGCATTTTTGCTTGCACATGATTGGATGATGGAAGTCAGCAGAGCTTCTGCTCATTTACTAAGATCTGGAGCAATTGCTCTTGCATAGTGCAAATGTTTTTTTGCCTTTAGTAAATCAACCCCATAGAGTTTACCATAGATGCAGCTACAAACTTATAAATACTGCCATCTACTGGTTGAATAATATATCACTACCGAATACTGTTATTGATATAGTTGTTGCATAAAATACATGAACATTGTATTCCAACAGTTGTATCCAACCTTACTTAGAAAAAAACGTTGGCTACATGTGTAATTTATATATAAGTTGTGCTTCTGCTGGCGACTTCAGGCTATGGTGAAATGAGTAGGGTGCCATAAGAAAATGTTCTATCCATGGAAGACGCATCCCCGTCCACTACATCATTTTATGTAGAATGTAGCTATGTATCTTTCTATCCAATGCTTGGGTAACTTCCCAGCTGGAAGTACATGATGCATAACACTGTGTAAAGCGATTGCACATTATAGTGACATACACCATTCTACCTCCTGCTAAGGCAAATGTAGATTTATTGAAAAATTACCTACACCCTCCTGATATTGCACACGTTACTATCTTATGGCAAGCTGAGTTCCAGGCCTCTGCTCAGTCATACCCAAGCTAGTTCATTAGGATTTTTCAGAACATAGGTACACGCTTGTTCCTCAAAGTATCTGCACTGATATTTACCACTGAAGAAATTGAATTGAAACAGCAAAATTACACAGAAAATCAAAGAACATGAAGATGGAGTCTTCAACGGCCAAATGGTATAGTATGAAAATACCATTTCCAGATAATTTGTCGTGTTTAAAAGACAGCTTGTCATGCATCATTAAACTGAGACATGTTTCACATGTGGAGCATTGTGTGTATTCCCGGATCACTACAATTATGGAGATGAGATATCTCTATATCAAACATAACATGTGTTTGAACAGCGAAGATTCTGCGTGCATCAAAGTACTTGACAAATGAGTGAAAATATTTGTTTGCAAACCAAATCCCATTTTTTGGAGTGAGAATTTTTCACACCTGTATGATGATTTCCAAACTTGACACAAAAAAATCTTAAAGTGGTTTAAAAAAATATATTTTATTCAAGTATGTGTTTTTAACTCAAAGCTCCCAGCCTTCTCCACATCTCCAAATTCCTTTTTTTTTTCTGCTGTGATCTGATCTTCCTATTAGAGGGTGGCTACGTTTGCTCTTCATGGTCCCACTGTAAGTAAGAGCGTAACCACCCTCTCTTTCTCAAATCAGAGATGGACTAAGTACAATGCACTAGGGACTATTGGATGTGTAGTGTGCATAGAGCAGTGCACATGACCACAAGCAGTGCGGCTGGTGCTCCATTTTTTGGGGGGGCGGCAAGCAAACCCCCCTGCCAGGTCCGCACTTACCCCACCCAGGTCACGGGCAGCTTTGGCGGCTTCCCCAGCTTCTGTGGGTTCCTCGGCTTCTTCTCCCGGGCCAATCTGGTCTTAAGATCCACTTCCTGTCCTGGTCTGGAGGAGATGCAGGAAGACAATAGCAAATGTTGATTCACCCATATCACAAGTAGGTGGGCACTGCGCCCTGAGCCCAACCTTTTTGAAGCCAATTAGAGCCTCAGGCTCTAATCATGTGCTTCAAAAAAAAAAAAAAAAAAGCTTGTAGAAATCTATGCGCCTGGCACCTCACATTAAGATTAGGGGCCAGCGCCCCTTATGGACCGGCTGCCGCTGACCACAACTAGTGCGCACTGCTCATTCCACACAAACATAATGAGTGAGAAAAAAGAAAGGGTTGGGAGCTCATGGAGGATGTTACAAGGAGGCAGTAAAAATACAATAAGAAACGATTTTCTGAAAAACAGATAACAGGGTCATTAAATTGTCATTAAACCCAGATTATGAAAACTTCTCATTACATGCTATATAATAGAGTATGCATACTCACAAAGCCACCAAAGCATGTGTCTTGTATAGAGTGAAATATACCTGGTTGATCCTGCATTCAGCTGTCCTTCCCATCTTCTCTGTGTCCCCATTGCAGCTTGAGATTGTGTAGACCAGCTGTTGACATCTACTGAGCATGCTTCAGTTTCAGTTCCCTTCTAAGCATTCAATTTTCTCCTTTTTCTTATATGTGCAGTCACACATGTGGGCGTATACACAGTGGTAAATTTCACTCCCCTCCCTCCTCCTTCATGTCCTCCTATTGCTAAACACAGATTTATAGGGAGCTGTAAAATAGTTTTCTGATATGTATCATTTAATTTGATTATTCTTTTGAAACTATTTTTTTTTTTTAGTCATGTGACTGGCACAGCATCAGGCTGCACAGACTGATACTGTTGGCTCAGTTCAGCCAGGCCCAAAATAAAATGCCTTTTGTAGGCAGGGATCGCGGGCCCCTATGGTGTAGCAAAATTGGTAGTCCTAGTGTTAGCTGTCCCACTTGGCTACTGATCCCAGTACCACCTCTTCAGGCCCTGCCAACCCTCCTGCCTGCAGCTGCCTCTTTCCACTGCCCATGCCACTACAGTCCTCTCCACTGGCTCTGCACCCATTCCAGACTGCTTGCTCCCAGTCCTCTTGGGCGTTCCTCCCAGTCCTCCTGATGCTGTGTCACTCACCAGCTCCCTTGACTGTGACTTGTTGTTCCTCCTGGAGACTTGCCTGACAGTGTTCTCCTGCTGTCATCTCCTTGCTCCTATGCCTCCTGTCCAGGACACCTCTAATGGTTGTAGGAAGGTCCCGTCCACACCCGAGCCCAGGCCCAAGGTCACCCCCCCCCGCAAACTGGGGAGTATCCTCCAAGGCCACTGACAGCCTAACACTCCATCTCCAGCTTCCACCCAAACAAACTCCTCCCCAGCTGGGCTGACCCTGAGTATTTGAAGACGCCTTCCCCTGCCAACCCAAGTTGGGGATTGGTCAGGGCCTTCAAAATATTCCAGGCAGCACCACCTCATCTCTCCTTCCAGAAGGTTCTAGCACGTTCTCAGTGATGCTGCCTGAAAGTCATCCAGCTCTCCCTGGATTTCTGCCAACCCAGAAACAAACAGGCCTGGCTGCCAGCCAAGCCTGCATAAATTTGCCTACACTGACAAAAAAGTCTCTTTACACTTCTAGCACACCAGAGAGTGCTACACTTGAAACCAGGAAGCTTGACTATGTACATAACCTGTGTTTATTCTCCCTTGAGGCCTCACTCCATCATCTGTGACATACAGGCTGTGTCTCTAGGATGTTCCATATTGCAAGTCAGACCCAAGACTGGGGTACCGATCGCTAGGGAAGGAACCTAAGAAAACAACCCAGATAGCAAGCAGGTGTCCTGCAAGTTTGAAAATGACTTGCTAAACTATGGCTAGACTTGCCAGGCTTCACAAGTTTGTTGCACAATTGTAGCAAGTCTGCATTGCATGACTCCAGATCAACTTTCCTTGCAAACATTCTGCAAGTCTGCTGCAAGTTCTGGTCCAGCTATGTTGTGCAATAGTCATCCCACCACAGGGGTCACTGTGGCTGAATTTTCATGTTGTAGACTTGCAGAGCTCTTGCTGTAGACTCACCCCATTTAATAAAACATACCTACAAAAATTAGGTTGGAAAAGGCAAGGCCACAGCTTTATTTAAATTCCAACACATAACATATTAACACTTTAAACCAGTGCCAGTCACAGTTCTACTGTGAGCACGCAATTCCAAAAGGGGAGGGCTGTCCTTACCATAAGTGTTGGACAGACAGCCTACTTCCAATTTTCCATCAAGGGCTTAGCCCATTACAGCAACTTTACTGCTGGCAAGGTCAAGAAACAAACAAACAAAGGTCAGCAAACTGTGACATACCAAAAAGAAAAAAGGGGCGGGAGGAGGGTGGGCGATATCAGTGACTGACCTCACAAAGGCGCTTCTGGAAGGATGGTCAAACATTCCCATAGACACACTCCTAAACCTTGTGGACAGCCTTCTCAGAAGAGTTGAAGCTGTTATAGCTGCAAAGGGTGGACCAACTCAATATTGAACTCTATGGACTAAGACTGGGATGCCATTAAAGTTCATGTGCGTGGCAGGCGTCCCAATACTTTTGGTAATATAGTGTATATATATATATATATATATATATATATATATATATATATATATACATATACACAGTATATGTTTACTACATCTCTGGAATACATAGACATTTTCCCATGTCTTATTCCATTACATACACTGCACTACAGAAATATAACTGTTGATGTGCCGGAAGCTTTGAATTCCTAAAAAATGTGGTGTCAGCCCTGCTTACTTCATTTTTAGTAGATTAGGAGAAACACAAAGCTCTCCTTATCTCCTCCCTCTCCTCATCTCCATAAACTCTCCTTATCACCTCCTCATTTCAGTAACCCCTCCTTGTGCACAGAGAGAGAACAGAGGAAGTTATAAGCTTACAAGATTTCTGGCAAAGTCAACGGGTATTTTTAGTACTTTAAACAAATATAATAAAACACCTTCGATGGTATACTTAGTAAAAAGAAAGGGAGCAAATAAGAGAAGTTCATTCCAAGTGTTTATGTACACTAAGTAGTGGTTTATATACCTTTTCCAGTTTTATAAGCCCTGACCTAATCTGCAAGCAATCACATGCACTGATGCATTTCTTTTTAACAATAATTATCAGGAAAGAGGTTTCCAAGCAAGTTAATGTCGGTACTACATGCCTATGCAGGTCTTATTTTCTATACCAGTTCAGTATTAAGGGAAACACACTTTCATTTATTGTGCTATCTTACCAATGGCTATAATAAAACCTTCCTAATAAAAAGACAGATTCTTAGCTTGAGAAAAAAAACACGGGTTATTTACAGCCCAAGACAACAAATGTAACTTTGTACATCCAACTGGGAATATTCGGCCTTTCTCGTCCCATAAATTAGGGCCCTAAAAGAGTTCCTTGCCGCTACCTCGTCTCCAAAGTCACCATGCCAACAACTCTAAGTTAATAAGAAGCTGTCAGAGGCCATGTGGGATAAATGGAGAATCTCAGCTTTCTGCAGGATTAAAACCCCCTCAAGAGTCCAACTTAGGGACAGCACAGCCAAAGAAAAAAGGTTTACAATGTGGTGATTACAAGGAAATGTTGAAGAGCAGCTGTGTTCCTCCTTAGTACCAAGGATGAGCACAGTAGTAGGTTGTACATAACAGTACATCTGTAAAACGAAGAAAATTATCAGCTACGTTTTTTGACCAGTTTGAAGTTAGCTGTTCACTGCCTTGACCTGGAAAATATGAGGCTTGCAGATGCAGGAAAATTGTCAATGTTGGGCCACGGTATAAAATAGTATGGTCTCATGTTGCTATCATGTCAACAATTGATATGTAGAAGGAGTGCCATAGGGAGCCCATAGAAAAACCTTTATTATAATACTTTGCAAAAAAACTGCTACATGTATGATGGCTGCAAGATAATTGCTCCATGTATGGCAATCAATCCTTAGGCAATCAGGGGACTGCATTGCAAATAAATAGATTGTCTCAAATATTTTAAGAAAACGAAGGCTGTTTTGATATTTGTTTAATTTTTTATATAATAAATATAAAATCTATATAAAATCCTTGTTTTACAAATAAATATTTAATACATGGTTCTTCCATGCTAAAAAGGGGATCAACTCCAGAGATAAAACGATAATTCTCCCACTCTACAAGACTCTGGTCCAGCCGCACCTGGAGTATGCTGTCCAGTTCTGGGCACCAGTCCTCAGGAAGGATGTACTGGAAATGGAGCGAGCACAAAAGAAGGGCAACAAAGCTAATAAAGGGTCTGGAGGATCTTAGTTATGAAGAAAGGTTACGAGCACTGAACTTATTCTCTCTGGAGAAGAGACGCTTGAGAGGGAATATGATTTCAATATACAAATACCGTACTGGTGACCCTACAATAGAAATAAAACTTTTTCACAGAAGAGAGTTTAACAAGACTCGTGGCCACTCATTAAAATTAGAAAAAAAGAGGTTTAACCTTAAACTTCGTAGAGGGTTCTTTACTGTAAGAGCGGCAAGGATGTGGAATTCCCTTCCACAAGCGGTGGTCTCAGCGGGGAGCATCAATAGCTTCAAGAAACTATTAGATAAGCACCTGAATGACCGCAACATACAGGGATATAAAATGTAATACTGACACATAATCACACATAGGTTGGACTTGATGGACTTGAGTCTTTTTTCAACCTCACCTACTATGTAACTAATGTATGCAGTGCACGAGAGGCTGCTTAATAAGAAAGCCCAGCACTAGCTCTACATCCGTTGAATACTCCTGGAGACTGAGAAGCCACGGGGCACTGCTTCCAGCTGGATAGAAGGAGTGGTGTATGTCTTTCACCTGAATCATTCAACTGACTCATTCAGCTATGTGGGTAACCATAGATAATGCCATTAGGTCTGTTGTCATAGATCAGCAACTAATAGCTGATCTAAAACTCTGGTGTGGAAGACTCGCACATTCCACCTGCCCCTGTACCTGTAATAAGATATGGATATATTTACATTTTCAGTTATGTGTGTAGCCAATTATGCTCCTTAGTAAGAAGAAGCTGAGCTCTCCAGACCCAGGAATTTTGAAAAGAAAAGGGAGGGCATAGAAAATAACAAACATTGATACTTACCTAGATGGTTGGCTCTACACCGAAAACTGAGCGATTAAAGACCACTGATTGCTCAGTTATAGGACCTGCTCTGAGCACCAAGCAGTGACTGTCAGTCACAGCTCTGTGCTTTGCCCCTCCAGTGCTCACTGGAATGCTGGGCTGTGCAGAGGGTGGAAGCTGCTGGCTCAGGCTCTCAGCAACGCGTTGGAAGGCTAAGCCAGCTGCTAGTGGGGCATCTGGGCAGATATGGACATTATTGTCGTGATCCCTGTAAAGCTTGACTGGCTGTCATGTCAGCTGACAGCGGCTGGATCTTGGTCACAGGAGTGCAGAACTAAGTGCACTCCTGTGGCCCATGTGATAAGTATGGCCAAAAGAACTTTGGCCATTTTTCTTTAAGCTTAATACTAGGGATCAGTGAACCGGACAAAGTTTGGTTTACAGGAGGTTCAGCGAATTCAGGAGAAAATCTTGGCTTCAATCCAAACATAATGCTGAACCCTACTGAAGACTATGGGAGACAAATCATGTTCATTTTTTCAGGTTTTTTTCAATGTTAATTTGTGAGATTTTGTTTAAAAAAAAATGTCATGGGTAGCTGGACAGTGCAATGGGGAACATGGACCAATGCAAGAAAAAAATGAATATAGTGTTCACAAATCTTTTAAATTTACACATATTTGGGGGATGCTTTAAAGCGCTTGTAAACCGCGGATGTTTTTATAAAAAATAAAACAAAACACCTGCAAGGCAATGGCATAATGTGCTAGTATGCATCACATACCAGCACATTATGACATTCACCTTGGAACGAAGCCCTCCAGCGCTGTACTGTCTCTGCTGAGAAGGCTGCATGTGATTGGCCGGAGCCACGATGACGTCACTTCCACACTTGTGCCCGGGAGCCCTCGGTTCTGGTACTAAGCTCTAAAGTTCCGGCAAGGTATGCCAGACATTCAGAGCGTATGTGCCAGTGATGTCACTGGCTGCATGCTGGATGAATATCTCCTACACGGTGCACGTTTAGGAGATATTCCTTTTACCTACAGGTAAGCCTTAAAGGGGTTGTAAACCTTTGTGGTTTTTCACCTCAATGCATTCTATGCATTGAGGTGAAAAATCTCTTGCAGTGCAGCGGCCCCCCCAGTGCAACTTACCTGAACCATCGTTTTCTCATGCCGGGGACAAGCACACCAGCTCTAGCCGGTGTCTGTTGTCCTGATTGTCTAGATTGATAGCAGCGCAGCCATTGGCTCCTGCTGCTGTCAATCAAATCCAATGACAAGGGCGTCGGGGGGCAGGGCCGAGTCATAAATTTGGCGTCTATGGACACCAAATGCTGGACTTGGGAGCGCACCCGCAAGGTAACCTCCTCGAGGAAGTACTTCCCCGAGGGGGTTATCTCTTGCGGGAAGGAGCCGCAAGAGCTGCCGGGGGACCCCAGAAGAGCAGAAAGAGCTGCACAGTGGAGGTAAGTATGGTATGTTTGTTATTTTAAATAATAAAAAAACGAACCCTTACAATCACTTTAACATACCCCCCCAAAGAGTTAACCATTCTAGCTTGTTTACAGGAAAAGATACCCATAGTTACACTGCCTGTCTATGGGAGGGAGGATCTGTAAGCTCAATGCCTTACTTACACTTCCTTCCCATGCAGCAAGCCAACACCGCTCTCTCTTCCATCCGGCCTCCCTGACGTTGTGCTGGGCTGGGACTAGAGAGCATCTGTCATACAGAGATCACTCCACCTGACAGGGAAGAGAAAGTGTATGTTCCATCGTGCCGGTGCAGGAGCGGCTCACAGATGGCACACAGCTCTCACTGCAACAGTGTTCTGTAGCAGTGTGCGGTGGTGATCACACAGGTCCAGGCTGGGCTCCACCCCTATACCAGAAAGTTGTTGCGTCCAGGGCGTCTGGTCCTTCCGCCCCCCTTGTCCCAGTCCTGTAGCTACTTGATGGTGTCACCCCTGGTGGGGTGTCACCCAGGTGCGGTCGGCCCCCCGTCTCCCGCTGATCTTGACCGGTTCCTGCTGAACAAGCTGAGATTCAAACCATCTATTGCCAGCCTGAAGTCTAGTACATATGGGCCGAATGTCGGGCGCCATTGGCTGGTTCAATAGAAACCGACTGACATTCGGCCCATCTGTACTGCAGTCAGCCCAACAGACGAAGGAGCATGACCAAAAAAGTCTGCCAATCGACTCCCGATCAGCGCTCTCAGCCAATGGCTGGAGTGTTCTGGTGGGGGGGGGGGCACCCCCCTGTCAGAACACAATAGCACAGCAGGGGAGATCGCTGTACTACCTTTGGATAGTTAGTACAGCGTATCCTCCTGAGCTGTCAGTTTTTTTCGTTCAGCCTTGCTGAGTTGAAAGAAAGGAAAACCTGTAATGCCCCGTACACACGGTCGGATTTTCTGATGGAAAATGTCCGATCGGGGCGTGTTGTCGGAAATTCCGGCCGTGTGTGGGCTCCATCGGACATTTTCCATCGGATTTTCTGACACACAAAGTTTGAGAGCAGGATATAAAATTTTCCGACAAGAAAATCCGTTGTCGGAAATTCCGATCGTGTGTACACAAATCCGACGGACAAAGTACCACGCATGCTCAGAATAAATAAAGAGATGAAAGCTATTGGCCACTGCCCCGTTTATAGTCCCGATGTACGTGTTTTACGTCACCGCGTTCAGAACGATCGGATTTTCCGACAACTTTGTGTGACCGTGTGTATGCAAGACAAGTTTGAGCCAACATTCGTCGGAAAAAATCCATGGATTTTGTTGTCGGAATGTCCGAACAAAGTCCGACCGTGTGTACGGGGCATTAGTGTGTACTAGGCTTAAGATTCTCATGAGCAAAACTAGTAGAAAGCCCCAGTCATTGTGAGATCAAAGAACATGACCCCAAATTACCGGTACCATTGCTGGCTTACTTGGTTTCTAACCCTGACCCCCTGGTTGTGTTCCTGTGCCTAAAAGATCCATATTGCCCAGCTCTGGAATTCTGAATTAAAAAATGGAAAAAGATTTAAACACTACCTAGAAAAGACGGAAGTAGCTCAGCAGCTATTTTGCCCTCACTTGTAGCAATAACATCCCCTGAGATAATGTAAATTCTTGCTTGTAATAACTTGAACATCCTCTGCAAGATTTAGATTAAAAACCCGTCCTCTGAAGCTTTGTGGCTTCCTAAATTCAGAAAATCATTCAAATCACCACTACATTTCTAATCAGCAGGTCTAGGGTGCTAACATGGCAATTAATACAGAAAGTTTCAATAGAAAAAAATTGATTTGTTTGATCTTCCTAACTGCCCTGAAGAACAAAGACATTTGTCAAAGAGATATAGGAGTCAGGGAGTTGCTGGCTTTATCTGTACCAGACAGAATGTGTTTAGATCAAATAGAACACTTGAATTGCTACTGATCAGCTTTCCAAGTAGAGATGGCAAGATTCCTGTGGTTTATCTGTTTTTCCTTCATTTTCCAGCAATACTTATTGTTGATACCTTTATTTTGCTGGAGATCTGCATGCTAAAACAATCTAGAAGGTTAGCAGAGAGCAGATGGAAAATGTATTTGTTTAATGGTGAGTGCCAAGGAAGCAATTAAGTGCTAGAAATGATAGGTGATCATTAAAGTAGGGAAGACACGTACAAGTCTTCTCGTTTACAGATTTGGAATAGTCATATAACAAGGTCATCTAGGCCACACAAAGTACAAGATTACAGCAGAAAAGAAATGCGTGTTGAGACAGGTTTGGTTAATTTTTTCACTGTACGCTAAACTTTATCTGACAAATTTGAAGCCTACTTGGAAAGAAATAACAACCTCTATTATATTCATTTATAGGAACCAGCAGACAGATTTCACTGAATTCCACCTAAGTCGAAATTATCTTCAGATTTCTTCATGCTGCCTGTCTAGGTTAAATTTGGGTGAAAAAAATTACATTACATATTTGAACAAAACCATTTATTCACGGTGTTACTGCTGACAAGGTGATCAATGGCTTTCTTGCTAAGCAATGCCAGGTGAGTGCCACAACATTGTTCATAAACAAAGCCATGTCAATCAAATCTTACACTCTGCTCACTCAATGTGTACCTAGGAAACACACCTAACTTATAAAAATAGTAACCTAAAAAAAATGTTTTCAGATTTTTTTATTCTTTAGTATGAAAGATTAGCCTGAAAAGGGATGAACACCCAACTGAACCATAAAGGTTACCAACATCCCTGAGGTCAGAGATAAAAAAAATACCCCCAAAGGAGTTGGACTTTAACGGCAACAAAAATAAAAAGTAAAATCATTTATTCAGAAATACACAATATACCAAAACACTGTACATAAATGCAAATATTACAAAATCACTAAAAACAATGGTGTCGATGGTAGTGATTATCCTAGATAGTCCAGACGGCCCAACACGTTTCGGGACTGTAAAGATGTCCCTTCATCAGGGGCAGGTCATGGAGCCTAATCATACCAAGGATGGTCACAATAAAAATCTCACTGCTGGGTCCATGATGGCAACTGTATCACATATCCACTGCCCCAGTGTCGAGAAGACAATGAGGTCGGTCGTTGGCCCACGCCTGTCCACACTGATCCACCCAAATTGCAATAATCAAGAGAGACCACACATGAGAGTTAATGTGCAATTTCTACCACAGTTGGTTATTTCATTTGAAGATCTCCATACAGTCCAATAAAAAATGGACAGACAGCTTGTGAAAAAGTATATATAAAGGAGGATGTGTAGGTATCCCCTCCAGATGGATCTAATAAATACACATCTATTCACTAGAAAGTGGTCTTAAACAAGATCATACATTCAAATGGAGATACAGCAATGCCAAGTATTAGAAATAGTGCTTTCCATGGTTCGTCAAGTAGTGCAGTTAGTATGAAAGATTAGGGTTAAGGAAGAAGTAAACCCTGGTGGGTTTTACTTCCTCTTTATTCCCCTGCAAAGGTAAAGCATAATGGGCTACTATGCATAGTAGCCCATTATGTGTCACTTACCTGAAACCGAAGCCCGCGATGTCACCGCTGTCCCTACTAGCAGTGAGCATCCATCTTCACCCCTCTTCCTTCCGGGGCCACAAACTCCGGCTCTGTGACTGGCCGGAGTCGCGTGACGTCACTCCTGTGCACGTGCACGGGAGCCGCCAGCTAAAAGACTAAAATGGGACTAAAACTAAAATGGCATTTTAGTCCAAAGACTAAGACTAAAACTAAATTGAAATTTGACTTCAAAATTAACACTGGTCTGTAGTGCATGTTCATACCTCAATACCATAATAAATAACATTAGATTTTTCACTCCAGCAGTATATAATGAGTTTGGAAATTGTAGAGAAGTGTTAACTAATGCATTACAATTTAATTACATCCATTAGATTTTAGACGACTAAAATGAGTTTTAGTCGACTAAAATGTACTGGAGATTTTAGTCGACAAAAATGTAGGACATTTTAGTCGACTAAAATGTACTGGAAATTTAGTCAACTAAATACAACTAAAACTAAAACAATTGCAGAAGACTAAAATGGGACTAAAACTAAAATGCCATTTTAGTCCTAAGACTAAAACTAAATCGAAATTTGCTGCCAAAATGAACACTGGTGCAAAGTGGAGTTGCCTTTCGTAAATAACCCCCTAACTGCCTTATCCTTGTTTCTGTTTAGGCTATTATAATAGGTAGATTAATTATTAGCATTTAAAAAGGGTATTTTTTTAGTATACTGATTTCTGTAAAGGCTCGTTCCCACGATGTGTTGATTATGAAAAATGAAGCAATGCTCATTAACGGGTCTATAACATTTATGGAGTGTTTTGATGTGTTTTTGTTGTGTTTTTAAAGCGTTAAAAAAGCTTCAAGAATGCTTGATGAATGTCCATGAAAGTGTTGTTTTTCTAGGGGGAAGTGCTTAAAGGGCAATGTATGTAGAGGAAATGATCTGCTTTGAGGTGTGGTTAGGCTGTGGTGTGATAGCAGGCATTTTTCAGATTTCTTGTGAAAGATGGATTAATTTACTTTGATCTCTTTGACACTTGGTTTAGTCAGGCTCAGCTTTGCTGACACTCTGCTTTCTTCACACGAGAGTCACGTTTATCCCAGCACACCGTTATTTCTTTGCACCAATTGGTGCAGGTCAGATGTGTCCCCTAATTATTCACCTCACATGCATCATCTTTTGGAAATACTGACCCCTCTCTGGGGTGTTGCCGTGGTCCAATAGGGCTGCTCCTGCCTCAGCCCCGGGTGAGACATTGCACCTGATGCCTTCCCTTTTTTCCACATCAAGCTGGGCTCCGCTTTAGCTTATATACATTTTACATCTTACTCCTGATGAGTGGATATTACTCCACGAAACGCGTAGATTTCCATTATACCAAGACCATCTGACCTTTTATTATTGTATCTTTATGAAATCGCTCATGCCTACAGTATCAGGTATTTGTTTATCATGTATGTTTCTTACCAATCATGTGTTCAAATTACAGGTCTGGACTGTCTGATGTATATACTATTATTTATTATGTTCTTTTTTAAGTATACATTTATTATGTACTGTATACTATGAATTAATTTTTTTTACTATGTGATATATGTCAGTTTTTCCATGGCCTGTCATGAATTTATTACTTTATTGCAGCATGTACTCAATCATGATATGGTTTGGTTCCAATTTTAGAATAAATTATATTTATATTTTTACCTATTTTCACGATATTATTTTTCCAGTGACTTCCCTCATTTAAAGTCCCATGACCAAAGCTTTTTCTTGTTTGCAACCACTATTGGGGTTGGAGGCTTGTCACTGTGGTTTGTGCCAGATCATTTTTTGCTTTTCTTGCAGACACAAAAAGCTTTGTCATTTGGTTTTAAGTTTCAATGCCCCTGCTCCTGCCTGGCACTGTCAGTATTGCTGGCTGGTTGATGCTTTTGCCTGCAGAATGCAAAAAAAAGCAGCAAATGTCACCATACAGCTGCTTTGTACAAACAGGAAGTGGCTAGAGCTGCTGTCTCCTAGTTCTCTACTATTTCCCAATGCATTCTGGGATACAGGAACCTCCACTGACTCTCACCCAGCACCCAGCTAACACTTTGTAAATGCTTCACAAACATCCCATAAATGCTCTAGGTGCAGTTAAAGTGGTGTTCCCATTATAAAAAAAAAATTAAAAGCCAGCAGCTACAAATACTGCAGCTGCTGACTTGTAATAATCGGACACTTACCTGTCCCAGGGTCCAGTGATGCGGGGGATCAAAGCCCCGCTCATCTCCCCCTCCGTTCGGCAGCACCGGCATCGTAACTGTGGGCGCCCGGCTGTGGCTTCATAGCCGGGCACCCACTGCACATGTGTGAGCGGTGCCGCGCGCCGTGATTGGCCGCGCAATCATCTGGGACCTGTCACGTGTCCCAGATGATTGACAAGAGGGAGGGGGCAGAGCTGAGCCCTTCCTGCGCCGAGGGGAAGTGAAGTCAAGAGCCCAGGCACTGAAGGAGGCAGACTACGAGGGACCCCCTAGCAACAGCCATTTAGAGGTGTTTTTTTTTTTATTTCTTTAGGCGCATTCATGATTTTTTTTTTTGGGTAGAACACCACTTTAAGGAGGAGGTCCAGCCTGGTGAAAAAAATGAAAAGTCAGTAGTTACAAATACTATAGCCGCTGACTTTTAATATTTGGGCACTTACCTGTCCAGGGAGCCTGCAATTTTTGCACCCCAGCCGATAAGGTAAGGGAACCTGATAGTGAAGCCTTTCGGCATTACAGTCACACAAAGACGTAACATTAACGGTTATATCCCATACAGAATGTGTAGGGCAGCTTCCACTATGATAACCACGTAATATCAGTTACAGAGTTTCAAGTGACATCTAGGGACCACTACCACTGTATTTCATGCTCAGATAGCCACTGGAGAAGAAGCTTCCTTGTGAGTTTGCAATAATGGGGCATTACTAAAATGGGTAATGGCAATCTAAAAAGGTCAGTTTTATTTTATGGCAGCACTCTTTATAAACTTGGCAGGGTCTCGGGTAACACAACAACATGGTCTTAAATAAAATCAGCAATTTCTGATAACACTGTTATGCCCCGTACACACGGTCGGATTTTCCGATGGAAAATGTCCGATCGGAGCGTGTTGTCGGAAATTCCGACCGTGTGTGGGCTCCATCGGACATTTTCCATCGGATTTTCCGACACACAAAGTTTGAGAGCAGGAGATAAAATTTTCCGACAACAAAATCCGTTGTCGGAAATTCCGATCGTGTGTACACAAATCCGACGGACAAAGTGCCACGCATGCTCAGAATAAATAAAGAGATGAAAGCTATTGGCCACTGCCCCGTTTATAGTCCCGACGTACATGTTTTACGTCACCGCGTTTAAAACGATCGGATTTTCTGACAACTTTGTGTGACCGTGTGTATGCAAGACAAGTTTGAGCCAACATCCGTCGGAAAAAATCCATGGATTTTGTTGTCGGAATGTCCGAACAAAGTCCGACCGTGTGTACGGGGCATTACCATTATTGCTTATGGAATGTGGTGCCTGCATAATTTTATTTTTATTTTTAGGCATTTTTCCTTTATAATTACCTGGTAATCTGGCCAGTAAGGTCTGTTATTGTTCAACTTCCTTTAACTACTTGAATACAGTGCACTTTCACCCCCTTCCTGCCCAAGCCATTTTTCAGCTTTCAGCGCTGTCGCATTTTGAATGACAATTGCGCAGTCATGAAACGCTGTACCCAAATGAATTTTTAATAATTTTATTCAACCAAATAGAGATTTCTTTTATGCTGTGTATCCGGGAGACTGAACCTAATTGTGCAGACCAGGAGCAAGGTTTATGGTTAGATGACCAGTTTGTCATCTGATAGCTGTGTTGGGTGGGAGAATTTTTGTTCTCTTATGCAATACGGTTTGTTGTTATATAAATGTAAAACCTATTTGATGCCACTGCTGTAACAATCTTTATTTACATTGCATACACATGGTCAAGAAAGCATTGAATGATCTGAGTTCACAACATATATGATGTCATATTTAATGCTTGACTGTCTACTATGTAACTTGTCTTTTGTGGCTCAATAAAGAATTTTCTGATTTAAAAAAAAAAATAGAGATTTCTTTTGGTGGTATTTAATCACTGCTGGTTTTTTTATTTTTTACTAAAAAAATGAAAAAAAAAACGGAAAAAAAAAAATTTTTTTTAGTTTCTGTTAGTAAATTTTGTAAATAAGTAATTTTTCTCCTTCACTGATGTGCGCTGATGAGGCTGCACTGACGGGTACTTATAGGTTGCACTGATGGGCACTGATGAGGTGGCACTTATGGGCACTGATTAGTTGGCACTTATGGACACTGATTAGGTGGGACTAATATGCTGTACTGATGGGCACTGATAGGTGACACTGATGTGCAGCACTGATGAGCACTGATGGGCAGCTTTGCGTGTCACTGATAGGTGCCACGGATAGGTGGTACTGATGGGCACTTATGGGCATGGATAGGCAGCACTGATGGGAGGCACTGATTGGGTGGCACTGATGGGAGGCACTGATGGACAGCACTGATGAGCAGGCACTAATGGGCACTGAAAGGCAGCACTGACGGGCATCACTAATGGGCACTGATTGGTGTCCCTGATGGGCACTGATTTGTGGCACTGGGGGGGGGCTTTACTATAATCAGGGCACGGATGATCCATGTCCTGATTACCTGTCTGGGTGTCCCCTGCGAGGAGATGCTGCTGATAGGCTCTACTCGCCACACAGTCTGTCAGTGTGAGGCGATGAGAGACGATTACCGGCACTTCCGGATTTTCATGTGACCGGCTGTGATTGGACACAGTCGATCACATGGTTAAAGAGCCGCGTCATCCTAGCAACACGTCAAGGCCGCGATCGGCACATGAGAGCAGACGTTCTGGGGCGACGTCATATGAAGTCCACCCAGAAGAGAGCCGCACCGCTTTTCCGTCATTTCACTGTGGGCGGGCGGCAAGTGGTTAACAGAACAAGCTGACCAGATAAAGTGGCAGTTAGAGGGTTGAGACAAAATATTTAACACTGACAGGGTGGCTTACAATGGTCAGCTTGTATTCTTTTATGTAAAACCTTTTTCAGAAAAAATAACTAGTGCTCAAGCTCCTCTCGACCCTCTACTGTAGTGCTCTACTTTGTATTGATTCACCCAAGATGGAAAAACTATGGAAGTATTGGAATGGGGATATTTCCTCTCTGAATAGGGAGGCCTGGGAGAACTGTCTGGAGCAGGGCTCCAAGCTTGTAATTTCCTCTAGAGATAAATTAATTCAAGTTAAATTTCTTCACCGGGTGTATTATACTCCTTCAATGCTTCAGAAAATGTTCGCTGAGCAAGACCCCCTCTGTCCCCGTTGTAAACTCCAACCAGGCTCTTACCTGCATATATTTGGGAGTGCCCTTTTGTTGTGTCCTACTGGAAGGCCATTTTTTCAATTAAATAAACCTTAGGTTACAGCCTACTTTAACGCCCACTCCTTCCCTGGCCCTATTGGGAATTCCAGACAATGAGCAGCTCTCTCACCAAGCTTCTCATATCATATCTCCTTTATTATGCCAAAAAATAAATTCTGATGAAATGGTCCTCTTTGGTCAAACCTGATAAGACCTCCTGGGAGGCTTTGGTGAATGCAGCTCTCCCCTATATAAG
This sequence comes from Aquarana catesbeiana, assembly GCF_042186555.1. Taxonomy (NCBI): domain Eukaryota; kingdom Metazoa; phylum Chordata; class Amphibia; order Anura; family Ranidae; genus Aquarana; species Aquarana catesbeiana. The sequence continues at coordinate 225,704,073 of NC_133334.1, read as the reverse complement.
ATGACATATTTAAATAGAGGATGCTCCTGGAAATTTGAATTATGGTCCTAAGATGTTCCTGCTATGACGACTGTGCTGTCCGGTTTATGATACTTGATAGGTCGTTGCTGTCTTCTCATTTGTTCCTACTCCCCCCCCCCCACCACCCTCTCCTTTACCTTTTTCTCTCCCCCCCCCCCCTAGCTCCATTGTGTAGTGTTTCTGGGTACTGGAAAACCTCTCCTTCAATGTGGGAGCCCTTTCTCCTCGGTACTGGGGTGTGTAACGTATTCTTGTTTACAACACTGCACTATTTTCTAATGTGTACTGACTTCAGAATGTTTTTTTTTTTGGGTTGTCATTAATATGCTATGTATCTATGCTCCTTTGTCAAATACTACACTGGATTTAAGTCTGTAATCAGTTATACTGTATTGCAGTGGCGGCCCGACCCCCATCCATCCGTCCAGCCCCCTAATCTACATGCGGGGCGTCGGACGCATGGATGCCAATGGGTTGTTTTTTTTTTTAAGCACATGATAAGCACAGTAGGATCTAATTGGCTTCAAAAAAGAGGGGCTCGAGGCGCAGTGATCTGGTCACCCACTTGTGTGACAATAGCAAAGTAACATTCGCTATTGTCTTCCTGATTCTCCTCCCGGCCAATCAGGAATCAGTTCCTGAGACCCAATTAGCCAGAGAGTCTTAGGAGTCTCAGGGATTAGGGTTGGTTTGCCGCCCCCACAAAAAAAAAATATTGAGCACCAGCCACCAATGCTGTATTGCTTATTTGAAAATAAAGCACTTGTGTCTTGTAAAATAACTTGTCCTGTAACTAATTTAAAAATGTTGGCTGAAGTTCGGTTTTAATTTGTTAGCAACGTACAAAAGGTCCATTTATTCCACTAGTCCATCTAATACTACCCTCTCCAGACAATGCTCCTGTTCAAGTGTGTCTCCTTTTCCCCTCTATAGATGAAGAAGACACCCTAATACAGGAACAGTGATACTGGCCAGGTCACCAAGTGACCACGTTTTTTCGACCACTGAGTTCTAGAGTCCTTTGTAAAAGAGTCTCGCAAGCATTCTGATAGTGGCACAGCATGCACCAAATTGAAGTACAAGGTCTAGACGGGTACATGAATTTGGCGCATTCTTGACCACTTTTATAACACATAAGAGAGACACTTTCACAAAATCTGTCTGCGCCAATATTTATGATATCCAGGGATTCTGTACACAGCTGCATTGCTCACATGTCTGATTTTTCAGTTCTAACATGGCAATCAGCAAGATTTAGAAATTATATGCAAAAAAAATCAAACAAGCACAGCAGAACAAGAAAAGTAAAAAAAAAAACAAACAAGCTAATTAACATATTTTTGTAATAGAATATCCCATTTGGAATAGTAAAGCTGACCTTTAAATGTAGTTTTTGATTTATGCCTAGCTACTTATGATTACCTTTATGCAGAATAACTGTATATAGTATATGCAATGCATATAAGTCCCGAATAAGCGTTTGCCAAAATAATGTCCTGTTCTGCATGAGCGCACACCAGTTGATGGTTCTGCAGAATATGGTAATGCTTTTAATAATAAAGTGTGATGGATAATAGCTGTTAGTTAGCACACAGTGATCTCCAACACAGTTTGATTGAGGTGTCTCTTTAGGGCAGTATAATAGAATTACCTGTCTACACTCATTACCAGTTCTATCTAATACCGCCGACAGATACACCTGCAGCACAGCCCCTCTGCCAGAGAGCTTCTAAACAAAGAGCCTGTTTCAGAAGTAAGACTTCTGACAGCCAATTACAATTCATCTTCTGGAATTTCCCGAGTCCGTTTCACTTACCTGGAGGGTAAAACCATACATAAATTATATATGAAATAGAGGTTTTAATCATGTAAATGGACAAATATGTACATGTTGCATTGGATTATATGAAAAGAAGGTATTTAAAATTAAGTTTGTATACGTTTTCATTATTAAAAACCTATTTCATATATTATTTATGTATAGTATCACAGCCAAAGCCTGATTGTTTTTTTTTACATGGTAGCCTGAATGGAGCAAAAGTCTGCACAGAAATGTCACCTGTCAACTATCTTAGTTCTTTTAGAGGTGTAAGGACTTTAAAGCAGTATTAAACCCAAAAGCAAACATTTCTAATATCACTGTTTACCAATTCTTAGATTTGTTGGCTGTAGTAGTTACCTTTTTTAGGCTTTCTTTCTTCTATTTTCATCTGGTGAACCAACCACCAAATCTAATATTTTTCAAAAGCACAAGATTTCCTGCTCTCCAGCAGAATGTATCAGTTTACATGGTTGAGACAGACCACTTAACACTGGCAGGGGTGATTAAAATAATCAACCTTTATTTATTCATGTAAAACCTTTCTCCCAAAAGAAAAAAAAAACTACTGTAACTGATTTTTTAAGTGTGAGCTTAGGGTTGACTTCAATTTGTCAGTGTATCTAAATCTGTTAATATATTTAACACGAAAAACAAAAAGCAAAGGGAACCATAAAAAAAAGCAAAGTATCCAACCAGATACCATATGTAACTTACCCACTCACCAAATTGTATTTAAAGTGGGGCTCTATGACCAAAAAATACTGCATACAAAAATAGAGCAGACGAAAAAAGGACTGCCCAAAGGACCATAAATATGAGCCACCGGGGTATAATGACAAATGCAAGACCCAGGTATTGATACAAAAATGCGAAAAATCTTTATTAGAAGCGTAAAAAATACACATTAGACTACAATATAAATAGGAACCGCCCACCATACCCATACTCATAATGCAGCCTACTAACCCACCAAAAGAGGGCACAGTGGGTCTGGAAATATTATCACCGCTGCAGGCCTGACAGTCCCCCAGTTGAAAAATGTACCAATGGTATGGAAACTAAACACTCAGAATAGAACGATCACTGACAACTAATGGGGATGACTGAATAGATGCAAATGACGAAAGTCTGTTGAACAATTCTCAGTCGAAAGTGTGTGGTAAGTGATCTGTAGTGTCCACTGCCAGTATCCATACAAAATGACTTTGCTGTAAATGAGTTCATAGAACTTCGTAAATGGTCACTGTTCCAATAGGTACAATACAAAGCAGTAAGCAGGGGAAAATCAGTAGCATATGGCTTGACAGCATTAGCGGATCAGTAAAAGGTCTTGGCACCCAGCTTCGGATGGATGGCAAAGCAGAGGAAAAATGCAGGAAGCAGAGGGAGTAGTAAAAATCAAAAGCATGTAGTCCTCATAGATATCAGTCCGCATAGCTCCCCACTCAACCTCAAATCTTCAAACAGCACTGGTCACTCATCAGTCTGTGGGAGACCTGGCCTCTAAGGTCACAGCAAGACCATGTCAGGTGTAATTAAATCAAACCAGGTCCTTGGTCGGTCTCCGCAATGTTCTGGTATGCTGTATGGATCACCTCCACTGTAGCTGCCTGCCGTGGCTTGTATACCTCCGTGGTGCTCAAGCTGTGTCCACCTACTTGTGTGGGAGTTAGGCGTACCTGCGTTGCTTCCCGAATTGGTGGAAGGTATGGATCTCGTGACTAGTGGCATCTAGCACACGTCTGCATGACGTCAACGTGTTTCACTGGAGACTCAGCTTCGTCAGGACATCAAAAAACTGCTGTAACTGATTATAAAGTGTGTGCTGGAGGTTGGCTTCAATTTGTCAGTGTATCTAAATCTGATAATATATTTAACACTCCCTCCCCTCAGACTGACAATGCTGATTTTGCTGTACCTCCTATCTCATTCCTTCGCAGTTGTGTCTCACCAATACCGAGGTGTGTTACTGGCCAGATCACCAGGTGAAAACAGGGGGGTAATAAACCAAAGAAAAGAAAACTGATGCAGCCACCACATTTATTGATTGGTAAGCTGCAATATAATACATTTTTGGTTTTGGGTTTAATACGGCTTTCAATTTTAGGCTTTATTCAGAAAAACATCAGTAGTCTTTATTATTTTCCTAAAGGAAAATTATAACCAGGGAGAATGTTAAAGTGGTGTTCCAGCCTGGGGAAAAAAATTAAAAGTTAATATATGGACACTTACCTGTCCAGGGAGCCCACGATGTCGGCACCCCAGCCAGTCTTCGGATTGGCTGTCGGGTGCTGCCGCCGCCATCTCCGGGGGGAGGGAGCAAATAAGCGGAAGTTCCACTTTTGGGTGGAACTCCGCTTTAAACCCCATTAAGTCTAATTCCACTTGTCATTTTTTCCCCCCTGTAATTCACCCCATTTTATTTGACCAATCTCTAGCAGATCTGCAATTTCACCTTCTACATCCATATTAGCGGCACAAGAGGACTGACTTATCCTTAGCTCAGGCTCCACTCTCTTTGAGTGCCTGCAGTAGGTACCTGAATGCCGGTTTTGGAAGGAAGTCCCAAAATGAAATCAGGCAATTTCAAACTAAGAGCTTCACAAACTCATAGTTCAATAATCCTTTCAAATCTTTACATCTCCAGCATTCACTTCAATTTGGCTAAAAAACTGGTAAAAAAGGGTATTTGTATAACAGAAGCAAAAAACACACCATAGGAATGGTGTTATTTCTTTTTCTTAGTCCTTCTAACTTTAAAATGAGCTCTAGCATAATTTCTTACACAGACGTAAGTCACAAATTGCTTTAATAAACTGTGACAATTCTTAATGTCTACAATTATTACAAATGCAGTTAGAATCAAATAACTGTGAAGTTTTTAGGAACTTCTTACATTATAAAAATACTGACTTGTTTAAGAAAGGATTACAACAGCGATGTACAAAATGCATAAAACCGCTAATGCATTATACTTCATGTAGCCTCCCTGACGGTATTCCTGAGTGTGGCTCGGGGTTAAATTTCAGCACCATTAGTGGTAACCCCGAGCCAAACTCGGGATTACATTGCAGGATCCTGGTGCAGCTTTACTTACCTTGTCCTCAGGATCCTGCAATGTCCCCCCGCGCTGTCTGCGGGCTCCTCTCCGTGCCAGGCTCCGTTCCCTGCGAGCGTCGCGACGCACGGGGGCGGAGCCTGGCGGCAAATTCAAAAAAATGTACAAGCCATAACACATTCAGTACTGTAATCTTACAGATTACAGTACTGTAAGAAATTATTTCACATCCCTTTTGTCCCCAGTGCTTTGGCCCATGCCCTGCATGCAGTTTTATGTTATATATACTGTTCTTTCTGCCTGGAAACTTGAGATTGTCCATAGCAACCAAAAAGTGTCCCTTTACGTCAAAAGTGGCTTTAGACCAGCTAGAAAACAGCGATAGTAAATTAGAACATTTGCAGAATTGAGCGATAGTGAATTGTGGGGAAATTTATTTTATTATTATTATATATTTTTTTTTAATTATTTATATTTATTTATTATATTATAATTTATGTTTTTGTGTTTCAAACTTTATCATACCCGGGATATCTACTAGACTCTTGTTTGGACAGATTTAAGTGTGTTATTGTTAAGGATTACAGGCCTAAAATATAAAACACCAAATTTCTATGCAAAATAATTGTACCGCTTTCAGCACCTAAAATCCGAAATAATCATACCGCCAGGGAGGTTAAAGTGTAATTCCAGCCAAAACGCTTTTTTTTTTTTGGAAGGAGTAGGAAACAGTTTGGTCTGGGTTGGATTTTTTCTTTTGTCTGTGTCCCCAGTGAAGAGATGTGCCGTAACTTCTTGTTTTATTTCTCCTCACTTCCTATCCCAGGGACAGCTGAGATAATTTACTAAAGGAGTTGTAGGTTGACTTTGCTTTTCACACGACTGGGTAATTTAAGTTAACATCCACACAACTGATTGTGTAAAGTAACTCCTTTAGTAAATGAGTATGTCACATAGATTATCACTGAGACAAAAAGTTAAAGTAGAAGTTCTCCCTGATACTAGGGATGAGCTGAACAACCCCCGGTTCGGTTCGCAGCAGAACATGCGAATAGGCAAAAAATTGGTTCCAACACATGAACACTGATAAAGTCTATGGGACACGAATGTAAAAAATCGAAAGTGCTTATTTTAAAGGCTTATATGCAAGTTATTGCCATAAAAAGTGTTTGGGGACCCGGGTCCTGCCCCTGGGGACATGTATCAATGCAAAAAGAAAAGTTTTAAAAACTAACGTTTTTCGGGAGCAGTGATTTCAATAATTTATAAGAGAATATAAAATATTCCTTAGATATCATGCCTGGGGTGTCCTTAGTATGCCTGGAAAGTAGCGCATCTTTCCCATGTTTATAACAGTGCCACAGCAAAACGACATTTCTAAAGGAAAAAAAGTCACTTAAAACTGCTCACGGCTGTAATGTATTGTCGGATCCCGGCAATATAAATAAAAAAACAAAAGTACCAAAAAAAAAAGTCTCTTTACCGTGTGTCCGAGCAACATACTGCACCACTGATCGCTGCACTGCATGCCCCCCAGGGGGTGCGCATGAGTGGCATGTTGTGAAGGATGTCATATGACTCCCAGTCACAGCAATTAAACCCCCGCCCGGCCTATAGCAAAATGATGGCCGGGCGGAGGTTTTATTGTTGTGACAGGGTGTCATGGGAAGCCCCATATAAAAACTCTACACCAACATTGGTGCGTTCATTTGTATGCCCTAAACGTTTGGTCTCATGCCTATGCTGTACCCAGTGTATATTGATGAGGTAAAAATTTCACACATTCGACCACAGGCAAAGTATATTCCATTAGGAACCACTATAGCTGCCATTCATCCTATGTTATATGCAGCATGTCTTGATTTGTCCATGCAAAACAATCCATGTTTGGGAGACTACTGAAAAGATCATGGATCGTATTGTTTAACATAGACATAATTCATATATAACAGGCCATACTCCTGGTACCTAAGCAATGAACAGAATGCCTTACTTCTGAATTTTTTTTACGGTCTGTAGTCTGTAGTCTTGGTCGATGTTCTGAAAAAAACTAGTGGGGACAGGATACTGGGCTCAATCCACAGGACCAGATTTCATGCAGTATGTACTGTAGGTGTCTGGACACATTTTCCCTAAATATCACCTGCAATCCTGCAACTGTCAATTCACTATACCGTTTTGCGGTTTCTACTACAAAGCGCTCAAAACTGTCAGTAAGTACCGCATGAAAAAGGGGTTAAAGTCATTTCACAGAAGGAAATAAATAATAAAATGCATATGGTAATTAAGTAGTGGTCCAGGCATGCGGTATTTAAAGAATGTAAAAATATAATAACCAATTTTGGGTAGTCTCTCCCTTTTTGGACCAGTTCTATCAACAGTAATGCATAGAAACCTAAAAATGGAAATATGGAAATCATTGGGGTTGATTTACTTAAAGTATAATTAATGGAAAAACTTGTGTAGTTTTGGATAGAGTGGAGGCGGATTAGAACACCTGTTGGGTTTTTATTGTTGTCAGTGCCCTCATTAGGGAGATTCACCCTCTCTATAGTTGTCCTGTTTAGCATTATCATTGAAAGTAAAAGTAAAAGAAAATCTGAAATCATGGATTGTCCCTAGAAAAGTAATAAAGGGGAAATCTTCCAATGAGACACAAATGGCAAAAAAAAATTGACAGGGGATATAACCCTCCCTTACTCTATCCAAAATGAAAAAAATAAAGTTCTGCCTATAGTTCTACTCTGCAAGTTGCTCCATTAGTAAATGAGGTAAAGCTTCACTTTACAAAGAATACCCAATCACATGCAAGGAAATTTAAAAAAATAAATGCATTTTTGCTTGCACACGATTGGATAATTAAAGTCAGCAGAGTTCCCCCTCATTTACTAAGCTCTGGAGCAACTGCACTTTCAAAGTCCTCAGTTAGTAAATCAACTCCATTACATTTAGTAAATCCACCCCATTACATGTAGTGAAATATATCTATTTTCTGCAGTCATTTCATCAGATTTATGGAGACTTTTTTGTGTTTTATATACAAGCATATCCATCATTTGCTACAAACCTCCCAATCAATCCAAACATGATACAATGTCCATGCATATCATAATGGTCTAATCCCTTGTTAGAACTTATGTCATATGTAGTGTCAGGGAGACGTTACTTATTCACAATTATTTTTTTTTAAATATCTTTGGCTCAAATATTCGCAAGCCAGAATTGGATTATGAATAGATAAGCATTCTTACAAAGGAGTGGAACTTAAGCTGCTAGGAGAGGGGTGTCATCAATTTGAAGGGTTGACATATGGATACCAGAGTGACACTTTCAAGAACATCAGAGAATGACAATGGCTATTCTCTAACAAGAAAACACAGACCTGTATAAAGATGTAGCAAAATATAACAGCAAAAATTACTTTAAAGCAGCGTTTCTCAACCAGGGTTCCATGAAAGTTTACCAGGGGAAAATAGTATTAAAAATTACCCACATACGGTATGTAAATACCCTTCAACCAAAAAAATGTATTTTTTTATTGGTGGAAGAAGGGTATTTATATATATATATAAACAAGGGAAGGTTTTTTGCTGGGATTATAAGGGTGCCAGGCAAAAAAAGTTACTTACAATACTCCAAAGTGTAAAAAATATAACAAAATTTATTACATAAAAGACAAATCTAAAAGTGTTGGCTGTACATATGATACACAGATACAAGTACACATCTAAACAACAGATGGAAAAAGTGGTTACTCAACAGTAGCATGGAGTGACTTATCCCGACATGTTGCGCCTCTTAGGGCTTCCTCAGGGCATGTTTTTTTGAAAATTAAATGTGATACTGCATAAAACAAAGTACAGTTAGAAATAATACAGACGTATGATACAATACAAAAACAAGAAGAGATAAATATGCTGTTGGCCGCCCTGCCCGATACCCATCAACCACCCATAGGAAGAACGTTTTACCTGCGACTTGATGTTTGAGCCAAATGGAAAACGGACACTGGATGGCATAAGAATAAGCTGACTGAAAAGAGCCCAAGACAGGGCTAGGCAGCCGGTATCTGTCCAATGAAGTATTAAGGTGTAAGTAATGACCTAAACACACAAGTAGGCTCACTGATATATAGGGATGTGAGTAGAAAGGTGAGAAAGAGGAGAGGGGGGAGGAAGGGGGAAAGGCAAGGAGAAGGGAAGGGAAGGAAAGGTAAGAAAGAAGGGGGCAGAAAGGAAGGGTAGTTGGGGGGGGAGAAAAGGAGGGAAAAACAGATAGGGAAGGAAAGTGGGGGGGAAGAAGGGGGAGGGGGAGAGAGAAAGGGACACAGGAATGGGATAAGGGTGGGAGGGAGGAGTGAGTAGGAGTGAAAAAGGGGCGTGGGAGGGGGAAAAAGGAATAAAAAGGGGGTGGGGAGGGGGGGTGAGGTAAAGGGGTGGGAAAAAGGGGTGTGTAGTGGAAAAATCCCACTGGGGGTAATGGTGGAGGTACATAAAAACCAATAATAAAAAAGTGTGTAGCAACGGTGTTTGGATGGGGTGTTGAAAATGTGGATGCTTAGCTTAGCGTGGCATACTTAATTTTAACCAGGCTAGGTCTATAAAGAAGCCAAGGGTGCCTGAATTGCAGAATATTTTCTGTTTAAAACAGTATATACGGTGATAAATATCTGTCTCAGATTGAGAAATAATGACATAGTTAAGATCAAAGTTTAATATATGCTGCATGAGTCAGTCTTGAAAAATGAATTTAAGCCGACCAAGAAAGTTTACACTGTAGTTAATACACATATATATTAGGTCATCTTATATATGGAGGACCAAACCCCTGTTTGCAGATGGTCTGTCCCCCCTTAAAAAGGTGGGGGTAAAATTTGAACACAGACGGCAACAGGAAAAGATAGTAACCAGCAGATAAATGCATTATAGTTAAAAGACGACTAGCATATGCAACAGCACTGAAAAAGTTCAGAGATAAAGAGAGAAAGGGGAGCACTTTGCTATATGGTTTACCTCGTAGAGGGAGATGTCACAGCATTGCAGCCCTTGTAGTGTCTGACGGTGAGATATTGTGGAGGGGGTGTTTTTATGTGGGCACATGCCGTGCACGTAGCGTCCGACATCACGTGATGCGGAAGTGTGGACGGCGCAGCACAGGTACTGAAGTCAGGGAATCAAGCACTAAGTGTAAGACTACGATTCCCATAAGACCCCACGGCCCGAGGGCAGATAAAGAGGAGACGTATTTATATATGTGTATAATTTTTATACTATTTTCATTCAATATTTGACATTTGTAACAATATTTTGTATTTACTTAATTGAACTTGGATTGTTTTTGATACACCACGTGTCCTGTGAAGGCAGCTTTCCTTTGACTTGTATTCTAGTCACCTTTTTTCCTTTTGTATTAATACATATGCAGCAGGGACCGCACTGACTTGTGTGTTGGCATATTTCTATGATTTCAACTATTTTATTAGCATGAGATAAAATACTGCATGTTTTCATGAGATAAATACTGCATATTTCGATGAAATATCACATCTGGTATTTTCATAGCGTTTTTTTGTGAATTGCAAAAAAAGTTTTGAAAAATGCTATGAGCTATTTTATCCCAAATAATAAACAGGAAAATACTGCTTCATGAATAGAGCCCGCTGACTCTCAAAAAGAGAGAGATATGGTGGATCAACAAGTTATCTTCTCTACATCCTCAGGGCATAAATTAGGACTTTGACATATCTATTTATGTAATGTTTCTTATTTCCTTAGAGATGCTGGATCTCTGATTGCTGTGGATTCTTTTTGGATGATTTATTGAGAGGCCTTCATGATGCAGCTCTAGGTTGCAACGTTGTTTCTAATGATTTATAGGATACCATGTTTTTTACCTGGGTTTTCTTTCCTGGTGTGTGGGCTGTTTGTTTCTTTCATTCATTCATGATTGTAATACAGGCAATATTTTTATTTTGTTTGTTGTGGATCTGATTATATATTTCTTTTGATTCCATTTATATTTAATGCTATACTTTGTAGTTTACTCTAAACTTGATGAAAGGTGTGGATGCACAATACTATCTTCAGCACGTACGTTCCTATTAGGGATGGTCCTGCGGTTCAAGTCGAACGTATGTTCGTTTTGAACATCGGGTGTTCGCTCGTTTGCTGAATTCCAAACATTATAGGGCGTTCACGGCAAATTTGCGCCCTGCAGAACGCACCATAATGCACTGCGAGATCGCAGTGCATTGATGTCTGATTATTGGCCAAAGCATGCACCTGACCTGCATACTTTGGCCAATCACAGCGCGCTCTGCTGTGAGAGCCATGATTGGCCAAAGGCTGGGTGCCTTTAGCCAATCATGGCTCAGGGGGCTAAGTCCACATCCCACTCTATATAAGGCTGCTTACACGGTGGCCATATATAGTGTAATGATTGAGAGAATGTTAGCTAGAGGCAGGTTAGTTAGTGGCATGCAGGCAGTTTACTATAAATATATATATACAGTGTAGTCACTGTAGTGTAAATAATATACAGTGCCTTGCAAAAGCATTCACCCCCTTGGCATTTTTCATGATTTGTTGCCTCACAACCTGGAATTAACATGGATTGTTTGAGGATTTGCATCATTTAATTTACAGAACATGCCCACAACTTTGAAGATGCTTTTTTTTTAATTGTGAAGCAAACAAATAGGACAAAATAACCGAAAAAGTCAATGTGCATAACTATTCACCCCCCTAAAGTCAATACTTTGTAGAGCCACCGTTTGCGGCTATCACAGCTCCAAGTCACTTTGGATAAGTCTCTATGAGCTTGCCACATCTTACCACTGGGATTTTTGCCCATTCTTCCTTGCAAAACTGCTCCAGCTCCTTCGAGTTGGATGGTTTGCACTTGTGAACAGCAATCTTTAAGTCTGACCACAGATTTTCTATTGGATTGAGGTCTGGGCTTTGACTAGGCCATTCCAACACATTTACATATTTCCCCTTAAACCACTCAAGTGTTGCTTTAGCAGTGTGTTTGGGGTCATTGTCCTGCTGGAAGGTGAACCTTCGTCCTAGCCTCAAATCACACACAGAGTGGAACAGGTTTTGGTCAAGAATATTCCTGTATTTAGCACCAACCATCTTTCCCTCAACTCTGACCAGTTTCCCAATCCTGACTGCTGAAAAACATCCCCACAGCAGGATGCTGCCACCACCATGTTTCACTATGGGGATGGTGTTCTTTGGGTGATGTGATGTGTTGGGTTTGCACCAGACATAGTGTTTTCTTTGATGGCCAAAAAGTTAAATTTTAGTCTCATCAGACCAGAGCACCTTCCTCCATACATTTTGGGAGTCTCCCACATGCCTTTTCGCAAACTCAAGACCAGCCATTTTGTTTTTTGCTGAAAGTAATGGCTTTCTTCTGGCCACTCTGCCATAAAGCCCAACTCTATGGAGCATATGGCTTTATGTCGTCCTATGTACAGATACTCCAGTCTCTGCTGTGCAACTCTGCAACTCCTCCAGGGTTACCTTAGGTCTCTGTGCTGCCTCTCTGATTAATGCCCTCCTTGTCTGGTCCGTGAGTTTTGGTGTGCCGCCGTCTCTTGGCAGGTTTGCTCTTGCGCCATGTTCTTTCCATTTGGTTATGATAGATTTGATAGTGCTCTTAGGGATCATCAAATATTTCGATATTTTTTTATAACCTAACCCGACTTGTACTTCTCAACAAAATTGTCCCTTACTTGTTTGGAGAGTTCCTTGGTTTTCATGGCAATGTTTGGTTAGTGGTGCCTCTTGCTTAGGAGTTGTAGCCTCTGGGGCCTTTCAAAAAGGTGTGTATGTGTAATGACAGATCATGTGACACTTAGATTGCACACAGGTGGACATCATTTCATTAATTATGTGACTTCTTAAGGTAATTGGTTGCACCAGAGCTTGGGCTTCATAACAAAGAGGATGAATACATACGTATGTGCCAATTATCAGATTTTATTTCTGAAAAATAGTTTTATGTATATATTTTTCTAATTTTATTTCACCAATTTAGACTATTGTGTTCTGATCCATCACATATAATTCAGATTAAAAAAACATTGAACTAAAGGCTGTAATGTAACAAAATATGTAAAAAGCCAAGGGGGGTGAATACTTTTGCAAGGCACTGAATACAGTGCAGGCAGTGTATTAATAAAAAAAAAAAAAAAAATATATATATATATATATATATATATACCGTGTGTGTGTGTGTGTGTGTGTGTATAAATATATATATATATATATATATATATATACATATATATATATATATACAGTATATCATACCCCCTTTAATTTTTCACTCTTTGTTATATTGCAGCCATTTGCTAAAATCATTTAAATTCATTTTTTTCCTCATTAATGTACACACAGCACCCAATATTGAAAAAAATACACAGAATTGTTGACATTTTTGCAGATTTATTAAAAAAGAAAAACTGAAATATCACATGGTTCTAAGTATTCAGGCAATTTGCTGTGACACTCATATATTTCACTCAGGTGCTGTCCATTTCTTCTGATCATCCTTGAGATGGTTCTATACCTTAATTTGAGTCCAGCTGTGGTTGATTATACTGATTTGACTTGATTAGGAAAGCCACACACCTGTCTATATAAGACCTTACAGCTCACAGTGCATGTCAGAGCAAATGAGAATCATAAGGTCAAAGGAACTGCCTGAAGAGCTCAGAGACAGAATTGTGGCAAGGCACAGATCTGGCCAAGGTTACAAAAAAATTCTGCTGCACTTAAGATTCCTAAGAGCACAGTGGTCTCCATAGTCCTTAAATGGAAGACATTTGGGACAACCAGAACCCTTCCTAGAGCTGGCCGTCCGGCCAAACTGAGCTATAGTGGGAAAAGAGCCCTGGTGAGAGAGGTAAAGAAGAACCCAAAGATCACTGTGGCTGAGCTCCAGAGATGCAGTCGGGAGATGGGAGGAAGTTGTAGAAAGTCAACCATCACTGCAGCCCTCCACCAGTCGGGGCTTTATGGCAGAGTGGCCCGACGGAAGCCTCTCCTCAGTGCAAGACACATGAAAGCCCACATGGAGTTTGCCAAAAAACACCTGAAGGACTCCAAGATGGTGAGAAATAAGATTCTCTGGTCTGATGAGACCAAGATAGAACTTTTTGGCCTTAATTCTAAGCGGCATGTGTGGAGAAAACCAGGCACTGCTCATCACCTGTCCAATACAGTCCCAACAGTGAAGCATGGTGGTGGCAGCATCATGCTGTGGGGGTGTTTTTCAGCTGCAGGGACAGGACAATTGGTTGCAATTGAGGGAAAGATGAATGTGGCCAAGTACAAGGATATCCTGGATGAAAACCTTCTCCAGAGTGCTCAGGACCTCAGACTGGGCTGAAGGTTAACCTTCCAACAAGACAATGACCCTAAGCACATAGCTAAAATAATGAAGGAGTGGCTTCACAACAACTCCGTGACTGTTCTTGAATGGCCCAGCCATAGCCCTGACTTAAACCCAATTCAGCATCTCTGGAGAGACCTAAAAACGTCTGTCCACCAACGTTTACCATCCAACCTGACAGAACTGGAGAGGATCTGCAAGGAGGAATGGCAGAGGATCCCCAAATCCAGGTGTGAAAAACTTGTTGCATCTTTCCCAAAAAGACTCATGGCTGTATTAGATCAAAAGGGTGCTTCTACTAAATACTGAGCAAAGGTTCTGAATACTTAGGACCATGTGATATTTCAGTTTTTCTTTTTTAATAAATCTGCAAAAATGTCAACAATTCTGTGTTTTTCTGTCAATATGGGGTGCTGTGTGTATATTAAAGAGGAAAAAAATTTACTTAAATGATTTTAGCAAATGGCTGCAATATTACAAAGAGTGAAAAATTTAAGGGGGTCTGAATACTTTCTGCCCCCACTGTATATATATATATATATATATATATATATATACAGTATCTCACAAAAGTGAGTACACCTCTCACATTTTTGTAAATATTTTATTATATCTTTTCATGTGACAACACTGAAGAAATTACACTTTGCTACAATATAAAGTAGTGAGTGTACAGCTTGTATAACAGAGTAAATTTGCTGTCCCCTCAAAATAACTCTACACACAGCCATTAATGTCTAAATTGCTGGCAACAAAAGTGAGTACACCCCTAAGTGAAAATGACCAAATTGGGCCCAATTAGCCATTTTCCCTTCCCGGTGTCATGTAACTCATTAGTGTTATAAGGTTTCAGGTGTGAATGAGGAGCAGGTGTGTTAAATTTGGTGTTATCGCTCTCACTCTCTCATACTGGTCACTGGAAGTTCAACACGGGACCTCATGGCAAAGAACTCTCTGAGGATCTGAAAAAAGAATTGTTGCTCTACATAAAGATGGCCTAGGCTATAACAAGATTGCCAAGACCCTGAAACTGAGCTGCAGCACAGTGGCCAAGACCATACATTGGTTTAACAGGACAGATTCCACTCAGAACAGGCCTCGTCATGGTCGACCAAAGATGTGGAGTGCACGTGCTCAGCATCATAGCCATAGGTTGTCTTTGGGAAATAGATGTATGCGTGCTGCCAGCATTGCTGTAGAGGTTGAAGGGGTGGGGGGTCAGCCTGTCAGTGCTCAGACCATACGCCACCTCACGCTGCATCAAATTGGTCTGCATGGCTGTCGTCCCAGAAGGAAGCCTCTTCCAAAGATGATCCACAAGAGAGCCCGTAAACAGTGTGCTGAAGACAAGCAGACTAAGGACATGGATTACTGGAACCATGTCCTGTGGTCTGATGAGACCAAGATAAACTTATTTGGTTCAGATGGTGTCAAGCGTGTGTGGCAGCAACCAGGTGAGAAGTACAAAGACAAGTGTGTCTGGCCTACAGTCAAGCATGGTGGTGGGAGTGTCATGGTCTGGGGTTGCATGAGTGCTGCTGGTACTGGGGAGCTACAGTACATTGATGGAACGATGAATGCCAACATGTACTGTGACATACTAAAGCAGAGCATGATCTCCTTCCTTCGGAGACTGGGCCGC
Organism: Aquarana catesbeiana; assembly: GCF_042186555.1. Classification (NCBI taxonomy): domain Eukaryota; kingdom Metazoa; phylum Chordata; class Amphibia; order Anura; family Ranidae; genus Aquarana; species Aquarana catesbeiana. The sequence continues at coordinate 225,688,125 of NC_133334.1, read as the reverse complement.
AGGGCAGTATTCCAATATGATAACGACCCCAAACACACTTCCAAGATGACCACTGCCTAGCTAAAGAAGCTGAGGGTAAAGGTGATGGACTGACCAAGCATGTCTCCAGACCTAAACCCTATTGAGCATCTGTTGGGCATGCTCAAACGGAAGGTGGTGGAACACAAGGTCTCTAACATCCACCAGCTCCGCGATGTCGTCATGGAGGAGTGGAAGAGGACTCCAGTGGCAACCGGTGAAGCTCTGGTGAACTCCATGTCCAAGAGGGTTAAGGCAGTGCTGGAAAATAATGGTGGCCACACAAAATATTATCATATATCATATCATATCCAGAGGGTGTCTTTGGGAAATAGACGTATGAGAGCTGCCAGCATTGCTGCAGAGGTTGAAGGGGTGGGCGGTCAGCCTGTCAGTTCTCAGACCATACGCCACACACTGCATCAAATTGGTCTGCATGGCACGATATTTAAAGGAATATTTCATTTTTATTGTTTCACTTTAAGCATTCTTAAAATCACTGATCCTGAAAAAGCAGTTGTTTTAAAAACTTTTTTTTTGCATTGATACATGTCCCCTGGGGCTGTACCCAGGTCCCCATACACTTTTAATGGCAATAACTTGCATATAAGCCTTTAAAATGAGCACTTTTGATTTTTCATGTTCATGTACCATAGACTTTAATAGGGTTCGCATGTTCGCACAAATTTTTTGCCCATCCCTCGTTCCTATGTACCATATTACCACTTGTCTGTGAAACCAATCATACAGAAGGTGTGCATACAGAGTGCGGGACTCTCTGGTTTTACAGTGTGGAAAATAATTATTTGATCCCCTGCAGATTTTGTAAGTTTGCCCACTTACAAAGAAATGAAGAGTCTATAATTTTTATCATAGGTGTATTTTAAATGATAGAGACAGAATATCAACCAAAAAACACCTAAAACAAATGTTTTAAATTAAGTTGCAGTCCAGTGAGTAAAATAAGTATTTTTATTTATTTTTTTATAAATTCTTTATTTTCACAAAGATCATATTACATTTCACAAAAAACATATATCATCTCTCTGTAATATCTCTTTAACCACTTCAGCCCCGGAAGGATTTACCCCCTTCCTGACCAGATCACTTTTTGCGATTCGGCACTGCATCGCTTTAACTGACAATTGTGCGGTCGTGCGACATGGCTCCCAAACAAAATTGATGTCCTTTTTTTCCCACAAATAGAGCTTTCTTTTGGTGGTATTTGATCACCTCTGGGGTTTTTATTTTTTGCGCTATAAACAAAAAAATAGCGATAATTTTGAAAAAAACGCATTATTTTTTACTTTTTGCTATAATAAATATCCCCAAAAAATATATACATTTTTTTTTTCCTCAGTTTAGGCCGATACGTATTCTTCTATACATTTTTTGTAAAAAAAAACTGCAATAAGCGTTTATTGATTGGTTTGCGCATAAGTTATAGCGTCTACAAAATAGGGGATAGTTTTATGGTATTTTTATTGATAATTTTTTTTTTTACTAGTAATGGTGGTGGTCAGTGATTTTTATCGTGACTGTGACTTTATGGCGGATACATCGGACAATTTTGACCCATTTTTGGGACCATTGGCATTAATACAGCGATTGATTACTGTAAAAATGTCACTGGCAGTGAAGGGGTTAACCACTAGGTGTCGATGTAGGGGTTAAGTGTGTCCTAGGGAGTGATTCTAACTTGGGGGGGAGGGGCTGTGTGTGACACATCACTGATCACCACTCCAGATTACAGGAAGCATGATCAGTGTCATTAGGCAGAACGGGGAGATCCTTGTTTACATTAGCATCTCCCCGATCTTCCTGACTGTGAGACGATCGCAGGTATGCCTGCGGACATCGAGTCCGCAGGACCTGCGATCACGGTCATGGAGCTCCCTGTGGGCGCGTGCCGCCGCCGGCGTGCGCGCGCCCGCGAGCCGCCTCTTAACCACTTGAGCCCCGGACCATTATGCTGCCTAAGGACCAGAGGTCTTTTTCCAATTTGGCACTGCGTCGCTTTAACTGCTAATTGCGCGGTTATGCAATGCTGTACCCAAACGAAATTTGCGTCCTTTTCTTCCCACAAATAGAGCTTTCTTTTGATGGTATTTGATCACTTCTGCAGTTTTTATTTTTTGCGCTATAAACGGAAAAAGACCGAAAATTTTGAAAAAAAATGATATTTTCTACTTTTTGTTATAAAAAAAATCCAATAAACTCAATTTTAGTCATACATTTAGGCCAAAATGTATTCGGCCACATGTCTTTGGTAAAAAAAATGTCAATAAGCGTATATTTATTGGTTTGCGCAAAAGTTATAGCGTCTACAAACTAGGGTACATTTTCTGGAATTTACACAGCTTTTAGTTTATGACTGCCTATGTCATTTCTTGAGGTGCTAAAATGGCAGGGCAGTACAAAACCCCCCCAAATGACCCCATTTTGGAAAGTAGACACCCCAAGGAAATTGCTGATAGGCATGTTGAACCCATTGAATATTTATTTTTTTTGTCCCAAGTGATTGAATAATGACAAAAAAAAAAAAAAAAAAAAATATTTACAAAAAGTTGTCACTAAATGATATATTGCTCACACAGGCCATGGGCCTATGTGGAATTGCACCCCAAAATATATTCAGCTACTTCTCCTGAGTACGGGGATACCACATGTGTGGGACTTTTTGGGAGCCTAGCCGCGTATGGGACCCCGAAAACCAATCACCGCCTTCAGGATTTCTAAGGGTGTAACTTTTTGATTTCACTCTTCACTGCCTATCACAGTTTCGGAGGCCATGGAATGCCCAGGTGGCACAACCCCCCCCCAAATGACCCCATTTTGGAAAGTAGACACCCCAAGCTATTTGCTGAGAGGCATATTGAGTCCATGGAATATTTTATATTTTGACACAAGTTGCGGGAAAGTGACACTTTTTTTTTTTTTTTTTTTTTTTTTTGCACAAAGTTGTCACTAAATGATATATTGCTCACACAGGCCATGGGCCTATGTGGAATTGCACCCCAAAATACATTTAGCTGCTTCTCCTGAGTATGGGGATACCACATGTGTGGGACTTTTTGGGAGCCTAGCCGCGTACGGGGCCCCGAAAACCAATCACCGCCTTCAGCGTTTTTAAGGGCGTGAATTTTTGATTTTACTCTTCACTGCCTAACACCGTTTCGGAGGCCATGGAATGCCCAGGTGGCACAAACCCCCCCCAAATGACCCCATTTTGGAAAGTAGACACCCCAAGCTATTTGCTGAGAGGCATGGTGAGTATTTTGCAGCTCTCATTTGTTTTTGAAAATGAAGAAAGACAAGAAAAAACTTTTTTTTTTTTTCTTTTTTCAAATTTCAAAACTTTGTGACAAAAAGTGAGGTCTGCAAAATACTCACTATACCTCTCAGCAAATAGCTTGGGGTGTCTACTTTCCAAAATGGGGTCATTTGGGGGGGTTTTGTGCCACCTGGGCATTCCATGGCCTCCGAAACTGTGATAGGCAGTGAAGAGTGAAATCAAAAATTCACGCCCCTTAGAAAGCCTGAAGGCGGTGCTTGGTTTTCGGGGTCCCGTACACGGCTAGGCTCCCAAAAAGTCTCACACATGTGGTATCCCCGTACTCAGGAGAAGCAGCAGAATGTATTTTGGGGTGTAATTTCACATATTCCCATGGCATGTTTGAGCAATATATCATTTAGTGACAACTTTGTGCAAAAAAAAAAAAAAAAAAAAAAAAAATTTGTCTCTTTCCCGCAACTTGTGTCGCAATATAAAATATTCCATGGACTCGACATGCCTCTCAGCAAATAGCTTGGGGTGTCTACTTTCCAAAATGGGGTCATTTGGGGGGGTTTTGAACTGTCCTGGCATTTTATGCACAACATTTAGAAGCTTATGTCACACATCACCCACTCTTCTAACCACTTGAAGACAAAGCCCTTTCTGACACTTATTTTTTACATGAAAAAGTTTTTTTTTTTTTGCAAGAAAATTACTTTGAACCCCCAAACATTATATATTTTTTTAAAGCAAATGCCCTACAGATTAAAATGGTGGGTGTTTCATTTTTTTTTTTCACACAGTATTTGCGCAGCGATTTTTCAAACGCATTTTTTGGGGAAAAAACACACTTTTTTAAATTTTAATGCACTAAAACACACTATATTGCCCAAATGTTTGATGAAATAAAAAAGATGATCTTAGACCGAGTACATGGATACCAAACATGACATGCTTTACAATTGCGCACAAACGTGCAGTGGCAACAAAATAAATACATTTTTAAAAGCCTTTAAAAGCCTTTACAGGTTACCACTTTAGATCTACAGAGGAGGTCTACTGCAAAAATTACTGCACTCGATCTGACCTTCGCGGCGATACCTCACATGCATGGTGCAATTGCTGTTTACGTTTGACGACAGACCGCCGCTTGCGTTCGCCTTAGCACAAGAGCAGGGGGCGACAGGGGTGCTTTTTTTTTTTTTTTTTTTTTTCTTTATTATTTTTTTGCTTTTTTATCTTATTTTTAAACTGTTCCTTTCATTTTTTTTTTTTTTAAATCATTTTTATTGTTATCTCGGGGAATGTAAATATCCCCTATGATAGCAATAGGTAGTGACAGGTACTCTTTTTTGAAAAAATTGGGGTCTATTAGACCCTAGATCTCTCCTCTGCCCTCAAAGCATCTGACCACACCAAGATCGGTGTGATAAAATGCTTCCCCAATTTCCCAATGGCGCTATTTACATCCGGCGAAATCTAAGTCATAAAATGCTCGTAGCTTCCGGTTTCTTAGGCCATAGAGATGTTTGGAGCCACTCTTGTCTCTGATCAGCTCTATGGTCAGCTGGCTGAATCACCGGCTGCATTCTCAGGTTCCCTGTTGAGACAGGAGAGCCAGAGAAAAACACGGAAGACGGTGGGGGGGGGGGCATTCCCTCCCACGGCTTGTAAAGGCAGTCTAGAGGCTAATTAGCCGCTAGGATTGCTTTTACATGAAAGCCGACCGCTGGCTGAAAAGAATGATACCAAGATGATACCTAAACCTGCAGGCATCATTCTGGTATAACCACTCAAAGTTGTGAATGGCGTACCTGAAGACAAAAAAATGGTTAACAATAAAGCACAGTAAACAATAAAGTATAAATAATTACATACCTGAAAAACAAACATGATAAAACATAATAACAATAACAATAACAATAACAATAAAACACTGCAGAATAGAATACAGTAAAAAAAGAGCAGAACAATAGAGAGAGAGAATAGAGAGAGAGAACAATAAAACGACAACTATTTTTTTTTATTTTATATATATATTTTTTTTTTTTACACTTTTTTTGTAACTAACTTTTATAACTGTAACCGGTTCCAGGTTCGGGTCTCTCAAAATGCGATGGCATCTTGGGAGACCCTGTGAAAGTGTGCCTAGTCTGTGCAATGCTGTACCCTACGCTAATACTCAACTAGTGTATGGTAGCGTTCAAAACATTCACCAATGCAAAGACCAGGATTGTCAGGACAGAAGGGACAATAATAGCGGGTGTCACGCCTATATCCGCGTTTGCTGCAGACACAACATCTTTTTGGGGGGGGTTCGTTGGGTAGGGGTACTCGGGAGCACATAAAAATGCCTCTCATGCAGCCGACTGCATTTCGTTGGGGGATGTGAATGGGGGAAGTACGGGCGCTGCAGAAGTGGTGGGTTCCCAATTAGGATTGGCGAATGCAGCAGGAAGGGCACTATGGGCACGACGGGCCTGTGTTTGTCTTTTTGGTGGCAGCGGGACACTACTTGTGCTTGTCACCTCACCAGCTTGAACTGCACTTATGGGACTCGCCACGTCACCAAGTGTTACTGCAGTGCTGGTTTGACTACGACCGGGGTGTACTAGGCCGCTGGTGCTTGCCAGTTCAATAAAAAGCTTCCAAAAAAACTGTTAGCGATCGCAGGGATCAGGCCTGACTCTGCGAACGCTGCAGTTATGCGTTTAGTGTTTTGTAAGTGACAGTGATCGATCGATACTGCACTTGGGTGGGCTGGACTGGGCCGGGCGGAGGGGCAAAACGCAGGTGCTAGCAGGTATCTGGGTTGATCCCGCTAACACTGCGTTTTTGGGAACCCTAAACTGCTGGGGACGCTAGTATAGATCTGATCTGATCGGATCAGATATTGATCCGTTCAGATACTATACCACTAAAGGAGGCGTATGCTGCGTGCGTGGGTGTTAGCGGTACTGGCGCTAACCTGACGCTGCCTGGGGCCGGTGCTTGCTAGTTCACCAAAATGCTACCAAAAAAACTGTTAGCGATCGCAGGGATCAGGCCTGACTCTGCGAACGCTGCAGTTATGCGTTTAGTGCCTTGTAAGTGTCAGTGATCGATCGATACTGCACTTGGGTGGGCTGGGCTGGGCCGGGCGGAGGGGCACAACGCAGGTGCTAGCAGGTATCTGGGCTGATCCCGCTAACACTGCGTTTTTGGGAACCCTAAACTGCTGGGGACGCTAGTATAGATCTGATCGGATCAGATATTGATCCGATCAGATACTATACCACTAAGGGAGGTGTACGGTGCGTGCGTGGGTGTTAGCGGTACTGGCGCTAACCTGACGCTGCCTGGTGCTTGCTTGCCAGTTCACCAAAATGCTACCAAAAAAACTGTTAGCGATCGCAGGGATCAGGCCTGACTCTGCGAACGCTGCAGTTATGCGTTTAGTGTTTTGTAAGTGACAGTGATCGATCGATACTGCACTTGGGTGGGCTGGGCGGAGGGGCAAAACGCAGGTGCTAGCGGGTATCTGGGCTGATCCCGCTAACACTGTGTTTTTGGGAACCCTAAACTGCTGGGGACGCTAGTATAGATCTGATCAGATCAGATATTGATCCGATCAGATACTATACCACTAAGGGAGGCGCATGCTGCGTGCGTGGGTTTTAGCGGTACTGGCGCTAATCTGACGCTGCCTGGGGCGACGCATATCACCGCCGGGCGATCAGGGGGCTAAACCTTTATTAGGTAATAAACGGCGGGTGCCCTGACACTATAAAAAATAAACGAACTAACCTGCGTCACCCGTAACGGTTATACGGTGATCAGTGGTGAAAGGGTTAACTAGGGGGCAATCAAGGGGTTAAAACATTTATTAGGTAATATATGGGGGTCCCTGTCACTATAAAACGCTGACGGCGAACCTAAATATTTACCTCACTAACTAGCGTCACCAGCGACACTAATACAGCGATCAGAAAAATGATCGCTTAGCAACACTGGTGACAGGGGGTGATCAAGGGGTTAAAACTTTATTAGGGGGGGTTAGGGGGGTACCCTAGACCTAAAGGGGGGTAATACTCACTGTCCCAACACTGTAACTGTCACAAACTGACACTATGCAGTAATCAGAAAAAAAAAAAAAAAAAAAAAAAACCTGCTGGTGTCAGTTTGTGACAGGGGGGGGGGTGATTGGGGGGGGATCGGGGGGCGATCGGGGGGGGGATCGGGGTGTTTTGTATGCCTGGCATGTTCTACTGTGTGTGTAGTGTGTTGTGCACTCACATTGATGTCTTCTCCCCTCGGCGCTGGAACGGAAAATACCGAGCCGAGGGGAGATGACATCATTTCCTTTGCTGCTGTTTAGCATACAGCAGCAAAGGAGTGTTCCCATTGGCCGGCGGCGATCGCGAGGGGGGGGCCACGAACGGATGGCCTCCCCCTCATCTCGGATCGCCGGGGAACAGAACGGGACCGCTTCGGGCACCGGGGGGGGGTCCGATCGGACCCCCCACCCGCGAGAGGCAAATCACGTACATGTACGTGATTTTGCCTGCCCGTGCCGCCTTGCCGACGTAAATCGGCGTTAGGCGGTCCTTAAGTGGTTAAAGGGCAACGTACAGGTATGTTAATCTGCTTGTACGTGCCGTTCTGCCGCAGTATATATGCGTGAGGCAGTCGGGATGCGGTTAACACTGTCATCTGTCTATATCAACACATTACATAGTAAAATAAGTATTTGATCCCCAAGCAAAACATAACTTAGTACTTGGTGGAGAAACCCTTGTTGGCAAGCACCGAGGTAAGATCTTTCTTGTAGTTGGTGACCAGGTTTGCACACATCTCAGGATGGATTTTGGTCCACTCTTCTTTACAGATCTTCTCTAAATCCTTAAGGTTTCTTGGCTGTCTCTTGGCAACTCAAAGTTTCAGCTCCCTTTATAAATTTTCTATAGGATTAAGGTCTGCAGATTGGCTAGGCCACTCCATGACCTTAATGCGCTTCTTCTTAAACCACTCCTTTGTTGCCTTGGCTGTATGTTTTGGGTCATTGTCATGCTGAAAGACCCATCCGTGACGCATCTTCAGTGTTCTGGCTGAGGGAAGAAGGTTCTCATCCTAGATTTTACAATACATGGCCCCGTCCATTGGCCCCTTAATGCGGCAATGTCGGTCTGTACCTTTAGCAGAGAGACAGCCCCAAAGCATCATGTTTCCACCTCTGTGCTTGACTGTAGGGATGGTGTTCTTAGGGTCATAGTCAGCATTTTTCTTCCTGCAAACACGGCGAGTCAAGCTAATGCCAAAGAGCTCAATTTTGGTCTTATTTGACCACAGCACTTTCTGACAATCCTTCTCTGAATCATTTAGATGTTTATTGGCATGACTGTACATGTGTCTTCTTGAGGAGGGGGACTCACCATATTTGGAGGAAAAAAAATGATGACTGTAACCCTAAGAACACATCCCTAAAGTCAAATATGAAGGTGGAAACATGATGCTTTGGGGCTGTTTCTCTGCTAAAGGTATAGTTCCATAGTTGAATTGTAAAATCATGGATGAGAACCTTCTTTTTTTTCTCAAATAAAGTTTTTATTGTAACAAAAGAAACAGAAAAGAAAAAAGGGAACCGTACAGTTTACATAGATAGAATCCAGCAACAATCCTTATGGGGCATACACACGGTCAGACTTTTCGTCTACAAAAGTCCAACGGACGCCGACGGACTAAAGCTGGCTGGTAATCCGATCGTGTGTGGGCTTCCCCGGACTTTCAGCTGACTTTTTCAGCCTCAAATCCGACGGACTTTAGATTTGAAACATGCTTCAAATCTTTACGTCGTAACTAAGACGGACCCCGAAATCCGCTCGTCTGTGTGCTAGTCCGACGGACAAAAACCCACGCTAGGGCAGCTATTGGCTACTGGCTATGAACTTCCTTATTTTAGTCTGGTGTACGTCATCACGTACGAATCCGTCGGACTTTTGTGTGGTCGTGTGTAGGCAAGTCCGTTCGTTAGAAAGTCTGCCACAAGTCCGCCGCAAGTCCGCCGAAAGTCCGCCGGAAGTCTGTCGGACAGGCTGTCGGACTTTTGTAGACGAAAAGTCCGACCGTGTGTATGCCCCATTACATTCAATACAGGTATATCTCACCAAACCACATGGAGTTCCAGCATGTATGGCATAACAGTACAATCTGTATACACCCACTTAATATTCATTGGAAATGGATAGAAGTGTGCCATTAGCCCCAAGCGCCTCTTTGCCTATTACTTCCACCAATGGGGTCTGCCTCCCATATAAGGTGTAGCTTAGTAGTCCTCCCAACTCACACCCCAATCTCCTAGTTACATTAATCAAATTATGTAAAAAGTCTGCCAACACCAGATCGATAGGCGAAATGCCAGGGGTATCCAGCCAGGACGACCATAGTTTGTCAAATTTATTTGGGCGTTGTTGGTATATGTATTTCTCGAGCCGGAGTGTCCCCCCTGTGCCAACCATTCACTCAGTGCAGGAGGATTAGCCGCCTTCCAGTGCCTAAGGATTAATTTGCGGGCCTGAAACAGTGCCTGGCAATGGCCTGCTTCTGATTGTCTCCAGTGGGGATGTCATCCACTATCCCCAGCAAACAAGGCTTTGGATCCAACGGTACTGTGACCTGAAAGGCATTATCAATCGTGGACACCACTCCTGTCCAGAACTGATGTAGCTTTGGACAGCGCCATAGCAGATTATGAGGTCTCCATGGTCCCTCACACATCTGGGATAGTGTGGGTCCGTCCTCATCCCCATTTTAAACAATCTAGCCGGTGTGTAATGAACTCTAAGGACAATATACAGCTGGGATAGTCTCTGGGCCACATTAAGGGAGCACAACTGCACCGCCTGTAGTGCTGCCTCCCACTGGTCTTCCTCAAAGGTGCCCACATCCTTTTCCCACCTGCCCGCCACTCGCTCAGAGAAGCCTTCCAGATGGGTGTGGAGAATCAAGGCTTGGCATCTGGATCTGAAACCCCTGAACAGAGACACCTCTGCCATGTAGTGAAATACAGAAGTCGGTGAGAGAACCCACGGGGTCCCATTGGGCTGCACCCGCACTGCGTGTTGCAGCTGCATGTAAGAAAAAAGCATTGTGTTGGGGAGACCAAACTGCTCCCTCAATGCAGAAAAAGGTTGCAGCTTCCCATCCACAAAAACATGCTTCAGGAGTGTGACCTTGTGTCTCCCCCACCAACTCCCACACTCCAATTTTTGCAATTCCTTGTAGTGCCCATTGGCCCATATCGGACTGTAGCTAGTTAATCCCTCTACATCCTGTAGTTGTCTGAGTTTATTCCATACTTTTTGTATGAGTACGTATGTTGGAAATCTCTTGTTAGATTTAGCATATGTCAGGGCCTCCAACCCCACCGCAACATCCGCGATACCGGTAGCATGACACATAAGGGCTCTAATAGGGTCAAAGTCCATGCACTCTCCCTCTGCCTCCCGTCCACTCACCATAGCACGGGCTATGTGTTGTGACTTTGCTGCCAAGTAATAAACCCAAGGGTTGGGGAGCGCAAGACCTCCCCTCTCCTTGGACCTCTGCAATTGCTCAAGTTTGATTCGCGGGGGTTTATTAAGCCAGATGAAGGCCCTGAAAACAGAGTTGATCATACTGAACACTTTAAGGGGGACCACCATAGGGGTATTGTGGAGCATATATAACAGCTGTGGCATAAACACCATCTTAATAAGATTTACCCGCCCTACCAGGGACATTTTGAATTGGGACGAGATTTTGGCTCTGTCTCGAATCCTATTGACTAGAGGGGACAAGTTCAATGCAACAAAATCCCTGGGCTCAGGAGTGACTTGCACAACCAGATATTTAAAGCTGGGTGTAACTGGCACCCCTCGGACCGTTTGCGTCCCGCTATCCGGACTTGCATCCAACAGCATGAGAGAGGACTTGGACCAGTTGATCACAAGCCCCGAGTACCTTCCAAAGCGTCTGATCAATGACATAGCTTCTTCTAGTGATTAATTTGTGTCCCCGAGAAACAACATGGTATCATATGCGTATAGCATGAGTTTCTTGTGGATTCCTTTGTATTGGAAGCCCCTGATTCGCTGTTTGGCCCTAATTTGGGCTGCCATGGGCTCAATGGCAATGGTGAAAAGGAGGGGGGACAAGGGACATCCCTGTCGGGTCCCTCTGTGCAGTTGAATCAGTAAGGATACATGTCCCGCTTCCCGTATCACTGCTTGTGGTCAACAGTAAAGTAACTGAACCCAAGAAGGAATCTTTCGCCAAAGCCAGATCTGCCCATGCCCAAAGGTACTGCCACTGGCTTTATGAGCATCCAGTGATAGCAGTGCCCTGTCGCCTTCATTGTCCAACATTGTTTGCAAATTTAAGAAAAGTCTGCGAAGATTAATTGCAGTGGACTTTTGGGGCATGAAGCCCGACTGGTCAGAGTGGATGATGCTGGAGATGACCCCATTGGATGAGAAACTTCTTCCCTCTGAAGAACAGTGAAGATGGGTCATGGATGGGTCTTCCAGCATGATAATGACCCAAAGCATACCGCCAAGGCAACAAAGGAGTGGCTCAAGAAGAAGCACATTAAGATCATGGAGTGGTCTAGTCAGTCTCCAGACCTTAATCCTATAGAAAATTTATGGAGGGAGCTGAAATTTCGAGTTGCCAAGCGACAGCCAAGAAACCTTAAGGATTTAGAGAAGATCTCTAAAGAAGAGTGGACCAAAATCCCTCCTGAAATGTGTGCAAACCTGGTCACCAACTACAAGATACGTCTTACCTCTGTGCTTGCCAACAAGGGTTTCTCCACCAAGTACTAAGTCATGTTTTGCTTGAGGATCAAATACTTATTTTACTCATTAAACTGCAACTGGGTAACAAGCAGGTAAGAATAGTCAAGAACAAGCCAAGATCGGTAACTGGAATCAGACACAGCTCACAGAACAATTAGCACATGGAAGCCAAAAACACAATATTGATCAAGGCTAGCTTGCAGTGTACAGGCTAATATAGAGTTCCCTGATAGGGGCTGGGGTGGAGCCTTGGTTTGGGGAGAGATTACTAAGCAGCCAGGTGAGAGTGGCTTGCCTCTAAAGCTGAACACATGGAGAGGTAAGCTGACAGACAAACATTACTGCATATCCATGACAGCTAGGTTCGTTCTATGCATGTTGGAAGCTTGTGCAAAATCATGTGCTTTTCTGACATGCAGAGAAATGCGCAGCCCTTTAGCAGACGTGCAACGGTGCCATTGGTTCTTACCGGCACTCACTTGCATCTGCAAATGCAAAAGCAGATGGTGATGCAGGAAGGGCTTCTCCACATTTCTCACATGTAGGGCAACCCATTGCAATGAATGGGCAGCCCTGCTAGTGACACTCAAAATGCGGCAACCCTTAGAGGAGGACATTCTGTGGAACGAAACAAGTCAGGATGGGGCCTAGTAGTGACATCATCACAAGGCTGTGGTCCAATGTTGTTTGTATTTATGTTACTTCTACTTCTGTGAGTATATTATATATATTTTATTAAAGCAATTTTTCTCTTCTCCTTCCTCTTGCCTGAGATTGATTTACATATTGCTGGTTGATCGCTAGAGAGTTAATTATCCTCCATGCTGTAAGAAACCTTGAGCCACCGGATTGGATAATTGTATTTCAAGCTTGGTCAGACCTCTTGGTCTCTGGTAAACGAGTTGTTATGGTGGTGATCACAGTGAATGGTGATCGGTGAAGGAGGTATTTTTCACACCAGTTTTCACTAGTGGATGTATTTATTGATTTTACCATTGGACTTCTTATGAGGACTTTTCAAATTTTTTTATATATTTGCACATTTTATGTAAACATAACAGTGATATATATATTAGACACGCAAAACGCACCTGTAGGTGTGAACCAAGCTTAAAAGATATATGATTCTAGATTTTCCTGTGAAAGAGCTGTCCTATATGTAGTTAGCACCCAGGAAATTACCTGTGCACGTATGAAACAACTGCTGCTTTCAGGTAATTGTATATGTATGTATAACACAATAAACAATTAATACTAATGCCGCATACACACGGTCAGATTATATGTTATAAATGTTAGCTGTGAGCTTGTTGTCGGAAAGTCTGACCGTGTGCAGGCTCCATCGAACATTTGCTGTCGGACTTTCCGCCAGGTTCTCAAATTTTCCGCCAACAAAACTTGTTGACGGAAAGTCCGATTGTGTGTACACAAGTCCGTCGCACAAAAGTCCACGCATGCTCTGAATCAAGCAGAAGGAGCCGCACTGGCTATTGAACTTCCTTTTTCTCGGCTCGTCGTGCGTCTTGTATGTCACTGTGTTCCCACGTTCGTAATTGTTGGCCAACATTTGTGTGACCGTGTGTATGCAAGACAAGTTTGAGCCAACAACCTTTGAACAAAAATCCATGGTTTTGTTGGCAGAAAGTCTGATCGTGTGTACGGAGCAAAAGGGAGGACTACTTATGAAAGATGTAAATATAAATCCAGCTGTTCTGGGTATACAAATGACGGAGAGCAACGCTGTAATGAACCTGTCAATCATACATCCTACAAGGAGAACCCTGGAGAGTTCTGTCAAAGGCTTATATCTCTGCAGTCGGCCTCCGGGCACTATTTTAATTCTACAATTAAAAAACGTGATGACTAGAAGGAAAAGGCATGACATTTTCTTAGCACCTTCAATAAAGTGTAAATGCTAACCTTTCCATAAAACTGCTGACTGTGTAGCGCATTTACTGGAAGGATGTCTTCATTATAGGCTTCCTGGTCCAATCTTACCGATCAGAAGAGTTAGATAAAAATAAAGTCATTGTACTGATGTCACTCCGTTCTGCTTTACTATAGTAATTATCTTCATGTATTTATTATATCTCAACAATATACTATTTCACTCATTTTATTACAATGCTATCTTTATAATAAATGAGATAAGAGATAAAAACAAATGGAAGAAAAAAATAATTGAGCCTGCTGAAACATCTAATAGATCATGTTTTCTATATTCTTTATTTAGTTTTCACAAAACAAAGCAAGGCAGGCATCAAAGTATATTGTTTAAAAACAAAGCTGAAGCCGAACTATATGCCAATAGAAAAGACACAATTTTTTTAGGCTCTGTATTTACTGATATATCATTAAATGTATCTTTTTTAAGATATCTAAATCCGTGAACTAAAATGTACACAGTATCTCACAAAAGTGAGTACACCCCTCACATTTTTTAAATATTTTATGCTATCTTTTCATGTGACAACACTGAAGAAATGACACTTTGCTACAATGTAAAGTAGTGAATGTACAGCTTGTATAACATTGTAAATTTGCTGTCCCCTCATAACTCAACACACAACCATTAATGTCTAAACTGCTGGCAACAAAAGTGAGTACACCCCTAAGTGAACATGTCCAAATTGTGCCCAAAGTGTCAATATTTTGTGTGGCCACCATTATTTTCCAGCACTGCCTTAACCCTCTTGGGCATGGAGTTCACCAGAGCTTCACTGGTTGCCACTGAAGTCCTCTTCCACTCCTCCATGACGACATCACAGAGCTGGTGGATGTTAGAGACCTTGCGCTCCTCCACCTTCCATTTGAGGATCCCCCACAGGTGCTCAAAAAGGGGTTTAGGTCTGGAGACATGCTTGACCAGTCCATCACCTTTACCCTCAGCTTCTGTAGCAAGCCAGGGGTTGTCTTGGAGGTGTGTTTGGGTTCATTATCATTGTGGAATACTGCCCTGCGGCCCAGTCTCCGAAGGGAGGGGATCATGCTCTGCTTCAGTATGTCACAGTACATGTTGGCATTCATCGTTCCCTCAATGAACTGTAGTTCCCCAGTGCAGGCAGCCCTCATGTAGCCCCAGACCATGACAATCCCACCACCATGCTTGACTGTAGGCAAGACACACTTGTCTTTGAACTCCTCAACTGGTTGCCGCCACACATGCTTGACACCATCTGAACCAAATACGTTTATCTTGGTCTAATCAGACCACAGGACATGGTTCCAGTAATTCGTGTCCTTAGTCTGCTTGTCTTCAGCAAACTGTTTGTGGGCTTTCCTGTGCGTCATCTTTAGAAGAGGCTTCCTTCTTGGACAACAGCCATGCAGACCAATTTGATGCAGTGTGCGACCTATGGTCTGAGCACTGACAGGCTGACCTCCCCACCCATTCAACCTCTGCAGCAATGCTGGCAGCACTCATATGTCTATTTCCCAAAGACTACCTCTGGATAGGACGCTGATGCACGTGCACCCAACTTCTTTGGTCGACCATGGCGAGGCCTTTTCTGAGTGGAACCTGTCCTGTTAAACTGCTGTATGGTCTTGGCCACGGTGCTGCATCTCAGTTTCAGGGTCTTAGCAATCTTCTTATAGCCTAGGCCATCTTTATGTAGAGCAACAATTCTTTTTTTCAGTTCCTCAGAGAGTTCTTTGCCATGAGGTGCCATGTTGAAAAATGGCTGATTGGGCCCAATTTGGACATTTTCACTTAGGGGTGTACTCATTTTTGTTGCCAGCGGTTGAGACATGTCGAACGAATTATCTTCGTTTCCATTAACTTCTATGGGGAAACTCGCTTTGATATGCGAGTGCTTTGGATTACAAGCATGGAACGGATTATGCTCATAATCCAAGGTTCCACTTTATATTGAAGTTTAGATTTAGCAGCTGTATCAGTTTAATCTTTGCAGGGTTTTTCCTTTATTTTCATCTGGCGATTTTGCCAATAGCATACTTCCTGTCCTAGGGTGACAACACTCACTCATTGCACTGTATCTATGGAGAAGCTGTGTTGTTATCATAGGCTACTCTCCTGATTTGGATTACAAACACCTCCTTCCCCTCCTCTCTATTACATTGTAGTGCACAGAAAATAGCCAAGAAAGCTGATAACATTGATTGAGTTTGCAGTTTAGTCCACAGGAAGTTACAAAGACACTGGAATTCTGATAAGATCAACAGTTGTTTTCTATATGTGCAAAATATGTACTTATCCTTAAAAAAGAAAAAATGTAGCCACCACATCTAATGCCCCGTACACACGGTCGGACATTGATCGGACATTCCGACAACATGACGGATGTTGGCTCAAACTTGTCTTGCATACACACGGTCAAACAAAGTTGTCGGAAAATCCGATCATTCTGAACGCGGTGACGTAAAACACGTACGTCGGGACTATAAACGGGGCAGTAGCCAATAGCTTTCATCTCTTTATTTATTCTGAGCATGCGTGGCACTTTGTGCGTCGGATTTGTGTACACACGATCGGAAATTCCGACAACGGATTTTGTTGTCGGAAAATTTTATAGCCTGCTCTCAAACTTTGTGTGTCGGAAAATCCGATGGAAAATGAGTGATGGAGCCTACACACGGTTGGAATTTCCGACAACGAGGTCCTATCACACATTTTCCGTTGGAAAATCCGACCGTGTGTACGGGGTATAAGAGCTTGTAAATTGCAATTTTTGTTAAATGGCTGTTCTTTAGTTAAGATACAGTACACTTTAAAGGCATTGTAAACTTTCCTACCTGCACCTTGTGTTTTTCCCCTGCATAGGCTGTGCATTTATCATATAGTTTAATGGTGTAATTTTTGTAATGGTTGCCCTGTATGCATGGCCTATAGTAGAATATACACAGGTTAATGCGTGACCTCTGTCTGTAGTTTGAGAACTAACATTCCCGGAGAAGAAACTATATATCCCCCAACCCCTGAGTCTCTCTGTCTAGTGCTGATGAAGGTGAGAGCTAAACAGTAATTAGATCTAACACAGATACAAACAGGAAGAGCATTCACAGACACAGAGCGCTCATGTCAGGAAAACCAAATTATTGATCAGGCTGAAAGAAATGTGCATGCACGCAGAATGGTCCACAGAACTATGCACAGAATCAGGGCCGTGCACGCATCTAGACGTGCACGTCTGAATGAATTTTGGTGCCAAGACTCAGAATCATTGCTAAGTGGTTGTCAGCTACTTCTGCCTGTGACCTGATCCCATGTCCATGTCTGTGTTCTGAACCGGCTTGTATGACTCTGCTTGCTCATAAAACTCTGTTGCTGACTCCGACTTGTGACCCGACCTTGTGTCCTGTGCTGTTCTGGTACCTTTTCTGCTCACTCAATACTGACCTTAGCCCGGCTCTGACTTCGATCCTGGTTCCTTATTCTGTACCTCTGCCACTCAGTTGTTCCCAACTTCTGCCCACCTGACTATGTATCTGAGATCCTGCAGCTGCCAGTTGCCAGCTCGCCTGCTACACAGTCATCAGCTCTGCATCTACTACAAGATTTCCCGGGCTGGAATCTCCTACAGGCACCCATGCCCATGAAATCTTTGTGCCCTGTTATACCCTATGATCAACCCCAGGGGAAATGGAACAAGAGATGTAAGGGAAGTCCTCTTCAACTTGGTCTATGTGACATCACTATGCAGTTGCAGTTTTTTATAACATTAGCACTTATATATTTGTGATGCGACACAGAGATGACGTCAAGGCATGCACTGGACGCTATGTGACCTGGAACAGTAAGTTGTCTTGTCCCTTTAATGCATAGGGACAAGCTAGCTGAAGCAATGCATGGGCACAAGGGAATCGATCAGGTATAACACTACAAACGTCAGTTACAACATGTTAGCCCATCATTACAAGGTAAGGCAAGTAAACAGCACAGGAAATATAACTACAGTAATACCTAGTAAAATAAAGAAAACATTTAAAAGTGTGCATTAGGGCTAATTTCACACTGTTGCGGTTTTCATGTGGCTGCATTTGTGTGGACACCGCAGCCCACTCATTTGAATGGGCTGCTGTACGTATGGAAAATACAAGGAAGAGGTCCCTGCACCTTTTCCAAAATCACAGCCGTGGGGAAACCACAAGAGGCTATGCGGTTCCCAGCATGGGAAAACGCGCTGTGGTTTCCAGTGCGTGGGGGTGCCATTAAGGATTATTGTCACCCTTGTGTGTCTGCTAACAGCAGAATATTTTTGCTGCAGGTGTTGGAAATTGTGCAATTTACAGGTAGCCCTGCATCCCCATAAATGTAAACCTAGCCTAAGGGCAGGTTTCTAAGCCTTGTTATTTATTAAGAGTTAACTGGTTGGTACCAAATTGGTTTTAAATAAACTTGTTGAACATTTGGACGATTCACACCAAGCAAGTAATGAGAAAATGCACAATCAGAGATTACCATGAGTAAAAGCCCACGGTGAAGTAAACTGTTATTTAATAATCTCTAATTTTGCTGTAAAGGGAAGTTGGCAATGCTTCCTGTGGTCTCTCAAACATTTCTATGTTAATGTAATTGGTGGCCTCGCTGACCAATAGGGAGACTTTGGATGTAGAATAGCTGGGCTAATCTCAACTTTTACAGGAAAGCCTGTGATGTTTATATTGGATGCCAAAATCTCTCGAATGATCAATTTTACATGATGTTTTTATTTAGGAAAATAAGGATCTTCACCAGCACACCTTAGTATACCGATAATCTCATCCTTGATTCACATAAAGCAACAGGCATCACAGGCTGACATTTCACGACCTTGCAGGATCCTCTTTTCAAGAACTCTTTCTTGACAAAGAGATCGTACAAGGTTCCGAAAGTGTCTGTGATGTTCTATGGGAATAACGGACAAGGTTATAAATATACCAATGTAGACTGGCTAAGATCCCTATTTTCCTATGAATACATCGTGGCACCATCCACCAAAGCACCCCCAGGGCCGCCATCAGGGGAGTACAGGCAGTACTCATGTAAGGGGCCCGAGTGTCCCCAGGGGCCCGGCCGGCCAGGCCCGCTCCCCCCTACAGCAGAACATGAAATTCATCTTGTACCAGCTCCGCCGCTAATCTGCGTGCCGCTGCAGAGAAGCATAAACAAGACAAGCCTCCACCGCCTATTTTCACCTGCCGCTCCCAAGTCTCTCTCCCCCCCCCCCCCCGGCTGGCTGTGGCTATGCGGAGCATTTTGTAAGTATTCTGCACACAGTAATGAAATTTAACAAGGCCACTACCCGAGCACCAGCCGATGCCGTCTTTTAGACTGGCAACATCCCCAGCAGCAGGTGATCGTGGCCAGTGCTCGCTCCTCTCCATTCCCTGCTGAGGCGGAGCCTGCTGGCTGCTGCTGGGTTTGCTTGCAATGTGATTGGCTAGCACAGGGGCAGGGGGAGTGGCCAGCTCATCGACACAGCAATAACAGGTGCATGCAGATAGATCCGAGAGTGCAGCATGGAGGGTAAGTCACAAAAATGTAATGTGTGCTGCTGACTGTGCCCCCTATGCCCCCTGTGCCCCCTGTAGATTTTATTTAGACTTTATTTATTTCCTTCTTGGATGGGACACCCTGAGGCAGACAAGCTGGTATAATTGAGTTGCACTGTGAAAATAGATGACTCTGGGTGCAGATGAGAGTTACATTTTGGAGAGCCTCTTCACTATGTAACTCTCATCCCCACCCAGATTCATCCATTTTCATAAGGCAACTCAATCATCTTCATCCCCACCCAGCACCATCCATCCCTCCCTCCAGTCTCCACAACACATCGTCACCCAAGCCCAGTGCCATCCATCCTTCCAGTCTCCAAAGGTGTAAGAGTGTTAAAATAAAAGTGGGTGCACCGAAGGTCTCGTGGGATGGCATGAGGGCGGATTCGGTGGGACGACCAGTGGGCGCGCCCTGGAGAATGTTGGGGGCCCAGGCCTAAAGCTGGGTAAGGGGCCCCAAAATTTCAGATGGCTGCCTTGAGCACCCCACATAAAGTTTGTGACTTTTATATATAAGTATAGTGACTTTTGGGTTTAAAGGGGTTGTAAACCCTCGTGTTTTTTCACTTTAATGCATCCTAATGACGCGGGCACTGGGGGGCGGGGCCGAGTCCAGCATTCGTGTCTGTGGACACAAATGCTGGACTCGGGAGCATGCCCACAAGGTAACCCCCTCGGGAGAGCACTTCTCCTAAGGGGTTATCTGATGCAGGGAGGAGCAGGGAGAGCCACCGGGGGACCCTAGAAGAGGATGTTCAGGTCCACTTTGTGCGAAACGCACTGCACAGTGGAGGTAAGTATGATATGTTTGTTATTTAAAAAAAATAAAAAAAGATCCTTTACAATCACTTTAATACCACTTTACGTGGAAAATGTCAGGAAGGAAATATGGGACTCATGATACATACATGCTTGTTCCAGGTTGGCAGTGCTGGAGTATGCACCTTCAAAAAAAAGTCTATTTACACAGCCCAACCAGACAATCCAGACAGCTTTGTAACTTAACTTTTTTCTATTGCAATTAAGCAACACAATATGGTACTGTGATATAGGAAAGTGGAGGAACAGCAGTAAGTAGACTGGATCATCATTCTCTTCTCTCCTCTTGGCAACATGCTCCCTGTAAGCCCATGTACACCGCACCAGCTCCGATTGAGTGTTACAATGCAGCAGATTACCGTAGACTGTTTCCAAGTCAAATTCAGGCACTTACACTGGATGTATTTAAAAATACAATTTATAATTTTTAATGCATACAAGTTCAGCTGTATAGTAAAAGTCTTAGCTTAGCAATAAAAGGGACAAAGACATTTTAACATCATGGGTTTTTAATAAAATTACAGAAAAATAAATGTTTCCTTTAATGAAGGAGAAGTAGGATGATGTCAGTGTTATTACATGAAGAATTGCGCAAATCATACTAATGGTTAATGTTTAATTAGAAATATGTATTTTTGCCAGCTCTAATTAGTATGATTTCAGCACCTTAAATAAGGCGGATTGTGACACATAACTGGCATACTGCTCTATGTTGGTGACATTATTCATCTCATTTTTACCCATCAGGTTCCATAAATTCACAGATTGCTCTGCACATATAATATATGACAATTGCAGAATTATGTGTATGAATAATTCTCTGCTAATATTTTTTCTCTCACGTGCTTTCACACTTCATAATATAAGATTTCATCTCGGATATAACATTTAATTCTTTTCAAATTTCTCGGGCTCTAACATCTCTAACATCTGTCACATACTATCAGCTTTCCCTTGACCTACAAGCTCAAATAAAATGGAATTGAGAGATCAAAGATATTTCTAGATATGTTGCATGCACATGGCATGGTAATGAAATTCATTTTAGTACATTTAATATTTAGGCCTATGGAACCACCAAGTCACATAGTTTGCATATATATCAGTTCCCTCCCAAGACACAGGTGGGATCGTTCTCCCACAAGAGATGAATTCAAACGATCTGAAAAAAAAAAGAAAATAGTCGCTCTTTTGTGCCAGACACCCTAAGGGCCCATTCATATTGTGCAGATGCTCTGCAATGTGTTACCACATGCATCTTAACGTTCAGTACTTGCACTGCATTCTTCCTGCCAAGCCTTGGTATACCTTTAACAGGGAGGTAAACGAGAAATCCTGGACAGCCGCACTCAAAAGTAATCTTCGATCTTCATTAAAGTATAATCATAAAAATACATGCCACAGCATCACAAAGCAGGAAACTTGACGCGTTTCACACTGTAATCATAGCTATGATTAAGCACTGACTACAATGTGAAACGCATCAGCTTTCCTGCTTTGTGATGCTGTGGCATGTATTTTTATGATTATACTTTAATAAAGATCGAAGATTACTTTTGAGTGCGACTGTCCAGGATTTCTCGTTTACCTCTCAATTACCAGCATTGCCTGCACCTGTTACTTCCAGCATGGAGAAAATGTTTGTTCCTCACAGACCTCTTTCAGAGCGGTGATATTTTTCTCTCTCTCATACCTTTAACAGGGTCTTTACACCAGAGGGCAGGAAGGATCAGCTGATGGGGGGGGGGGGGGGGGGCTGTGGAGATGGAAAGGGCCAGTTTCCTATCATTCAGACTTTAGGGAAATCGGACTGTGGCCATTGGGAGTACAAAATGTCCCTGCATCAGTGGGAACAAACAATCCAAAATCATTGGAGTAATTGGGAGGAATTGTGCCCCATAGTTGGTTTCATTGGGAGGAATTGTGCACCATCATTAGCGTCATTGGGCCCCATTGTTGGTGCCCTTAGAAGGAACTGTGCTCCATTGTTGTTGTCATTGGGAGGAATTGTGCCCTTCACTGGTGCCCCAAGGGCTGGAAAAAAGCAAGCAAAGGGCCACATTTGGCCCCCGAGCCACCCTTTAGGTACCACTGCCCAAAACCAAAGTGAGCAATAAACCTATGTAGTTCAGTCACAGCCCCATTGTAAAGGGTTCACTTTTAGTTTCCCAGAGACTTTAAATTCAGCAGAAAAATGTAGATCTTTTCCCTTACCAGACAGGGCTGTGTTGTATGGCTATTCCGATCTTAGATTGCTCCAAGGCTGGGTTTCTCCGCATCCAATTCGCCTGCGATTCAAAAAGCTGTAATGTGAATCAAGCCTCAGCGCTGTCACGCTTTGAATGACAATTGTGCAAAACTGTGCCCATATGACATTTTTATCTTTTTTTTTGACAGATAGAGCTTTCTTCTGGCGGTATTTAATCACCACTGGGTTTTTCATTTTTTTGCAAGACAAGCGAAAAAAGCGAAAAAAAACAAATATTTTGAAAAAAAAAACGTTTCTGTTAAAATTTTTCTCCTTCACTGATATAGGCGGCACTGACAGGCAGCATTGATGAGGAGGCACTGATAGGCATTACTGATGGGCACTGGTAGGCTGCAATGATTGGCACTGTTGTGGCTGCACCAATCTTGAGGATACTGATATTCAGTGCCCCGATTATCAGTGTAAATGTCACACTTGTTGGTTATTGGCTCTCCTCTTCTCACGCTGTGACAGTGCGTGCGGAAAGGATTGCCGATACCTGGCAAGTTTGTTTTACATGTGATCAGCTGTGATTGGACAAAGCTGATCACATTGTAAAGGGTGGCTGTGATTGGCCCTTTACCCCGATCTGTGATCAGCTGTGTGAAGGACACAGTGGTCACAGAGCGCACCCAATATGTGCCGCAGAAGGCACGCGGGGGGCGTGGTTCTGGGAGGACGTCCATGGACACCCTCCCAGAACTGGATGACTGCACTGTAGCTGTTTTTTGGGTATTGCACAGTCAAGAAGGCTTTCTGTCTTCTATTTTCATCTGATGATCCTGCCAGTAATTCTGATGTTTTTCAAAAGAACAAGCTCTCCCGCAAATGTATTGGTTTAAAGGGATGAGACAAACCATTTATAACTGTCAGGGCTGCTTACAATGATCAGCTTTTACTTATTCATGTAAAACTTTTACCCCAAAAGAAAAAAAAACAGTTTGCAGTAACTGCTTATAAAGTATTAGCTGTAGTTTGGCTGCAAATTGTTAGTGTATTTAAATTTACTAATATATTTAACACTACCTCCCCCCCGACTGACAATGGTGCTGTCTGCTGTGCCCTCTGTGCTCATTCATCCAGAGTGGGGGCATTCTAATACAGAAGGTGTGTTATTGGCCAGATCACAGGTGAAAACAGAGGGGAAAAGCCTAAAAAATAAAACAGCCACCACATCTGGTAACCTGAAATATAATATATTTTTGGTTTTAGGTTTAATACAGCTTTAAGTGCATAGTTGGTACCAGCATAATGAAAGCGGAACTTCCAAATCTATATACTTCAACAACATCTGGGTTTTGCAAGGTGATAAGCTCTGAAGCATTGCTATCTCAGTGTACAGAATTATTGTAGGTCTCACATCGCATCACCCTCATCGTTCTTAAATTCCATCTTTTCCCTCATGTAGGAAAGTTTAATGTGTTAACCCTCCCTCTTCCTAATGTACCTTGTGATAGTATTACAAGCGATTCTCCATCTGTACCCAGGGAAGAATGTTCTTAGCTGTGCCCCATAGTGAGATATAGCCACTCAGCCTGCATCGATTTCTCATTTGGGATGAATGTAATGGATCAGTTTAATTTTCTCTAGCAGCCACTGTCGCCCTGGCTCTGCCAATGATACTGCCAGCGTGATAGGCCTGCAATGAACATTTTCTTTGTCAGTTATAAAATGAAACAATTACAGCCTAGTGCGCCCAACGGTGGATTCGCAGTGTGGTTTACACAAGAAAGAAGTGGTAACATCAATGCTGCCACTCATCAGTCTGGGTGTGTGATGGTGCAGGTCATATCTGCTTTACAATCTACACTGACCACCAATAGAGAAAGACTACAATAATGCCTGGATGGACTCAGCCATCAATCTTATGCTAATGTGAGTTAAACTGTAAAACCTCTAAAAATGTTTATCAAGTTCAGCTACTTGGATCTGTCATTTTCTTTGTGATTATTTTACATGACAAATACAAGTCATGATTGTCTGTTTGAGCATGCCTTTCCAAATTTACAGTATTGTGGTCAAAAGGCACCATCATTATACCTGTTAGCCAAATCCTCCATCAATTGTCTCTCACGCGCTCCCCCTCCCAGGCACTGCAGCTCACCATGGGAGGGTTTCAGCTGCAGTGGCAATGCTGTCAATGCAGAAAGCAGTGGACAGGGCTAGGTGTGACCAGGTGATGATTGACAAGTGTAGCACCCTGGAGTTTTATGCTTCTCACAAATTTACTTGCCAAGAATAGTTATACTGGTTGATTGTTAGAGATCTATGGATCCCACCTTAAGTTTGGCCTGGTTGCACTTGTCATTACTACCACTAGGTGGCTGGGCACTTGGTGGTGCTAGATATGAGAAGGGCAACACAGGCTCAAGTTATAGGGGGTATGTGGGTATCTCAGCCTTTGGGCAAGGGTTTTTTTTAATCCCATGGCCTACTGAAAGCGCCTATATATTTGGGTGGAGTCAAGTGATCTGTGTTCTGTGCCACCAGGACAGCTGTCTGGGTGGACGTGTGTCGTATTTCTCCGGGCTGCTAGGCCTGAGATTGGGCCTATCCTGGGGGCATCTGGCTGCTGGGCTGTCTGAGGGCCTATCCAGAAACAAGAGAGCAGCGCAGGGTTAGGATTACGGCTTGTAGTCCAACCAGAGTTGGTGGTTCTGGAGAATCTTTCAGTGGTTGGAGATAGAGGGGAAGCTGTCGCCACTAAGGGACCATCTGCCTTATTACCAAGGACCACAGTGAGTAACTGAAGCAAGTATCGGAGCAGTATTCTCACCGAACGGGCAAGGTGGAGAATCGGGAAACTTTAGGTGGTGATCAAGTCAGGGACTCAGCCAGTGGAGGTGATGCTTGCAAAGCAGCCTTGTATGCCAAGCCAGGGACTGAACAGGCCAGTGGGGTGAAGCTTGAGAAGTATCTGGAGTGCCAAGCTAGGGACTCAGCAGAGAGGCGGGGGCCACGCTTGAGGAAGATACCACCGTGAAGATTGCAGGAGCTCAAGGTATTTAGTAGCAGTGAATCAAAGGGTCTACTGAGAGACCGGGAGCTCAGTGTGCTGAAGAACTACAAGGAGAAGTTGTAGGGAAGGCAAAAGAACTGTTACGCTTTGTGTTAGGAACTGTTAAAGACTATTGCCATAAGAGACAGCATCCCTGCACGTGCAGATGTGGCATCTTGCTGGAGGCCTTTCCCTGCATGGCTGTCTTCCTATTGAATTCTTGGAGTCTGCTAATTGAACTTGCAACTACTTAAGGGTGTCCTGGCCCTAACCCTGTTTCCCCCAAAAAGTTTATAAGAGAAATAAACATCTCTTTTGCATTCGAAAAGGGTCTGGCGCCAAATAACTTTATCCACCTTGCACCCACTATGCCTATCAACCCACCATATACAGAAGGATGTCAGCTATCTCTGGCCCTGTGTCAGGGCTGGCTCAGCCCTTCCTTCTCTGAGCTGGCCTCTCAGCTGTCAGCTAATTGCCAGCTCTCATCCCTCTCCACAGTTAACCAGCTGTTGTGGATCTGCTTGTCAGTCCCGCCTACTTAAAGATCTCCAGCTCACTTCATTCCTGCCTTCGCCTTGGTCACATCACAAGAAACCATCTCCTGTGTTCCTGTTTAAAGACTGGCTTTGCTGACATCCCTTCTGGCTCCTTATCCTGCTTGCTGTTCCTCTACTTGGATCCCTGACTTCTGGCCTGACTGATTACCCAATCTGGTTACTGAACTCTGGCTTGGCTGATTACCCGATCTGGTTACTGAACTCTGGCATGGCTGACTACCCGATCCGGTTATTGGACTCTGGCTATGCTTTGACTGCGCTTACTCTATTTACCTTTTTATTTTTATTAGTAAACAAGTGTGATATTACTGTACTTCTGTCCCGGTCTGGTTCATGGTTTCTGACAGTAGGCGAAGTCCATGAATTCAGAAGATACAGTCAATCCACTTGTTGGTAATATTTTTTCCAGATTGGATGAGCAAGATCACCGCATGGATCAGTTTGCCATGGCGTTACAAACACTCCTGAGTCGCACGGCTCACCCGAAATCCCCCACTGTGGCTGCTTCGGTACAACCTGAGTTGCAGGCCGTCCCTGCTGCTATGCCAGTATCTGTGCAGGCACCCGCCTTAAGTATTACCTCTATAAGAGGTATGTCTGGTTCCGCCCCGCTTCCCCAGTGATTTGGGGGCGATCCAGTTCAATGCAGAGGGTTTCTCAACCAAGTTGAGATATACTTTGAGATGCTGCCCCAGGCGTTTCCCACGGACAGAAGCAAAGTAGGGTTCGTGATATCTTTGCTTTCTGAGAGAGCCTTGGCCTGGGCTAACCCTCTATGGGAGACGCAAAAACCTGTTGTCTTGAGTTACCCTGATTTTGTGGCCTCCTTTAAAAGGGTATTTGACGTTCCCGCATGCTCCGCTTCTGCTGCCAGGTGCCTCATGTCCATCAAACAGAGTACGAGAACTGTTGCCGACTACGCCATTGAGTTCCGTACTCTAGCAGCAGAGGTTGCTTGGAACAATGAGGCCCTCGTGGCTGCTTTTTCTCATGGTCTCTTGGATTCCATCAAGGATGAGATAGCAGCCCGAAATATACCCACTGAGCTGGAGAGCTTGATCTCGTTTGCCATCCTCATTGACTCCAAACTCAGAGAAAGACTGTCTTTTAAGGAGCGCTTGCGGAAGCCTCCTGTACGTTTGCCTCTGAGCTTTGCAGTCCCACCGTGCCTCCCTCAGCTCCCATGCCTCCTGGTACCAAGTCGGTCAGTGAAGATGAACCCATGCACTTGGGCTTCACGTGTCTCTCTGCGGATGAGAGAGCCTTTAGGAGGAGGGAGAGATTGTGCCTTTATTGTGGCCAGGCAGGTCACTTTTTGAAGTCTTGTCCTACCTGTCCTGAGAACACCCGAACCTTGAGGTCCTGTCATGGACAGACCTTAGGTGGTGTTGTGTCATCCCCAGTTATCCAGAAGGATAAGCCCCTGGTTTCGGTCACCCTTTCTTGGGCTAAGTCATCTATCGAGATACAGGCTCTAATCGACTCTGGGGCTACAGGCCTGTTCATTGATGCTGCCTTTGTATCAAAGCACTCGATTTCACTGCAGCTGTGTGACACTCCACTTGCCATTGAGGCTCTTCTACTGAACTCTGGCTTGGCTGACTACCTGATCCGATTACTGGACTCTGGCTATGCCTTGACTACGCTTACTCTATTTACCTTTTTATTTGTATTAATAAACAAGTGTGATTTTACTGTACTTCTGTCTCTGTCTGGTTCATGGTTTCTGACACCCTGGAGGTTCTTATCAGACTGAAGGGGGCCGGAAAACCTTGCTACATAAGCTACAGGCTTGTGATTTAGCAGTGGCATTGCTGATAGTCATGTCCCATTTAACCCCTTTTCAATCCACCCCAGCAAACTATTAACTGATTTCATACACCCAGGGGGGCAGGAAGCTCTGCTTTGTCATGTGACCAATGTGGCTGTCACAGTGATCACATGATCCGGAGTTGGTTAAAAAGTTCCTTATCATTAGTCACACTGAGAGCTCTCTGTGATAGCTCCATCTTTGTGCGGGGAGCAAGCAGTGAGCATGCTCACAGAACAAAAATCTCTGTTGTCCATAGACACATATGTGCAGCATGTGGGCCATAAAGCCCATCCTCTTTGCCACCCTACATATACACGTTACATGGGCAGCATGAGATTGATGTCTTCTGATCCCACTGTAGTACATTTAAGGACAACCTACATGAGGGTGGCAATGCTGCACCAAATTTAGGAGCACTGCAGCGTTGTCCACCCAGGGTGACTAATGTCGGATTTTCCAACGGAAAATGTGTGATAGGACCTTGTTGTCGGAAATTCTGACCGTGTGTGGGCTCCATCACACATTTTCCATCGGAATTTCCGACACACAAAGTTTGAGAGCTTGCTATAAAATTTTCCGCCAACAAAATCCGTTCTCGGAAATTCCGATCGTGTGTACCCAAATCCGACGCACAAAGTGCCACGCATGCTCAGAATAAATGAAGAGACGAAAGCTATTGGCTACTGCCCCGTTTATAGTCCCGACGTACATGTTTTACATCACCGCGTTTACCGACAACTTTGTGTGACCGTGTGTATGCAAGACAAGTTTGAGCCAACATCCGTCGGAAAAAATCCATGGATTTTGTTGTCGGAATGTACAATCAATGTCCGACCATGTGTACAGGGCATAAAGGGAAAATTGTCAACACTTACCATTAAGTAGCACATAATTTTTTTAGCGGGCAGTCATAGTTCTACTTTAATACCACAGACATGTATGTATCTCATTACTGATCAGTTAATGAGATTGACAACTTTATTAAATTGGTCAAAAACTGTTTATTCAAATTGTAGTGAACAGCCAATCCCAATTGATTATTCTGCATTTTTTGAAAGTTCAGGCTATCAGGGGCCATAGCAATTTCAACAATCTTTCAGTCTATATTAAACTTGTAAGGTTAGTGTTGGTCAATGTCCAGTTGGTCTCATTAATCAACTGGAAATCTTTGGATCCGTATACTTATCTTTTTTTAATCTCACATGATCCTGCAACTTCAGCTCCCCTGAGTCAACAGAGGGTTCATGGAAGCCTAAGGCTACATTCACATTGGTGATTAGGGCCGGTGCGAATTGTAGCGACAGGAATCAGAGATACTGAACTATCAAGACCTCAAGAGGCAGGTATCAGAACTGATCACATGTGCATCACCTTGTCAACTGAAGATCAAAAAGGGGCTAAGATGGCTTTTAGAAGTTATTTCCGCTTTAGAGGGGGCCATACTCAGTTGGGATGTCTGCAGATTCCAGATGAATCAGACAAAATTTGAGCTGTAGGTGGCTTTGCCAGCACCCCTCCGCTCAACATAAGTTGATCTTTCTATCAAGTTTTGTCAAAGGAATTTTCAGCCGAACTGCATCTCATTGGATATTCAGCAGCCACTGGAGCAGTGGCTGTCTGAAGACAATAGCTGTTTAGTGTGGATGGAGGAATTAATTGCTTTCAATCATTCAGGCTGGGAGGTCTGTATGGCCAGCTTAAAGTGGAAAGTGGAAGGCAAAACATAACTCAGCTTAAATCTACTCCCGCCCCCTATTCTAAACCTATTCTATCTACACTGTAAAAGGAAAGATGCCTATACTTACCTATTCTGAAGTTGCTCCAGTCCAGTCAAATGACCAGCTTACAGCAGTGGCTTCAGTGTAGAGGAGGGACAGCCAATGGATGGCCCATAGTAAGCCTATGGATGACTTCATCGTCCAGGCTCTGAAGCCATTGTCAGAAATCTCTCCTCTTCACTGAAGCCGCCGCTGGAGAAATCATGTGACCAGACCAGAGTGACTTCAGAATAGGTAATTATAGGCATCTTTCCTTTTACAGGGTAGATAGAATAGGCTTAGAATGGGGGCGGGAGTAGATTTAAAAGAGTTTTAAAGGCAGAAGATTTTTTTTTTATCTTAATGCATTCTTTGCATTAAGATAAAAAAACCTTCTGTGTGTAGCAGCCTCCCCAGCACCCCCTAATTACTTACCTGAGCCCCATCTCTCTCCAGCGATGTCCACGCATGTCTAAGCTGTCCAGGACACTCCTCCTGATTGGCTGAGACACAGCAGCGGCGCCACTGGCTCCCATGGCTGTCAATCAAAGTCAGTCAGCCAATCAGGAGAGAGGCCGGGTCGGGGCTCTGTGTCTGAATGGACACACGGAGCTTCTCCATAGGAAGCTGCTGAATGTGGGGGCACTCGATAGAAGGGAGGGGCCAGGAGCAGCAAAGAAGGACCAGAGAAGAGGAGGATCCTGGCTGCTCTGTGCAAAACCAACTGCACAGAGGAGGTAAGTATAACATGTTTAATGTATTTACTTTTTTAAACAAGACTTTACAATCACTTTAAGCTTAGATAGGTTTTGACTTTCATTCCACTTTAATTCACACACACTCTTGTTGGAAACATAACTGCATTAATTTTTTTATTTTTTTTTATTTGGCTGGAATTCTGCTTTAAATCATACTCTTTCAACTGCAAAAGAACCGCCAAATCGCAGACTAACAATGGCATATGCCTGCTGACTTAGCTGGTTTTGGGGGAAGAAGGCGGCTAATACAGCTGTCTGTAGCTTTCAAACCATAAATTCAAAAGCCAGTTACCTCTGCAACAAAGATTATTTGGAGAAAGTTATTATAAGTCTGCACTATTTGCTCTTTGCAGATAAGAGATATCTTGCCGGCTCTCTGTCAAAATATCGTCCAAGTTCTTTCCGCAGCCTCTGAAGCTGTAAGGGCTGTTCCCTTTGAGCTGTTTCTGGAAAGTTGACAAGGTTAATTGACAATTAATTCCCCTAAGAGAAGCGGGCCTGGTGCCAAATCAACTCCAAGAAAATTCAGAGCTCAAAGCTGTGACTGGAATAATTTCTTAGTAAGATCCATGTCGTGAAAAGTGACACATCTCATCAGCACTTTGCAGAGAGGTGAAAAACTTTGTAATCTGTCATATTTTTAATGGGCAGATAGAATCATACTGCTATCTGTTAATTTAGCTACTTGCTAGTAATTTGTGTGATCTTTCCAGATGAGCATGACATTGGAGGACAAAGTGAAGACGTGTTGATAATATTTTTTAAACTTGAGTAATCATTTTTGGTATATTTGGGAGGCTGGTGGCTCCTAGTTAAGGAACTAATGTGAATATGCAGCCACCCCAAGTGTTTTGCTTTGCAACTTTTAAGGTTATTTGCAGTGGTAGCAAGGAAGCAATAAAACATCTGTAGTGTATAGTACTTTACTAAACAAAATGCTGTGTATACAATTGTAGGAAAAGCAATTTATGACATACAAAGTATTACAAAAGATGCCCAAGGCATGCACAGGCTATCTAACCTTCCTAGCAATAGCAAATGAGTATGTACAATATATGTGATAGGCATACACTAATTAGTTATTTAACTTGGTTCTTCCTGGTTTCTTCTTCATTTTATCCCGATCTCTCCAGACTGCTTTTTGCTTCTCCTACAAAACTTCCAATTCCTTTGTGTCCTCAACACATGGCTGTGTTCAAGTCCTCTTCTCCCTCCCCCTACTTCTTGTAGCATAACTTCCTGTTCTGCGCTCTTGAACCAGTCCAACAAATTTATTAGCATATGAAAAACAAAACATGTAACTAAAATGCATCAATCTTATATTTTTGCTATAAAAATCACTAAAATGTTAATAGCAACACACCAAGTTTCCCTAATAAAGCATAATTTAAACAAAACATCTCCCTAAAACCTAACCCCACCTACTTGAACACGTAACAACTAGCAGGTTCATCTGAACCAGTAAAGGTTTGATAAGGACTACAGTTAGATGCTTTCAACTTGGTGCATATGATTTGTCATCTCTGTGTTAAGTGAAGAATAATGCAATATAGTAATTATTAGTGTATGGTTTGTGGCAATACCACCATGTAGCTTGTTATTGGATGTTTAGTTGAACTGGTTAATTTGAGATGGTTTGGGAATGCATCTGTAAGCAGAGTGCTCAGTAAGACTTCATATCAATGTGTGTTAGTTTAATGTGCAGTGCATATTATCTGCTAAAAAAGGGCCAGAACAGCAGACAGATGAAAAATGTCTCATCAGTGGTATTACCAGTAGTCTTCCTGCAGCTGATATTTTCCTTTACTGACTTTCCAAGCTTTGTTCTGTAGTATGTATCTGTTTGAGGGCATCATCTTGGTAGGGGCAGAGTCTCCAGCAAAGAGAACATTAAGCAGCACAGCAGTGAAACTTCAAAATCTCACTCCAAATCTGCTAAGACTAGGGGATCAGAGGCAGCAGTGCCTGAAATCTCTTAAGCAGTAGGCACAGGAGTACATGGGTACACTCACATACCAGGAAGTGCTCTCCTATTTTTTAGGAAGAACTCTAGACAATATGATCATTTTCAGGGTACTGCTTAGGCCCAGTTAACATTTCTAATTGTTTCCTATAACATAATAAGTATTCTCTTTTTTAGTTCAATTCCCCTTCAAGAGCACTGGTTGTATAACATGCAAGAATTATATCACATCCTGATAAGCAGTACAGAACTGCTAGTCCACAAGTGTCGTAAAATGGCTTCATTGTCACCAGTGGTAGACCTTGGATCTCAGAAGTCTAGGGAGTTCTTTTCCTTTCTAACTGCCCTTCTTTGAGCAGTTTGGAATTTACTGAGTGACACTGTTTCATCATGATCCATTGGCGATCGTAAGGTGTGAGGACATTTTAAATTATCAAGCAAGAGTGTATTCTATAAACAGAGATGGGTCAAGTCAAGCACAAACAGGGACATTTAGGCAAAGACTCAACACAAGCAGAAAGTGGAAGCAGATGTTGAATGAAAAGAAGGAACCATAGAATGATTTGCACTCAGCAGTCCTAATATCTCTCCTGTATACAGCCCTCACATTCCCGATGAATGGAGCTTCATTATATTAAAACTTTAGAAAAAAAGACAATAAAATATATGTGAAAAGAAAACAAAAACAAATACCAGGCTTAAGATGTAATGGGAGTAAAAACATCAAGTCAGAACACACAGAAAGAAGGGTAACAGTGCAGGCAACCTACGCAATGCACCAACAATCACTCAAGGTAGAAGAACTCCATACATAATCTCAAATCTTAAAAAAACTAGGTAGAGGTGATAATATGGTGGGGCAAAGAGTGGGAGGCAGATACAGCCTAGCAGGTAATAGGAAAAGTAGCAGGGAACAGTCCCAGAATGTAATCAGGCCAGGTTTCTCCAAAGATATTGTTTTTCTAGGGTCCCATTTGAATGCCATATTTAGTTTAAAGCTGTGCCAATGAAATTGGGCATTTTTATCTCTGACTGTCAAAGCCTCTCTAACAAGTGAGCTCTGCTCTTCTTCAGTACCTCTAGGGATGTCATTTTTATCCACTACACAGTAAAAACTAATTGTGAATGTCATATCACAGAGGATATATATAATTAATGTAGTGAAAGAAAAAGCAGCATTCCAGCTCACAGCAGAAGAATAATAATCCAGGATTAAGTTTCTAAATGAACAGCGGGAGATTTCCTGTATAAACATTGCTTGGCAAATACATGGGCATCTGAGAGAAGAGTCTATTAGTCTGTTATGGCAGTATACAAATCCAACTGATTTAATTACAGTAGGAGAGCCACAAGGGATAGCACTAAAAAATCTGTAAATTTTAAGGCAAAACAAGAAATTACAAGTTGCTGGAAAATAGAGTTAAATCATTTTAAGAGGTACCATGTTTGTGCCCAGGTGCTACCATACATTGTTTTTATCTCCATGCTACATATAATAGTAGTTCTAAAAACTGTTTAGCTCTTGTGTACCCCCGTGCAATCTTTTTTTTTTTTTTAATTTGTTTCACTTTATATATTATAGCAATGTGCACTGTGAGTGCTTAAAGAGATAGCAACCTAGGTGCAATCCATAAATGATATGTAGAAATGAAAGAAGAAACCAAGTACACTCCACAGGACCTGCAACAGGAGGAAGTTTCAATAAGGTGTTTGTTATGGCCAATGTTTCAGCGGGACACAGCCCACCCTTCTAAAGGTTAAAAGAATAGGGTTTCCCTTTCCCCCTCTCCTATCTGTGACCCCCTTCTTTCTGCCTTTTTGTTTTTCTCGCTTTCTTTCTGGTTGATCACTATTCTGATTTTTACTGTTGCCTCCTTTCGAGGTGGGGTGCTGGAGAGGAGCCTCCCATTCGGATACTGTACGAATTTGGGGACAGGGCACTTTATGCAGTAGTTATTTTTTGTTATCATCCCCTATTTTCACTATGTTACGGGATAATTGTGAACGATATTGATCTTTGGTCATTTTTATTTCTCTTGTTTACTCAAAAAACTCAATAAACATATTGAAACGAAAGAGTTAAAAAAAAAAGAATAGGGTTAATGTTTAGTGCTTAGTTTTTTTGTTTTTTTTGTATATTTTAATTTTTTTTTTTTTATAGGGCTTTTTTTTATTTTGGGGTTTATAGCATACACTTGTTGTTTACACAGGCAATGCACAGCATGCCACCACACTGTGGTAAAGTATTGCGCACCAAAGCATTGCATATTTATTCCCCTTATGGCCATAGATGCCATTAAAGTTTGTCAATCCCCTTAATTAAAAATGTCAGATGGGCTAAATAGAAGGGCAGAGGATCTGCACTTGGAGGTAGAGCAGGTTCTGCAGGGGAAAGTGGTGTTTAAGCTGCAGCATTTGGAGGCAGGGCACCTCTGCCTTTTTATTTCAGAATGGATGTGCTGTAAAGGCGCAGTACACGAAAGAGGTAGTTTTGAGTGGTTGAATGGCTGATAGAGCCTTTCTCTTTTTACTCCTTCTAGGCACAGAGCTGCGAGTTGTCTGCAACTGCTGCTAATGCACCCTCTTCATCCTCCGAGTTTCTCACCTGTTAATCCTGCCATAGACCCAAAAACTAGCAATGAGGAGTCTGCTGAATTATTTTCATCACATGATCACTAATTTGTTGCAGGAGGATGAGCTTGGCCATGCACAGTACTGAAAATGAGGAACATAATAAAAGGGCTATAGAGGGAAGGGACATTAGGCAAAGAGTAGCAAGAGGCAGCGATGTTCCAGCAGATGAAGCTTAGTGCTAATTGGGCTCTAGTGATGACAGAGGTGGGGTGTATGATGAGGCATCAAAACATCTGTGGGTGCCGCAATATCTACAGCCTCTAGTTAAAGGGAGAGATGTCTCACAAGGGGTGTAGGATAAGAAACATCAAGCAGGGGATGGGGTAAACCACTGTAGGGTTCTCCTTCACCAACCTTAGCATCCTTTCCAAGGTAGGTCACCTGCCCAACGTCCTAATGCCTGCTTGGCAGCACCGCTGAATTTGCAAATCATGGAATCAGCCTCTTTTCACATGTTTATGGCATATGCAGCTCCACATTGGCAGGTACTCAACTCCCCCTTTTTGGCCAAGAAGACTTCCCTGAACCTCCACCAGCATATGGAATGTAATGTGTCTGTATCGTTGGAGCATACTGTCAGATGCAGGGTTCACATGACTGCAGACTTGTGGTCCAGCAAGCATGAGCAGGGACACTTACATACTCTCCAGCCACCTAACAATACTTGTGGCTATTGTTTCTATAATAATATACTCTAATATTTATTTCAAGATAAAACTGACTCATTTCTCCCTCTTACATTGCGGTCTTACCAAACTGTTTACATACTGTTCAGCCACTGTACGATAGTGGCGGCTATTTTCTCTCAAATAATACACTCTAATGATTATTTCAAGATAAAACCTGACTGCTCTCTGCCTCTTATATTGCAGGCAAACCAAGCTGCTTAAAAACTGTGCACCCATTGAACAATATTTGTGGCGATTGTAGCTCAGATAATACACCGTAAGGGCAGTTTCACACTGCTCAACTGTAGTTTTCATAGACTTCTATTATGTTCCGCATCTTTGGTGCACTTTCAGAAAATGCACAATAATCGCGAGACATATGGGAAGTCTACAGGATGTCTGGGAATTAAAGAAAAGTAACGAAGCTTAAAAATCCCAAAAAGGACTTTTGGCAGAAATGTAGGGTGGAGATATTATTAGAAGGACTATCCAACTTCATAATAGTATTATAAAGTTAGAAAATCCTATCCCAGAAATTACTGATGGGTTGACATTGGAATGTGGAAATATGAACCTGTGGATCGGTGGCAACGTCAGCAAACATCAGAAGAAGTAGGGTAAATTGAATGTAGTTTAAAAGGTGTTAAATGCTATCTGGAAGCAATTTTGAAACTGTGTTCCTGGATTTTGCATGATATAGAAAATTTAAATTTATGTTTGGGTTAACAAAAAAAACTTTATTCCACTCCTTTGGAGAAATAGTTAATGATAGTTTTGTTTCCCATCTCTTCATGTATGCTGGAAGTTGCATTAAAGTGGTTGTAAACCACTCTTTGTTGCTGGGACTGGGCACAGGTGACATGAAATCCTATACTGTACAAGGTGCAAGCCTTAATTAAAAAAAAATATTCGGGTTTACATCCACTTTAACCACTTCCCGACCGGCGCACGCCGATGTACGTCGGCAGAATGGCACGGCTTACAGGTACGTCCATTTGAATTCCCCACTGTGCCATTGCGTGCGCGCCGCCGGCGGCGCGCACGCGTCGGCCGGGAGCTCCGTGAGTCGGGTCACGGGTCCCACGGACTCGATCGCCACGGGGATACCCGCGATCGCCTCACGGAGAGGACGAACGGGGAGATGCTGATGTAAACAGCATCTCCCCGTTCTGCCTAGTGACAAGTGTCACTGATCACAGCTCCCTGTCATCGGGAGCTGTGATCAGCGTAGTGACACACACAGCCCATCCCCCCTACAGTTAGAATCACTCCCCTAGGACATACTTAACCCCTCTCCGCCCCCTAGTGGTTAACCCCTTCACTGCCAGTGTCATTTACACAGTAATCAGTGCATTTTTAATCGCTCTAATCACTGTATAAATGACAATGGTCCCAAAAATGTGTCAAAACTGTCCGACATGTCCGCCATAACGTTGGATTCACAATAAAAATCACTGATCGCCGCCATTACTAGTAAAAAAAAAGTTATTAATAAAAATGCCATAAAATTATCCCCTATTTTGTAAACACTATAACTTTTGCGCAAACCAATCAATAAACGCTTATTGAGATTTTTTTTTTACCAAAAATATGTAAAAGAATACGATCGGCCTAAACTGAGGAAAAAAAATGTTTTTTATATATTTTTGGGGGATATTTATTATAGCAAAATGTAAAAATTAATGCGTTTTTTTCAAAATTGTCACTCTTCTTTTGTTTATAGCGCAAAAAATAAAAATCGCAGAGGGGATCAAATACCACCAAAAGAAAGCTCTATTTGTGGGCAGTGCCGAATCGCAAAAAGTGCTCTGGTCAGGAAGGGGGTAAAATCTTCCGGGGCTGAAGCGGTTAAAGTTTTGGATAAGTATCCCTATTTCATGAACACAAGTGTAAGTGGTCAAAAGAACTTAAGGTAGAACTATGTGGTGCAGCACTTAATTATATGCACATTTGCACTTACAGTTTTCTCTTAGTCCCACGTAATGCATCTTCCTGTGATGGTGTGGTGACGATGCAGCCCTGCTCCTCAGTTCAGTGCTACCACTCTCATGTAGACTGCACCGGCTTGCACTACAGTGGGACAAACTAATTTTACAAGGGGCATGGCTGCCAGTGTTGTCACTGCTGATTGACAAGCCTGTAGCTTGTCAATCAGCACCTGGCCACACCTAGTCCTGCCCACTGTTTACCTGATTTACTTTGTTGCTGAAACCCTCTCACTGTGAGCTGCAGTTCCTAAGGGAGAAAGGCTGCAAGATACAATTGAAGGAGGATTTGGCTCAGTCAGGGAAGATAAAGGAACATTTTTGTTTACTTTGCTTTATAAAGCCTGTGCATCACACAGAAATTGGATTTCGTACTTGTTTAACCTCCCTGGCGGTTTTCCCGAGTGTGGCTCGGGGTTAAAATTCAGGACCATTAGCGGTAACCCTGAGCCACACTCGGGATTACATCGCAGGATCCTGGTGTGGCTTTACTTACCTTGTCCCCGGGATCCTGCGATGTCCCCCGCTGTGTCTGCGGGCTCCGTCCTCCTCCGAAGCCTCTCCGTGCCAGGCTCCGTTCCCTGCGAGCGGCGCGACGCACGGGGGCGGAGCCTGGCGGCAAATTCAAAAAAGTGTAAAATCATAACACATACAGTACTGTAATCTTACAGATTACATTGCTGTATGAAATTATTTCACATCCCTTTTGTCCCCAGTGCTTTGTCCTATGCCCTGCATGCAGTTTTATGTTATATATACTGTTCTTTCTGCCTGTAAACTGGAGATTGTCCATAGCAACCAAAAAGTGTCCCTTTACATCAAAAGTGGCTTTAGACCAGCTAGAAAACAGTGATAGTAAATTAGAACACTTGCAGAATTGAGCGATAGTCAATCGTGGGGAAATTTATTTTATTATTAATTTTTTTTTTTTAAATTATTTATTTTTATTTATTATATTATAATTTATGTTTTTGTGTTTCAAACTTTATCATATCCGGGATATCTACTAGACTCTTGTTTGGACAGATTTAAGTGTGTTATTGTTAAGAATTACAGACCTACAATATAAAACGCCAAATTTCCATGCAAAATAATTGTACCGCTTTCAGCACCTAAAATCCGAAATAATCATACCGCCAGGGAGGTTAAACTGTCATACAGGAGCCTTTAGTTGTACTTAAGTAACTGCTGGAATGCAGTTTAGACACTAGAAAATAAGGCATGGTTGACAGTTGCCAATAAGTTAATGCCAGTATTTGTGTTCACTTTTGCCTTTATAATAGCCAATTGTAGACTCTAGGGTTGTAAACTGCTACTCCAGGAGATCTCAGAGAAATGAGGCTGAGTATAAGTACTTCAGTTGCTCATTTGCTATTCTGACTGTATAGCTAAAGGCTACACAATGAAACCTTTAAAAACGTGTGTGTGAAAGAAGAGGGCTGTACATTTGTAAAAGTGCTGTTGGCCTTTAAAGTCCCTAGTACGGTAAAAAATACATGTTGGCTGTTGCCTCCACACAAATTTTGATGGAGTACAGTAGGCAATCAACTTTACTGCCTGCCAGGTTTACACATAACTGATCAGAAATACCCCAGCTCAGCTCACAAAGACTCCAGACTGCACCCTATCCAACCTTTTCTGTTGCCATCATCCATTGAACTGTGAAATGTGCTGAGCTGATGCCCAAATTTGATGAAAAATGCTGACCCAGCAATCAGCTTTTAACACCTGTAAATTTCCTAAATTAAGAAAAGGAAACCAAGCTGCCCTTCTGGGCTCCCTTATGGAACTTATCAATCTGGTGTATAGCGGCTCTAGGGCCTATGCTTCTCTTCCGCACTCTACTAGAGTTACACATCAAGTCTGAATCATGGCTAGGAAACATTTTTTGCAATTCAATCCAATCATCACCTCTTGTAGGGAAATCTTTCTGTCTCCTGTTTCATACTGCTGCCAGACCCTCAGGTGTGGGCCCGCTATGGAATTAGGAGGCTTAGAGATATTATGCCCATGTGTACCTTACTGACCTTCTTAGACCTTTCTTCCAAATTTAGATTGCCTAGGTGGATGTACTTCCGTTACTATCAATTGCTCCATGGTGGCGCAATTGCAATTTCCTAATCCTCCTTGTCTAGAGGCTGATCCAATAGAGGACTTTCTCTGGCAGAACTCCCTCTCTAAACCTCTGTCTTCATTTTACATGGCTCTCCTCAGTGTGTAGTCTCCTAAGATGGACAGGTTGTGGGATCAGTGGAGGGTGGATATTCCAACTTTGGACAGGGAGCCCTGGGAGGAATGTTTTGAGGATAGTTCTAAGTTGGTTATTTCCTTCCGAGATTAACTGATTCAAACATAATGTAATTCACACCTCAGAGGTTGCACAGAATCTACCCACAAAGGTCTTCCGACTGTTTACGATGTCACTCTTGCTTTGGAACGTATTACCATATGTTTTGGACTTGTCCTGGAGTGGTGTAGTTCTGGAAGGAGGTATTGGAGCTTATTAATGACTGTCTGTATATAATTAGCATATATAAACAGGAACTGTCATAGGAAATATGACAAGATCTGGCAGCCTTGGACAGCACAATGAGTTTCCCCCCCTTTATCTCTGTTGACAGTATAGCATATGGGTTTTCATTGTTTGTCTTTCTGAGAGGGTCCCCTTTTTAGTATGTTTCTTGCTATATTTATATACTCTGTATACTACTGCTGATAGCTATTGCTTGCCTGTAGCTTATGTTCAATTATCTGTACCTCATTATAATGCTGGTTACCATCTAATTGTTTGCTGCCCTTTTATCGTGCCATTGTTGCAATTAAGAGCAATCCTGGTTGTCAAAAAAAGGAAGGAGACCAATCATCTCACTGACTTCTTTGTCAACACTTTTCCTTCTCTGGTTTATAGTACTAGCCCAGCAGTTCATCATCCTCAATGGCTTCTGCCTACTTTTGCTGGATTACTAATAAAGATGCCCTTATACTTGGGCTGTAGAAAAAGGCTGCTCGTAAATAGGCTGACACTTTTAAAGCAGGAATATTTCTTGGGTAGCTACAGTATCAAATAGCCGAGAGAGAATACATTTATGTGGCTTTTGTAGAATCATATCCATTGTCCCCCAACTGGTATGGGTTATTGCCACTGATCAGATCTTCTATTACTCTCACAGCTTGACATTATTCTAGATGGGCAAATCAGATGCAGAACACACCTGCAGCTGTGAAGGAAAAATCTCAGGTAGCTAAATCTGCTAGTCTATGAGCAGGTATTAAGTGATTGGGCTTTGTGCTTGGCTGCAGTTTCTATAAGCTGTGATGTGATGCCTAGCT
Source organism: Aquarana catesbeiana (assembly GCF_042186555.1). Classification (NCBI taxonomy): domain Eukaryota; kingdom Metazoa; phylum Chordata; class Amphibia; order Anura; family Ranidae; genus Aquarana; species Aquarana catesbeiana. The sequence goes on along the minus strand of NC_133334.1, from coordinate 225,646,987 downwards.
TTAAGAGTACAGCATGCAGCTCAACACCAATTTGTCCACCAGACAGCACAGACCTTCTTAAAAAGCACATTGCAATTATTCTTATCTCTCCAGATAAGAAGTATTAGCGTCTCTAATAGCAAAAGGCAGGCAGCCAAATTAATTTAGGTTCTGGCAGATTTACAGTTTCAAGAATTTATTGAGCAGGTAGTGACAGAAACCACTGAAGGCAAACAAGTACAGAGGAAAAAAACAAGAATAAATAGCTTCTTTCGCATATTAACAACAAACCTACCTCCTTATAGCCATTTTGAAGTCCTTTGCAGCAATTTAAATGAACATATTATTTATTTATTACAGTTATTTATATAGCGGCATCAATTTATGCAGTGCTTTACATATTTATTGTATATTTCACAACAGTCCCTGCCCTCAAGGAGCTTACAATCTAAAGCCCCTAACTCACATGCATACATACACATAGTAGGGTCAATTTAGACAGGAGCCAATTAGCCTACCAGCATGTTTTTGGATCGTGGGAGAAAACTGTTGTAGAAATCTCTCCTGCGCTCAGGTGTCAAGTACCTCAATGTGTGTTCAAGTGCTGTGCAACAAGGCACCAAAACAGCTCCCCCACTGCGCTTATGTGCAAAAACAAAACAATTATTTTTCAAAGCTTCCAGCTAGTGTAAGAAGTCGATGTGACGAAACATGTCGGAGGCGTGGCTGTACGGCGACCTACCATTGGTGATTAGTGTGTGACGCGCTGTGTTGTGCTGTGCATGCTGTCCATTGATCGGCGGAGACCACCTCCTGCTGCTGAGGATCCAACGAGGGGAAAAGGGTGAGGTTAAACACTACAACCCGGGTCCGCCGTGACCATAACACATCACTACAGCTGTGTCACATGGAGTTTTCGTTTTATGCCTTTTTATTATCAAACAAGTGTGAGTACAATGATTGAAAATTTTGAGTGTGTATTTTAATTAAATATTTTATACAATATCACACTATTGGAAGCATTCTTATTTCTTTCATGTGGATACATTTGATGAGTATTGCTACCTATTGAAGAATTTCATCTGCTGTGAATACGATTTCATTTACTTCGGTTAGCCCATAAGAGGTTATATTTCTGCTTATTGTCCGAGCATGAGAATGCAACGCAAATATTTCTGGTGAGTGCGGCTCCATATGAGTGGATCACAGTCACAGAGGGTGTGGTGGAAGACGTTTATAGCATGAAAATTCGCTTCATCCACTTTTTTTGACGCTGAATATCTTGCATGGACTTTATTTCATTTTTTCCATTTTTTTAGTAATCTTGTATGGATTGTTGTCACGATTAATGTACCCACCATCAGTGGGAGGGAATATTGGATGATCATTATACGGACTCACTAGCATTAGTGGGTGGTTTACCCTATCCTACTTATATTTATTTTTATATTGGTTCACTTTTACACAGTATTAAGTTATTTAGCGCCACTATTTCCATTAGGAACACCTATCTCAGTTAGTGGTGCGACCAACTTTATAAAGCAATGCCTGCCGTCTTGCAGCCCTCCTTTGAATAATGGGTATTCACCGACCTAGTGCATTACCACTGGTAAAGCTTTATTAAAGCATAAAAACAGCAAAATATATACTCACAAACGAGCATTTGTATAAGGCTTTGACAATTGAGCAGGTACGCTATTCTGAAGACCGGCAAACTAGGACCTGATTTAGAGAAGGTCAAACCGATATCACAAAATGGCTGATGGCTAACGCGTTTCAGGGGAGTACCCCTTTCTTCAGAGCCTAAGCGCGCAATGGCTAATCTCTCGTAGACACCTCTATATATGTGTGTATGTGTCTGCACATCCCAATCACAAGCAACGCCCACTCTAATGGGTCACCTCCACCCGCATGGACAGGGCTTAACCCCGTCGGTCCTATACCTAACCGCTATCTAAAGGGCTTGGAAGAAAAGCTTACATATACTGAACCAAGGGGTCTAGTCCATAGCACGTAGTGTGCACAGGTCACAGGTGATCAGAACATAAAACCCTCCAAAAGGAGGTGATCGGTCACATCTTACCTCCTAAGCATCCCCATACTGATATCATGCTGTAAATAGGTGCTCCCGGGAACCATGGAGGCACTTCCGGCAATGGGTGGAACACACGCCCCCATACTGATCTCATGCTGTAGAGAGGTGTGGGAGAAAATAATATGAGGCATAGTGAGCCCCCGGGAACCATGGAGGCGCTACCGGCAATGGGTGGAACGCATGCCGCTTAGTTGGCCAGGAAGTGCGGGTGCACCTGCATTCCACCCCTAACTTCCTGCCAACCGCGGCGTCGCTTCTGCTTCCGTGCACGCACATGATGGGGTGCCGTGTGTAGAGGACGTGGCCCGGCGGGTGGAACGCAAATACACCCGTGCTTCCGGGCCTCTACACAAGACGCCCCATCATGTGCGCGGAAGAGACGCCGCGGTTGGCCGGAAGTTGCGGGTGGAACGTAGGGTGAGATCAATAGTATAACTTCCAGGAGGAAGAGAAAAGAATACACAAGCGCAACTAAATCTTATCTGCGCTACGGTACGCAACCACATACCAAAAGGCACCGTATTAGACACAAAGTAGAGGCACAGAAGTGCAGGAGAGCAACAGGGAGAGAGGAAAGAAAGAACAAAAAAGGAAAGGAAGGGGAGGGTAGAGGATCCACCTTTGTCAGAGCCCAACCAAAACCGGAAGCCACCATCCACACACATCATACAACAGCTAGGGATAAGTCAGACTGGGGGAGCTTCTAGAAGGTCCCACGATTCCCAAATCCAGTTAGGAGTATTCAGTGAGTCAGTTAAGGTAGCAGTCAGGTATTCCATCCTCTTCACATCTTGGATTCTAGAGTGCAATTCAAACAAGGAGGGGGGTCCTGTTTCTTCCATTCAAGAGCAACCAAGCATCGTGCTGCAGTCAGCACCTGTGCAAGGTGTTTTTTTTTAGAAAATTTAGAGAAGGATTGAAGAGGGAAACCCAGGAGGAAGGTTTTGGAATTAAAGGGAATCCAGGATCCAAAGATGGAATGGAGTAGGGAGTTGACTATCTGTCAGTAAGAGACAATTAATGGGCAGGAAGAGTAGATGTGGCATAATGTGCCTGGATATTTTTTGCATTGCCAGCAACGACAGTCAGCAGAGGGATATATGGAGTAGAGCAGGTCTGGGGTTTGGTACCAGTGGAAAAGAATCTTACAATGATTTTCCTTATACAAGGTACAGATAGAGCTTTTGGATTCTTGTGACTAAATAAATTGCCACGTTTTCAGAGGCAGCTCTTCCCCCAAGGCCTGCTTCCACTTTCGCATGTAGGCATGCTGAGGCGCAGGCCGCAAAGGGTGAGTAATCAGAAGTTTATAAATGTGGGAGATCATGCCCCCTTGGAGGATGGGTCTTCTAGACAAATTCTTTCAAACACCGCCGGGTTAGAAGATTGGAGGGTGTTCGTAAAGGATTGTGCATTATGGAGTATTTGTAAATAGCTAGAAAAAGGCTTGCCTGGGAAGAGTGTAAGTGTCCTGTAAGTCCTGGAAGGTCTGCAATGTTCTAGTTCTAAAATCTAACATCAATTAGAGATCCCGTGTCTTTTATCATTGCAAAAAATACGTAGCAGGTAAGTTTGAAGGTTCTTAAGGTGTGAAAAAGGGATAGGAATGGGCAGCGTCTCAGAAAGGTATAGAAATGTAGGTAAGTAGCCATATGTCCAAACAGGGAAAGCTTATGGGATTTTCATTTGTTAAGGAAGGCCTTAATAGAGGCATATAATGGGGTAAATTGGCTTTATAAAGAGTATTGTAAGACGGCGTAAGATAAACACCAAGATATTTTAGTGTAAAAGCTATTATTTTTTATTGACTTTTGACAAGGTTGTTGGGTGGAAAATTTTTGGCTGAACAGTGAATAGTTGGCACTGCAGATTCATCCAGCCACACTGTTCAACAAAATCAATAAGCTGCAGCAACTAATCAGGGTTTCAGAATACAATTTCCCTTTTTTGGGGGGGAGATCCTCCATCCACCTTGTTTGAGTGGATGGAAGAATCTGTTTGAGCTCTATATAGCAATCTAAAACAGATGGCTTCAAAGAGAGTTCCGGGGCAGAAAATCAACAGTATGGCTCATCTACAGTTTTAAAGCCCTACCTAAACCACTGGCCAATGGAAGTCTGCCAGTACTGGGTCCCTTAACTTTCACAAGAGAGCTCACTCGAAGAGAAATAGTATTTGTAATCCACTATACTGGGGTGGGTGTAGCAGTTTTCTCAGACTAACTCTGGCAGCAGTCAAATCCCCGCAAAGGCAACAAAATGGAACACTATAAAGGGGGTGAGATGCCTGTCAACACCAGTGCTAAATAAGTGCCCCCTGATCGGCAGTCAGTCCATATGTCCTCCCTGATGGCGAGGCAAAAGTTCATACCATCAAGAGACAGTAAGAGACTCCCTTCTCAAGCCTGTTCTTTCTCCCTACTTACTGCTCTCTCGTGGCCCTATATACTGCACTGCTCTCTGCAGCTCACCACACCTTTGTCCTGTGGCTATCCCCCCAGGGATTTCTCTCCCAGTTTCACTTCTTACCTGCACACCGTTGGGCAGGACTAAAGGTCTAGCCTCCTAATACAGCCAATCAGCATTCTCCTCTGGTCTCCAACAAAATAGCCACCCCCAATCTTATACGGAGGACACTTCTTCCTTTTAGCTGTACATTCCTTTCTGAATGTTTTAACACCTGCTGTTTGTGCGTCCTCTCCTCCCTCATAGCGGCAAGTTGTCTATCAATGGCTAGGGAAGGAGAAACAAGCTGCTGTGAGTTAAAGGGGCCACCAGCCAGGCTAAATATTCATATAGAGAAATTCTCTTTTGTCTATAATTCCCATCTTCCAATATCTCAGGGTGCATTGTAACTGCCTTTTTGTATTAAATCTTGAGATCCTTCACAAGCTTCTCCTATGTTTTCCCATTGTTCAGTTGTTGATAAACCTCCTCCATGTTTTCACTTTTTTCCAACACTATTTTATTATACCTCCAACTTTAATTGCAAGTTTCGCAATATATTTATAATTATTCTGCAGTGATTTTAGAGCACATTTTTCTTCACTACACAATTTCAGGGACATTAACATCTTATATTTCAGTCTCTTTAAATCCCTTGGAACAAGTTTATCAAAAGCCTCAACACTTTATTATTTGTACCAACGAGATAAAAAGTGAATGTTTTTTCAGTTAGATATTTCTGACTCTTCCAGACAAGAATCAGTAAGGGGTTGCACAGCAGTCTTCAAATAATATCTCTTTAAACTTCTGAATAAATGTCTAGAAATGTCTAAAACGTATTCAGCCTTTCATCAGGGGCAGACTTCAATCCTTTATTCAGCCATGTTTTTTCTTTCTCTGTCAATTCTACAGAGGACATTTCAAAGATACCTTAATTAGAGACTCTTTCAACATTAAAATATTATCCCTGCTTCCTCATGGGTTGGCAAAAAGGAAGCATTTTTTTTAGAAAGAAATATGAAGAATTCAACTGTGTTTTTGTGGTGTTCATACCTCTGGCCTGTAGATGTCACTATTTACAGTTGTAACATACTGTATATAATACTTTCTATGCTCTGTACCATGGGTTGCAGGAAATTGAATCGCTCAATTTGTTCATCAACACAGTCAGAGTTGATGGGGGGGAGTCTCTCCCACAGAGTCATTGTGTTCTACCGGTGGGGGGCCGTCCCCACCGGGAGAACACAGTGATTACTTTCGCAATAATTGCATGTAAAGTCCAACAGACTGGTTGTACCCATGTTGGTTGATTGATCAACTGGGTACATTCAGCCTGCCCATACATGGTTCTATGTCTGTCTATGGACAGCTTTAGGCTATAGCTCTCACTGAGAGGCAGAAATTGCTCATTGCGCAAGGAACCCTTAGCAAACTCTGGAGGAACCCTGGTTGAGAAACCCTGCTCTAACATTAAATGATGAGACCAACTAGTAGAAAAAAAAAGAAACTCAACCGACAATAGAGAAAGCTTGCTCTTGGAACATGATTTTATTTTAGAAAAAGGCTATTACAATTTCAAACTAAAGTAAAACTGCTGTGATTGAGAAAAAAAAAACCCACAGTCAGGGGACTACTGCCACCATACAGGCTGAGGTTTCAGATTTGCCTATCATGTGTCACATATTCAGGCCCAATACAAAGTTACAGCAAGAAATTCGTCTAAACAGCAATGCAGATCTGCACATACATAGAACAAGCTCTTCCGGTGTGGCTCAACACAGTACATTGCAAACTATGCTGCGTGCCCTATAGAAAATTCACAGTGCCGTGTGTAGAACCCTCCTAGAAAGGTGCTAGGAAAGACAGGTACAGTTAGTTCTTTTGGGCTCCCCTGTAATCACTGGCCTATGATTGCTTTGTGCTGTTCTAGGCTCCACTGTTTGCAGGTTTGATTATTTCCCCCTTCTTCTGGACGATTTCAGAATGTAGTGGATTGGAAAAGCAAACTTGAATAATTATGCTGTGTCAGCCAATCCCTGGGAGAGGGTGCACAGAAGGCGGCTGGGAGATTACATAAATAGTCTGGGGTTTGGAGACACTCTTTTCTTGTCCAGGAAGAGAAGTTTCCAGCCTTGTAGGCAGCCCAGCTGAAGTTGTACATGTGCTCATTGAGGTCCCAGCTATGATAGAGCTGGGGGGCTGAGGATCTGGTCTGGAGAGTTCACTGGAATAATGTCTGTCTAATAATGCAAGGAGGCATCCAAGTATCCAGGGACATTGTGAGTACAGACCTGAGTGTAGGATCCTGGTGACTGTTGCTTCTGCTACCCCTTGTGCATCAGTACTAGAGCTTGCCTGGCCTGGGATATTTCTGATGGTGTCTCGTTGTCACGATCAAGGGGTCAGACTCGAAGAACAGTTGCTATAGCAGTGGGAAGCTCACACAGAAATCAGCAGGATAGGAACAAAGGTAGGTCACCCTGGCGGATGACGCAGGCTCACCTGAGGTATGCTGTGACTACAGAACTCCTTTAAACGTATATAAACATGATGCTTCCATTTCAGATAAACCTTTGTGCACTCCATCTATTGCTACTGTCTCTGCTAACAAGGGCTTCGCCATTATCCTAATGCTTGTCACAGGACCTTCTGTCTCTATAATGCCTAAGGAAATATGCTAGAAGTACTATGCAAATGAGCCACTTACTGCACCTACTCGGAAACTGGTTAGTTATTTTAGAGATCCTATTTCTGTGCTTGGTTGCCTGCCAGTGACTGTAAATGTTCCTTTAATTAGTGTGCAAGATGAATCCTACATTGTAAGAAAGGCATTTCTATACTGGGCAGGGATTTTTCTGTTTCCCTAAGACTCCATTCGCACTTCACGATTTGCAAAAGCGGGCAGAATTGCTGTGATTCTGCCCGCGATTCAAAAAGGAATGGGAATCGCAGCACAATGGGTGGCGTGAATTTGGGTGCCATTATCCTTCAATGGCACCCCACACACTACGTGATTCTGCAGCGATGGTCGCGCAACAGGATCGTGTGGCAATTGCAGCAAACTTCGACTTTAAAAATTGCGTCAAGCTTGTCGTCCGAAATGGAGCAAGAGCATTTTTTCGGGCAGCAAATGGCAAGTGCAAGTGAAGTTAATGAGTCTGCAGTATGCGGCATGCAGAATCGTGTGAAAATCACGCTGTCAAAATCGCATAGCAGGAACGCTCCTTATATGAATGGGCCTAAATCTGCAAGTAGTGGATAGTTTTATTATCACAACAAATCCAGTTGCCCCAATGCCACCTTTGTTCAAAGTTTCACCACTCAGCAACACTTCAGTGGACTATGCAAAGAACTCTGTACACAAAATTAGTGTGATCGATTTTGTGAATCAGTCTCAGGCTTGTCTATTAAGCCATGTGTTTAAGACTCGGGTCCGAACGACCAAATCTATCCATTATGCATATAGGGGGTGGCGAGGATAGGTGGGCAGCGCCCGGGCACCCCTAATGGATGGCCCGCCCCTGTTGGACCTCCAATGCACTTTGCATTCCAAGAAACTATTATGGCTACTATATTTCTATGCATAAAAAACATATTTTGACCTGCAAACGATCCTCTCCTCCATCTCTTTCTGAGTGTAAAAACCTAAAGTGGTATTAAACCCAGAAGAAAACATTAATTATATTGCAGCTTACCAATCCTTATGCCGCGTACACACGGCAGGACTTCCCGACAAAAAAAGTCCGATGGGAGCTTTCGGTCGGACATTCCGACCGTGTGTATGCCACATTGGACTTTTTCTGTCGGCATTTCCGACGGACTCAGATATAGAGCATGTTCTAAATCTCTGCATCGGAAATGCCGACGGCCGTGTGTACGCGGCATTAGATGTGATGGTTGCATCTATTTTCTTTTCTTTATTTTCACCTGGTGATCTGGCCAGTAAGGCTGTTGTTTTTCAACAGAACAAGCTCTCCTGCAAATGTAGCAGTTTAAAGTGTTGAGACAAACTATTATTTACTGACAGGGCTGCTTACAATGATCAGCTTTTATCTATTTAAAACTTTATCCCGCAAAAAACAAAACTGTTGCTGTAACTGCAGTGGGAGCTTGGCTTCAATTTGTTAGTGTATCTAAATCTGCACTCCCCTCCCCCAGACTGACAATGCTGGTGTTCAAGGGTGCTCCTGTGGCCTTCATCCAGAGTGGGGGTGCCCAAATACAGGAGGTGTGTTACTGGCCAGGTCACCAGGTGAAAAAGAAAACTAATGCAGCCACCACATGTAATGATTGGTAAGCTGCAATATATTACAATTTTGTTTTTTGGTTTAATACCACATAACTTTACCCTTCTCTTATATCAGCTCACATATACCAACAGGGATTCTCCCAATCAGTTTAAAAAAAAGCAGGGACCAAGGACGTAGACTGCTATGGTTGTGCCAGGAGACCACATAATTGCCTATATACTACAGTATATGTTACTATGCAATTTGCATTACTATACTGTTTTTATCACAGTCATCATTACTCTGAAGGATAAAAGTTTGTGAAACTGTATACTGCACTTTTTTTCTTTTGCTATATCTGTTCATATGTCTAAAACATCATCTTTAACCACTTCAATACCAGCCAATTTTACCTCCTTCCTGCCCATGCCAATTTTCAGCTTTCGGCGCTGTCACACTTTGAATGACAATTGCGTGATCATACAACACTGTACCCATATGAAATTTCTTTCATTGTTTTCACACAAATAGAGCTGAACAGAAACACAGTGGGGAAGAACTTCACTTGCGGCATGAATCCCTAGTTAAAGTTAAGAAACTTGGCTTATTAAAACAGGGAGAATCCAAATTTTCCAATCTGTTTAGAGGGACAAGTCAACGAGGACCTTATACCTTTGAACTGTTTTATGGACCCATATGGAATGCTGGTCACCTTTGCCTTTTTTTCCCTATACACTAGTAGAATTTCTGTATCAATATGTTTGAGTTTTTTGACAACCATAACAAAACTGACCGTTCTTAGGGCTCATGCACACAGGACGTTTTTACAGCTGCTGTTAGGGGTGTCTGACATTTTCTTTAACTGCCTCTAAACGCCACTCCATGTTAGTCTACGTGTCCATGCACACATAAACTTTCAGAGGTCGTTTGGAGGCATAAGCGTTTAGGGGCAGTAGAAATAGCCTGAGGCTGTTGAGCTGTAAAAATGAAAAACATCAAAAAATGCTGCCAAATTCTGCAACAAGCATTTAGCCACGTTTGGCATTTGTAGGCGTAGTATACAAATAAAGCATAATGAATAAGTAGCACAGTCAGATGTGAACCAAATCATAAGAGCATAACAGATAAATTAGCAAAACAGTAGAGATATACATCAAGCCCATGAATGGGACCCATATCAAATAAGTTGCAGTATCTCCATTTCCCACCCGCCAGCCAGCATGGACTTAGAGGATACAGAGCATGCAATTTACGATCAACAATAGAATATGATAGTATCACTAAGAAAGGAGAGAAGGAGAAGAAGAAGAAGGAAAAAACAGAAGAGAAAGTAAAGAGAAAGGAAAGAAGTCAGAATCCACTCGAAGGCCAATCCCATCCACCACCAAGCCATCATGAAGCAGGGAGCAGAAGGTACTGAATCCAGGGTTTACAAACCCTCTCAAACCTTGAGACTTTTCAAAATACTGATCAGCATCTCGTTAAACATGATTTACATCAATTTGCATTTCATTACTTCCAGGTCCAGTACTGGGCTTTTCCAGGGAATCATTATGGCAATTTTTGTTGCAAGAAACATAAAAAATATCAAGGTCTGAGTGTGTCTGGGAACACCCTCATTAAGTTTGTTGAGAAGAGTAACTTTGGGGTTTTTGCCAAGGTTTGTCATTGTCATCAAGCAGATCAAAGCGTGTACTCTTATCCAAAACCGCCAAACTTTGGCACACATCCAACACATATGATATATTGTGCCCACTTACCCACACCTCTGGAAGCATAATGGAGAGGACCCCCAATACACTAGTAGAATTTTATTTCAAATTTTTTGTTTGAAGATTGATCGTTCACTTTTGTGATCATTAGTGGAGTCAAATTGGTTCGTTTTTGACCGATGTGATGGAAAAATTTGAAGCCCCAGAAGGGAAACATTTTCTTGAATTAACTAATTTCTAACAGTATATGTGGCTTTTATCCATTCACCCCAAAATTGACTGTTAAAAGCAAACAACATTTTAAGCTACTTTCGAACAACATTCAGCAAGCCATTGAATGTACTGAGAATTTTCGCAGGAATTTGTGTTAAAAAATCTACTAGTGTACTGTATAGCCAGCTTTAGGCAGAAGGTTTCAGAAGTTTAATTTGATGAAAGACATTTACCATTCCCTACTGATAACAACCATACTGGAGGCCAGGAACCCAAACTGCCTAGATATATTCAAAGAATCAGAAGACTTCCTGTGAGGACTAAGGATTATGTGGTGTAGTTAAAATGCATAGTACTGTTCTCTGATATAACTCTTTATATATATTATATATATATTTTTTTTATTCTTTGAGGAGATGTCACTATTTACAGTTGTTACATGTATTATACGTTCTGTAATCTGTACACGTTTGTTCTAGTTCCTGTTACTCTTATGATATGCTTATGGATGCCTGAACATGCCTTAAGCATTCTATAACTAGGTGCTAAAAAGAACTCAAGCATCAGAGAGCAATAGGATTGGTTAGGTGGCAAAAAAACACTTATGCTGCGTACACACGGTCGGACTTTTCAGCTACAAAAGTCCGACAGCCTGTCCGACAGACTTTCGACTGACTTTTGGCGGACTTTCGACGGACTTTCTAACGACCGGACTTGCCTACACACGATCACACCAAAGTCCGACGGATTCGTACGTTTGTGACGTACGACCGGACTAAAATAAGGAAGTTGACAGCCAGTAGTCAATAGCTGCCCTAGCGTCGGTTTTTGTCCGTCGGACTAGCATACAGACGAGCGGATTTCTGGGTCCGGCGGAGTTATGACGTAAAGATTTGAAGCATGTACCAAATCTAAAGTCCGTCAGATTTGCTACTGGAAAAGTCCGCTGAAGGTCCGGTGAAGCCCACACACGATCGGATTGTCCGCCGGATTTGGTCCGTCGGCGTCCGTCGGACCTGTCCGGTCGAAACGTCCGACCGTGTGTACGCGGCATTAGGGGTCTTTTCATAAATGTTTTTAACAAGATTCACACAACTTTCACCCAGGATTTACACATTTCTCTAATAGAATCCAATCAGTAAATTGTGTGAAAACATTTATAAAAAGCAGGAAGGTGTGGCCGCTGGTCCCGTTCATTATATTGACAGTTCCTAGGCAGCCGCAGCTATTCACTGCTGTCCACACAGCCACTGATTAGCTGCAGTCAGGCATGTACTGGCCATCGGGACTACCGGGAGATTCCCGGTGGGCCGATGGCTCAGTGGGCCAGTCAGGTGCGGTCCTGGAGCCGCTCCTCACTGACAGTGAGTGATCGCAATTTCACTCCTGTCAGCAGGAGCAGCTTCCGTCATATGCTGGAGAGAGCATTAGGCGTTATGCTCCCTCCAGCCTGCAGGGGGATAGACCAACGGCAGACTTTCCTTCCTCTCTCCCCTTATCACTTGTTATCACATGACTGGAGAGAGGAATGAGAAGCTGCCTTCAAAACTGTGAGTACATGTGGGAGGGGGAGGACACTCTGATGTGAAGGGGACTGCTGGTGGGGGCTCTCTGATGTGAAAGGCTTCTGATGGGGACTCTGATGTGAAGTGGGCTGCTGGTGGGGACTCTGATGTGAAGCGAGCTGCTGGTGGGGACTCTCTGATGGGGACACTCTGATATAAGGGGGATGCTGGTGGGGACTCCGATGTGAAGGGAGCTGCTGATTGGGACTCTCTGATGTAAGGGGGGCGCTGTTGGGGACACTCTGATGTAAGGGAGAAGCTGTTGGGGACACTCTGATGTAAGGGGGACGCTGTTGGGGACATTCTGATGTAAGGGGGACACTGTTGGGGACACTCTGATGTAAGGGGGACGCTGTTGGGGACACTATGATGTAAGGGGGATGCTGTTGGGGACACACTGATGTAAGGGGGACACTGTTGGGGACACTCTGATGTAAGGGGGATGCTGTTGGGGACACTCTGATGTAAGGGGGACGCTGTTGGGGACACTATGATGTAAGGGGGACGCTGTTGGGGACACTCTGATGTAAGGGGGACGCTGTTGGGGACACTATGATGTAAGGGGGAAGCTATTGGGGACACTCTGATGTAAGGGGGAAGCTGTTGGGGACACTCTGATGTAAGGGGGACGCTGTTGGGGACACTCTGATGTAAGGGGGACGCTGTTGGGGACACTATGATGTAAGGGGACACTGTTGGGGACACTATGATGTAAGGGGGATGCTGTTGGGGACACTATGATGTAAGGGGGACTCTATTGGGGACACTCTGATGTAAGGGGGACGCTGTTGGGGACACTCTGATGTAAGGGGGACGCTGTTGGGAACACTCTGATGTAAGGGGGACGCTGTTGGGGACACTCTGATGTAAGGGGGACGCTGTTGGTGACACTCTGATGTAAGGGGGACGCTGTTGGGGACACTCAAAATTAAAGTGGGCCGGTCATGAGGAATTCCAGGGCCAAATTTTGTCCCAGTCCAGCCCTGGCTGCAGTCTTACCGCAGGTAATTGCTGGCTGTGCATAGAGGCGGGAACAGATGCGACCATCGACGACCTGTCATTATTGTGAATGTGGCCGGAGGCCGCACCTACCCACTGAGAGCCGCTGAAAACCGCAGCAGGAATAAGTAGATTCCTGCCGCTACAATTCACACCGGCTGTAATCGCTGGTGCGAATGTAGCCTTAGTATACACTCATGTCCCTAAAGCCGGGTACACACAAACCTGTACACACAGGTTTTTTTCATGCAACCTTGCGGGTTGCACGAAAAAAAAAAACTGACAGCTCCGGTAGGAGACACTTTACTAACCATGCGAGGTTAGTATAGCAATCTCCCCCGCTGAGCTGTTGTATTCTGACAGGAGGATGCCCCCCCAGAACACTCCAATCAGCACTCTCTGCCATTGGCTGAGAGCGCTAATCGGGAGTCAGTCGGCTGGCTTCTGTCGGAAAGACCAACATACACACAAGCTGAATGTCGGACGTTTTTTTTTAACTGGCAAATGTCTCCCGACATTCTGCCCATGTGTACAGGGCTTTAGTCTGTTACTTAGTTAGGCCCATGTCACACTTGAACCTCTGTCACTGCTGTGTTCTCACCAATGACAGGATTGCTAAAATGTGATGGGAAATATATGTCACCAACTGGATCACTAAGGTATCACTCCCTTGCTGTAGAAAATAATGCAAAATACAAGTTGTCAGTGAGAGCAGTGAGAGAATTGCACCTCGCTCATTCAGATGGTGAGGAAGCATCACATGTGTAAGCAGGTGAATGTTTTACCTCCTTGTTGTGTCTTTCATAGTGATCCTGCAGCTGGCAAATTTTGTCCATTGGCAGGATAGCAATAATGACATTGGTTTTAAGTTGGCCATACAAGGATGGAAATTTGGCCAGTTCGGTTGGAACCGGCCAAAGTTTCTTCCATGTATGGTAATTCCTGTTCATGAGAAGTCAGTCTATTGATTGACTTCTCATGAACTGGCTTGTTGGTAAATTTTTGCTAATCGCAGCCAATCAGTGTATTCTAACGGCAGGGGAGTCCCGGTTGGCTGAACAAATAAACTGAACAACGAATTGCCAGCTTTAGACATTATATCTGTGTGATAGTTTGACATTTTTGCTTGCAGTACTGTTATGCCCTGTACACACGGTCGGACTTTCCGATGGAATATGTGTGATCGGAGCTTGTTGTCGGAAATTCCGACCGTGTGTGGGCTCCATCGGACTTTTTCCAACACACAAAGTTTGAGAGCAGGCTATTAAATTTTCCGACAACAAAATCCGATTCCTTAAATTCAGATCGTGTGTAGACAAATCCGATGGACAAAGTGTCGTGCATGCTCAGAATAAATTAAGAGACGAAAGCTAGTACCCTGTTTATAGTCCCAACGTACGTGTTTTACGTCACCGCGCTCGGAGCGATTGGATTTTCTGTCAACTTTGTGTGACCGTGTGTATGCAACACAAGTTTGAGCCAACATCCGTCGGAAAAATCAATGGATTTTGTTGTCGGAAGGTCCGATCAATGTCCGATCGTGTGTACGGGGCATTACACTTTCTGTAGGTGTGTATTAGCGAGCTCTATATATTGTTTCTAAATTTGGAGACTGCAGACTACCCCTGAGCCTCTGCCACTCCTTCTGCTTTATATTATTAGCAGTGCTGATTTTGTTTATTAGGTTGGATAGCACTGTGTTCCTTATATTCATTCAAGGACTGTTGTCCTTGGAAGAATTGGTTGTTTCCCAGTACCTGTAAATGTAGATCCTATCATGTCACAGTTGCCTGCAGAATGTAATTTCAGTTGTCATCATACCTATGATTTTGTATGCTCTCTATTGAAGGGCAGAACTTGTATTACTGATGAAAAGAACTGTAGAGGTTGTAGTATTTGATATCAATTTTAACTTGTAACCAACTCAACAACTTCTGATGTAAAATAGGATGGCAATTGTCAAGATTGTATACAGTTAGCCCATATTGGCATTCAACATTTAAAAGTCTAAGTTTCTTCAAAAATAAAATAAAAAAATCAGCACAAGAGACATTACGATCAATGTAATATTTCCTTTGTGCTGCTAGCCCCTTCTTTAATCTGTAATCTTCTTGGGTGACAGTGGTTAATGGAGCCAAGAAACCTTTCATATGCATTCATCAAGAAAGCCAACTATGCCTGCCCTTTCCAGCCCCCTCCTCCACCCATATAAGCTGTACTATAGCTTCTATGAATGAAATGGGATATATGAATGGGGGTGTTGGACCTTTCATTTATCTACTGTACCTGTCCTCCATTCATAGATCATGCTTTAATTCATAGACACTAGAGTACAGTATCTATAAATGGAGGAGGTGGAATGGAAAGGGTGGGCATAGTTGGCACTCTTGATGAGTGCATATGACTGGTCTTTCAGCTCTATTAACCCCCACCTCAACAGAAGATTACAGCGGCAGGGATAGAGGGCATCAGAGGATGTAAGATTTCAATGAAAGCACCAGTCAGCAGTACAAGGGAAACATCACATTGATTGCAAGTAATGTCCCTTGTGCTGTTGTTTTGTTTTTTTTGGTTTTACTAAACTTAGGCTTAAGGCTTCTGTGAAAGCTGCTAACTCCTGGCTCCAGATAAATACAGTTAAAATGCATGCATGTAAACTGTTCTACGAGACAAGGTATTTGCATCTGTGTTCGGTTTATTGATCCTGGAAGTCCTGCCAGATAAAATTGCCATGTGGTTGACTACACATTTCTCTATTACGAATAGGACATCCAGCTTAGTCACAAACTGGCCCACAGTGTGTGACTAGACAAAAAAGGGGAAGCAGAATAAGGAAGAGGCCATCATTCTGCTCTCCTATTTTTTCTATTCATAAAATACACTGTATGAAGAGCTGTATGAAGCAAGTAATTCCTCAAGTGTCTCACTTCAATATTATGCAAGCTCCTGGAGGGGATGATAAGGGACTATATACTAGATTTTAGTAATGAAAATGGTATCATTAGCAGTAATCAGCATGGATTCATGAAGAATCGTTCTTGCCAAACCAATCTATTAACCTTCTATGAGGAGGTGAGCTGCCATCCAGATAAAGGAAGGCCTGTAGACGTGGTGTATCTGGGTTTTGCAAAAGCATTTGACACGGTTCCCCATAAACGTTTACTGTACAAAATAAGGTCCGTTGGCATGGACCATAGGGTGAATACATGGATTGAAAACTGGCTACAAGGGCGAGTTCAGAGGGTGGTGATAAATGGGGAGTACTCGGAATGGTCAGGGGTGGGTAGTGGGGTCCCCCAGGGTCCTGTGCTGGGACCAATCCTATTTAATTTGTTCATAAACTACCTAGAGGATGGGGTAAACAGTTCAATCTCTGTATTTGCGGATGATACTAAGCTAAGCAGGGCAATAACTTCTCCACAGGATGTGGAAACCTTGCAAGAGCTGAACAAATTAATGGGGTGGGCAACTACATGGCAAATGAGGTTTAATGTGGAAACATTTAATATAATGCATTTAGGTGGCAAAAATACAAATACAATCTACTCACTGGGGGGAGAACCTCTGGAGGAATCAAGGATGGAAAAAGGACCTGGGGGTCCTAGTAGATAGGCTCAGCAATGGCATGCAATGCCAAGCTGCTGCTAAAAAAGCAAACAGAATATCGGCATGCATAAAAAGGGGATTAACTCCAGAGATAAAGCAATCATTTTCCCACTCTGCAAGACTCTGGTTCGGCCTCACCTGGAGTATGCTGTCCAGTTCTGGGCACCAGTCCTCAGGAAGGATGTACTGGAAATGGAGCAAGTACAGAGAAGGGTAACAAAGCTATTAAAGGGACTGGAGGATGTTAGTTATGAAGAAAGGTTGTGAGCACTGAACTTATTCTCTCTGGAGACGCTTGAAAGGGGATATAATTTCAGTTTACAAATACCATACTGGGGACCCCACAATAGGGATAAAACTTTTCAGCCAAAGGGAGTTAAATAAGACATGTGGCTACTGATTAAAATTGGAAGAAATTAGTTTTAACCTTAAACTGCGTAGAGGGTTCTTTACTGTAAGAGCAGCAAGGATGTGGGATTCCCTTCCACAGGCGGTGGTTTCAGCGGGGAGCATCGATAGTTTAAAAAAACTATTAGATAAGCACCTGAACGACTACAACATACAGGGTAATACAATGTAATACTGACATATACCATATTTATCGGCGTAAAACACGCACATTCATTTTAAGAGGGAAGTTTCAGGAAATAAAACCCTAAATTTTAAATAGGGAACTTTGAAGCAAAATAAGGGTCAGTGCCCATCTGCAACCTCACTATTGGCATCAATGCAGCCTGATCAATGCCCATCTGCAGCCTCACTAGTGCCATCAATGCAGCCTCATCAGTCCACATCAATGCAGCCTCACCATTGCCATCAATGCAGCAGCCTCACCATTGCCATCAGTGCAGCCTGACTGATGCCCATCTGCAGCCTAAAAGGGACAAGGAGGGGGGAGGGACGAGTGCCAACAGATTACATACAGTGAGAATCTCCTATGATAGATAGAACAGTGGTCCAATGGCGGCCCAGGTGACAGGACTTCCTATTACAGAGGCCACCAAGTAAACAGAAGATTCTCACTGTATGTAATCTGACTGCGCTCATCCCGCCCCCCTCACTGTCCCCTCCGACGCAGCTAAAATTCAAATATCAGCGTATAGCACACACACACTATTTGCACCCGATTTTCAGGGTGAAAAAGTGTGTGTTATACGCCAATAAATACAGTAATCACACACATAGGTTGGACTTGATGGTGTCTTTTTTTAACCTCACCTACTATGTACAGTATCTCACAAAAAATTAGCACACCCCTCACATTTTTGTAAATATTTTATTATATCTTTTCATGTGACAACACTGAAGAAATGACACTTTGCTACAATGTAAAGTAGTGAGTGTACAGCTTGTATAACAGTGTAAATTTTCTGTCCCCTCAAAATAACTCAACACACAGCCATTAATGTCTAAACCGCTAAGTGAAGATGTACAAATTGGGCCCAATTAGCCATTTTCACTCCCCAGTGTCGTGTGACTTGTTAGTGTTACAAGGTCTCAGGTGTGAATGGGGAGCAGGTGTGTTAAATTTGGTGTTATCGCTCTCATCTCATACTGGTCACTGGAAGTTCAACATGGCACCTCATTGCAAACAACTCTCTGAGGATCTGAAAAAAAGAATTGTTGCTCTACATAAAGATGGCCTAGGCTTTAAGAAGATTGCCAAGACCCTGAAACTGAGCTGCAGCATGGTGGCCAAGACCGTAACAGGACAGGCCACTCAGAACAGGCCTTGCCATGGTCGACCAAAGAAATTAAGTGCACGTGCTCAGCATCATATCCAGAGGTTGTCTTTGGGAAATAGACGTATGAGTGCTGCCAGCATTGCTGCAGAGGTTGAAGGGGTGGGGGGTCAGCCTGTCCCTGCTCAGACTATACCCCTCACACTGCATCAATTGGTCTGCATGGCTGTCGTCCCAGAAGGAAGCCTCTTCTAAAGATGATGCTCAAGAAAGCCCGCAAACAGTTTGCTGAAGACAAGCAAACTAAGGACATTGATTAATGGAACCACGTCCTGTGATCTGATGAGACCAAGATAAACTTATTTGGTTTAAGCGGTGTCAAGCGTGTGTGGCAGCAACCAGGTGAGGAGTACAAAGACAAGTATGTCATGGTCTGGGGCTGCATAAGTGCTGCCGGCACTGGGAAGCTACAGCTCATTGATGGAACCATGAATGCCAACATGTACTGTGACATACTGAAGCGGAGCATGATCCCCTCTCTTCGGAGTCTGGGCCGCAGGGCAGTATTCCAACATGATAATGACTCCAAACACACCTCCAAGTTGACCACTGCCTTGCTAAAGAAGCTGAGGGTAAAGGTGATGGACTGGCCCAAAATGTCTCCAGACCTAAACCCTATTGAGCATCTGTGGGATATCCTCAAATGGAAGGTGAAGAAGCGCAAGGTCTTCAACATCCACCAGCTCTGTGATGTCGTCATGGAGGAGTGGAAGAGGACTCCAGTGACAACCTGTGAAGCTCTGGTGAACTCCATGCCCAAGAGGGTTAAGGCAGTGCTGGAAAATAATAGTGGCCACACAAAATATTGACACTTTGGGCCCAATTTGGACATTTTCACTTAGGGGTGTACTCACTTTTGTTGCCAGCGTGTTTAGACATTAATTCTTTGTGTATTCAGTTATTTTGAGGGGACAGCAAATTTACACTGTTATCACCTTCCCGCCGACCGTACGCAGATATGCATACTCGGCTTTCCGGGGTTATACGGGGATGATGCCCGCAGCTGCAGGCATCATCCCGGTACCGTTGTTTACAGCCGGCGATCGGCTACCTGAGTATAACAACCGATGCGGCTAAAAGCCGCTCGGCTGTTATACCGGAGGAGCGGGAGGGGACATCCCCCCCTCCCGCCACCTCCCGCCGCTCTTACCGGGCCTCCCGTGCGATCGGGAGGCCCAGTGTCCAATCGTCTGCCTTCGGCAGCTGGGGGCGGGCTGGAACGAAGCCTTCTCATTGTAAACTCGGAAGCAACGTCATGGCGTCACTTCCCGTTTACTCGGCTGCCAATGGCGCCGGTTTTAAAAAAACATACAGTATTCAGAATCGCCGTTTTCGGCGATCTGAATACTTTGAAGTGCAGAGGAGGGATCGGGAGTCTTTTAGACCCCCGATCCCTCCATAGAGTACCTGTCACCACCTATTACTGTCACAAGGGATGTTTACATTCCTTGTGACAGCAATAAAAGTAAAAAAAAAAAAATTTTTTTAAACACAATTTATAAAGTAAAAAAATAAATAAAATAAATAAAAAAGAAAAATTTTTTTTTTAAAGTGCCCCTGTCCCCACGAGCTCGCGCTGCGAAGAAAACGCATAGGGAAGTCGCGCCCGCAAATGTAAACGGTTTTCAAATCACACATGTGAGGTATCGCAGCGATTGTCAGAGCGAGAGCAATAATTCTAGCCCTAGACCTCCTCTGTAACTCAAACCTGGTAACCGTAAAAAAAATTTAAAACGTCGCCTATGGAAATTCATAGGTACCGTAGTTTGTCGCCATTCCACGAGTGCGTGCAATTATAAAGGGTGACATGTTTGGTATCTATTTACTCGGCGTAACATCATCTTTCACATTATACAAAAAAATTGGGGTAACTTTACTGTTTGGATTTTTTAAAATTCATGAAAGTGTCCCTTTTCCAAAAATTTGCATTTAAAACACCGCTGCACAAATACCGTGTGATAAAAAATATTGCAACAATCGCCATTTTATTCTCCAGATTCTCTGCTAAAAAATATATATATAATGTTTGGGAACTCTAAGTAATTTTCTAGCAAAAAATACAGATTTTAACTTGTAAACACCAAATTTCAAAAATAGGCTTAGTCATGAATACACTCACTACTTTACATTGTAGCAAAGTGTAATTTCTTCAGTGTTATCACATGAAAAGATATAATAAAATGTTTACAAAAATGTGAGGGGTGTACTCACTTTTGTGAGATACTGTAACTATGTAACTTTGCTGCTCCTCCCTTTCCCATTGTGTATGCTGCTATGAAGGAGATTACAGAAGACTTATAAGACAGAGTCAGGTATTGCAGGCATTTAAGGATTTTTTAATCAATACATAAATAGATTTTAGTTTTTTTTATATCTGCCTGGAGTTTAGCTTTAAGTCTGTTAATAAAAACATAGACAACAGACTTTGCAAGGGTTTTTCTTTGGGTCGTTAATACATGTTCATGTGACGCTACCTTATTTACTCCATGTTTATGTTCTAATCTCCTCCCAAACATAGAAACAGCACAAAAACTTGCCTTAGCACTGCTTTGTAATACATATTACTGGAATACTACTAATATAATATAATTGATTTACATTTAATGTACATACATCCTCTAAATGTCGTCCCAAAACTGTGCTTCCCCTCTGAAGCCAAGCACGAGGTAGGTGTAGAGGTCAGTGCTGCAGCCCGGGTTGCTCAGCCCCAACAAGTGATATTAATCCAAGATAGGAAGGCACGCACCCAACATATGTCCTTGCTAAAACATAGCTTTTATTAGCACAACTGGTAAAAATACAGCAAGAGAAGCTTACATGTTTCTGCAAACAGCCATAGCAGCTGCACATGCAATGACTAAGGCTGTTTGCCAAAAAATGTAAGCTTCTCTTGCTGTAATCTTACGGTTGTACTAATAAAAGCTATGTTTCAGCAAGGACTTATGTCAGGTGCGCACCTATCTATCTTGGATTAGTATCCTCTAAATGTTGGCCTTGTTGTGCTGTTTTTAATTATGCAATTAATATTTCTTGTCTTCAAACACTTACAGCTTCATAAATGACAAAATGTCAATACAACAAGCCATTGCAGGCATGTAAAATCATAGACCCTATTATCCTAAAAACTACAGCACAGCTGGAAGCATTCTGGTTGCCAGTTTGGCATGGCAACAGGAAATGTTCCCTGTGGACCAGGACATCTTACCGGTGGTATGCCTCACCAAACACTGCTTTGGTCAGACTGCCTCATATTGGTGCACTGGATTGTTAGTAAGGTTGCCACAATTTCGGGGGAAAAATGCCAGCCCTATGATCTCTTTCCTATATATAACTGTCGTAACAAGTCACAAGTTTTCGGGGCCAGGCCAAGATGTAACCTTAATTGTTAGTTGTCAGAAGGTTTGATGATGCTGGGGAAAGGAAAAAGAGCAGGGAGAACTTAGCCAATCGACTCTCATGGTTGGAATTGTGTCCCATCATTAGTATCAGTGGGAGGAATAGTGCCCCATCATTGGTATTAGTGGGAGGAATAGTATCCTATCATTGGTGTCAGTAATAATGCCCCGTCATTAGTGGCAGTGGGAAGAATAATGCCCCATCATTGGAGTCAATAACAGTGCCCCATCATTGGTTTCAGTGGGAGGACTAGTGCCCCATCATTGTTGTCAGTAGGAGAAATAGTGTCCTATCATTAGTATCACAGGAGAAATACTAATACTGGTATCAATGGGAGGAATAGTGCCCCATCCTTGGTATCAGTAGAAGGAATAGTGCTCCATCGTTGGTATCAGTGGGAGGAATATGCCCCAAGGGCTGGATAAAGGCAGCAAAGGGCCACATCTGGCCACCAGGCCACAGTTTAGAGACCACTAGTCTAAAGCTCTGACACAGATAGGAGAAGTTAGCAGGCCTTGCTGCTACTGGGATATGGTGGCTCTGCAGGAGTAGGTTTATCACACCAAGATGGCCCAGTGTTGGCTGGAAAAGTGTTACTCTAATACTGGGTTCTCTTTTAAACGTTTTTATTATGTTTTCATGAGTTTAAACATCAGATGTACAGTAATATCATATGTGGAAATACAATATTCGACGGAATAGAAAATAATAGAAGTGAAGTTTCATTAGTAATAAACATTAAAATAATCTATAAGGTAAAAATTAGTAGATGATACGAAGTTACTTGTAACATATATGACTGAAATTAGGATACTTCTTATTTCAGGAATGAGTATGGAGAATAGAAATAATTCAATAGAATATTGTACCTATGGTTTTGAGTGAAGAGCCAGGTAGTTAAAATATGTATGAGATGGTACATTAGGAGTGTTACAGGGCAATCGAGAGAAATAGGTAAGTTTTCCAGGGCCAAGTTCCTGCAAATTGGCTTGGCATTATCTGGAAATATGAGTAATATTTCAGATTATCCCGCAAGACTCCTATTAGAGTAAAAGTAACTAGTGTAAAGAGAAGAGGAAGCTTATATAATGTTATGATGAAGAGACATTGGGATGTGAAATAGGGTATGTCGCCAAAGGGGGTCAGTAGACTCGGGAGGTAAGCCCTTAAGGGAGTAGTAAAGAGGTGTCAAAGCCCGGAGGTAGGAAATGTTCAATCCATGGTGTCCACAGGGCTTCGAATTTAGTTGTATTATTGAGATAGATAGCTTCTGTTTTAGCATGGATTAGGGATTGGGTAACTCTTTGTTTGACTAATGATATATCAAGTGAATCTGTTTTCCAAACTTTTGCTATGACCTGTTTTGCTGCTGTTGTTACAAAGAGCATGAGTTTAAATTAGTGGTTTGACAAGGCATGTGGTTTACCTTTTCAAGAGTGCAATAGGTGCGTCAGGCAGTAATATAACTTTGAACATTGTGGAAAGAATATTAAATACTTCTGACCAAAAGGATCTGACAATATTTAATTCCCACCAGATATGTACCTGAGTACCCAAAGTAGAGCAGCCATGAAAGCAATGGGAAGAATATTATGGAGAGAATTTAGATATTCTGGCTGGGACTAAGTACCATTTTGTGAGTACTTTATAATTGCTTTCGAGAGCCTCTACATTTAGGGAGGCAGACTTTGTTGTTTGCCAGATTTGGGACCAATTTATGTCTGCAGATTGTAATTGGAGATCTTTTTCCCATTTGGTAGTATAGGTTGGGTGCGTAGAGGTAATGTGTCATAGTAAACGGGTGCATAGGTTGGAAATGAGACCACGTTTATGTGGATCTGATTTACAGGCTTGTTCGAATATAGTGAAGCTTGGTGATTTCGTAACAGAGGGTGCATTGTTGTGAAAAAAGTTTTTTATTTGAAGATATCTGAAAGTTTCTGTATGTGGGAGATCACATTTTTCATGAAGAGTAGGAAATTGTGTGATTAGAGAAGATTTATGCCGCGTACACACGATCGGACTGTACGGCATACTTGGTCCGGCGTACCGGATTTCGACGGACAATTCGATCATGTGTGGGCTCCAGCGGACTTTGTTTTCTCAAAAGTTTGACGGACTTAGATTTGAAACATGTTTCAAATCTATCCGACGGACTCGAGTCCGGTCGAAAAGTCAGCTCGTCTGTATGCTAGTCCGACGGACAAAAACCCACGCTAGGGCAGCTATTGGCTACTGGCTATGAACTTCTTTGTTTTAGTCCGGTCATACGTCATCACGTACGAATCCGTCGGACTTTGGTTGATCGTGTGTAGACAAGCCCGTTGATTCGGAAAGTTTGTCATAAAATCCGTTGAAAAGTCCGCCGGGCAAAGTATGCCGTAAAGTCCGGCATTATAGAAATGATGAGCGCAGGTAAAACCAGTTCTTGACCATGCTGAGAATGGGTTTGGGGAGGACCAAGTCAGGTAGAATGAGGGATTATGGAGGAAGGAGAGAAGAGGATTAAGTCTAGATTGTATGCCAAATCGGGTTTTTACCTTTCCCAAATGGATAGGCTGTGTTTGGTAATGGGATTCGTTACTGTTCAGTGTTGCGTTGGGTTTAGCCAAAGAAGATATACGATGGATAGAGGGTCACAATTGACTGGTTCTACCACTACCCAAAGTGGGATTTCCGTCTTAGCGTGGTATTTGGAAAGTTGTGATAATTGGGCTGCATAATAATATTTTGTAAAATCTGGCACACCCAGACCACCCTGAATTTTAGGAGCATATAGGGCAGTGGCGGCTGGTGAAGTTTTAGGATGGTGGGGCACCAGACCCGCCCCTCCTTTTTGACCCCTCCCACTTATAAGCCCTGCCCCTTATAGCATTCACCCACTCCGCCCCCTGTATTCCACTTGCTTCCACCCATAGTGTCAGGAGTATACAGCTCAGGACAGCTCATCACAGGACAGAGTATACAGCCCAGACTCACAGCAGAGTATACAGCCCAGACTCACAGCAGAGTATACAGCCCAGACTCACAGCAGAGTATACAGCCCAGAATCGCAGCAGAGTATACAGCCCAGAATCGCAGCAGAGTAATAGTCCAGAATCACAGAGTATAGCATATAGCATTTCTCACAAATCCTGGTATATAGCATTTCTCACAAAGCCTGGTATATAGCATGTCTCACAAAGCCTGGTATATAGCATTTCTCACAAAGCCTGGTATATAGCATTTCTCACAAAGCCTGGTATATAGCATGTCTCACAAAGCCTGGTATATAGCAGATCTCACAAAGCCTGGTATATAGCATGTCTCACAAAGCCTGGTATATAGCATTTCTCACAAAGCCTGGTATATAGCAGTTCTCACTAAGCCTGGTATATAGCATGTCTCATTGGTTTAATACACCCATCGTCATCATCCCCACATTATACACCAACAATCATCATCCCTATCCCCATCCCCATATTATACACCTGTCATCCCTATCCCCATATATTACACCCTCCATCTTCATCGTCAACATTGCACTGTATGATGGCATATATAAAGAACACTGCAATGAGCAGACTCATTGTGATATGTTGTATGCTGCAGAGTATCTCATCAGCCAGGGAGATACAGTGAAGGATCTGCAGAACATTGCTCTGTATCATAGCCTGTCTGCAGAACATTGCTCCGTATAATGGCATGTCTGCAGAACATTGCTTGTATAATGGCATATCTGCAGAACATCGCTTTGCATAATGGCATATCTGCAGAACATTGCTCCGTACAATGGCATGTCTGCAGAACATTGCTCTGTATAAGGGCATGTCTGCAGAACATTGCTCCGTATAATGGCATGTCTGCAGAACATTGCTCGCTATAATAGTATATCTGCAGAACATTGCTTTGTATAATGGCATTTTTGCAGGTCATCACTCTGTATAATGGAATATCTGCAGAACATAGCTCTGTATAGTGGCATATCTGCAGAAAATTGCTCTCTGTAGTGACATATCTGCAGAACATTCATTGCAATGTGAACAAACTCATTGTGATATACTGTATTCTGCAGAGTATCTCACCAGCCAGGCAGCTAAAGTGATAACTCTGCAGCACATTGCTCCATATAATGGATATCTACAGAACATTGCCCTTTATACTGGCAAGTCTACAGAACATTGCACTTGCTGGCCCTTTCTCCCTATACTCTGCTAGCTTCCAGTCCTGGGAACATACTACCTCTCATGCCCCCTGGGCACGTACAACCAGACTCCGGGACACCTACACCCCTCATGCCCCCTAGGCTCTCACCTGTCTCTGGGTGACTGACTGTCCTTTGAGTGTCCAACAGCAATCACCACCATTGAAGCCACGGGAGCCGTCGGGGGCGAGGGAAGGTCACAGATGTTGACGATTGGAGAGTGTGCACTGCTTGTGGGACTCTGGAGAGCGGAGAGAGCGGACTCAGCTCCAGGGTGGGGGGGGGGGGGGTGCTGCTGGTGCGGGAGGCTGGAGGTAACTGGCTAGAGCATATGCCGCAGCCCGGGTTTCAGGAGAGCAGACGGCCAGCACTTACCTTCAATGGCGCCACTCTCTCAGAATCTGAGCCTAGAAACAGGAAGTGATGTATATAGCACCACCCACGCCCACTCTCCTCTCCTCCGGTGTACTGTCCCCCACAGTGAGGTAAATAGTACTGCCCACTGTCCTTTCCTCTGGTCCCTGCCGCATCAATCCTAGCCACTACTGTAGGCATACTGACCAATCAAAGTAAAGTGGGAGTGTGTGCGGGCGCACAGCTTGAGCCCTGCACACGCTGTAAACACGGGCAAATTAGCTTCCCAGAGACCGCCGCATGTCCGGCGCCCGGTCACTCTTAAAGTGACATTTTTTTTAAAACATTTTCAGCTTGGGGGTGGCGCCCGAGCGTCCCCTATGGATGGGCCGCCACTGATATAGGGTATGTTTAGGTTTTGTCTTACCCCAGATAAAATGTAAGGTCTTACGTTGTATGATGCGTAAGAAGTGTGAAGGTATAGATATAGGGAGTACTCGAAAAAGATATAAGAGTTTTGGGAGGATGGACATTTTTATCACTGTAATTCTTCCTAAGCAGGCCAATGGTATGGTTGACCAATTATTGAGAAGTTTAATAAGTTGTAAAAGCATAGGTGGGTAATTTGTTGCATATAGCTCCAGAGGGTTGGCTGTAAAGTTAATACCCAAGTAGGAGATAAACGTTGTAGACCAGGTGATTGGTAGAGACGAGAGTGAAGAAGTTGGGTTTGGATGGCAGGTGTCAACAATATATTTAGAGCTTTATTTAATTTATGTTGATAAAACCACCAAGTTCGAGTCCTTTTATGTTTGGGTTGGATCGAATGAGTTGGGCCAGGGGTTCAATTGCCAATGAAAATAGGAGAGGGAATAGGGGGCATCCCTGCCTGGTTCCTCTCTCAACATTAATAGGATCAGATTTAAAACCCGAATAGGATATATATGCTTTCGGGTGTTGATATAAGGCAGCTATCCATTTCAAGAAACCCCAGTGATAAAGAATTGAGTGTAGATAAGGCCATGATAATGAATCGAATGCCTTTCATATATCCAACGAGAGGAAACTGGCAGGGATATGGCGTGAACGAGCTGCGTGGGCCAGAAGTGTAGCTTGACGAATATTATCGCCAGCTTGTCTTGAGGGAATAAATCCTGTTTGATCTCTATTAATAAGGGTGCCAATAATTGGATTAAGTCTGGAGGATAATATTTTGGCCAATATTTTAATATCGATATTGAGGATAGATATTGGTCTAAAATTAGACCAAGATGTGTCATCTGTATTGGGTTTAGGGATCATGGATATAGAAGCTGTAAGTGATTCCGTACAAAAATTACATTCTTTGAGAAGGGAGTTAAAGGTTTCTACCATAAGGGGTGATAATAAAGATGCAAATCTTTTGTAGTAAGTTGCTGAAAGGCCATCTATGCCTGGACGTCTATGTGATTTGAGTGATTTTATAACTTGTTGTATTTCAAATTCAGTAATAGGTTTATCAAGAGTATCTTGATGAGATGAGGAAAGGGAGGGGAAATGAATTGAAGATAGGAGTGAGGTCAGTTGAGAAAGACATGTACGGAGCTGTAATGAAGTGTAAGCGCAGTACAGCCATGACAGGGTGCAAGGAGCTTAAGAAAGGGTTAATTATGAGGAGTGGTTTAGGGAATTTTGTTCCCTGTGAGGATTGGGAGGATCAGTGTAGAGGGGAGGAGTGTGGAAGTTTGGAAAGTAGCTGGGGGGAGTGGGAAGGTCAGTCGTAGGAGAGATAGCCAGGAAGAAAGTTCAAGTGTCACCTGTGATACAGTAAGTACAGGATGAGTGAGTTAGAAAATCTGTGGGCACAGTTGAGGGAAGCAGCAGAGACCCATGGCTCTGCCTGGCTCCAGAGCCAGATCGCTTCCACACTGCAGGGGGTAGGACAGGGCCCATCTAGAGAGCGGCCTGCTGCTGCACGGGCTAGGAGGTCCAGACCTCCGGAGCGCCTTAGCCCCGACAACACTCCCAGGCCTCACCGGAGACTGGGGAGTCATGGTCGGACCCCCTCAGGACCCCCGGCCAAGCAGTCAGCCCGGTCAGTGCGGGAGGGGCCTGCTAGTCGGCACCATTCCCAGCTTAGTGCAGGCAGGGGGGACAGTTTACAGGCTAATAGGCCGGTCCCCTCCAGGAGAGCCCATTTACAGAGCCAGCAGGCAGCCACCTCCGGCGAGGCTCCGGTCGGGGTGGCTGCCCAGCGTGGGAGGAGGGGTCGTTCGGGCGCCGGCCATTCCCTGGAGGCGGCCGGTGGCTCTACACGTGGCAGCGCCATCTTACCTCCTGGAGGAGGTTCTCCATGTAATCCCCGGCGGTAGGGAGGCCCTGCCTCCAGGTTCAGTTCTGGGCCTGGGAGGGTTGGCCATGAGGATGCCGGATCGTCAGCGGTGGCGCCGGATGATGACGTCACCCACGAGCGCAGTGCTCAAGGAGGACGGAGCCCTCACAGGATAGTCGCCCCCCCTCCGGTCGCTCAGTCATCTGGGAGCAGCAGGGATGGAAGGTCGGTGCAAATACTGCAACAAGAGAGACACCGGGACAGCGACAGCAGCAGCAGCGAGGAGGGTGAGCTGAGTGACGATCCCCAGGAGGCAGCGGTGGAGTCTGGACAGACAGCTGGTGGGTCCTCTTGCCTAAGGCAGCCAGGTAAGAAAACCTTTTCTAATGTCATTAAAAATGCACCTAGGTTAGTAGATGGGAATAGGAATAGGGCTGGTGGTGCTATGCGGGGTACGCTGGGGAGGGGGGAGGAGGGATTCTGGGATTCTGTGAGAGAGTTGTTGCGACGGCTGGAGAATGGGGTTCAGCAGCCCTCGCCCCCAATTACCCCCTGGATGTCACAACCCACAAGTGTACGGGAACTCCCTGCCGTGACGGATCCTCCGCGCAGGACGGCGAACGCGGTGGTGGCGGAGACGCAGACGGGAAGTGATGGCGTGGGAGAGTCTACGGTGACCGCGACGCAGGAAAAGGACGCGGATAGAGTGAGACTGGCTGATGCGGCGAGGTGTGAGGTATACGTGTGCTTCGAGGGACCTCTAGGGGCGCATTTAAAAAAGGAGGTCAGGGAAAAAATTTGAAAGAACGAATATGTGGAGATTTTTTCCCTGCTTCCGCTAGAAAAATTTATTTTAGACAGGGTAAAGCCAGATGAAAGTAAGAAGGAAGAGGAAGAAAAGAGGAGGTACAGACTCATTCCGCGCACGTTTGCTAACTAGTTGCAAGCGTTTGCGATTTTGGCAAGCGTGATCGGGGAGAAAGCCCCCGAGAATTGCTCAGCACTATTCTGTTACCTGGAGGCGATTAGCGAGGCGCATAGGGTGTATGGGGGTTTGGCGTGGCTTCGGTATGACGAACAATTTCGTCAGCGGAAAGCCATTCGCCCCTCAATTAGGTGGGATCATAAGGACATTAGTCTCTGGATGAAGTTGATGACTTCTTCCAGGGCTACGAGCCCGTTTTTTCCAGGGGGGGTCGGCGGCGCCGCCTCAGTTGGATCACGGGCCCCAAAAAAGAAAGGGGTGTGCTGGCAGTTCAATGAAAGTACCTGTCAGTTAGGGAACTCGTGTCGATTTAAACACGAATGCTCGGGATGTAGCGGGACACATTCGTTCGCGAGATGTTTCAGACAAGGAAAAGGTCGCACTGGTGACGTCGCTGGAAAAAGGGATGATGCCGGTGAGGTTAGAAAAGATGCTACCGTTCCTAAATAGATATTCTGATAGGGCGGCGGCGCAATTATTGGAAACAGGGTTTAGGGAAGGTTTTCAAATTCCTAGTTCGGTTCGGGAAATTCCGCCTGTGGCCGAAAACTTGAGGTCGGCAATCCGACATCCGGAGGTGGTGTCGGCTAAGCTGTCCAAGGAAGTTGCGTTAGGGCGCATGGCTGGACCATTTCCTGATCCGCCGTTGCCAGGGTTAATAGTTTCCCCGTTGGGAGTGGTTCCAAAAAAGGAGGTGGGCCAATATAGGATGATACATCACCTATCTTACCCAAAAGGCGGCTCTGTGAATGATGGTATCGACCCGCAAGCTTGTGCGGTTACTTATACATCATTCGATGCGGCTGTCGCATGGGTTAGGAGGTATGGTAAGGGCTCCCTCATGGCAAAAACGGATGTGGAATCGGCGTTTCGACTTTTGCCGGTACACCCACAAAGTGTTCATCTGTTAGGGTGTTGTTGGCAAGGGTCGTATTTTGTCGATCGATACCTACCTATGGGTTGTGCGATTTCTTGCGCACTGTTTGAGGCGTTTAGCTCATTCTTTGAATGGGCGGTTAGGGAAGTGGCGGGGGTTAATTCAATTATCCATTATTTGGATGATTTTTTGTGTATAGGCCCCCCTGACTCCCGCTGTTGCGGGGTGTTGCTTGGGACGGTGCAACATTTAGCTGAGAAATTTGGGATCCCGTTGGCGGCGGACAGGACGGAGTGCCCTAAGTCCGAGTTGGTGTTTTTGGGCATTACTATTGACTCCATGGCCATGGAATGTAGGCTGCCTGAGGATAAGGTAGTGTCCCTACGAGAAGAGGTGAGTAGGGCGGTTGAGAGGCAAAAGCTGCGTTTGAAGGAATTACAATCTTTGTTAGGAAAACTTAATTTTGCATGCAGAATTATTCCCATGGGTCGGATATTCTGTAGGCGGTTGGCGGCGGCCACGGCTGGGGTGAAGGTTCCCAATTATAAGGTTCCCAATCTTCATAATTAAAAGACGCGTCTGGGACGCGTTCTTGGAGGATTTCAATGGGCGTTCCATGTGGCAAACAGGTCCGGTCAGCAACGCTGACCTGGAATTGTTTACGGACGCAGCAGGATCGGCGGGGTACGGTGCGTATTGCCGAGGTAGGTGGTGTGCAGGGCCTTGGCCAGACAGTTTGAAGGAATCGGGTTTCCTCCGCAATTTGGTGTTGCTGGAGTTATTTCCCATTGTTGTGTCCATTGAACTGTGGGGGGAAGAGTTACGTAACAAGAAGGTTCGTTTTAATTGTGACAACTTAGGGGTGGTTTGGGCGATTAATAACATCTCGGCTTCTTCCCCGCCAGTTGTTAGACTATTGAGATAACTGGTGCTCAGTTGTTTGCGCATCAATGCATTTGTGTATGCAGTTCATATCCCTGGGGTGGACAATAAGCTAGCGGATGCTTTGTGTCGTTTCCAGTGGGAAGAATTTTGCAGGCTAGCACCGGAGGCGAAGCGGATAGGGGAAACATGCCCGTCGGAATTGTGGAGAATTGCTCTGGAATCACCGCAGGCTTGATACAGCAGTCTCTCAGTGCTGGAACCTGGAAGGCCTATTCCAAGGTTTGGCAGGAATGGTTGGCTTTGATGGCAGAGGTAGGAGGGTCTGAGGATTCGGAGGACATGCAGGTATGGGTGTTATGTTTTATTTGTAAAAATTATTCAAATGGGGTTTCAGGACCTTCCATAGGTAAGAAGATGGCAGCGTTAGCCTTCTGGTTTCAATTAAAAGGGTTAAGGGATGTCACAAAATCCTTTTTGGTTCGCAGGGCGTTGAGGGGCTATAGAAGAGGTTCACACAAGCGAGACTCCAGACGCCCTGTGTCATTTGCAGTGTTAAGCACAATTATTTCAAGTTTACAGAAGGTGTGTTCCGATCACTTCGAGCAAGTGCTGTTTGGAGCGGCCTTCATTTTGGTGTTTTTTGGGGCGTTCCGTATTGGAGAATTAGTCTCACCGTCAAAAAAGGTAGCGGGAGGTTTGAGGTTCGGAGACGTTCAGTGTTCGGAGCAGTCGGTGCTGATTTGTATTCAGCGCTCAAAAACCGATCAAGAAGGAAAAGGGGTCAGGGTAGAATTGCTTCGTGGACTGGACCCTCAGTTGTGTCCAGTGACGGCTCTACGACAGTTGATGGATATTTGACCAATAGGGGGGGGGGCATTAAGCAACAATAAAAAGCACTCCCATGAGTGTAGACAGGTAGGCTGCACACCCCATACAGTGCATGAAAGAAACCAGAGAGAACCCCCTATCGGGGCTTTAAAGCAGCCAATAGAATACAATGGATGGTTACAAAATTTGAATTTTATTGGTGCAAAAAAAATATATAAATAGCGATAAAAGGGAAAAATTCATAAAGATAAATACTGACTGTTAGAGTCAGGACACGAACTGAGTGTGGCATACATATACAGCAAACAGCAACTTGCAATGAAAACCAATGTATGACACAATGTATACGAGGGCAGCCTATATTTCCCCAATTAAGCGTTTTGAATAACAATAAATGCCTCTAATGAAGACAGTAGGCCATACAATGTATGTGGGACAATAATAATTATATAAAATCCTGACGCGTTTCGACCCTTCCCGGGTCTTCTTCAGAGGATGGCTGTCCGCACTAAAAGAAAGGGGGTAACATATATCACATATCAAACATAACATCCAATTTCCGCAGTGCCAAAAATCATGCAGGCATGCCCTATAATGCGACTGAATAAATTGTATAGTTACCTATCACAGAATTTGTGACATTACAGTGTCATTCTTGGCATTACCAAAACGTTTAAGATGAATACACTTGTTTCTTCACTCCTCCGTCTCCCCCGTATCGGACCAGTTCCCACCGGGGACGAGTGACGGACCAGATGAGCCTTACGAGGGGTCACGCTTACCAGCCCCCCATGTATGGAAGAGGGAAAGGAGGGGGCAGGACGGGCAGTCCAGGACCGCACCCAGATAGGGTTCACGTTAATACTACAAATCAAAAATGGAAAATGTTGGAGGGTCAGTTGATTCATACCATATAGTTGGAAAGTTTCCCAACCATGGAATTCAATATGCTTACTGTATTATGAGTCCATGGATCTGCAGGAGGGCATTGCTAGAAAGTGAAAGAGATGGAGGAAAAAGGAAAGGGGAAGAAGGGAAGGAGGGGGAGGGAAAAGGGGAGAGGGGAGAGGGGGGGGAAAGGGAAGGGGGGGGGAAGAAAGGGGGGGGGGAGGGAAAAAGGGGAAGGGAAGAGGGGGCATGGGAAAAAAAAAAAAAGGAAGGGGGGGGGGCATTGTTCATCCACAGGGATGGACAGTGCCTCTCTAGATTTCAGTTTACGGCGGTTATGCGGAAGTGTTTAGCCGAGGGTGGTCCCCCTCTGGGGCAATACGCGGGGCATTCGTTTCGCATAGGAGCGGCCACGGAGGCTTCTCGCTGGGGACTTCCTGAAACAGTAATAAAGAGGATAGGCAGATGGGAGTCTAGTAGGTATCAATTGTATGTTCGCCCGCACTTAATGTAATTGTTTTTGTATAGGTTAAATTGGAGGGACTGCTGGGGTTTTGATTGTTGCTGGTATTTTTTCTTTTTTATGTCTTTGCAGATCCCCCCAAGATGTCTCATTTGGATACTGGGGCATTCATATGTTTTTTGGGGGGCAAGAAGGGTGGACGTCAGACCTGACGGTAGGCAGCTGAGGATTAAGAGGGAGGAGGGCATCATTAGATGGCTCGGCATACCCGGTATGCGTTGGCAGCAAGTAGTTCCGGAGGTACACCGTTTTTCTAGACTGGATAGGGCCCCGGATATACTAGTCTTGCAGGTGGGTGGAAATGACCTGGGCAGTAGGCCAATGAGGCAGGTAATAAAAGACATACAGTGGGATTTCCTCAGGCTGAGGGCATCTTTTCCGAACATGTTGTTTGTATGGTCGGATATAGTAGCCCGCATGTCATGGAGGGGGGCCCGTTCATGGGAAAAACTGAACAAGTGCCGAATAAAAGTTAATAAAGAAGTTGGCAGGTTTATTTCCCGCAATGGCAGCATAGTCATACGTCATTGGGAGTTGGAAGCTGACACTTGGATGTACCTTAGAGGGGATGGAGTTCATCTCAATCCAGTGGGTATTGATCTGTGGGCTTTGGGATTGGAGGATGGCATTAGGCGAGCATTGTTAGTTTGGCTGCAGGCACAAGTGTGAGGCGTCACACTTCTGCTGCGGTGGCGTTAGGTCCTTGACGACAGGAGTATATATATGTCTATGGTATATAGATATATGTGAAAAAGGAGGTTTTGAAAACGTTGGGACACATCCCAGGATGGAGTAGTCCAGTTGGTCTAGTGTCAGTTTGGACCAACCGGTAGTAAGTGGGGGTCTGCGGTCAGTTAGTGTGTCCTTGAGGCGAGTTAGCGGCTGGGGGCAAATGCTAACAAAATGGGGCTACAGGCTCAAAAAGTAAAAGAGGGTCGTCAGGGACCAGAAAACCAAAAAGTTTAAAATCTCTTTGAATATTTTGAATATGTAAATTCAATTTTAAATATTTGAAATAAAAAGTTATAGTTTTATTGGTTTTGTTAATAAAGGCCGTAAAGGCCATTTACATCCATTCAAGTGTCAGCGTCATTAATGGTAGAGTATAAGTTTTACATGTATTGGTTGGGCAGTAAGGTATCTGGCTACCCTAGTCATGGTCTAAGGTGTTAGGGTCTTTGTATAATTCAGTTAGTTTTTTTATGAAATTATTTTAAAATCTTTAGTGGATTACTGGTGTACGTATCTTTTTTAATTTTTAGATGAATAGGTTTAGGGGTATAGCTGGTCTTCTGCAATGCCAGGGCTAGAAATGTGTTTGGTTTGTTAGCTTTCCTATAAAAGGTGTGCTTGGATTTACGAAGTGTTCTTTCTGCTGATTCTTTATGTTCCTTTTTAATAGTAAATGGTGTTGTGCGGTGGAAAGCAATCAGTACTCCCCTTTTTTTCGATGTAGTAGGAGCAGGAAAAACTTGGGGATATCTGCGGCCGAAATATTTTGGTGTGGATTGCTGAACAAAGTGGGTCTGTCAGAGGACGTCTGCTGCCTCTGTTCGCCGGGCTCCGGGGCGCATGCGTGGTGGACTGGCGCTTCAGCGCACACCCGTGCGCGGCCCAATGGTGCGGCGCGTGCGGGTGCACAACGGTCCCCGAGTGCGCGCCGTCGCCCGTGCGGGTGCACGGTAGCATGTCACGCTGACGCACGCACTGTGTGGGCTACTTCTGACGGCTCCAGCACCCAGTCAGGTTGCTGGTTTGTCGTCAGCTGTTCCCAGTTCCAGTTTCGCTGTGTACTCTGCTTTTCTACTGACCCCCTGCTATCCATAACGGACTCTGCTTCTCTGCTGATACCCTGTGCTGACCCCTGGCTATCCATAACGGACTCTGCTTCTCTGCTGATACCCTGTGCTGACTCTTGGCTATTCATAACGGACTCTGCTCCAATATTGATTACCTGTGCTTGACCCCTGGCTATCCAAACGGACTCTGTTTAAATACTGATTACCTGTGCTTGACCCCTGGCTATCCAAACGGACTTTGCTTTAAATCTGATTACCCGGTTCTGACCCCTGGCTGGCTTCACGGACTTTCTGTTATTCCACACTTGATCCCCTGATCCCGCATTGGCACTTTCAGTCAGCTCCTGGAAACTTCCACCTTGCTTATAAGTCCTTCTACCTTTGGAGTACTCACCTGCTGGTGGCCCGTGCCTTTGTGCCCCCTGCTCCCTGTATCAACTCTGGGGGACAGGGTGCGCGTGGTCATAAGGGCGAGATGCTCTCGGCATCTTGGCCTCGGTAAGTACTATTCGTGACAGTACAAACCAGCCAGATGTCCGAGGCCGACAGAGCGCGCTCTCCTCTGGAGATCTTGTGCCAGCAGGTTTCCACTCTCGCTGACTCCGTCCAAAAATTGCAGGAGGGATATACCCAGATGGACACCCGCCTACAACAAATCACGGGGTCACTCCCATCTGCAGCCGCAGCTCCCGCACCCAGCAGTGGGGGTCTCCCCTCTCAGGCTACCACCAACCCCACGGTTGTAATGGCTCTCCCGGAGCCCAGGGTTCCTACACCGGAGCGTTTCTCAGGGGACCGTAAGAAATATACGGCCTTTAAAAACGCCTGTTCTCTCTATTTTGCCCTCCAGCCCAGAACTTTCTTGTCAGAGATTGTTAAGGTGGGATTTGTGATCTCGCTGTTGACCGAGGAACCTCAAGCCTGGGCCCACGGCTTGATGGAACAAAGAAGTTCAGTGCTGAATACGATAGATACGTTTTTTGAGAGTATGTCCCAACTCTATGACGACCCGCAACGCACGGCCACAGCCGAAGCGATCTTACACAGTCTTTCCCAAGGAAGAAGACCAATCGAGGACTATACGGTGGAATTCCGTAAATGGGCGGCCGATACAAATTGGAACGAGCCTTCCCTGAGATACCAGTACCGTCAGGGTCTGTCCGAACTTCTTAAGGATGAATTGGCCAGGATGGAAACTCCAGCTTCCTTGGAAGAGTTAATTCAAGCAGCCACTAAACTGGACAGGCGCTTGCGTGAGCGACGCTCAGAGCATTTTCAGGGTCCACGCCCAGCCTGGACGTCGTCCAGATCCAGTTCAACTCAGGTGCCACCTCCAACTGCTGCTGCAACACTAGCACCCAAAGTCGAGCCTATGCAACTCGGCCTGGTCCGTGCTCCGCTGACCTCCTGAAGAGAGACAACGCAGACGGCAATCTAACTTGTGCCTATACTGCGGGGGTGCCGGACACTTCCTGCGCAGCTGCCCAGTAAGACCCAGTAAGTTCTATCGGCCAAATCTGATGAACTGTCAAGTCAACACTGTTCCTAAAACTTACGTGATGTTATTTGTCTCCCTTCAGCTAACGGAAGGGGAAACTTGCTTACCGGCCATCATTGATTCAGGAGCTTGCAGTTGCTTCCTAGACGCTACCTTGGCCTACAGTCTGCATATTCCCCTTCAAACCAAGGCCCAAGGTTTACAAATACACCTAGCAGACAGATCGCTTCCCCGCTCAGGTCCTATCACCCAGGAGACCCAACCTATCCTTGTGACCACGGATTCCGGCCATCAAGAATTTCTACGGCTGGACCTCATTCATTCTCCAATCTTCCCCATTATATTCGGCCTGCCCTGGCTTCAGGCACATGACCCACGGATCGAGTGGAGTACTAAGTCAGTATCTTTCTCCTCTCAGTATTGTTCTCAACACTGCCTTCCCACTGCTCCGAAAGTTTGTGCAGCAATTACAATCACACCTGACAACCTCCAACATGTTCCTCCCGAATACCTTGAGTTTCAGGAAGTATTTAACAAACAAATGGCTGACTGTCTACCACCTCATCGGCCATACGACTGTTCGATCGATCTCTTGCCTGGGTCAGAGGTTCCATTTGGCCGTATATTCCCACTATCAGAAACTGAGCTAGAAGCCCTTAAACAATATATTGATGAAAACCTCGAGAAGGGCTTCATTCGTCCCTCTTCCTCACCTGCCGGAGCTGGCATTTTTTTTGTAGGGAAGAAGGATCCCTAAGGCCATGTGTGGACTACCGACAGCTTAATAATATTACGTTCAAAAACAGGTACCCGCTGCCGCTCATTCCTGAGTTAGGTTGAGTCAGTTCCGATCAGCCAAAATTTTCTCCAAGCTAGACCTCCAAGGTGCCTATAATCTCATCAGGATCAGGGCTGGGGACGAGTGGAAGACGGCTTTCAGGTCCAGATTTGGACGATTTGAATATCTGGTGATGCCGTTTGGGCTCTGCAATGCCCCGGCCACCTTTCAACACCTGGTGAATGATATATTCCGAGAATACCTGGATGACTTCCTTGTTGTCTACCTGGACGATATTCTTATCTTCTCCTCCACTATTGAACTGCACAGAGGGCATGTAAAAAAGGTCCTTACCATACTTAAACAACACAAGTTGTACCTGAAAGCCGAAAAGTGTGAATTCGAGAAGTCGGTTGTACAATTTTTGGGATTCATCATTTCAACCAACGGGGTCGCAATGGACCCACAAAAGATTCAAGCAATTCAAGAATGGCCGGCTCCATCTGATAAAAAAGGGGTGCAAGGTTTTATAGGGTTCGCCAATTTCTACAGGAAATTTATTGTCGGATTTTCCTCTATTGTGGCACCTATTACCCAGTTGACGCGTTAGCACAGTTCCTTTCAGTGGTCTCAAGCGGCACAAGAAGCCTTTATCAAATTGAAGACCTTGTTCAGCTCTGCCCCGATTCTCCGCCATCCTGACCCAACTCGACCATTTGTACTAGAGGTGGACGCATCGGAAATCGCAACAGGGGCCATCCTCTCCCAAAGACATGGGCCTAAAGCCATTCTACATCCTGTAGCCTTTGCATCTCGGAAGCTCAGCCCGCCAGAACTCAACTACGACGTGGGTGATAGGGAGCTGCTGGCCATTAAGTTCGCTCTAGAGGAATGGAGGTATTTACTGGAAGGCGCACTTCACCCAGTTATGATCTTTACAGATCACAAAAATTTGGAATACCTCCAGACAGCAAAACGCCTGAAACCCAGACAAGCACGTTGGGCCCTCTTCTTTTCCCGTTTCAACTTCCACATATCCTATAGACCCGGTTCAAAGAATGGAAAGGCGGACGCACTTTCCCGGATGTTTTCTGTAGACCCTCAAACGACTGAACCCGGCACCATTCTCTCTTACCCAAGCGGACTTAATAACTTCCATCAAGTCTTCATCCAGTCTTTTTTCCGAACCAGAGGTACATTCTTTGGAAAGATGTGATGATCTATTTTGGGTCTGGAGGAAAATGTTACCACGGGAAATACGGCCTTTAGCCCTCAAGATGTATCATGACCATAAATTGGCAGGTCACTTTGGGACGAGGAAGACGTCTGAGTTGATCTCTCGTTCCTTCTGGTGGCCTGGGTGGAGACGGGATTGAAAGGAGTATGTTTCCTCCTGTCCTCTGTGCCAGCGTAACAAGGGGCAAAACATCAAGTCTTGGGGATTGCTCAAGCCCTTGCCCATCCCGGAACGACCATGGGCTGATGTGTCCATGGATTTTATTGTAGACTTACCTGCCTCAGAAGGCTTTACTACCATTTTTGTTGTCATTGACCGTCTCTCCAAGATGGCTCATTTTTTACCCATGATGGGTACCCCTTCTGCCATGGACACAGACAATATTTTTTTTAAAGAGATAATTAGACTCCATGGTGTGCCCAAAAGTATTGTGTCGGATAGGGGCGTGCAATTTACGTCTAAATTCTGGAGGGAACTCTGCAAGACCCTGGACATCAAAGTCTGCCTCTCTTCAGCATATCACCCTCAGAGCAACGGCCAGACGGAGAGGACAAATCAGACCTTGGAGCATAACATCCGTTGTTTCTGTTCTGGCTCCCAGGATGATTGGGCAAGTCTTCTCCCTTACGCCGAATTCGCCTAAAACAACTCTATTCATTCGGCTACTAATCAAACACCCTTTTGGGCAAACTGCGGGTTTCACCCTACGTTTCTATCTAATGACATCCCCGAGATGGCCGTTCCCGCTGTTCAAGATCAGATAACCTCCTTACAATCTAACTTCCGAAGGATTCAGGATATGCTACAAAAAGCCCAAGATGATTATAAAAGACAGTATGATCAGGGAAGGAGGGAGAATCCAATGTTCAATGTAGGTGAGGAGGTCTGGTTGTCAACTACAAACCTTAAATTACCTCTGCCATCATGGAAACTTGGACCCAGGTTCATCGGACCTTTTCAGATCAAAAGGATGATTAATCCCATGGCGTTTGAACTGGCATTACCAAACTCCTACAGAATTCACCCTGTTTTTCATGCATCCTTGTTGAAACCTGTTGTGCCCAGCCCTTTTCCTGGAAGAGGGGAACTTCCTCCCCCGCCAATTGTCGTGGATGGGGAGAATGAGTTCGAAGTGGAGTCCATTTTAAACTGCAGAAGGAGCAGCTTCAATACCCGATCCATTGGAAGGGATACCCTCCTGAGGACAATTCTTGGGAGCCTGCTAGGAATCTGCATGCACCACGCTTAATTCAAGCCTTTCATCAAGAACACCCAGAGTTGAGGTCCAGCTTGGGCGTCCAGTGTCCGCCCCTAGGGGGGGCACTGTCAGAGGACGTCTGCTGCCTCTGTTCGCCGGGCTCCGGGGCGCACGCGCGGTTTACTGGCGCTTTGGCGCACACCCGTGCGCGGCCCAATGGTGCGGCGCGTGCGGGTGCACAACGGTGCCCGACGCGCGCACTGTGTGGGCTACTTCTGACGGCTCCAGCACCCAGTTGGGTTGCTGGTTTGTCGTCAGCTGTTCCCAGTTCCGGTTTCACTGTGTACTCTGCTTTTATACTGACCCCCTGTGCTGACCCCTGGCTATCCATAACGGACTCTGCTTCTCTGCTGATACCCTGTGCTGACCCCTGGCTATCCATAACGGACTCTGCTTCTCTGATGATACCCTGTGTTGACCCCTGGCTATCCATAATGGACTCTGCTTCTCTGCTGATACCCTGTGCTGACCCTTGGCTATTCATAATAGACTCTGCTCCAATATTGATTACCTGTGCTTGACCCCTGGCTATCCAAACGGACTCTGTTTAAATACCGATTACCTGTGCTTGACCCCTGGCTATCCAAACGAACTTTGCTTTAAATCTGATTACCCGGTTCTGACCCCTGGCTGGCTTCACGGACTTTCTGTTATTCCGTACTCGATCCCCTGATCCCGCATTGGCACTTTCAGTCAGCTCCTGGAAACTTCCACCTTGCTTATAAGTCCTTCTACCTTTGGAGTACTCACCTGCTGGTGGCCCGTGCCTCTGCGTGCCCCCTGCTCCCTGTATCATCTCCGGTGGACAGGGTGCGCGTGGTAGTAAGGGCGAGCCGCTCTCGGCATCTTGGCCTCGGTAAGTACTAGTCGTGACAGGGTCTCTTGCAAACAAACTACATGAGCTAATAGTTTGGAAAAGAAGGTAAAGGCTTTAGTTCTTTTCGAAGGAGAGTTGAGACCTTGTACATTTAGTGTAAATACATTTAAGGAAGACATTATAGATTATTGATAAGGATCAATAAAGGGCTGCTTAATATTATTGAAAAGTTACTTCACTGGAGAAAAGAATACTAATGAGGAATGGGAAATTCAGCAAGGTAGGAGCAGTTGAAGTGTATCAATGCAGATGGTATACCTTATATTATCAGAGAGGAAAAATTGTATATATATAATTGTAAAAAGTGAAACTTCAAAAAAGGAAATAAGTTGTAAAAAGGAAAGGGCTCCCTGTTGGAGCGAATATCCAGTGAGTGGTGAATAGGCACCAACCAGTGGATATGAAGTGGTCCAAGGAGTGCCCAAATCCAAGTTGGGCACTCGAGGAATGAGTGGAGGTGCAGTGAGCTGTCTCCGGGACTACGACAGCCTGCGTGTTATTAAGTAAAATTATTGAACAAAACGAGCCATAAGTATAATGTTAATTTAACATAACTGTAAAAATTATGCATACTGTAATGCAAAGTAATAGAATTCAGGGTAAGCTCAAAATATATTGAAGTTAAAGATAATTGAAACTGAAAAAAAAAACCTCAAGATAATTCTAATGTTAGAATAAAAATCTTATAAATCTCATAATAACGCTAGTATAGAAAATATACCATTAAATTCTCACAGAAAGGGATAATAATTAGATCATGTGAGGTAAAAGAAGTAGAATATGTATATTATGTAAAACCGAGTCAGTCAAAAAAACAAAAAAAGGGGGGGGATATAAGATTGAATTCTTAAATATTACCCATATGGTATATATATATATATATATATATATATATATATATATATATATCAGTCTGCAATGTCATCTTCTTCAGGCGGTGGTGAAGGAAAGCAACCCCTTTTATGAGGACTAAGTAGGGCTTGAGTTATTTGAGGTGCTTAGGAGTCTTGAATATCTTGGGTCTATGAGAGGGATGTTGAATTCATTTGTCGTTTGGGACCATCCGTTGTTGTGGAAGATGTTGACAGGCGGAGATCTCTATGTGTAGAAAGAAGATTGTTTGCTGATTTACATATATATGAAGTTCCTTTATAATAAAGCGAAAGAAGAAAGGAAATCCCCAGCGATAATTTATTCGATGATATTTAAGGACTTGCAAATGTTGTTTCATTTCTTTGCGTTTAAAGAGAGTTAGTTGAGATAATTCTTGAAAGACTTGGTATTTATGGCTCTGAAAAAATAAAGAGTCTTTGTTTCTTGCAGCTGCCATTATTTGTTCTTTTGTGTGAAAATAATGCATTTTTATAATTATATCTCTAGGGGGCCCATCTTCTTTACGTGCAGATAAAGCTCTGTGTATTCAATCTGTTTCCAATCTTTCTAATGGGATGGATGGAACAAGTTCTTGAAAAAGTGTTGTAACAGTTGATTGTAGATCCTCTATTTCTTCAGGAATGCCACGGATGTGTAGGTTCAATCGTCTAGCCCTGTTCTCAAAATCTTCCAGTTGGGTTTGAAGTGTAGAATAACCCTCTTTAAGGGATTCT
Source organism: Aquarana catesbeiana (assembly GCF_042186555.1). Taxonomy (NCBI): domain Eukaryota; kingdom Metazoa; phylum Chordata; class Amphibia; order Anura; family Ranidae; genus Aquarana; species Aquarana catesbeiana. The sequence goes on along the minus strand of NC_133334.1, from coordinate 225,604,119 downwards.
AATTCCTCTGAATGAGCTGTGGTAGAGATGTCAATCTCATCTACTCTCTGCTCAAGAGATGTGCGTCTGCCTACCTCACGGATCTGCCGCGTTAGTTTATCAGTAATAGCATCTGAGGTATTCTGTAATGCTTTATGTAATACCCATTCAAATTGGGAAAGCAGGTCTGAACCTATTTTATTATTATGTAGAGTAATAGGAGACAAATTCAAGTCATATTCAGTCTCACCACAGTGCGTTGAAGAGGGAGACCTGTGATGCTGCTGTGTAACAGTCTGTGAGGAGAGATGTGATGGTGAGGACGGTGCCAGTAGAGCACTGGACGGTGTCAGTAGAGCAGTGGACGATGTCAGAAGAGCAGTGGACGGTGTCAGTAGGGCAGTGGACAGTGTCAGTAGAGCAGTGGACGGTGTCAGTAGGGCAGTGGACATGTCAGTAGAGCAGTGGACGGTGTCAGTAGAGCAGTGGACAGTGTCAGTAGGGCAGTGGACGGCGTCAGTAGAGCAATGGACGGTGTCAGTAGGGCAGTGGACGGTGTCAGTAGAGCAATGGACGTGTCAGTAGGGCAGTGGACGGTGTCAGTAGAGCAATGGACGGTGTCAGTAGGGCAGTGGACAGTGTCAGTGGAGCAGTGGACGGTGTCAGTAGAGCAGTGGACGGTGTCAGTAGGGCAGTGGACGGTGTCAGTAGAGCAGTGGACGGTGTCAGTAGAGCAGTGGACAGTGTCAGTAGGGCAGTGGACGGCGTCAGTAGAGCAATGGACGGTGTCAGTAGGGCAGTGGACGGTGTCAGTAGAGCAATGGACGGTGTCAGTAGGGCAGTGGACGGTGTCAGTAGAGCAATGGACGGTGTCAGTAGGGCAGTGGACAGTGTCAGTAGAGCAGTGGACGGTGTCAGTAGAGCAGTGGACGGTGTCAGTAGGGCAGTGGACGGTGTCAGTAGAGCAGTGGACGGTGTCAGTAGAGAAGTGTACCTCCATCCAAAAAGCTGAATCAGCTCTACTGAACCCAACCCCATACAAACTGTTCACAAATTGGCACTGTGCATTCTACAACCCTTTCAAGCACCTTTTAATTACAAAAAAGCCAAAAACAATCAAAGCAATCCACAGGCACCCCACAAATAGAGAAGAAAATAACAGATTAAATATCAGACAGAGCCTGTGCCCCCCAATAGAGACCTCCATTACAGCGAGACAAAAAAAACCCTTACCTTCCAGGAGCCACTGCAAAGATGTGTGTGTGTGAACCTGTTAGGGGGCAGAGTCTGTAATACCATGCTTTTACCTGCAAAAGCGTCCCTGGTTGCTAGGACACCATTCCAGTGGCCCTCCATTCACTGTCTCTGGCGGCATCGGCACCGGCAGCTGGGTGGGACAGAGAGAGTGCACAGACAGACAGTGCAGTGTGACCCTGCTGCAGGACATTAGAAAAAGGGGGGAGGTGAATGCTGTTTGGGGGTAGCTGACAAAGGAGGGGGGGTAGCTGACAGAGGAGGGGGGTAGCTGACAGAGGAGGGGGGTAGCTGACAAAGGAGGGGGGATAGCTGACAGAGGAGGAGGGTAGCTGACAGAGGGGGGTAGCTGACAGAGGATGGGGGTAGCTGACAGAGGGGGGTGCCTGAGAGAGGGAGAGGTAGCTGACAGACAGTGGAGGATTAAGGTGGTCATGGGCCCCTAGGCTACTTTTTGTGTGGCCCCTTCCTAAGCATGATTTACCAGAAATTAAATTATTTAGTGCCATGTGTAAAAGGGTAGACCTATATTACACGCCTCAAGTGCAACTCTCAGGTCTACAGCCCAAACACATTCAGACATGAGCCTACTATAAACAGCAATGCCACAGAAAAAATCATTCAAAATACACCTGCAAGCTGGTAACAGATTTTACCTTTCTAAACCAACAGTTAGGCCAAAAACGTCTGCAGCAGCTACTGTTTACCTGAGGCAAAATCACAACATCCTGACAGAGACCAATCGAAACGCTGTGTAATATTCCAATAGTATAAAAGCCAGATACCATAAACAGCACCTCGTTGAAGAAAAAGAAGTAATCCTCTGAGCACTCTGAAAATGAAACAAAGGTGCCACTCTAAGTGATATTTTTATTAATTAATATATATTTATGTATATGTAGAATAAAAACAATGTAAAAATGGATGGGGAGACCTTTTTGATAGTGCTGTGTAGGCCCATGAAACAAGGAATGGCGTGTAATGCTGAAAAAAGGAGGGGATAAAGAATGTTAGAGATGAAAAAAGGGGTTTGAAGAAATAATGATGATGGATGGTTTCATGGTTTCCCGAATAGCTCTGAACGATCGTAGCATTATCCAATGCACAGAGTGTTTTGTCAACCTATCAGTGTCACTCACTGGCTGTATAAACCCTGCCCAATCACAGCCCACATTAGGCCTGAGGAAGGAGCGTAGCTCCAAAAAAGCATCGCCTATTCGTGCCCGCTTCCGGAAGTGACGTCATCCTCCTGGTTCCCACCGTGTGTTCCAACGGCAGGAAGTGCCAGCATCCATCGGCGCAGCCTGTCCATCGGACACCACTGCACTCCAGGAAACAGACCAGACTCACTTCCAGGATATCCGGCAGCTTTTGCCAACATGCTTGTTCACTATGTACCTTTGTGAGTACCTTTTTACAGTTTTATTAAACTCCATGTTTTTTACTACACTTAGAGTGGCGCCTTTGTTTTATTTTCAGAGTGCATATAACACGCACCCTAACATTAAGAGGTGAGTTTCAGGAGAAAAAACTTCCTACAGCCCCCTGCACAGTACACAGCCCCCCTGCACAGTACACAGACCCCTTTCCCTGCACAGTACACAACCCTCTGCACAGTACACAGACCCCCTGCACATAACACAGCCCCCTTTCCCTGCACAGTACACAGCCCCCTTTCCCTGCACAGTACACAACCCTCTGCACAGTACACAGACCCCCTGCACATAACACAGCCCCCTTTCCCTGCACAGTACACAGACCCCTTTCCCTGCACAGTACACAACCCTCTGCACAGTACACAGACCCCCTGCACATAACACAGCCCCCTTTCCCTGCACAGTACACAGACCCCTTTCCCTGCACAGTACACAGACATCTGCATAGTACACAGACCCCTTTGCCTGCATATCACACAGGCCCCTTTCATTATAAAGCCCCCCTGCACTCCCAGGAGGCCCCCAGTCTCCTGGGAAAGAATACTCTAAAGTTGAGAAAACATCACTGCCAGCCCTTTCTCATACACCGCTCCTCCTGTGTCACTCATTGTAAATCAAAGCTTCTAAATACCTCAATTAACGCCGTTCTTCATGACCCGGTCATGTGACTACTCTCCTCTGCTGTTTCATTGACGGTCACATGACCGCTCTCCTCCTGCAATCAAAGGCTACACTCGGGAAGGAGGTGGACAGAGTGGCTTTAATTGAGGTATTAAGAGACTTCCATTTACATTGAGAGTGACACACGAGGAGCTGTGCATGAGAAAGGGCTGGCAGTAATGTTTTCTCAACTTTAAAGTTTGCTGGCAGCGCTGTCCCAGGGCCAGGAGAGGCGGTACAGCTGGCCTGACACCCCTCCCCCAATGGGTGGCACCCGGGGCGGACCGCCCGATCCCCGTCCCCTGTTGGTAAAAAAACATTTATCGGCGTATTCGTATAACACGCAGGCATGGTTTTTATTATAGATTTACATAAATATATAAATAAATAAAAATATCATGGCCAATCAGGGGCCCTTGCACACGTGGGGCCCTAGGCTGCAGCCTAGATCAGCCTGTGCATTAATCCACCCCTGCTGACAGAGTAGGGGGGTAGCTGACAGAGGGGGGGTAGTTGACAGAGGAGGGGGGTAGCTGACAGAGGGGGGGAGCTGACAGAGGAGGAGGGGGGTAGCTGACAGGGAGGGTAGCTGACAGAGGAGGGGGGTAGCTGACAGAGGGGGGTACCTGACAGGGGGGGGTAGCTGACAGAGGAGGGGGGTGGTTTACATAGAGGAGGTGGCTGACAGAGGGGGGGGTAGCTGACGGGGGGGGTAGTTGACAGAAGGGGGCTGGCTTACAGAGAGGAGGTGGCTCACAGAGGGGGGTGAGAGGGCAGATGAGAAATAGACCTCAGTGAGGAAAGACACAGTGCACGTCAGGGAGGCGGGACTCCGGGCAGCTGCGATCACCCACAGTCCAGCCCCACCTCTACATGTGACAAGCTCCACTGGGCCAATCACAGACCCTAGTGTCCGCCGTCTTCATGTGATCCATTCAGCCAATCACAGAGCGGCAGCAGCCCATCACTGAGCTGGGCTCGGAGCGCACAGGCTCAGGCATGTGTGTAACATTGACGGCGGCACGGAAATCGGGATGCGCCGCTCTAGATGTTGCGGCCGGGGCCACTGGTCACAGGTCGGTTGAACGTGAATGTGCCCAGGTTTCTGGCAGGTTGCAACCCGGGCACATGTGTCAAAACCTGGACTGGTGGCAACCCTAACACAGAGTGAGCGATCCCCTTTACCTGCAGTGCAGGAGGGTGGCTTTTAAATGTTTAGCCCTTTGTTAGGACAGACAGTGTTGGAATTTAGTTAACATCTGATAATGAAGAACTGCAAACAGTGTACAGATAGGGTTAAATATGTTACTCCATTATTCCACAGCCCATCCCATAAACAGCACAAAGCAGGGACAGCATGCAAGAGTTTTTAAGAAACTATCACCTTAAAAGGTAACCAGCAATTTTTTTTTTGCTTTTTTGGTTATGCTTTAACAAAGCATATGTTACATGGGACCATGTAACAAAGAATATCTCACAAAAGTGATTACATCCCTCACAATTTTGTAAATATTTTATTATATCTTTTCATGTGACAACACTGAAGAAATGACACTTTGCTACAATGTAAAGTAGTGAGTGTACAGCTTGTATAACAGTGTAAATTTGCTGTCCCCTCAAAATAACTCAACACACAGCCATTAATGTCTAAATCGATGGCAACAAAAGTGAGTACACCCCTAAGTGAAAATGACTAAATTGGGCCCAATTAGTCATTTTCCCTCCTCACGTGACTCATTGGTGTTACAAGGTGTCAGGTGCGAATAGGGAGCAGATGTGTTAAATTTGGTGTTATCGCTCTCATTCTCTCATACTGGTCACTGGAAGTTCAACATGGCACCTCATGGCAAAGAACTCTCTGAGGATCTGAAAAAAAAAGAATTGTTTCTTGCCTACAGTAAAGCATGGTGGTGGGAGTGTTATGGTCTGGGGCTGCATGAGTGCTGCCAGAACTGGGGAGCTACAGTTCATTGAGGGAACCATGAATGCCAACATGTACTGTGACATACTGAAGCCGAGCATGATTCCCCACCCTTCGGAGACTGGGCCGCAGGGCAGTAAACACAAACACGACCCTAAACACACCTCCAAGACAACCACTGCCTTGCTAAAGAAGCTGAGGGTAAAAGTGATGGACTGGCCAAGCATGTCTCCAGACCTAAACCCTATTGAGCATCTGTAGGGCATCCTCAAATGGAAGGTGGAGGAGCGCAAGGTCTCTAACATCCACCAGCTCCGTGGGCCCAAAGTGGACATTTTCACTTAGGGGTGTACTCACTTTTGTTGCCAGCGGGTTAGACATTAATGGCTGTGTGTTGGGTTATTTTGAGGGGACAGCAAATTTATGGGTTTGTAGGGGCTGCATACATGACTACTGTAGGGGAAAAAAACTGAATATGTCTTATCAAAGCTGCTTTTTTTTCTGCTAATATTTTGGAGAAGTTTGTGGATTTTTAAAGGTTTGCCCAGGCATGTATTGGGTTTACAATTATAGAACTTTCCATGTATGTTTTTTATATTTTCACCGAATTAAATTATCATTTTCAATGTAATCACTCAATCTGCAATCAAATCAAGACAAAAAAAAAAACCATCATACACGTGATGATATTCATTGACGCATTAACACATTCCTCGCATAGCAGGAGATGTCTGCAAACTAAGACCACTGCAGTGCAGGGCATGTTGGGGCATGGAGTTTGTGGTACAGAAAATATTATGAAAATGTGTCTAGATTTCCTTCACCAAATGATATGTTTACTGAGAAAAATAGAATGCAGGTCATCCTGTATCTTAACAGATGCCCAGAAATGTTCTAGAGTTGGTACATTGCTGGCACAAAACCAGATCAGCCAGTAGATTTTGACTTTTCTTTAGCTCATGAGGATGCTGAATTTAGCACATTAACTGTATCATAGAAATTTGAATAACGAAATCCTGTATATGTGAATGTTCCTGTACTTTTATGGATAAGGGTTATTTAAAAATTGTGAGGTATTACCAAGACTACACCAATCTGGACACACTGCTTTTATTGTTATAGAAAAAGGCAGTGGAAAGTTGTTTGAAAAATTCCCCCAAAATTAAGGGAAAATAAAGAAAACAAATTAGGCATAGAAAACTTCTCCATAAAACACATTAGGGACTTCACCTAAGAACACCAACAAAAAATTGATGGCTCATGGTTTGGTGTGGGGTTATAGGAAAGCACCCAGGGGGTGTGCCCAGAAAAGCTTTTGGCCATGACCAATCACCTGGTGGTAACAGCCTGTAATCAGGGATCTATGAATATCCAGCCTGTGTCCTGTACTATATTATTTCCTCCCCCACATGCCCCTTCCCCTGACTTCTCTGTCAAGATCAATGGCACATCTATCAGTCTGTCCCCACATGCCAGGGAGCTAGGGGTAACCTTAGACTCTGAACTGTCCTTTCAGGCCCACATCCAATCCCTGTCCAAATCATGCCACCTTAGCCTCCGCAACATTTCCAGAATCCGCTCTTTTTTAGCTAATGACACCACCAAGCTTCTAATTCACTCCCTGGTTATCTCTCACCTCTACTACTGCAACTCCCTCCTCATTGGATTACCTTTACATAGACTATCCCCCCTTCAGTCCATAATGAATGCAGCTGTAAGACTCATCAACCTTTTTAACCATTCAGTGTCCTCCACCCCTCTCTGCCAATCCCTCCACTGGCTTCCACTCACCAAGTCGCTCTCTTCGGTCCTCCCAAGATCTCCTGTTCTCTAGCTCCCTTGTCACCTCCTCCCATGCTCACCTCCAGGATTTCTCCAGAGCTTCTCCCATCCTTTGGAACTCTCTACCCCAATCTGTCCGACTGTCCCCTAATCTATCCATCTTTAGACGATCCCTGAAAACCCTTCTCTTTAAAGAAGCCTATCTTGCTTCTAACTAATACACTGTTTTTTACTTCCTCCATCAGCTCATCCCCCACAGCTATTATCTATTTTATCAATTGACCCTCACTTTTTAGATTGTAAGCTCTAATGAGCAGGGCCCTCTGATTCCTCTTGTACCAAATTGTAACGCAACTATAATGTCTGCCTTTATTTTGTTAAGGGCTGCGCAAACTGTTGGCGCTATATAAATCCTGTAAAATTATAATAATAATATGAATAAAAGAGAAGCGTTGCCAAAACTTCTCATGTGAGTCACAGGAGTGTACTTATTAGTGCTCTCTTGTGACCCGTGGGCTAAAGCCTGCTGTCGGCTGACGTCAGAGAGCTGCTCTGGTCTCTGGATGTATCCTGGCAATAATGTCGGCGTCCATCCAGATGCCTGATTAGTAGCTGGCGCTGCCTCTCAGTGCATCCCTGAGCCCCTTCTTTGGTTTAGAGCTAGTGGGGGACAGCTGCATCAGATTGAGGTAATCTTTGGCGGCGGTGCAGAGGAAGTTACCCCCTGCAGTTTGTAACATAGGGACAATAATAGGAAAAAGATGCATAGAGGGATTTTAGTATAATAAAAGAGACAGTTGAGAGCTGTTAGTTATTTTAGGTAAGGTTGATATAGCATCAGATATATCGTTTTAAGTGCAAGCATACAAAGTAATGAGTGATGCTCTGCGGGCTGAGCAAGAGAAATCATTTAAAAGAGAAGTATGGCTAAAGCTATTTTGGCTATACTTCTTCTATGGATCACAGGAGTGCACTTCGTTCTGCACTCCTGTAACCCATTTTAAACAGACAACAAAAGCCCTCTGTTGGCTGATGTCACTCAGCCTGTCCAGGCTCTGGAAAGATCCTGACCTTACAGTCGTGATCCACCCAAATGCTTGGGCCAACAGCAGGTTCAGCCTCTCAGTGCACAGCTGAGACCCTGAACCAGCCACTCCTGCCCCCTCCACAGCCATGAGCTCTAGTTGGCGCTGGAGGGGGTAGAGCAGAGAGTCGGTGATATCCCCTTACCCCCCTCTCCCAAATCAAAAGATGCCGCGTCCCTCTCTCCTCATCCCACGACATCCCTCTGTCCTCCTCCCACGACATCCCTCTGTTCTCATCCCACGGTGTCCCTCTGTCCTCCTCCCACATTGTCCCTCTGCACTCCTTCCATGGCATCCCTCTGTCCTCATCCCATGGCATCCCTCTGTCCTCACAGCGTCCTTCTGTTCTCATCCCACCAAGATGACAGGGCAGGTCTTAAACAGGAATGGGTGCGGCCTTGACAGGAAGGGGTGTGTCATATTTAAATTAGGGGGTGCACGAGTTTAGTCAGGCCTAGGGAACAAAACCTAAATACACCACTGGAGCACCATCTTTGTTCAACTTCATCTACTTTCTGCACTGAGATGCTGGGTCAGAAATAGCACAATCATGTAAACTTTGGTGCCTGTGCAATTTTCTTTCATGTTTAGTGAGGTCTGATTCTGGTCTATATAGCAAAGCTCCCCAGGGGTTTCTTGTAAGGTTGGTGTTCAGAACCGATTAAAACATATTGCACATGTGTATCCAGAAACGACTGGCTTCGGGGCTGAAAAATCTACTTTAGAGGCCTCAAATGTATTTTTGGGACTGGTATCCAGATGGCTCTGGTCCCAGAGAGGACTTTAAGACTTTGAAGGACCAGTCTAAAGGTGGCCAAACACTAGTAGATTTTTGTTTGAACGTTCATACTAAAAATCTAGTCTGTACATTTAATATTGCCACCAGAGGCTTAATGCATGCAGTTCAAAAGTACTTTAAAATTTAGCTTGCTTGTAACATTTAATTTTGGAATACATGGAATTTCCTAAATGAAAACAACATTTACAGTTAGAATTTTGAGAAAACATTTCCCTCCTGCTTCTTCGATTTTTTTTCATCACTTTGATCAAAAATGAATGCTGAACTGAACCTGTTAACTATAAGAAAATTGAACGAACCTTGTAAAAACTGTTTCAGAAACAAAATCTACCGCATGGCTAGCTTTAGTTCTGTGGTTTTGATAGCATCATTAGAAGTTTTGCCTTTGATTCTTTTCTTCTGCCTTTCCCATTAAGATCGGTGTTCTCAGAGATTTATTCTAAGCAGATGTTTACAAAACGGTCAAGTTATCTGGTGGGGTTTGACTTTACCGTTACCCTTTAGATTAACACTGGCCCTGCAAGCCATTTGTCACTGTGTTGTGTTTATTGGTTCTAAGGTAATTAATCCTGAGCACACAGAAATGATGTGCAAGGTCAGGCCTAGGCTAACCAACGAGCCATTAGTACTGGCCTTGTATGTCTGGGCTGCCAGCACAGACAGCTTTCTCTGCAGACTGGAGGCTTGACAGTTTAATGGGAACTGTGCAGTAAAAGCTCACTTCTACAGACCTTCTTGGCCACAAAATGTCATGCAGATAAATAATGATGACAACATCTAAATGTAGTTTGGTGAGAGACTGGCAGATATATAGTATGTATCTTGTCCTATGTATACGCTATAGTTGATGCATACAATGATAACTTGCTTTTATTGTTTAAATGATAGCCATGAAGGCATAAACTGTTGCAGACTAGTGACCCTACATTAACAAGCTGTCAAACATCAAGGACAAGTTTTAAGCAGGGTACACATGGACTGAAAATTGGCTCGTTAGCAGGAACTGGACAAATTTCGTTCTGTGTGTACCCCTGCCTTTTCAATCAATGATCTCATTCAGTGTGACAACCATCTTAAAGCTAGCCTTTCTTTACCTTACTTTGCATTTTAAAGGCTAAATCCACATTTCTTGTTAAGTTGTTACACCCATATTTAAGGTGTAACATGCTGCTAATAATACCTGCCAGTTGCCCATTTGTTGCTGACCTGGATTGACCTGACTATTCTCTTGCCTGAAGCCTGCCCCAATTTCTGCCTGCACCTGACTAGTGTGTTGCCTGCCACGACCTGTCTAGACTTGACTACTCCTTATTTGCTGCCTGCCTTGACCTCTGCTTGGAACTACTCTCATCTACCACATTGTGAATAGTTTCTGAACCATAGCCTTCTGTCTTAGCAACCCCTTGGTACCAGTTTGCAGCAAAAGAAAATGGGAACCACTAGGGTTTCTGGCCGATCTCCACCATCAGGAGCTTTAGTGAAGTGACCAACTAGTACATAGACTTTAACACTTGGGTCACCTGCCAGAGGACACTATAATAGTCAAATTTTTCAGCTCCAGTCACAACACACTGAAGTGATGGAGCTTAGTGGGAAGGAGTATGGCATTTTGCACATATGAAATATCTCCCAAAATGTACAGAATTTTGTGTTGGGGATTGGTAAAATTGTATAAACATTTAATTCATGTGATCACAATAGTTAATCCTCAATGTTCAGATGTCCAAACAATCAGTTCCACTGGAAAAAATCCTTAGGTACTGGCAACAAAAACACCACCCAGGCAAATGAACATATACAGATAAAACTAGTGCTTAATAGTCAACTGACACAATCTTGATGCTTGCAGACATACAGGTGCTTATAGCAATTTCAAACTGACACCAGACTGTGCGACCCAGCCTATAAAAGGGTCTAATAGGCCCCTTTCACACTGACAGATCGATCGGGTCCGCCTGTCAGTTTTTCAGGTGGACCCTATGGGACCATCCAACGCTCTCTATGGAGCAGCGGCTATCAGCGAACATGTGTCCACTGACACCCGCCAGCATCTGATCTGATGGGATCCAACAGATGGTTGGGGATCCATTTCTAGCGGATCGAATCAGATAAAGATTATTATTATTATTCAGGATTTATATAGCGCCAACAGTTTGCACAGTGCTTTACAACATTAGGGCAGACAGTACAGTTACAATACAATTCAATACAGGAGGAATCAGAGGGCGCTGCTCGTTAGAGCTTACAATCTAAGAGTTGGATGGAAACGGACAAGAGAAGAGCGGGCTGTGTCCGTGTTAACTCTGCATAGAAGAACAGACACGGACCTGTCATCCGCCTGCTCAGCGGGGATCAGCGGACAGATTCCCTCCTGAGCAGGTGGATCCACTTAATGGAGTCCGCCCATTTGATAGGGGCCTTAAAGCTCACATTACCCAAACAGATGTTTAGTGCCTTTTTTCATTTCAAATATTCACTTTCAAAGCTCCGGAATGTTGTTCCCCAAAAAACATATAAAAATTATATAGTATAGTACAGCCCTCAAAAATTCCATTCGCATTTTACATTGAGTGGAACTTGAGGGCTGGAGAGCTATGGCTGCCTGGGAGCAGAGGGGGGGGGACACCGGCGGGAGGCGGGGTTGTATGGGAGCCGTTCTCCCAGCGATCACAGAGGGGAAGAGATAGGAGAGCAGGCGGACAGATTTTCAGAGCGCCGAGGAACATCACAGCTTTCATTTCACTTGCTGAATATTCCCTGCACTCGCCGTCACATATAGCCCCTCCTCCTTGTCCAATCGGGTGATGTGTATCAAAGTTCCCCGGCCAGGAGGCTGTATGTGACGTCGAGAACATACTGCAATTGAAATTAAAGCTGTGATGTTCTTCAGCGCTCTGATCATCTGGCCGGCAATTCCTCTCCCCTCTTCCCTTGCACAGGTAGGCAGCATTGGTGGGCACAGGCTGCATTGGTGGACACGGGCAGGCTGCAATGGTGGACGTGACAGGCTGCATTGATGGACATGGGCAGACTGCATTGGTGGACACGACAGGCTGCATTGATGGACATGCACTTTGATCAATAAATTTCCTTCTTCTTCCATTCCACCCAAATGTTCTCCTAAGGCGGCCAAAGACGGTGCAAATTTCATATGGTTGCAGGAAAGATATTCACTCAATTTCCCCATCAACACACACAGGGTTGATGGGGGAATCCCTCCCTGCTGGGAAAGGGGGGGGGCAGAGGGAGCCATGCCAATGGGAGAAAACAGTGATTAATGCTAGCGGCTATAACAGCAGCTTGCAATAATTGCATGTAAAATCGAGCAGGCTGCTAGTACACAAGTTGATCGATCTATCAACTTGGGTACAGTCAGCCTGCCCATACATGGTCCGAATCTCGGCTGATTAGCTCCTGAACCGGCTGAGATTTTAACCGTCCATGAATGGCTTAACTCTCCAATCCTCGTGAAGTATTAATGTGCACACATTTAAAAAAAAAAATGCTTTAGCTTGTTATAATATATCACTACATGCACTCCCATCTCCATGCGTCAATCCTCATGCCAGTATACCTTACTCAGGGTCAATTCCGACATGTCCCTGGGCTTGCTTTCGCTAATATCAACCTCCTTCCAACTCCAGATCAAATATTGTCCACGTAAAATACAGCATATTCATGTAAAAGAGCATAAAACAAACAGTGCAGCAAAATATCCTAAAAATCATTTATTACATGCTAAAAATGCTCACATTATCTCAATGAATAAAAAAAAACTGAAAACAAGATGGCAGATCGGGCACTTCTGACATGTTTTATCTGACATCACTACCTGACATGTTTCATCACTTGACTTTCTCAAAGGATCCTTTGAGGTTACATGTTTTATTGCCATAGAACATTGGATAAGTGTACACTTATCATTTTATTTTTTTAAACAATGATCTACAAAATGTACTCTATAGAATCAAAGAGAAAACAGATCTTCGCAAAGTGATTTAGAATAATTCCAATGAAAAAAAAAATCACAAAAAGCAGACCCCATAACAAAATTGGTTAAGCCGCTATTCTATTGTATTGGGATCTTAAATCTGATCCCGCCAGAACTTTTTAGTTTTTAAGCCATTATTGTGTTGTTTTGGTTTGGGGTAAATGTCTTTCCGGCTTTTGTTTGCCACTCTCCCATCAAGCTATGACTGGTGAAACACCCAGCTACGAGTTATATGTCTAGTCTTTCCAATCTCAGCCATTGAGCCTTATAATGTTGCTCCTTCAGAGTGGTCATAGGCCTCTTGGTGGCCTTCTCTTCATCTTGCATGGTCAGCTGCATTGCAGCTGTGCCATATGCTTTTCCATTTCTTGATTATTTATCCAAGAAATGTTTAGTGACTTGAACATTTTATTGTATTTATCTTCTGGACTGTGCATTCTTAATCACTTTTACAGAATGTAACACAAGGACAATGTCAGAAAACAGAAGCTGGTCTAACTCCAGGATATTAACACCAACCGCCTCCTAACTAAACTCCTTTTCTCTTCTTCTGTTTGATTCCTTGGATCCATCTTCAGGCATCCACAATCCACATACCTAGCTTCATGATGTGGACACTTCCAACTGCCAGGTCCTCTCTTATAGGCTCCAGAGGCAGACAAACCCATAGGTGCAGTGAGGGAGCCAGTGACCAAGAAGATAATGAACAGGAAAAAATGTTCGGTCCCCAGGCAGAAAATTTGCTTGGCTCATAGAGGAAACTGTGATTTTAATCTATTACACTGCAGGATGACTTGTGGAATCAAGACGGAGACATTAAAATTATACTAAAGTCTATTTTTTTTTTTTTTGGGGGGGGGGTTACAAATAACAAACACGTTATACTTACCTGCTCTGTGCCGTGGTTTTGCACAGAGCAGCCCAGATCTTCCTCTTCTCTGGTCCCTCTTCGGAGCTCTTGGCCCCTCCCTCCTGTTGAGTGCCCCCCAGTAAGCAGCTTGCTATGGGGGCACCCGAGCCGAAGCTCCCTGTGTCCATTCAGCTGTGGCCGACCCCCTCTCTCTCCTCATGGCCTCACTGACTTTGATTGACAGCAGCGAGAGCCAGTGGCACTTCGCTGCTGTCTCAGGCAATGGGGAGGGAGAGTCCCGGACGTTCAAGTCTCTTGTTCAACATCACTGGATCGAGATGGGGCTCAGGTAATTATTAGGGTGGCTGAGGGGGGCTGTTGCACACAGAGGGTATTTTAAGATGCATTAAGATAAAAAACCTTCTGCCTTTACAATCACTTTAAGCTGGCCATAGATCTTCAGAATTTTGAAGGAAAATTCCTGGGAAAATTTTTAGGACTTTCCATTTGAAAGATTTTGTTTGCTTTAACAATTGATTTTGTAATGAATGTAACTTCAGCAAACTAAAACCATACACACCGTTAAATTGGGTGAAATGTGCACCGCTTATGTGATCATATAAACCATAACAAATAATATGAGTACAAAAAACGTGAATAATAAATGATGTGCTCAAAAATACTCAAAGCAGTCCTCTATTATGACATGTGATGTCTATAAACAGAGGAACTTGGACATGTGATGTCCAAAAAAAGTCAGTGACAAGCTTCAGTCATGTGTGATGATAATCCTCAACCACATGTGGATATAATATAGTGACAGTCTTTAACTTCAAATATGTATATGTATATATGATGTAATAACAGTTGATAGTAGATCCACCACCAAAGACACCAGAAGCTGCTTACCAGAGGGATTGAACTTAAGTAGGTGTACACCTAGTGAGTCAATCAAGCTTTGTGGTATAATATACCAAGGGGATCAGATGCTCTATCCAGATATGACCTCCAGATGGATCTCCGAACAGGTCTAAGGTATGTATGGACTCAGTTAGGGTTGTCCCGATACCGATACTAGTATCGGTACCGATACCGAGCATTTGCCCAAGTACTTGTACTCGGGCAAATGCTCCCGATGCTTCCCCCGATACCTTGACTGTCAGCGGTGATCGGCGCGTGGGGGAGTTACAAGCTTCCCCCCCCCGCGGCTTTCAGCTGCTTTAGTGACATACAGCGGTGATCGGTGCTTGTAACTCCCCCACACGCGATCACCGCTGACTGTCACCTCATCCCCCTTAGTCCCCCTCCGTTCCTCTGTCCCCCTCCGCTGTCCTGCTCCGTTGCTCTGTCCCCCTCCGTTCCTCTGACCCCCTCCGCTGTCCTCCTTCTTTGCTCTGTCCCCCTCCGTTCCTCTGTCCCCCTCCGCTGTACTGCTCCGTTGCTTTGTCCCCCTCCGTTCCTCTGACCCCCTCCGCTGTCCTCCTTCTTTGCTCTGTCCCCCTCCGCTGTCCCCATCCGTTACGGCTTTCCGCTGTCCCCCTCTCTCTTCCTCTGTCCCCTCCGTTCTGCTGTCTCTCCGCTGTGTGAATGGACAGAGTCAGCTGACTCTGTCTATTTACATAACTGAAACATTGTAATCACCTGTGATTACGATGTGTCAGTTTATGAATGGAGAGGAGCCGCTGTCTTCTCTCCATTCATTCTCAGTGCAGCTGAGGCTGCAGAGAAAGGGACTGGGGAATCTCTATCCTCGGTCTCTTTCTCTGTCTCAAGGGGGAGATATCAGAGGTCTGTTAAGACCCCTGATATCTCACCAAAGCCCCCCAACAGGGCTGATTAAAAAAAAAACACACACATAGTGCAATAAAGAATAAAAAAAAATTAAATTGTAAAAAATAATAAATGTAAATGAAAAAAAAAAAACACACACACACACCGTTCACTCCCCCCCCCCCCCTAAAAAAAACAAAACAAAAAAAACACTGTCACGTGACATTAAAAAAAAGTATTGGTAATCGGTATCGGCGAGTACTTGAAAAAAAGTATCGGTACTTGTACTCGGTCCTAAAAAAGTGGTATCGGGACAACCCTAGACTCAGTAGATATAGGCAGTCAGTCCCACTATTAAAAGAAAGAGGAAGGCATATAGCGTAACTCCGTATGGAAATTTTAATACATGAAAAGCAAAGGAAATGCACTTACGTGTTTAGCAGTAAAATCAAGCGCTTGTATAAAAGAAGACAGTGGTCTCAGCATATCCTCCCTCATGCCGAGACCACTGTCTTCTTATATACAAGCGCTTGATTTTACTGCTAAACATGTGAGTGCATTTCCTTTGCTTTTCATGTATTAAAATTTCCATACGGAGTTACGCTATATGCCTTCCTCTTTCTTTTAATGGTGGGGCTGACTGCCTATATCTACCATCCAGTCCATCCATACCTTACACCTGTTCGGAGGTAATATCTGGATAGAGCATCTGATCCCCTTGGTATATTATACCACAAAGCTTGATTGACTCACTAGGTGTACACCTACTTGAGTTCAGTCCCTCTGGTAAGCAGCTTCTGGTGTCTTTGGTAGTGGATCTACTATCAACTGTTATTACATCATACATATTTGAAGTTAAAGACTGTCACTATATTATATCCACATGTGGTTGAGGATTATCATCACACATGATTGAAGCTTGTCACTGACTTTTTTTGGACATCACATGTCCAAGTTCCTCTGTTTACAGACATCACATGTCATAATAGAGGACTGCTTTGAGTATTTTTGAGCACATCATTTATTATTCACGTTTTTTGTACTCATATTGTTTGTTATGGTTTATATGATCACATAAGCGCTGCACATTTCACCCAATTTGTCATTTTGGCAAATTTATCCACTGCTGTGCTGGCTGCTTTAGTTTCTTTTTTTTTTTTCCAATTTTTGTTTGATTTCTTTTATAGACAGCGTGGTATATATTTGTTTATAATTTACATACACACTGTTAGAAAGTCAGTCATTTAATTGAGAAAGATTTTCCATCCTGCTCCTTCAAATTTTCTCATCACTGTGGTCGAAAATGAATGAACATTTCAAGAACATTCTTTTCATTCAAAATTGTTTAAGTGCCCATATAGCAAGAGGCTTGCTATTGGGAGCACTCATCAGGGACAAGCCAAGGCTGACAGTAGGTGATACAAAAAGAAGAGGATCGGGGCTGCTCTACAGGTAAAAGAACAAAAAACACATGAACCTTGAGAATCACTTTAATTTAATTCCAGGTCAACATAATATAAAGCGACTACAAGCTGTTGGGCATGCCAGTAATATAGTCACAGGTTGCTTATATTTAAGGTGAGCAATGCATCCTCAATGGTTTCAACATCTGATATAAGAAAATACGGCAATGGCTGGGTAGCGGTGTCAGCTGTTGAGAACAGTTGCACAAGTCATTTCAGTGCAGCTGAGCATGTAGGCCTCACTGCTCCCAGAGACGTCTGTCTGAATAGGGGACCTGTCATCCGCAGACCAGCATCTCTGCCAAATCATGCAAAAGCTCTTCGTTCTTCAAACGGGAGAACATGTTATGTAAGAGGAGCAGCTTTCACAGTAACTTCCAGCTAGAAATACACATGGATTGATTTTTCACTGGGGCGACAAGTGCTGTGAAGCAGTAAATGTGCCGAATGTGTATATGGAGCCTGTTCCGGATTTTATGTTAGAAGAGGCCTGTCTACTTCACACGTAACAATCAATATACAAACCTGCACAATTAAACAGAAGCATGTCACAAAATGCGCTTGTGTCAAAATAAGTCATCAGTACCGGCATAACAAAAAACTAAAAAAGTTCAGGTTTTAAAAAGGGAAAGTATAGGGAATTCATTCATAGTGAAGTCATTGAGCGCAAATTCTGAGTGAGCGCAGTTTATCTTAAAGGGGTTGTAAACCCTCAAGGTTTTCCACCTTAACACAATCTATGCATTAAGGTGAAAAACCTTCTGTGCTGCAGCTGCCCCCCTGAGCCCCCCTTTTACTTAGCTGAACCCGAGCGTTCGAGTGACGAGGATGAGCACAGCAGCTCCAGCCGCTGTCTCGGGTCTTCATTGTATAGCAGCAGCCACCACTGGCTCCCGCTGCTGTCAATCAAATCCAGTAACCCGGGTGGCAGGCCCGAGTCCTGCTGTCTGTGTCAAAGGAGGCAGCAGCAGGACTTGGAAGCGTGCCCGCACAAGTGCCCCTACAGAATGCGACTTTCCATGGGGGCACTCGAGAAGAGGAGCCGGGAGCACCAGGGAGGGGGGACCCCAGAAAAGGAGGATCGAGGCCGCTCTGTGCAAAAACCCTTGCACAGAGGAGGTAAGTATGACCTTATGAACCTTTACAATTACTTTAAGTCTTGTAAGGTGGGGCCTTGTGTTTCCAGCACCTTCCACAGATGCTCAATTGGATTGAGATCTGGAGAATTTGGAAGACTAGTCAACAGCTCAAAGACACCTTCATACATTTCTCCTTGGTCCAGTTCTGATGATTCTGTGCCCAATGTAGGTGCTTTTGAATGTGGACAGGGGTCAGCATGGGCACCTTGAATGGTCTATAGCTACACAGCCCCACACACAACAAACAGCGAAGTACAGTGTTGTGACACCTTTCTATCAGAATCAGCGTTAACTTTTTCAGCAATTTGAGCTACAGTATAGTAGCTCGTCTATAGGAATGAACTACATGGGCCAGCCTTCACTCCTAAAGTGCATCAATGAGCCTTAGCCGCCCATGATCCTGTCTCCACTTCATTGGTTTTCCTTCCTTGGACCACTTTTGGTAGGTGGTGACCACTGCAGACCGAGAACATCCCACAAGAGCTGCAGTATAATAGGGCGTACACACGGTCGGACTTTGTTCGGACATTCCGACAACAAAATCCTAGGATTTTTTCCGACGGATGTTGGCTCAAACTTGTTTTGTCTACACACGGTCGCACAAAGTTGTCGGAAAATCCGATCGTTCTAAACGCGGTGACGTAAAACACGTACGTCGGGACTTTAAACGGGGCAGTGGCCAATAGCTTTCATCTCTTTATTTATTCTGAGCATGCATGGCACTTTGTCCGTCGGATTTGTGTACACACGATCGGAATTTCCGACAACGGATTTTGTTGTCGGAAAATTTTATCTCCTGCTGTCCAACTTTGTGTGTCGGAAAATCCGATGGAAAATGTCCGATGGAGCCCACACACGGTCGGAATTTCCGACAACGCGCTCCGATCGGACATTTTCCATCGGAAAATCCGACCGTGTGTACGGGGCATTAGAGTTGCTCTGACCCAGCCATCTATTTATTATAATTTGGCCCTTTGTCAAAGTGGCTAAAATTCTTACGCTTGCCCATTTTTTCTTCATCATCTTCAGGGACAAAATGTTGACTTGCTGCCTAATATATCCCCACCCACTTTCAGATGCCAATAATGTAATGAGATAATCAATGTTACTCACTTTACCGGTCAGCGGTCATTACAGTATGTCTGATCAGTGTGTGTGTAATAGTAATACATATACACACTTACTGATCAGAAATTAACTTTTGCACGATTGTCTAATTTTTCAAGAATCACCTGTGTGTGTGTGTATATATATATATATATATATATACACATACACATACATATATATATATATATATATATATATATATATATATATATATAAAAATATATATTACACTGCTCAGCATAAATGAGTACACCAACAGATTTGTCAGAAAACATTTCCTTTCACAATCAACATTTTCTATGGGACACTATACTACAAAATACTCCCACAAATGCGGGCAATTGATTGCAACCAAGATTTGGTAATTTGCACACACAAAAAAAAGTATTTTTCCTAACAAATTCATTCAAGACCATGTTGCAAAAATTAATAATGTGAATAATTTAGTTTTAGTAGAAGTTTGGTGAGCGTTGATTCGCGATTTTCAGATCGTACAAAACAAATGCCTTTTAACCACTTGACAACTGGGCACTTAACCCCCTCGTGACCAGACCAATTTTCAGCTTTCAGTGCTTTCACACTTTGAATGACAATTACTCAGTCATGTAATACTGTACCCAAATTAATTTTTTGTCCTTTTTTTCATACAAATAGAGCTTTTTTTGGTGGTATTTGGTCACCTCTGGGTTTTTTATTTTTTGCGCTATAAATGAAAAAAGACAAAAAAATGTAGAAATAAAATGGATTTTTCTTTGTTTCTGTGATAAAATTTTGCAAATTGTTAATTTTTCTTCATAAATTTTGGCCACAATTTATACTGCTACATATCTTTGGTAAAAATAACCCAAATTATTGGATAATATTGGGCCTTTGTGAAAGTTATAGAGTCTACAAGCTGTGGTGCAAATCATAAAAAATTGATCACACCTTATGTACTGACGGCCTATCTCATTTTCTTGCAACCTGAACCAGTCAGGAAGGTACAAATACCCCCCAAATGACCCCTTTTTAGTAGACATTCCAAAGTATTTAGTAAGATGCATGGTGAGGTTTTTGATGTTGTCATTTTTTCCCCACAATTCTTTGCAAAATGAAGATTTTTTTTTCCCACAAAATTGTCATTGTAATAGGCTATTTCTCTCACATGGCATGTGTATACCACAAATAATGCCCTAAAATACATTCTGATACTCCTCCTGAGTATTAGGATACCACAGATGGCACTAATACGTGGCACTGATGACACATGGCACGTGACAGTGATACGTGGCACTGATGACAGATGGCACTAATACGTGGCACTGATGACAGATGGCACTTATACGTGGCATTGGGGACAGATGGCACTGACAGGTGGCACTGGGGAAAGATGGCACTGACAGGTACTGTTGGCATTGTATTCTTTTTTTTTTTTTTTACACTGATGCTGCAGCCGTTCGCTCTCCCTTCTCACACGCGGTCTCTGTTCATATGAGATCATCTCTCATTGGACACTCAGATCGAGTGCTAAATGGCCACTGTGATTGGCCATTTAGCACGATCTGTGATTGGCTGTGTCCAAGGGACACGGGCAACACAGAACTTCCCCGATGCGCGCCCGCGGGCGCACGCATCGCGGAAGTAAACAGGAGGGCGTCCGGGGACCCCCTTCCGGCAATTGGAGTCCGCGATGTAGCCGTCTTTCGGCTATAGCGCAGACGCCTAGTGGTTAAAATATGTTTGGCATAACTACTTCAGTATCACCAGCAAAGCAGCTTCATTATTATCCCTTTAAAGAAGATGAGAATTTTGACATTTCATCAATTGTCATGTCACGAATGTTAATTCTAGATTACGAACAGTAGTTTACAAGACTGAAGTCGTTCCTTGATTCCGAGCATGTGTGTTTGTACTTTCGACTTTTGTGTGATGATTTCTGTACTAACCATCCAAAAATCAGATGTTGAGTTCACATCCGACAAAAATTTTATAGCCTGCACATCCCGCTTTTGTCTGATGTAAAAGTCAAATCGTCTGTCAAATGCACCGTACTAACGATCTGAAAATCCGCAGACAGCTTGTCTTCAGACTTTTCCCTTCTGATTTTCGTACCATGTGTACAAGGCCTAATGTCCCGTACACACGATCCGAAAATCGGACGAAAAATACCGCTTTCAACGTGATCATACGATAATCAGATCGTTAGTATAGAGCTTTCAAGAGCCGATCACGACAATTCATCCAATATTAGATCGGACAAGCACGAAAATTTTCCTCGTACAATACCAGATCGTATGATTTTCGTTTAATCAGTACAGTTGTCGTCCGAAAATACAATACAAATACATTACAACACATGACATCACTTCCAATTTTTTTTTTCTGTAGTACGAGAATTTTTGTGACTTTAGTAACCTATTCAATTTCTACTTGTGACTATTAAGCGAAAAAAGTCAGACGATCTGTCACCCGATTTTTGGATCGTGTGTACGGGCCATAGGGAGCAAAGTTAAATTTTAGACAAGATCCTAATTAAAAAGAATTCAACTACAGGTGAGTCTAATTATTCATTAAACAGGTGTCCAGCAGACAGATTATAAAAGGGTGTTACTTAACCACTTCAGCTCCAGAAGGATTTACCCCCTTCCTGGCCAAGCCCTTTTTTGCGATTTGGCACTGTGTGTTAACTGACAATTGCGCGGTCATGCGATGTACCCAAACAAAACGGACGTCCTTTTTTCCCACAAATAGAGCTTTCTTTTAGTGGTATTTGATCACCTCTGCGGTTCTTATTTTTTGTGCTATAAACAAAAAAAGAGCGACAATTTTGAAAAAAAGCAATATTTTTTACTTTTTGCTATAATAAATATCCCCCCAAAAATATATATCAAAAAACTAATTTCTTCCACAGTTTAGGCCAATACGTATTCTTCTACATATTTTTGGTAAAAAAAAAAAAAAAAAATTGCAATAAGCGTATATTGATTGGTTTACGCAAACGTTACGCGTCTACAAAATAGGGAATAGATTTATGGCATTTTTATTATAATTTTTTTTTATTAGTAATGGCGGCGATTTTTATCGTGACTGCGACATTGCTGGGGACAGATCAGACACTTTTGACACTATTTTGGGACCATTGGCATTTATACAGCGATCAGTGCTATAAAAATGCACTGATTACTGTGTAAATGTCACTGGCAGGGAAGGGGTTAAACACTAGGGGGCAATCAAGGGGTTAACTGTGTTCCCTCAGCATGTTCTAACTGTAGGGGGATGGGCTCACTAGAACATGACAGAGATCACTGAGAGCAGTAGATCCCTGTCATGTTGCTAGGCATAACAGGGAAATGCCTTATTTACATCTCCCCGTTCTGCCTCTCCAATGCCATGATCGCAGGCCACCGGCAGACATAGAGTCCGCGTCGTGCGCGCACCCGCTAGCCGCGGATGACACAGTGATGTACAGGTACGTCGTTTTGCGCACACGTGCCACTTTGTCGATGTATATTGGCGCCAGCTGGTCGGCAAGTGGTTAACAAAGAAAACCCTTTCCCATTTCATGCTGTCAGCAATGGCACCACATGGAAGAGAAATGTCACAAGGCCTGAGAGAAAATAATTTCTTCACACAAGAAAGGTGAAGGCTAAGCTTTACGTATCAGTCAGAATACTGTAGCAAAAGTGATACAAAAACTTTCCAAAGATGGAAGTGCAACCATCTCACAGAAACGTCCAGGCATCCACAGAAGTTAACAACTCGACACGAGAAGAAAATCGCCATGCTAGTTCACTGCAGTTAGCTAAAGAAGTAGAAAGTCAAACTGGGGCGATTGTTTCCTGTGACACAATACCACATACACTGCAGAGCAATGGCATGCATGGGTTTCGTCCACGAAGGAAGCCACTCCTAAAGCCCATGGACAAAAAAGCCCGCCTATAATTTGCCATGGTCCATGCTGAAAAAAGGAGACTACTGGGACTCTGTACTCTGGCGTGATGAGACCAAGATAAATGTTTTTGGAACTGATGGCTTCAAAACTGTATTGCGTCGCAAATGTGAGTACAAAGAAAAATGCATGGTGCCTACAATGAAATGTGGTGGTGGCAGTGTCCTTCTGTGGGGCTGCATTAGTGCTGCTGGTGTCGGGGAGCTGCATTTCATGGATGTTATCATGAATTCACAGATGTACTGCTCTATATTGAAAGAGAAGATGCTACCATCACTCCGTGTCCTTGGTCGTCGTGCACTTTTCCAACATGACAAAGATCCAAAACACACATCTAAGGCCACTGTTGCATTTCTAAAGAAGAACAGGGTGAAAGTGATTCAGTGACCAGTATATGTCTCCTGATTTAAACCCAAACATCTATGGGGAATTCTGAAAAGACAACTTGAGCATCACTCTTCATCCAGCCTCTAAATGAGGTCTTTCTAAAAGAATGGAAAAAGATAGATGTTGCAATATGTTGCCAACTTGTTCATTCCATGCCTAGAAGACTTGGTGCTGTTCTTACAAATCATGGGAGGTCATACAAAATACCAGATGTAGTAGTTTTTGTTGTGGAGTGTATTCATTTTTGCATCAACGTATTTGAGCAAAACTGAAGATTTTGTAATTTAAGTTATATTATTAACCTTACTTTTATGTAATGAACTTAACATTCTATAAAACTCAGTTTTGTCAATTTTGTGTTCATTGAGATTTTTCCAAAGGGGTGTACTCATTTTATGCTGAGCACTGTAGATCATATATATGTAGCACACTACCCCCAAAGGAGCGGCTGTTTTTTTGTTTTATCCGTCTTTGAGAATACATAGGGTGGATAGCAAAGAGTCACTCTGAATAACTCTTCACATATAGGCTTTGGTAGATTTACTTTAGAGAATACATAGGCTGTGTAGCAAAGAGTCACTCTGAATAACTCTTCACCCACAGGCCTTTCAGAACAATCTGTATCTCCAGTACTTCCAAGTTGGGCAAAAGAAGACATTACTCTGAATAATTCCTCCCGCCTGACTGATTGGATTCCCGGGGCTTTGTTAA
The DNA here is from genome assembly GCF_042186555.1 of Aquarana catesbeiana. NCBI lineage: Eukaryota > Metazoa > Chordata > Amphibia > Anura > Ranidae > Aquarana > Aquarana catesbeiana. The sequence goes on along the minus strand of NC_133334.1, from coordinate 225,579,854 downwards.
ACCAAAAGTCACAGACCATCGGTGCCTGCATCACGGACTTGCGTACCATCATCCCTCAGCCTCTGGTAGTACCGCTCCCCTGGGCTTTCACTCACTTGATCAACAGTCCATGTGCCACTCACAAACAGTCGATCACCCAGTCTTCTTCTTCTTCCACTTAGCTCCTATTTCCTCCTGATGGCTCCTCCATCTTTCCTCTCCGGTCTGGCCCGCTCCCAGTGGGGGGCGTCCAGCTACACCAGCTATTACATGCTGCGCATTGTCTCCAACTCCTCTACTCCCCATGGCATGGCCCCCCCTTCCCCACAGGGGGGCGCTCACCTTCCGTCTCCCTCCCCGCAGGGGGGCTAACCTTCTCTCTCTAGCGTGGCATGTGACCCCAGCTTATATGCGAGACCCGCCTCCTGCCACACAAATTAACGATTGGCCAGAACTCCACACATGAGCTGCCTGCCATTCAGATCCCAAGTCCAATCTCTCTTCCAGAACCATTTCCACTGAAAGTATGAGGAGGCATCTCTGGGCCCGAGCACAGGTGGCCACACCCTTCACTACACTGACACTCCCAGTCCCCAGAATAAACAACCAGGCCTGAAACAAGAATACAGGCCTGACTAAATTTACCTGAAACTGTACCCTATCATCTAACACGGAAAAAAAAAAAATCACCTACCTTTAGGTAGTGACCGCTACATATACATACACGCACAAGAAAAAACAAAATTTTCTTCTATTGCGTTTGTAGGATTACGTCTTATTTGCCACATATTGGGATTATCAATAGGAAATCGTGTTCTGAGTAACATTCTCTTTCTTGTAACACGATAAGTGTTACAGCCAAAGTCCTGCTCTGCTTTTTTACATTAGCAGATGGCATATTACCTCTATATAAATTATTCACATATGATTGCTGAGATGGACATGCAATGTTTGCCTCCACTTGCACATGTTTAACATGTTATAAATGAGAATCTGATTCTAAAATCTTCATTACAATCCATCCCACCTCCACCCGCCAAAGAACAATGAAGCTGCAGCAAAACAGCAGAATCTAGCTTGGCGAATGTGTCTAGATTGGTCGGTCTGCTTTAGTTTTATTTTTTTTAAATGTCCCATATGTATAGAAATGTGGTTTTTGAAACATCAATACAGGGCCTTAAGAATATTTACCTTCAGCTAATCACATTTACATATCTAAAAATTAGAAAAAAATAAAAAAAAGGCTTCATTATTTGACAATATCGTAGCAGAAAGGAGTCTAATAAAACCAATAGCACTTATCTAATAGCACCAGAAATGAGTCTATTGCCTAAGTAGTTTATATACAAAGCTACATTTAATAATTTGGTAACATTGGACACATTCAGCAACAGAATGACATTGATTGTGAAATCTTGTACTAAAAAAGAAAAAAGTAAAAATAACATCCCAGAGACCAAGTAAGCTAAAATGTTCATGTTACAGTCCAAATATACAGATCATAATATTCCACTCAGTAATGAAACAACGGCAGCCCCGAATCTGTCTGGTACGTCGGCAATCAGAAGACGAGGGTCAGGAAGGTTTCATGTTTTTGAGTCGGATTTCTCGCTCTAGTTCAAACTGTCTGTAGTCCACTCTCTCCAGGAATGACTTCCTCTCTATATACCTGTAAATATATAGAGGAATTCCAGTTAAATGCGCTATGGTCATCCATTAACACAACAGCATGATATGTTAACCCCATTTACGCTGGTGGAAGATGGCGCTTTAACCCTTTAGCTGCCAGAGCCGTTTTATGTGCTTTGCACACATGCTTAAAAAATCATTTTAGGCCCAAAGATTACATAAAACCCCCAAAACATTATATATTTTCTGAAAGCAGACACCCTGGAGATTAAAAAATAGTGGTATTTTCACATTTTTATGGCACACGATATTACCGCAAAATTTCACAAAAAAAAAAAAAAAACATACATACACACAAACATAATAAATTAGCCATTTTTTTTTGTAAAAGATAAAAGCCGAGGTTGCACAGAGTAAATAAATACCCAACATGTCAAACCTTAAATTTGCTTGCGCCTGTGAAATGGCGTCAAACTTTAGTACCCTATATTTTCCATAGGCAGCACTTTAAAAGCCCCCTATAAGTCATCAATTTAGTGTTACAGAGGAGGTCCGGTACTAGAAATATTGCTCTCGCTCTCCGGTGTGCACGGCAATATGTAACGTGTATTGCAACTGACGTTTGCATGCGTTGACGCCCCGACACATGCATCTACGTTCATATCAGGGGGAGGGGTATGGGGGTGCAGCCGCCCTAATGCTTCCACCTGACAGGCAGGAGTCTGCTTGTCAGATTTAAACACAATCCTGGCATTGCAGCCACTGGGAATATGTATAAACCCCCCCTGCTGTCAGGTCAGTATGGACCTGGCAGCAAAAGGGTTAAAGGCTAAGCTCATCTTTTCGGGCAGAATTTCACTTTTCATTAAAAAAATTCATTTTTGCCCCAGCCATCTCAATGTACTTATCTCTCACTTACCTCATCTATAGCAGCTCGGAATTTTCATCTATTTGTTTTTTTTTTTTTTTTTAATGATTTGTTTCCATTACTTCCTGTAGGTCATATCCCATCATGCCCTGCCTTAATTCATCACAGAATAGGGCGTGATAGAGCATGTTCACCTGTCTGGACAACACCTCCCTCATTACAATACCACCTCTTGATTGCAATGGGCCGACCTACACATGCCAAAGTAGCTCATGGGATATTTACGCGCGTTTTTTTTTTTTTTTTTCGTTTTGCTGCGTTGTCATTTGTTTTTTCACGTGGCAAAATGCGTTTCACGTGTTTGCTTCTGCATTTGAAGTGCAGCTAACAATTAATGGCCGAAAGTGTGATTAGTTAATTTAAGGTGTATAAAGCTGTCCATACACTATACAATCTGATTGTCTCTGTATGATCTCCTTTAGATTTACCAAAGCTATATAACAGGAGGATTCACCATCTATCCAATCACTCTGTATCAAATCAGGCACTACATAGTTGATGGCAGATCTAATAGAGATTGTACAATCAGATTGTATAGTGTATGGTGAGCTTTACAGATTTCCAGGGACTCCTGTTTTCAATACTACAGCTCTGCTTCACATAGGCTGTTATCTGATCGCTCAGCTCCTGCACACTCTACCAAATGAACACTCTATGCAAAAAGAAAATAAGGTAGAAAAAAAATCGATAGCTGTGTATTTAGTGAGAATGGTGATTAATGATTGCATTGGAAATGCATGAACCTACAGGAGGTGAGTAGGAGTGATCTCCTGGAGGGAGAGGGCAGGTCCAGGTTGTGTGTTAATGAGGTCAGTGGGTGAACTCTTTCCTATTTGTTAACGGTTTTCTCACCCTAAAGGACGTCCAGGAAATAATGGAGGAGTGTTTTATACAGCAAATTGGAGGCTGAAGTAAGGCCTGGTCTAGGACAAACAGAAAGCTTTTTCCTTTCCTGCAAAAAATTTACATGAATGCTATATTGGTACGCAGGGAAGCTAGAAAAAAAAAAGTTAACCTAAATGGTCTGTTATGCCGGAGGCTGGTAGAAGGGGCTCCTGATCATAGGGCACTGTGACTGGCTGCACTTTGCTGACTTCATCAGGATCAGTAGTTGACTGTAAGCTGTTGGAGACAGCTCGGTCACAGTTATATCAGTGGCTGTGCATAAAGGACCTGCTGCTGCTTGTGTCTGTTCTGAGTACCAGACTGGATGTAATAAACAGACGCAAACATCACAGCACACCTGTGGATTTAGGAATGTGAGGTGGCCAATCAACACCCCAACGCCACAATTCTTAAACATTACTCAGCTGTTTTCATTTGTATATATACTAGAGGAAAACATACTGTGTAACCAGATTCCAGTTGTCATTTCTCATGTTCTAAAAGTAATGAAGAATTTCAGTAGCAACTCTACCAGCACCAACACGAATACCTTTCCTTTACATGGATCTGATTTAACCTGTGGCTACAGACATGATCCTGGTGTCAACACTTCCTGTCCAGGATGTACAGTGCCTTGAAAAAGTATTCATCCCCCTTGAAATTTTCCACATTTTGTCATGTTACAACCAAAAACGTAAATGCATTTTTTTGGGATTCTATGTGATAGACCAACACAAAGTGGCACATAATTGTGAAGTGGAAGGAAAATGATAAATTGTTTTCAATTTTTTTTAAAACGAAGTATCTAAAAAGTATGGCGTGCATTTGTATTCAGCCCCGAGTCAATACTTTGTAGAACCACCTTTCGCTGCAATTACAGCTGCAAGTCTTTTTGAGGATGTCACTACCAGCTTTGCACATCTATAGAGTGAAATTTTTGCCCATTCCTCTTTACAAAATAACTCATGCTCTGTCAGGTTGGATGGAGAGCGTCTGTGAACAGCAATTTTCAAGTCTTGCCACAGATTCTCAATTGAATTTAGGTCTGGACTTTGACTGGGCCATTCTAACACATGACTATGCTTTGATCTAAACCATTCCATTGTAGCTCTTGCTGTATGTTTAGGGTCGTTGTCCTGCTGGAAGGTGAACCTCCGCCCCAGTCTCTAAGTCTTTTGCACAGGGCCGTCTTTAATTTTGATTGGGCCCTGGGCAAACATTTTCTTGCCCCCCCCCCCCCTCCATTCTGAGACATACAAAAAATAGCAGTTAGACTCAAAATCAGTTTACTGCAGCAGATCACGCAGCGATTGCAATTGTTTGCCAGAGGTTACAGCCTATCCTTACTGCTCACTGGCTGGTTTCTAGAGGTTACAACACATAATTTCTGCTTGCCGATTGGTTGCTAGAGGTTAATGTACATTATTTGCGCTCACTAATTGGTTGCTAGGGGTTATAGCACATCATTACCACTTACTGATTGGTTGCTAGAGATTAAAGCAGATCACTACTGTTCGCTGATTGGTTGCTAGAGGTTAATGCACATCATTACCTCTCACTGAGCAGTGGAGCAAATAATTGAGCAAGTAAAGGGGCACATTAATACACATACTACAGGAGAGTGTCAGAGAGTGCAGACATGCTACAGGAGAGGTTCAGAGACTGTGGACATACTGCAGGAGACAATCAGCGACTGCGGACATACTGCAGGAGATTACCAGAGACTGCGGACATACTGCAGGAGATTACCAGAGACTGCGGACATACTGCAGGAGATTACCAGAGACTAGGGACATACTGCAGGAGATTACCAGAGACTGCGGACATACTGCAGGAGATTACCAGAGACTGCGGACATACTGCAGGAGATTACCAGAGACTGCGGACATACTGCAGGAGATTACCAGAGACTGCGGACATACTGCAGGAGATTACCAGAGACTGCGGACATACTGCAGGAGATTACCAGAGACTGCGGACATACTGCAGGAGATTACTAGAGACTGGGGACATACTGCAGGAGACAATCAGAGACTGCAACATACTGCAGGAGATTACCAGAGACTGCAGACATACTGCAGGAGACAATCAGAGACTACAGACATACTGCAGGAGACAATCAGAGACTGCGGACATACTGCAGGAGATTACCAGAGACTGCAGACATACTACAGGAGAGGTTCAGAGACTGCGGACATACTGCAGGAGACAATCAGAGACTGCGGACATACTGCAGGAGATTACCAGAGACTGCGGACATACTGCAAGAGATTACTAGAGACCGGAGACATACTGCAGGAGACAATCAGAGACTGCGGACATAGTGCAGGAGATTACCAGAGACTGCGGACATATTGCAGGAGACAATCAGAGACTACGGACATACTGCAGGAGACAATCCGAGACTACGGACATACTGCAGGAGACAATCAGAGACTACGGACATACTGCAGGAGATTACCAGAGACTGCGGACATACTACAGGAGAGGTTCAGAGACTGTGGACATACTGCAGGAGACAATCAGAGATTGCGGACATACTGCAGGAGATTACCAGAGACTGCGGACATACTGCAGGAGATTACCAGAAACTGCGGACATACTGCAGGATACAATCAGAGACTGCGCACATACTGCAGGAGATTACTAGAGACTGGGGACATACTGCAGGAGACAATCAGAGACCACGAACATACTGCAGGAGACAATCAGAGACTGTGGACATACTGCAAGAGATTAACAGAGACTGCGGACATACTGCAGGAGATTACTAGAGACTGGGGACATACTGCAGGAGACAATCAGAGACCACGAACATACTGCAGGAGACAATCAGAGACTGCGGACATACTGCAAGAGATTAACAGAGACTGCGGACATACTGCAGGAGATTACTAGAGACTGGGGACATACTGCAGGAGACAATCAGAGACTACGAACATACTGCAGGAGACAATCAGAGACTGCGGACATACTGCAGGAGATTACCAGAGACTGCGGACATACTGCAGGAGGTTACCAGAGACTGCGAACATACTGCAGGAGATTACTAGAAACTGCAGACATACTGCAGGATACAATCAGAGACTGCGGACGTACTGCAGGAGACAATCAGAGACTGCGGACATAGTGCAGGAGATTACCAAAGACTGTGGACATACTGCAGGAGACAATCAGAGACTACGGACATACTGCAGGAGACAATCAGAGACTACGGACATACTGCAGGAGACAATCAGAGACTGCGGACATACTACAGGAGATTACCAGAGACTGCGGACATACTGCAGGAGATTACCAGAAACTGCGGACATACTGCAGGAGATTACTAGAGACTGGGGACATACTGCAGGAGACAATCAGAGACTGCGGACATACTGCAGGAGATTACCAGAAACTGCGGACATACTGCAGGAGATTACTAGAGACTGCGGACATACTGCAGGAGATTACTAGAGCCTGCGGACATACTGCAGGAGATTACTAGAGACCGCGGACATACTCCAGGAGACAATTAAAGACTACGGACATACTACAGGAGACAATCAGAGACTGCAGACATTATACAGGTGATGGTCAGAGAACTTTCAGCAATGCACAGCTTTACAGTTGAATAACACAGCTCAGGGTTTAAACAGTCAGGCATTTTATGGGTGTAAGAACATACCTGGCCAGCCAAACTCACTATATACATTCAGGTGTGTAAGCGGGGCTTCCACTCTCTGCTCTCACTACAACAGCCGGGAGTTCCACTGATGCTTTGTTGGGGGGCCGCGTCACCCGTGAATTGGGGCCCCGATGACAGCTTTGCAGAGCGCATAGATGACACGGAGGATGTATTCCCGTGCTAGCCAGTTGAGGGGGGCGGGGCCGGGAGCTCCACTGACGCTCTGACCCCGCCAACGTGCAGCCTGTATACTTGGAACAGAGCGGCTGTAGTGAGAGCCAGTGATCGGAGAGGGAGCGTCAGTGGAGCTCCCGGCCCTGCCCCCCGGACCTCTGTATTCACTAGCCAGTATAGAGGGGGCGGGGCCGGGAGCTCCACTGACGCTACCACTCCGATCACTGGCTCTCACTACAGCCCTTCTGTTCCAAGTATACAGGCTGCACATAGGTGGGGTCAGAGCGTCAGTGGAGCTCCCGGCCCCGCCCCCTCTCAGCTGGCTAGCGCGGGAATACATCCTCCCGTGTCCTCTGTGCGCTCTGCAAAGCTGTCATTGGGGCCTCAATTCACGGGTAGCGCGGGCCCCCAACAAAGATTGGGCCCAGGGCAAGTGCCCCGTTTGCCCTGCGCTAAAGACGGCCCTGCTTTTGCGGAGTCTAACAGGTTTTCTTCTAAGATTTCCCTGTATTTGGTTCCATCCATCCAACTTCCCATCAACTCTGACCAGCTTGACTGTCCTGGTGAAGGAAAGCATCCTCACAACATGCTGCTGCCACCATGTTTCACGGTGGGGATGGTGTGTTCAGGGTGATATGCAGTGTAAGTTTTCTGCTACACAATGTTTTGCTTTTAGGCCAAAAAGTTCAATTTTGGTCTCATGTGACCAGAGAAACTTCTTCCACATGTTTGCTGTGTCCTCAATGTGGCTTCTCGCAAACTGGTCTTTTTATGTCTTTCTTTCAACAATGGCTTTCTTCTTGCCACTCTTCCATAAAGGCCAGATTTGTGGAGTGTGCGACTAATAGTTGTCCTGTGGACAGATTCTACCACCTGAGCTGTGGATCTCTGCAGCTCCTCCAGAGTTACCATGGGCTTCTTGGGTGCTTCTCTGATTAATGCTCTCCTTGCCCGGTCTGTCAGTTTAGGTGGACATCCATGTCTTGGTAAGTTTGCAGTTGTGCCATACGCTTTCCATTTTCGGATGATGGATTGAACAGTGCTTAGGATATTTTTTTATAACATAACCCAGCTTTAAACTTCGCCACAACTTTATCCCTGACCTGTCTGGTGTTTTCCTTGGCCTTCATGATGCTGTTTGTTCGTTAAGGTTCTCTAACAAACTTCTGTTGGCTTCACAGAACAGCTGTATTTAAATTACACACAGGTGGACTCAATTTACTAATTAGGTGACTTCTGAAGGCAATTGGTTCCACTAGATTTTAGTTAGGGGTATCAGAGTAAAGGGGGCTGAATACAAATGCATGCCACGCTTTTCACATATTTGTAAAAACTGAAAACCATTTATCATTTTCCTTCCACTTCACACTATCACATAAAATCCCAATAAAATACATTTACATTTTTGGTTGTAACATGACAAAATGTGGAAAATTTCAAGGGGTATGAATACATTCTCAAGGCACTGTATATGTATGTATGTACAGCAGATGGGAAGCAGTTCCAAAAGTGGAACTTCCACTTATTCGTCTCTACCCCCCCCCCCCCCCCCCCGCAGTGCCGATATCGCTGAACTCCAGGACAGGTAAGTGTCCTAATGTTAAAAGTCAGCAGCTACAGTAGGTGTAGCTGCTGACTTTTCATTTTTAAAGGGGCAGGCGGAACTTCTCTTTAAATGTCAAAAAATATACTTAACATATATACTAATACTTATTGCCATCTAGTGGACAAATGCGGTATTTTTCATTTCAAATGACTGAAAATCATTTGTTCAGCACAGAAAATAGCCTAATAACCTTTGTTTTTTGCCCGATTGGCATAGAATGAATATACATGCATTTTCACTATACAAATTGCAATGCAAATTTTTTATAAACACACCAAGTGACTGTCCCTCCACCAGAACCTGCAATCTTTGCTGTCTTTAAGAGCTACAGCGAGAGGAGAATCTTCAACATTGAACAAACTACAGAACACAGTAGTGGCATAGGGGCCAGTGGGTAGAACCACAGTGCAGTGGGCGCCAGGTATATGTAACACTTAAAAGCGTGAGATTCTTCTGTATCCCTTTGAGAGAACAGAGATCAGCAGTAGCGGGGGGGGGACGGGACGGACGGAGTTTTACCCTTTGCTTTACAGGGATGCATTTTTTTTAATCCAGTGGCACTTTAAATATGCAGATAGAAACCTTAGCACATTCCATGGAGAAAAACAATGATGCAGCCATCTGGTCTACACTGCAGGCAGTGGTCATTCTAAATGGCGTGCGGGTAATTAAAGGATGTTCTGTAGCTCTGGAAGCCTGTGTGAGGGTTACATAAGAGGATGTGGTGCCAGAGTACAGCAGTATCCTCCCCTGCAGGCAACTGAAAGCCAACAAGTAGAGGCGCATGCTGAGTCAGGGCAGCCTGGGCACATGAGAGCAAGCAGTACTGTGTTCAGTGAAGGAGTCATGCCAGCTGCTTACACAGCACAAACCTGTGCCAGGGGCACACCAGCCTGTTCCCTTTGTGTTGTTAATACAGGGCACTTGCTCTGCTTTATTAATAGTATAACGTGCCTATGTGCTCCATTGTACTTGGTGCCCATGCCATTAGCTCACCCCAAATACACATTTCAAAAGTCATTTATCACAAAAGCCGCCTTCAGTCCTGTGGACAAGTGATGTTTGCAGACAGCCAGAAGGCTTCTGCGTTCTATTCAGCAGAAGGACAAGACAATGCAATGCCCTTGTGCTGTCAACTACCAGCTCTATAGCTGAAGATCTATTGCTATTATTTGCTTTTAATTCTAAATATGAATTCTAAATAAAATCTCTATAATCAGTCATCCTTAATTTAAAAACACTACACCCTAATCATTTGCTGTCTTGACTACTGTAACGCACCTGTCATTTAAACTTATTGAATCTGAAAATATTTAACAGTGGGCATCCATTGCCTAAGGATACCTTTCATATCACAAGTGACAGGCTCATTGAAGCATTTCGGGTGCTGGTATAATTCCTGTAGAGTGATGTCAGATGGATGATTTTACATGCAGAGCATTTCTTAATAAAAAGTCGATGTGTGCCTTCCGCCTGCTGAGCTACAATCCCCTCAGCATGAAATGACTGGAGATCTTGGTCTCTTGTCACTTGGGGGGGGGGCAGAAATGTTCAATATTGTATGTTGGAAGTCGATTTCTCTCTCGCACTTCTGTGCTAAAGCGCACAGTTCATCTTCTCATTTTTGTGCCGAGATGATAAAGGTCATGTGTACATGTTGTATGATAACGCAGAAGAGTTTAGAATTATACCAAGATCATTGTGACCCTCTTTTACAGAATGAACCCACTTCTAAACAAAAGACAGACCCCACTGTTATTATGGTGAACTTACGTCTGTCTGTTTTTGTTTTAAAAACTAAAGACATACAGTGGCAAGAAAAAGTAAGGAAACAGTTAAGTAATGTGGCTACTCTTCCTAGAAGTGGGCGCCCAGCCAAGATGACTGTCAAGGCACAATGCAGAATCCTCAATGAGGTGAAAAAGAACCCATGAGTAATAGCCAAAGGCCTGAAGACATCACTGGAACTGGCAAACATCCCTGTTCATGAGTCTACCATACGTAAGTCTTTTAACAGGCAGGGTGTCCATGGCATGAACATCATGGAGGAAGCGGCTATTCTACAAAAAAAAAAAAAAAAAAACACTGTTGTGTGTCCGAAGTTTGACAAAGAGCAACTACGCTAATGGGAAAATGTTTTGTGGACTAATGAAACAAAAGTTGGATTGTTTGAGAGGTATACTCAGTACTATGTATTGTGCAAAAAGAGGACAGCTTACCAACATCAAAACATCATCCCAACTGTGAAGTATGGTGGAGGGAACATCATGATTTGGGCTTTCTTTACTGCCTCAGGGCTTGGACCACCTGCCATTGAGGGGAAATGAATTCCCAAGTTTACCAAAATATCCTATAGAATAATGTCAGGGTTGTTGTCCGCCACCAGCTGAAGCTTCGTAGAAGTTGTGTGGTGCAGCAGGACAATGACCCTAAGCATTGAATTACCATCACAGACAGGCTTCAGAAAAAAGAAATGCACCTTTTTGGAGCAGCCCAGTCAGAGCCCAGACCTTAACCCTCTAGAGATGCTGTGGAATTACCTTGAGAGCTGTTCACACGAGACATCCTACAAGTGTGTCTGAGCTAAAGCAGTTTTGTAAAGAGGAATGGTCAAAAATTGCTCCTAAATGAGGTCTAATCCAGAGCCATCGAAAGAGCTTGCTTGAAGTCATTGCTGCCAAAGGAGGTTTGACTAGTAACAAGGGTTCACTTACTTTTTTCTCCACCAGTGTGAAAGTTTAATGGGTGTGTTCAATAAAGACACAAGAGTACCCTTTTTTCCCCCTCTTAAATCGGTACCTGCTACTGCTCCCACAATCCTCGCCCAGGGAAGGTAAACATCCTTTGCCCCATCCCCTCCCGCAGCCTCCTGGAACATGTCACATCTCCCTGGAGGCTGCAGGACCATTAAAACAATGCGCCATGTGAGCTTGTGAATGGGCAGCGAGGAGCCAGTTGTGGTTCCTCAGGAAGCCATAGCCAGCTCTCATATCCAAGATGGCGGCGCCAAGGACCCACAGGGGTAAGAAGAACTATCTGCGGGAAGCAAGATGCTGGACTTTAAGTCCAGATAAGTACTTGTTTTTTCAAAGACAGCAGCTACAGTATTTGTTTTACAGTATTTGTAGCTGCTGACTTTAAAAAAAAAAAAAATGAAGTTCCTCTTTAACTACAGACATGCAACTACATACATCTGCACTGTGGAGATTTCCAACTTGACATCTTTATTATATGTGGCAGTGATTGATAATGAGACACTCTTACCCGTCTTTTCCTCTGTTGTGAATAGCCAACTCTTCACTGATCCCTTCTTTCTCTTTGAAGGATTCCCAGTCCAGCTTAGATTTCTCAAGTGTGCTCATCTTCTGCTTTTTGGATCCCAATTTACCCAGAATGCTGCTCATGCCACCCGGTCTCTTCACACTGAAACAGGACATAAACACAGGGGTAAGTGTCAGGATATTCCTATACAAGCAAATAAGAAAAGTGCAACATGAATTATAACAGTCCAATGAGGCAAAGAGCATACCAAATACTGACAGAGCTACTGCCTCCACGTTCTTCAGAGACTTACTACTGATTCATGAATTCAATTCAAACTTCTATCACTCCCCACAGGCTCCTCAAACCTTCCCCTCTCATGTGCATGTGAAAGAAACCCTGTCACCAGACTATTCATTTCAGCAAAAACATTCTCAAATGATTTTATGTGCACTTTATGTATTTAACACAGGTGGCTCCAGTGTTTTGACTAGAGGTCATATGACGTCATTCAGAACAAGCCGCTCGTGCGCACCTGACACACTGCATCTCCAATCACGGTAAAGAGCCTATGATGTAGGCTCTTTACCATGTGATCAGTTGTGTCTAATCACAGAGTAACTAGGAAGTGCCGGTTATTGGCATTTCTCTATTCACGTGGACAGAGCGTGAGTAGAGGAGAGCCGATAAACGGCTCTACTGACATGGGGGATCTGCACTAATAATCAGTGCAGCGATTATCAGTGCAGCCCCATCAGCGATGCCCACCAGTGCCCATCAGTGATGCCTGTCAGTCGCGCCCATCTGTGCCACCTACCAGTGCACATTATTGCCGCCTATCAGTGCTGCATATTAGCGAGCCACCTCATCAGTGCCACCTCATCAGTGCTGCATATCAGTGCTGCATATCAGTGTCCATCAGTGAAGGAGAAAACGTACTTATTTACAACATTTTTATAACAGACACAAAGAAAAACTTTTTTTTTTTTACATTTTTGGTCTTTTTTTTTATTTAAATAAAAAAACTCAGTGGTGATTAAATACCCACAAAAGAAAGCCCTATCTGTCTCAAAAAATTTGTAAATTTTGTTTGGGTACAGCGTTGAATGGTCATTCAAAGTGTGAAAGTGCTGAAAGCTGAAAATTGGCCTGGGCATGAAGGGGGTGAAAGTGCCCAGCATTGAAGTGGTTAAAGATGAATTCCAGGCATGGTATACATTTACATAGTTACATAGAACCAGCTTGTACCAATGTAACTACCCATATATATCATATCTGGCCCCTTGAAACTGGAAATCATTACTAATCGTTACTCCACTAGCTTCTGGGTCCTGTGCTGAGCAACCAGCCTAAAGCAAGTGTACTCCTGTGACCCACAAGAGAAGTAGGGCCAAAAAAGCATTTGGTCCTTCTTCTCTTTAAAAAGCATGCACTTTACCTATATTTACCTTAGTAGACATCCAAAAGCCCTAGGACTGCATACATCCAAAAGCCCTAGGACTGCATACATCCAAAAGCCCTAGGACTGCATACATCCAAAAGCCCTAGGACTGCATACATCCAAAAGCCCTAGGACTGCATACATCCAAAAGCCCTAGGACTGCATACATCCAAAAGCCCTAGGACTGCATACATCCAAAAGCCCTAGGACTGCTACGGGGTGCCACCATCTTGGATGAGATGTCAGCAGCCCCAGAGATCAATGACAAGTGACAATCTATAGTTTTCCCATTCAGTTCTTCCCTGCCTACTACATAAAAGATTATGTAATGAGGTGAAGGAAGGAGTGAAGGAGCTTGGCCAGCATAGACAGTAATTAGACACACCCCGTGTGTTGTATTCTCTGAAAACAATGCAAGGTCTTTTATTATAAGGAGAGGACAGAAAAAGGGCAGGTGCCTGTTTGGACCTTCTTCGATGAACCCCTGCAGTGTTGTGAAGAGGACCGGGCACTGCTGGAAAGAAGATTTCAATAAGAACCATCAGCCTGCAGGACATGAGACATACTTCAGTTCAGCGCATGAAAGAGAAGAAAGGAGCACCTGGTGTCCAAAAAATACAACCCTCCTGAGGAGTTACAAGCTTTTTGCATTTTACAAGCCAGCATTTACCATCACAAAGAATGTTACTACCACGGAGTCCGCCCATCTCCATTAGCATGTACCAACAGACCTGAAGGAGGAGGAGGCAGTGCCCGCGAAATTGGTTGGGTCAATCCGTATGTTCTCACGCTTTCAATAAACGATTGTAACCTCACACCAATAGTTGCCTATTTTTAGACACCGGGCGCGCCTTCCTTCTCATTCAAACATTAATTCTGCTGAAGCGACAGCTCTGTCCTACCTCTAAATAGATACTTCAGTTTAGGTAAGTTATGCGATTGCAGGTGTAAATATTTTTGAACTAAACTTCAGCTTTAGAGCTCATTTACACAGCGTTTTAGAGGTCCTCTGTCAAAACCACATAGCGTTTTAAGCCACATTACTTACAGTATAGCCTTAATAGATAAAGTTCAATGCTACGCTTATTTGGGAATTTGGTGTGTATTGGATACTTATGACGTACACAAAAGTAGGATGCAGCTGCCTCCGGGGGTCCTACAGATTTTACGCGTGTAAACGATCCATTCAAACAATTTACAATCTAAACACGGGTATTTTAGGCGTGTAGTTTATACAGGATCTTCCAATAGCTCTGCCAATAAGAACCTGAGTTCTGTTCAGATATTACACATAAAACAGAGAGAATGAGCCCTAAAAAAGAAAAATAGTATGGCAGTGCATGCACCTTTTAGGGTCGGTTCACACATGGGCAACACGACTTTAGCGCGACTTTGTACCGCGACTTCAACGCGGCTTCAGCGCGACTTTAGCGCGACTTCGGCAAATTACGAGGCGACTTGAAGTCGCCTCCATGACAGGCGACTTTGCCTGTGGCCAATCACCTCTCTGGGAGGGAGGGGTTTTCTCTGCAAAGTCGCTTGAGAGATCCGACTTGCAGGCGACTTACATTGAGTTGAATGGGTACAAGTCGCCTACAAGTCGGATAGAAGTAGTACAGGAACCTTTTCTGAAGTCGGAGCGACTTCAGTAGTGTCAATTAAGACGCTCCCATTGCCTACCATGATAATCTAAATGCAAAGCGACTTGGGGCGACTTGAGGGCGTACAAGTCGGATCCCAAGTCGCCCCAGTGTGAACCGACCCTTAGGGGAACGTTGAAATAACAAACAAAAAGTTCTTAAAATAAAAGAACAAAACCATAGGGCTGCTAAAAACATTCTGTTCATTTTACTGCAAATATTTCCAGGAATATAACCTGTTTTAATCAGAGGATGGAAAATTTCCGACAGAATTAAGCAAACAGAGCAGGGCTAGCAGTCCATTCCAATAACAATAAAATAAAAACAGGCCTCTGGTGTCATTTTTTAATTTTTTTTTTAAGGTTCACGGCCTGACACACACTGGATAGATGGGAACAAGGAGATTTATAGCAGCAGGTGAAAACGGAATATCCCTGGGATGCAAGACATTTCTTAAATGTGAACTCCGGGGGAAGGTAAAATCCTCATTTGTAGTGGGGACTGCCCTGGCACTGCAAGGGATAGACTGACTGTCGATGGGGGAATCGAGAGAATTTCTTTTCTGCAACCTCTGGCTGCAGGAAAGAAAATTGCTCCGTCTATGGCCGGCCTAAAGCAGTATGTAGCCCTTAATATACAATGGCTGGAGTAAGCTTTACAGTATATCTAAAGTCAAAATTGCCCAACTTATAGGTTTATTGCCATCTGCTTTTCCTTGGGAAGACTGCCCTTCACTTCTTGTCCTAGAGACACAGGTGAAGGAAAAACCCCTCTTAGTGGTCACCAGAACAGGTGTCCCCATTAGATTTCCCCACACTACTTGTTCCATGACCTCTAAAAATTTGAATTTCTTATTACTTTCTGTCCTGGTGACAATGGTCTACAAGACGAATTTAGAGGGTGATTCTGCCCAATGGGGACAAAGACAGCGACAGAAATCTGAAAGGGATTCTTAAATTGGCCATCGGGTTGAGGTCAGGACTCTGTGCAGGCCAGTCAAGTTCCTCCACCCCAAACTCTCTCATCCATGTCTTTATGGAGCTTGCTTTGTGCACTGTTGTGAAGTCATGTTGGAAAAGGAAGGGGCCATCCCCAAACTGTTCCCACAAAGTTGGGAGCATGAAATTGTCCAAAACGCCTTAAGAGTTCCCTTCACTGGAACTAAGGGGCCAAGCCCAACTCCTGAAAAACAACCCCACACCATAATCCCCCTCCACAAAATGATTTGGAGAAGTTAATAAAGCAAGGTCCCTTCTTGTTAAAAAAGACAAAATCAAACAAGGTCCATAAAGGCAGGCAGGCCAGTCAAGTACTTCCACCCCAAACTCGCTCATCCATGTCTTTATGGACCTTGCTTTCTGCACTGATCCAAATCATTTGCTTGAGGGGGGATTGTGGTATGGGGTTGATTTTTCAGGGGTTTGGCTAGGCCCCTTAGTTCCAGTGAAGGGAACTCTTAAGGCGTCAGTATACCAAGACATTTTTGGACAATTTCATGCTCCCAACTTTGTGGGAACAGTTTGGGAGTGGCCCCTTTCTGTTCCAAAATGAATGCACACCAGTGTGCAAAGCAAGGTCCATAAAGACATGGATGAGCAAGTTTGGGGTAGAGAAACTCGACTGACCTGCACAGAGTCCTGACCTCAATCCGATAGAACACCTTTGGGCTGAATTAGAGCGGAGAGTGCAAGCCAGGCCTTCTCATCCACATCAGTGCCTAACCTCACAAATGCACCTCGAGAAGAATGGTCAGACATTCCCATAGACACACTCCTAAACCTTGTGGACAGCCTTCCCAGAATAGTTGAAGCTGTTATAGCTGCAAAGGGTGGGCCAACTCAATATTAAACCCTACGGACTAAGACCGGGATGTCATTAAAGTTCATGTGCGTCTAAAGGCCAATACTTTTTGGTAATATAATATTTTATATATACACACATACATTTTATATATATATATATATAATGTATGTGTGTATGTGTATATATATATATATATATATATATATATATATATATACACACACATACATTATATATATATATATATATATATATATATATATATATATATATATATATATATATATACATACATACACACACACACACACATACATTATATATATATATATATATATATATATATATATACACACACATACACACATACATTATATATATATATATATATATATATATATACACACACATACACACATACATTATATATATATATATATATATATATATATATATATATATATATATATATACACACACATATACACTGTGTTCATTTTTGCTTTTGCTATGTGTAGTGTAAGAGACATGCTGCAGCAGTGAAAAGGTTAGCTATACATCTAGCTCCTTCTCCCCAGTTCCCACCATTGTAGAGATACAACATACACATTGGAAACATTGGAAAACAAAAGCGGGGTGGAAGAAGCAGGCAGTTCAGATAGCACAAAGGGCTGGAACCACTTTCCCATCACTGAGATAAGACAAGACAGTGGTTTCCATAGCACTCTGTAAATACAGGGGTGACACATTTACACCTTACTATGGCAATAATGTAAAATAAACACAGCCATGCCTTCACTAAAGGCAGTGAGAACGTTAGGTTTGTCTTTTTTTTTTTTTTTTTGGTTAAAGTCAAACCCTGGGCACATAAGGACACACATTAATGCAGTTCTGCGTTCATTAGTACATCATTACATTTATTTTCTTTTTAGCAGTGTAGCTACCAGAATTTGACCTGGTATCACCCTCTTGCAATCCCTTTACAGCAGAGCTCAGACACTGAGCGAGAAAAGCAACACAAAGAGCCGATCAGTTCAGGTACTCACAAGATGCAGATTCATGGTAGGTAAAAGCAGAGTGTCAGAGAGGTATGCTCAGTAATTGTACTGCATCTCCTTTACAGGCTGGAGGCAGGTCCAGGACAACCTGGGCTTAGAGGAAGTGGGCTGAATAATGCTGGCCAGCTTAAACCCAAAACACTGAGAAGGAAACAATGTACTGCAGGGGACAGCTGCCTCCCGAATGACCCATAATCTAAAGCAGTGGTTGCCAACTTATCAGCTAAAGAAGGCGCCACACATAATGTTTATTATAGGCAGTGCTTGAGAGGACCTAATAAAGGAAATGAGGGTCGGAGCGTGTGGACATGCTTCATTTTTGGCTGGGGATATGCTACAGAAGACTATACCAAACTGGGAACATGTTACATGAGGCCAGTAGAGATCAATGTTATTACCCGAATTCATATACCAAAGGGCCACATGTTGGACACCATGGATTTAAAGACTGGTGGAGCAATTCTGAAGCATAAGGAGAGGTGGAGGAAGCACAGATACAAACTATGAATGAAGCAGAGGCTGGGAGATCTTTGCACTGTTGATCCTCAGGTACAGCTTCCTCTCCGTCAAGGAGAACAATGAGCAGTACAACAGTGAGAACATATCTGGGAAGACTGGCAGAAAGAATCAGCAGTGCCTCTCATGTAGCGAATATACGGCTATTTCTATTTCTCAAGAAGAAATCACAATAAAGGGAAATTGTTCAGTGTACTGCTGGGCCACATTAACATTTCTATGAGTTCCATTTAACATTAAATTTTCCCTTTTTAACCTCAGGTCCACATTCAGAAGAGAGAAAATACCAGACACCAGGTCACCTATGACCTCAAGCCATTCCGGATAAAGTGTCACAGTGTAATATAACACAAAAATGAGGGAAACATAAAACCTTAAGTAAGCCTGACAATCATAATAGTTAAAGTGACACTAAACAATATCCTTACGCTCCAAAAATAATCTATACACATCCACTGCTTAATGATCCCGTAATCTTTTTTTCATGCAATTGATTCTTACTGAGTTTTTCTGACAATCTTCTTGTAACGTCCTCTGTGAGCTCCCAAACCTTTTCTTTTCTCCGCTCACTTCCATTTGTTTGGAACAAGCAGCTCTCTTTAGATGGGGTCATGTGCACACTCTATGCCAGTGTTTCTCAACCTTTTTTCAGCCAAGGCACCCTTTAAAATTATGGACAGTCTCAAGGCACATCATTCGAAAATGTAAAAAACGATTCTAATAGTTGTACATAATGCGGGAGCATCCACACACGTAGGACACCCAACGTTAGAGGAGATTGATTTTTTCAAAGCAAATACACTTTTGTACACTAGTACTCACTAATATTCCAGTGGTTCCCACTCTTCCTCAGTTTCTCTCCCTCACTCAGCTAATGTGACTCCAGTGTTGATAGAGAGGGGCAGAGGAGGGTCAAACAAGGATGCTGTGCAGGCGAACACCACCCTTCTTATCAACACAGATTGTTAGGATGCCGGTGGCTGGAAGGTTGTAATGGTGCACAATAAAAACCCGTGGCTTTGTGTAACTAAAAGGCAGGCTTCATCCATCTACTGACTTGTATACATTTCTTATTAATTTTTAGGCATTTTGCCAAGGCACCCCTGAAGAAACCTCAAGGCACGCTGGACACTACAAATCCCACAGTCCATAGTACCTAGTCCATCTCAGGAGCAAGCACGAGAAGGTGGCTATGTTCCTACATACTGTAGTACTATGGAGCAAGAATGTAGCCACCCTCCAACAGGAGTCAGATCACAGCAGCAAGATGATGGCCGGGCAGGACTCTTGCTGATCTGAGTGGACATCATATGACGTCCTCTCAATCGCGCAGCGACATACACCATAGTTTATGGACTCTATACCTTTCCTACAGACTAAATATACACCAATTTGGGTTATTTTCACCAAAGAAAAGTAGCAGAATATATTTTGGCCGAAATTTATGAAGAACAATTATTTATTACAAAAACAACAAAAGAACAAAATTGTATAACAGAAATTAAGAAAAACGTGTTGTTTTTTCAAAATGTTTGGAATTTTTTCAATTATTTAGCAAGGAATAAAAAACCCAGCAGTGATTAAATACAATCAAAAGAAAGCTCTAGTTGTGTGAACACAATTATAAAAATGTAGTTTGGGTACAGTGTTGCACAACCACGGAACTGTCATTCAAAGTGCATCGTCGCTGAAAGCTGAAAATTGGCCTGGGCAGTAAAGGGGGTGAAAGTGCCCAATATTGAAGTGGTTAAGAATACATACTTGAATATATATTAAACCAGAATTTAGTGTCATTTTAAAAACAATACTAGGCATTAACCCCATAATGAATAATTCCCTCTTGAAATTATTTTTATTGACCCTACAGCTATACATATTTTAAACTGTCTAAATTCAGACCGCCCGGTAACACAAAAAACACATCTAAACTCCATAGTCTCTGGAGCAACTCATCTGCTTTCACCTCTGCTGATGTGTCATTTCAGGCAAGCTTAGCAAAATGCAATGAATGATAATGAGAACTTTCTCCCTGCAATGCTACACTGCACTGCCCTCCGTAATATCCTGGAATTGTACTTGCCCTTGATCCATGCTCGAAAATAACATTTTTATTGCTGTGGTTGAATGCCACTGGCGCATATTTAATCCCATTTTAGATGAAGAAAAGCAGCTCAAGCAAAAACACATAAATAACATTTCTGTGCTGAAGTCTGTAAAATACTAGCAAGTAAATATAAGCCTATGTTCCTACACAAGTCTATAAATACAGGGGGCCAGAAATGGCATTTCTGTTGTCGTTATACTTCTATAAATAAGCAGAGCATATAGGCAACCATAACAGCGACCCCCATCCTGATACCATCAGTACCACCCTCCACAACCATGGCTCCTAAGTCTTAATGTGCCACGAATACCCCAAGGAAAAAAAAGGGCATCTAAGAGGCGGTGGGATATGAGTTTAAACAAGGTAGTGAAAGGGCAAGTAACAGAAGAGCCCACTGGCTTAGGTTAGGCTGCTCACAAAAGGCAAGGCTACCCTTCTGTGGTGGCTCTTCATCAGAGTCCTGATGATAAAGGGACCTCCCTTGAAATGTGTCAGCCATAATGGTCCTGAGTAGCTTATTTCCATAGCGTATAGAGGATGTGCAATGGATCTGACATCTCTGGATTTGGAATATATTGATGAGCTTGTATATACTTGTGTTTGTGAGTATTTTTGCTATAATTATATTTAAAAATGGTATATAAAGATAATGCACTAGACTGGTGCGCCCTCTTTTTTTTCTTTTTAAAGTTCCCAACCACCACTGGCTGTAGCACAATTCTGTCTCTTGCCACTGTCCATGCCTGTTCATGAATGTGGGGAGTTCCTTTGACCCCTGAAACACATTGGCTGCCTTAACACAACATCAATAAATGAATTTGGACTCATATTTTTTGGTCTGGCGCTCCTTCCATATATGCAAGTCCTTTCCACGATTACCCCAAGGACACATTCATGTCATCAGGACTCTGATGAAGAGGGGACTCCCTTGAAACGCATCAGCCATAATAGTCCCGAATGGCTTCTTCCCATGACAGAGTGGATAGGACATTGCTGGTTTTGGAATATATTGAGGAGCTTGTATATACTTGTGTTTGTGAGTATTTTTGCTTTTAGTTATTTGCTTTAATTATATTAATAAATGGAATATAAAGAGAATGCAATAGGCTTGTGCGCCCTCTCTATCTTTTTATAGTGCCATGTGTATCAGTTAGTCCTAAGAGGGCAGCAAAGCGTAGTGGTCCTACACATCTGTAAAGTGGAACAGTGAGAGCTTATTGGTTTCTGAACACCACACTTGAGCACAGGAGGTTGTTTTTTATCAGTGGCTGGGAAGTCTGTACAAAGCAATGACAAACTGAAAGCTGTCCACTGATATTCACACATTGAGTGGTTACCTGAGGTTAGGGACAGATGTATAACCCCGGATGTACACAAAGGTCTCCAGGGAAAGACATCTGTCCTTAAAGGGGTTGGAAAGGTAAAAGTTTTTTCACCTTAATGCATTCTATGCAATAAGGTGAAAAAACATCCGACAATACCCCCCCCCCCCCCCAGCCCCCCCGTTTTACTTACCTGATCCCTCGAAAGTCCCGCGCTCGCTCCCGACATCCTCTTCACCGCTCAACCTGGCCGTTGATTGGCTAGAGTGGATGGATTGAAAGCAGCGCAGCCATTGGCATGCGCTGCTGTCAATCACATCTAATGACGCGGCGCGTCGGGGCCGAGTGATACAGCGAGCGGCTATGGCCGCTGGTTGTATCACGGGAGTGCGCCCACAACCACTCAACACCATGGGAGGGAGCTCGCATGAAAATGTTGTGTCCTTGCGGGGGGGGGGGAGCCGAGACAGCTGCCGAGGGACCCCAGAAGACCAGGTTCGGGGCCACTCTGTGCAAACGAGCTGCACAATGGAGGTAAGTATAACATGTTTGTTATTTAAAAAAAAAATAGCTTTAGTGATTCTTTAACCACAGGCAACCTTTTGATGGACAGATACATGCCAAGAACCGTGGCCAAAGTCCCCTTGTTATGCCCTTCTTTTTTCCAGTGTGAGTTCTGCTATACAGAGGATAATAAAAGGTGGATACCAAGGTAAATGCCACGAGGTCCCACACGGGGAACATCGACCGAGGCCCCGCACAGGGGGGCGCTGAATAAGGCTTCTCACCAGTCGCAAATTGGGGACCACTGGACCCCTCACAGGGGGCACTGGTTGAGACCTCGCACAAGGGGCGCCTACAGAAACCCCACACAGGGGACACCACTGGGCCGTTCACAGGGGGCATCCACTAAGGCCCCTCACAGGGGGCGCCTACGGAGAGCCCACTCAAACAACCCCCCCAAAAGGGGGTCGCCCTCAGAGCCCCCACAGCGCCGTCCCCCTGGAAGAAGGCATCCGGCATGGTCGTGCGGACTAGCAGGCGCAAAAGCCGTGGCCTAAATTTTCGGGCCGCCCGTCGCGAGTGCACAGGTCCGCAGGGGGACCGGACCAGGCTAGAGCCAAGGAAGGAGGGCGGATGCCCGCAACGGAAAGCCCGCTCTAGGGCTGCCCCACATGTCTCCCAGTCGGTAATTTTCCACCGCGAGTGCTCGGTAGGCCGCAAAGCCGTGGGCTAAATTAGTGGAGGGCCGCCACAGGGGGTGCGGATCTGCGGATGCCTAGTCACCCACCCAACCATCCAGCAGGTGCCAAGATGTACCCCCCCCCATAGTGACAACCCTGGAGGGGAGGAGGGGGTGGGCAGAGTGTCTGAAACACCTAAGCCAGAGGCCTTACCCTGGGAAGAGGGGGGATGTGGAAGAGAACCCCAGAGGGACCGACCACCCCAGGGAGTACCCGTGCCTCACACCACTCCAGAGAAGGAGAGGAGGGGGCCCCTTACTTACTGCTCCAGCGAGTGCGCGGGTAACGCTCCAAGACAGATACTCCTCGCCACCAAAGTGGGGGGGCTGTCGACCATGAGGAACGCTGCGACTCAGGCCGAGACCCGGTCGTATGCGACCTAGCGAGACGTTTAACTCGCAGGGCCAGGCCCTGTCCAGTGGAGCTATATCGCGGCTGACTTAGTGCGTAGCTGCGGTCTGCACGCGCTCGCTGGCCAGACTGGGGAGACCACTGGATCTTAGTGTCCAGCCCGTCGCCCAGTCCAGCAGTTGATTGTAGATCTCACAGGAAAAAATCCAAGAGAAAAAAAGTAGTTTAAAAAGCAAAAACAAAAAATTGTCAGGACCAGAGATCCCAGCAGGGAACTAGGTCCTTACTCCTGACTAGGCAGAAAAAAAACAACTGAAGGCCTATAGCAGAGAGGGGCGTGTATTTGACCTAACACTGCCTATAGGCGTAGCCAAGTCTTTTTTTCTGCCTAGTGTCCTACTCCTGTAGGGGGCGATATAACCCTATGGTTCTGAATAATGGAGCGCTGTGTCTGTCAATGAACGAAAGAGAAATTTTATTTGGCTACAGTGTTGCATGACTAATGCAGTCCTGTACTGCAAAAAATGGCCTGGTCATAAAGGGGGTAAATCATCCGGGGGGTCAGGTGGTAAGGAAGTCCATTTATTTAGGCTGCCTAACACAATGGACCCAAAGTCAAACTTGATGCTATTTTTGTATTGCAGTGCAGTGTATTGCATGTTGGTGTAAAACCGAGCATTGCCACGTAGGTGCACTGGAGTGGCATTTAATATAAACGAGCAACATGAATTAATGCAGTGCATTGGTATGAACAGGCACTACCCAGAACAAATCTGCAGCAGCCCCTCCTTGTCTCTGCTATGCCCGAATGTCAGTGTGTTTAGCAAACACCTTTTTAACGCAATGCCTAGCACTGCTAGCAGCACCCTGTCTACATAAACTGAATCTCAGCAGCTTATCTGATAGGAAATTGCATACAAAATGATTTTTTTTTCAAAGCTGCATAAGAACATACTTTTCATCACCAAATAGAATAACTGTGCCATCTATAGGTACACACACAGAACACTCTGTTGTATCCAGCCAATACAATAACCCTATGTTAAATTCAAACTGATGACTACCTATTTAATTTTAAGCTGAATTTGGGAGTAAGTGAATATTATCTAAACACACAAGAGTCATGTGTATTCTTACTTGAATCTTGGTGTGCTTTTGTATTTCTTCTAGATCTGTGCAGTAATCCAGTGTGAAACTTTACCTCTGTGCAGGAGCGTCCTGTAATAAAGACCAGTCACTGCTGCTGTCTCCTCTGGTGCAAGGTGACTGGTCTTGAATCCGCCCCCTCCTATAGTTTCCTGCAGGTAGCCTGCAGTGGGTGGGGTCTGCTGGGCCCCTCCCACAGCTCTGTTCTCTATATAGACTATGTGCAACACAGTCTTATTTCACTGCTGGTTTTACACTGTACATGACCACAAATATTGTGTTCCAACATTCCAAATTTTGTGTCCCAACACAAACATTGTTTGTTCCAAACAGAATTGAGAGGGAAAAGGAGAGGTCCAGTAGCTTTTAAAGGACATTACAAAGAGGCAGAAAAACACAGTAAGAAAAAATGTAATTAAAAATAGAGGACAGGATCATTAAAAGGGAAGTGCAGGTTTCCAAAAAAACAAACACTCAACTAGAAGGCTGCAGCTTCGGCCTGATGCTGCAGCTGCCCCCCACAAGTCTAGGACAGAGAACTGAGTGATCAAAGAACGATGATTGCACAGTTCTCAGGTCTGCTTTGAGCAGAGAGCGGTGGCTGTCACCACTCTCTGCTCTGCCCCTCCAGTGTTCACTGGAGCACGGGGCTGTGAAGGGGACTAAAGCAGCTGGCTGAAGCTCTCAGCAGCGTGTTAAGAGGCTGAGCCAGCTGCTGGTCAGCCATTATTGCCGGGATCCCTGCAGAGCCTGGACCGGCTCTGTGACGTAAGCCAACAATGGGCTTTAGCCCGCTGTTGGCTGAATCTGGGTCACAGGAGTGCAGAACTGAGTGCACAGTGACCCACAGGAGGAGTATGGCCATACGTCTCCTTTAAGTAGTGGATGTGTATGGACTATATTTGGAGAATAAAGTTATTGTTTAGGACCACTTTAAGTCACTTTCGGTAAAGCTGCATATGTTTCACTTCCCTTTCATTGCCTCAAAGTTACAATATGGCGCTTGACTCAGGGAACATCTGTCTGTATCAGTTTCTTTAGATGTGTGTTTTAGTTGATGACAGATTGCTTTTGCACAGAATTAACATTTCTGCCTATAGGCAGAACAAACACCATAGTTAGAAGTTAAATTAAAATGCACATAAACTTATTTACTAGGACAGCCAAAGGGAACAGACTTTTCATAGTCTGTCTTAAAGTGGTTGTAAACCACAGAAATGATATATGAAAAGAGCATATCCCTCCATAGTGTGTACTTGTCATTAAAAGTGTCATTTCTGTCTGCTACTTTGTTCCTCTGCTATCAGCATGAATCATTTCTGAAAAGTCTTCCTGACACCAAGAGAAAATGGTGACAGGGGGAGGGATCTCAAGCTGAATGGCATCCTCAGCTCTGTTCCTGTGTGCTTTGTAAAGGGGGTGTGTCTTTTACCTCCAATGAGCTCTCAGAGCTCCCCTCTGCAGGCTCTCCGCCCCCTTTTCTCTGGCAGCTCAGGCAAGCTGTAAAAATGCTGCACTTTGAATGGATGAAGAGAAGAGTAGACTGCAATTAAACAGGTACAACGTATGGAGGAGAATTTGTTTCATCTCTGTGTATCACCTGAGGCCAGTCACTTATATGCAAGGGTTTACAACCACTTTAAGCCCAAAATATATGAGTGAAATTTGGCTGGTTCAACAGAGACCAGCTGAAATTTCAATCTATGTATCAATCAACTTCTGTTCACCCGCCCTGTAAGATTCTCCTAGCTCAATCAGTGCTGCCGGCTATAGGCTGCAACGCTGATCTGTGTATTCTGGTGGTGGGGAAGTCTCCTCACTGTCAAAATACAATAGCTCAGTGGGGAGGATTCAGTGTGGGGGATTCAAGTTCATTTTTTTTTTCATTAAACTAGCTGGTTGATCGAAAAAACTGTCATCTCTGGGCTGCTTTATGCTAAAGATGGTCATAGATGCATTGTTTTTTTTTAATTGGGTTGCACCGATACCGATACTAGTATCAGTATTGGTGCCGATACCAAGTATTTGCATGAGTACTTGTACTCATGCATTTGCTCTGATGCTTGACCCGATACCCGGACAGTCAGGAACGATTGGTGCGGCGGTGGGGGGAGTTTCAATCACTGATCTGCCTGTGCGGCTTTCAATCAAGGATCTATCAGCCGCTTCTCCTCCTACTCCTCTCTCCCCCCCCCCCCCCCCGCCCTCCTCCAGTCCCCCTCTGTGCTCCTCTGCCCCACTGTCCCAGATCCCTCAGGATGGAGAGCGGAGGAATGAGCTGGTATGACATTTGCTAGATCCTTCCTTTTCTGAATGGACAGTCAGTGATAACTGACCGTCTATTCATAACTGAGCATCGGAACCTGTGTTTATGATGCTTCAGTTTATGAATGAGGAGGAGCCTCTGTCTCCTGTCCATTCATCTTCAGTGCAGCTGAGGCTGCAGAGAAAGGGACTGGGGAATCTGTGTCCTCAGTCCCTTTCCCTGTCTCAAAGGGGAGATGTCAGGGGTCTGTTTAGACATCTCACCAAACACCCCCCGCCCCCCCCCCCCCAACAGAGTTGATTAAAAAAAAATATATAAAAAATATAAAATACAAATAATAAACTACTGACACTGTCTATGCCTCATCAGTGCTGCATATTAGTGCCACTGTCACATGACATAAAAAAAAAAAAAAAAGTATCGGTGAGTACTTGAAAAAAAGTATCAGTACTTGTATTCAATCTTAAAAAAGTGGTATTTTGATTAGATGGCAGGCTGATAAAAAAAACAAACAAACAAAAAAACAGATGCCCCCATCCAAATAATCCAAATGGATGGGAAATCCTCCCCACTGCGCAACTCTATTGTTACAGCAGAGACTCCTCCACCCTCAGAATACACAGATCAGCGCTGCAGTCCATTGACTGCATTCGCTGATCAAGAGAACATTTTCCAACATTGCCATTCAAGAGAAGCTGACCATTAAGCTACTTTTATCGTCGTTTTTGCGGAGGTTTTCAGCCGCTAGCAGGGCGCTTTTAACCCCAGCTAGCAGCTGAAAAAGGGTTAAAACCGCCCGCAAAGCGCCGCTGGAGCAGAGCCATGCCGGCGGTTCGGTGGCGCTGCCCGTTGATTTCAATGGGCAGGGGCGCTTTAGGAGTGGTGTATAAACCGCTCCTACAGCGCTGCAAAGATGCAGCTTGCAGGACTTTTTCTGGTGTCCTGCCAGCGCACCGCTCCAGTGTGAGAGCACTCAGGCTTTCACACTGGAGTGAGAGGAGAGCCTCTTTACAGGCGCTATTTTTAGCGATATAACGCCTGTAAAGCGACTCAGTGTGAAAGCAGTCTTAGATGGACTTCTTTTGAGTGGGAAAGGCCATAGATGGATCAAAAATCCACTGGTGCTTGCTGAACCGGACGATTTTTGTTCCATCTTTGACCCACTTTAGTTGCTGAATTCTGGTTTATAAGTTGCCATCCAATACAAGAAATGCAGTACAAATTCAGTTAAAACCCTATCTAAGCCATTTGATTAAATATCATACATGGGAACTGAAGTTAACAGGGAGGGGTGTGTTCTGGCTATTAACAAACATCTGGTAACCTTACAATTATTTAACACATTAAGTACAGAGGGATCTCTCTAATTGAAAGCCTTGTGTTTCTCAGGCTTCTAAAAAGCTGTTTATTTGGCTCTTTGGTCACAGCTACAGTATACACATAAAGACAAAATAAAACGGGCCAAAAGAAGCAAAGTCATTTAAAGCCAAACTCTAGGCAGATATAAAAGACACAAATTATTGGGATTTTGTAATCCCCAATACATCTTTAAAGTGACTGTAAAGGAATTTTTTTTAATTAAAAAAAAAAATAACAAACATGTCATACTTACCTGCTCTCTGCAGTGGTTTTGCACAGAGGAGTCCCGATCCTCCTCCTCTAGGGTCCCCGCCGGAGCTCTGGGCCCCTCCTCCTTGCCGAATGCCCTCCTCATAGCAAGCCTCTTGCTGTGGGGGCATTCGCGCATGCTCGCTCCTGAGCCGATTCTCTGCATCCGTAAGACACAGGGAGCACGGCAATCCTGTGAATAACACACATCTTATACCAGATTGGTTACACCCATTTCTTCTGTATCTATGGAGAAAGCCATGGATGGACTTCAAAACATGTCAAACAATATGCTAAAGAAATAACTAAAGCTGGCCATACATTCTACAATTCTCTTGTTCAATTTCCTTTGGATTTACTTTCATCTATGTAATGCAAGGGCCTGTCTGATTGCATACAAATTGGAAGTGTTTAGGTTTGACCTCAAATTATATGGTAAAGGAAAATTGTATAAGAAAATAGTATAATCTATGGCATAGGCATCACCAGGGTGTGGCTATCGAGGCTGGAGCCCCAAATGTGGACCCCATAGCCCCGAGTCTCAGAGGGTCGCGGCTGCGGAATTGGAGGTTGAGGAGAGACAAGTGGGCGGGTCGCGGCTGCGGCGGGCGGCATTTGAGGTGGAGGCGGGAAGAGCGGCGGGTCGCGGCTGCGGTGGGTGGCATTGAAGGTAGAGGAGAGAAGAGCGGGTGGGTCGCGGCCGCAGCGGGCGGTATTGGCGGTGGAGGAGAGACGAGCGGGCGGACGAGCAGAGATGACATCATCTCTCTGCGTCCGCCCGTCACCACTCTTCCGCCCTCACAACTGGGCCACTTCAACGTGGAAGCGATGTGCGGCGGGGAGCAGAGAGATGACATCATCTCATACTGTCCACCACACATCAGCGCTCTTCTGCCCTCACAGTGCGAGCCTTTTAAATGTGGGAGGTGCGGTGGGGAACTGAGAGATTACATCATCTCTCACTGCCCCCCCCCCCCCCCATCACTGCTCTCCTGCCCTCACTAAATGGGCCAGTGCTGCCAGCCTGCCATCAATGCAGCGACAATGCACATTTGGTGATACTGGCTGGCATGGCAAGTGACAATCTGCAAATGGTGGCACATGACGTGGCAAGTGACAATCTGCAAATGGTGGCAAGTGATGTGGCAAGTGACAATCTACAAATGGTAGCAGGTGACGTGGCAAGTGACAATCTGCAAATGGTGGCAGGTGACGTGGCAAGTGACACGCCCAGGGCTCCCACTGATTCTGCATTATGGTAAGTTGAACCACTTTATTATATATTACAATGTAACAATAGAAACAATGCACTTTGATCACCCTGACACCATATCAACCATGGTGCCATGATGATTGAAATGCCAACATCAGCCTTCCTTTGCCCGTGAAAAATTTCTCACCACCGGCGTGCCCCCCCCAAATTCGTGACAGATCGTGCATTATGTAGAAGTAGCAGATACTAGCACATCATTCTCCATGTCAGGCTCTGTAACACGTGTGAGCTCTACAAACCACCAAATTCCCTGCATGCCTATGCAAGTACAGTCTTTGGCAGTCTATCCAATACATCTCCCTCTTATGTTTGTAGTATCCAATAGTGACTAATGAGAACGGTCTCTCCAACATGAGCAATACTTCATCTCTCATGCAAGCTGCAGTTATGTAACTTAGCAGCCTCTTATAACATGGCAGCTCTTTTAGTTTTTAAATAAATCAGCAGCTATAAAGACAATTTTTTGGTAGGGTTCACAGATTTGAAGAAAACTCACACTGGCTTGCATGTCAGATAAGAGTCTATAGAAATACACCTGAGCAGATCGCAATGTTATCATGATTTATGCTCTGTGCACATGTGGCACTTATGACAGTTGCCTGTGTTTAGACCCCTTTCACACTGGGGCGGTTTTCAGCCACTTTAGCACTAGAAATAGCCTCTGCCAAGCGCCTGAAAACGGCCTCTCATGACTTTTGGGTAAATGAAAAAAGTGAGTGGTGCTGCGCTAATCCAAAGCAATTAAAATTAGATAAAAATGTGTGTGAATAAATAAATACATACGTGTATCACAAATTCAGTGCAATTTCTTAAAAGAAAATATATATGTGTAACCCAAATAAAATAGTCAATTGTTTAGATGGCTGGTACGAAAGTGGCAGGCTTACATTATAAATAAATATTCAAAAAAAAAAAAAAATCCCCTGATGAAGTCACGAGGTGTGACGTCACGCGTAGGGACGAGACAGGCTGAATACACTAACAGAGGCATACGAGCTCGCCGCTCGTCGGATTTATACCGCTGATTTTTAATCTTTATGTGAGTACCTATATTATCTATAAATAAAGAGAAAATTATTCACCAAACGGGATTACACTATTGGCTTTTCTTTTGCCGATTACCCCTTATACCTACAACCCCCCCGCATCCTACCTGAGGGAACTTCATCCTTGGATCTAGGACAGTGAGGGACGTGTTTTGGAGCCTATAGGTGGACGCCCTAACAACCATCCTGACACATGCTTTTGCCCTATTACCTTAAGGTAAGGGGCCATTACCTATCCGAGTGGTTTTTGTACACGAAGAAAACACTTGATGTGGTTCACTTCAGCACTTTAATTGCAACGTGTGCATGCCAGGACGTTGCTGTCACAATTTTACAAACGGACTCTTATATGTATTTTTTTTTTTTTTTTTTACGAGTTTTTCCTTTGTCATTTTTTCTTTTTTCTTCTTTGATGCCATCTCTGCACACATGTATTATATGAACAAGAATTAGCTACCACCTCGTAAGGTTGCACATTGCACTTTTGTGTTTGCACTGTACACTTTGCTGGTTTTATTATAGATGCACGTTGTTTATATTTGCACTTTATTTATGTTTAACTAATTTTGAATAATAGCTACTGTTGTATAGGCAGTCTCATTTACCACGTTTGGTTCTTTAAATATATCAATTTTTTTTTTTTTTTTTTTTTTTAGTGAATATTTATTTATAATGTAAGCCTGCCACTTTCGTACCAGCCATCTAAACAATTGACTATTTTATTTGGGTTACACATATATATTTTCTTTTAAGAAATTGCACTGAATTTGTGATACACGTATGTATTTATTTATTCACACACATTTTTATCTAATTTTAATTGCTTTGGATTAGCGCAGCACCACTCACTTTTTTCATTTACCCAAAAGGTCCGGTGTTCACCTATCGGTGCATGCGGCTTTTCCACTCCTAGCTGCTTCCATATTTGATAGCGCGGGAATAACTCCCTAATTTACTACTATCATGACTTTTCATACTAGGGCGGTGCGCTTGCGGGTCAAGAAAAAAAGTCATGCAAGCAGCATCTTTGGGGGCGGGTCGGGAGAACTGTACACAGTGCTCCCAAAACGTCCCCGCCCATTGGAATGAATGGGCAGCGATTTCAAATCGCTGCAAAACTAGAGTGTTTAACCCCTTTTTCAGGGTTAAAAGCGCCCCGCTAACGGCCAAAAAACAGTGCATAAGCGCCGCTTATACAGCGGTAACGCGCCACTAAAACGAGCAGCACTTTACCACGAACGCAGCTGCAGTGTGGTAGGGGTCTTACTGATGTTCATGGATCTAGTTGCCAATATTTTTGAGTTCTAAAATGACAATCAACAGTGCATAGCCCCAGAGTGCCCAACCTCCGTCCCTTTTTGCATTTGATGTTCAGCCCTCAGACCTCAGCAGTTTGTAGTGGGAATATTGATTAGGATAATAGCATTGATCCCTACTAGCCTCATGTAACATGTTCCCAGTTTCTTAGTGCCTTCTGCAGCATATCCCCAGCTAAAGATGGAGCATTTCCACACTCTCTTATCCTCATTGCCTCTATTAGGTCTGCGTTTTTTTTTTTTTTTTTTATATAATCTTTATTTAGTTTACATTTTGACATTACAACAAAAAGGACAGCAAAAAGGGAAAAAAACAAAAACGAATAAGAAGGGTGCTTCTGCCATGGTCCCAAGGAAAACAAACAATGAGATACATCAACATTTTGTGTTAACAGGGATACAGTACCTCCCTTGTCCCGGACATTCGGTCCATGTGAACAAGCCTCCCTTCCTTACAGGGAGAAAATAGGGGGATCCCAATCTTATCTAGGGTCGATAGGTAGTGCATACATGGCCTGACAGTCCTTTTAAACACATACATATATTAAATATTATGTGCGGCCCTTTGGTGATGTCAGAGGCCACAT
The DNA here is from genome assembly GCF_042186555.1 of Aquarana catesbeiana. NCBI lineage: Eukaryota > Metazoa > Chordata > Amphibia > Anura > Ranidae > Aquarana > Aquarana catesbeiana. The sequence goes on along the minus strand of NC_133334.1, from coordinate 225,547,004 downwards.
TTGAGGCCCCTTTTAGCTAATTAGTTGACAACCAATGGTGTATAGGCTGGACAAAGCTTAATATCTATGTTCACGTTCAGCAATATTTTCAGAAAATCTCCCTATGCAATTTCAATATCCTGAGAATAGTAAATACCATGGCTTCTCTTGTTTTAAATGGTGTACGGTCTCCTATTACAGATGCAGCTGTGGGGGGGTCCCCTCCATCAAAACCACTGGCCCCTCATCCCCCTCTATAGTGCTACCTGCAAGACAGGCTGAACTTTACACAAATGTGCCCTCTAGTGGACACATTGGGCTGTTCAAGCGTACCTTTGCAGTAAGGCCTCATTCACACCATGGTGCAGAGACGTCAGTTTTCCTGCTTGCGTTCTGCAAGGGCTCAAAAAAACAATTGTTTTCTATGTGCCCTGTTCACACCACATCACTGGTATCACATGCAGATTGTTTTTCCGCATGGGGAAAAAACTAATATGACATCAACATTGGTGTGAATAGGGCACATAACTGATGCGCATGAAAACTGATGGGAACAGATGTGAACCTGATGTGTGTTTTCCCATCAGTTTTCATGCACATATGGTGTGAACGAGCCCCAAGCTCTTCATGCTCCAGCCGAGCTCAGTAGCGGCCACTACAGGCCATTAAAACAGCACACATGTGCCCTACTTCTTCAGATGAGCTGAGCAAAAATGGCAACTGTATTGGGAGGAGGTGCACCATTTAAAACAGGAGGAGCACTGGTCTGTACTATTCACAGGACATGTAATTGTATAGGGGGAAGTGTGGAAAATGTCACTGAAGGTGAACTTATACTTTAATAGCAAATCGAACTTCCAGGCCCACGCGCAGTTTTGTGTACATATTTTTGGTATATCTTTACTGGAAAGTGACTGTGTCCATGGCATATATAAAGTCAAATAGGCCAATATGAAAATACAGTAGTTCCTTGGATTACGAGCATAATAAGTTCCAGAAGCATGCTTGTAATCCAAAACACTCGTATATCAAAGCGTTTCCCCATAGGAATCAATGGAAACTCAGATAATTTGTTCCACAGTGACTGCTGGTGTATGCAGTACTGTATGTGGCCAGAGAAGTGGGGCCACCGGTGTATGCAGTACCGCATGTGGCCAGAGGTGTGGGGGTGCCGGAGACACTCGGGAACCAAGTTGTTCCAAGTGTCACCGGCGCCCCCGCACCTCTGGCCAAATGTGATACTGCACACCCCAGCGGCTTAAATCCTGTTCGTCTTGCGAGAAAACATTTGTAAATTGAGTCAGGATTTTCTCGTAAACTGTGTTACCCACAATCCGAGGTTTCACTGTATAATAGGAACGTGTTACTGCAAGACAAGCAAAATCTATTCTGGATAAGAACTCGAAGACCTCCATGTGTTTTAGGACCCTTTCACACTGGCAGAGTCCACCAGCGGATCCGCCTGCAGGTGGATGACATGTCCGTGTCTGCTCCACTGATGCACAGAGAACACAGACACAGCCCGCTTTCCTCTATGGGAGGCAGGATGTAAATGGACCATCATCCATCTGTTTATTAGCGGATAGGATGTCACCCTATAGGAGGGCATTGGATGGTCAGATCGGGTCTGCCTAAAAAACTGACAGGTGGACCCGATCAGTCCACCCATCTGGGAGGGGTCTCAACCTTGACCAGAGACAATTTTGGCTAGTTTGTTATTATTAGCTGGTTAGGTGCAGACATAAGCGGTAATTGTTTGTTACTTTTAGCTGGTCTGCATTGAACCGCACATATGAATGGTAAATGGAAGGGGTCTTCGTTTCTCCTACATAAAATCATCAAAAGTTATTCTAAGCAGCCAGATTACCCTGTAATTTCACGCTAATTTATAGTTCTGTTACTGTTAAAGAGCCAATCATCACAAATTGCAAGCTAGCTTACATGAAAGGTCTTAAAAATATTCACAGAGCACACAAGTACAGTAGGTCTAGATACATTATCCTCCAACACACAAATTCTGGTCTGTATTCTCAAAAAAAGGATGAGAGCCGCAATCTGTTTTTTACAAATGTAAAGTAACAAGGTTAAATCCATGTAAGATATTTAACCCCAGAAATATATAAAAAATATTATTGCAGCAATGTATTGACTGAAAAATACACAGCAGAACTCGGGCAATCACAGACAATCAGGCTCTGTTGCTTTGCTTTCAGTCTAAGACTAGCCATTATTGAGCCAACTAATTTTGTTTGAAAACCTTTAAAAAATTCCCACCTACCTGAATAGATTCCCGGGGGGGGAGAAAGGAGAAAGAGGGGGTGGGCGAGGGGGGAAGAAGAGAGCGGGGAGGGGGAGAGAAGGGGGAGAGGGAGAGGGGGAGGGGGAGAGAGAGAGAGGGAAAGGGGGAGGAGGAGAGAGAAAGGGGGAGGAGGAGAGAGAGAGAGAAAGGGGGAGGAGGAGGAGAGAGAGAAAGGGGGAGGAGGAGAGAGAGAGAGAGAAAGGGGGAGGAGGAGAGAGAGAGAGAAAGGGGGAGGAGGAGAGAGAGAGAGAAAGGGGGAGGAGGAGAGAGAGAGCGAGAAAGGGAGAAGGGAAGGAGAGAGAGCGAGGGGGGGGGGAAGGAGAGAGAGCGAGGGGGAGGAGAGAGAGAGAGAGGGGGAAGGAGAGAGAGAGGGGGGGAAGGAGAGAGAGAGAGAGGGGGGAAGGAGAGAGGGGGAGGAGAGAGAGCGAGGAAGGAGAGAGAGCGAGGGGGGAAGGAGAGAGAGAGAGGGGGGGAAGGAGAGAGAGAGAGAGGGGGGGAAGGAGAGAGAGCGAGGGGGGGAAGGAGAGAGAGAGAGGGGGGAAGGAGAGAGAGAGAGGGGGGAAGGAGAGAGAGAGAGGGGGGAAGGAGAGAGAGCGGGGGGGGAAGGAGAGAAAGCATGGGGGGAAGAGAGAGCGAGGGGAAGACAGAGAGAGAGGGGGGGAGAGAGAGAAGAAGAGAGAGAGAGGGGGAGAGAGAGGGGAAGAGAGAGAGGGGAAGAGAGAGAGAGACAGAGAGAGAAAGAGAGGGGGAGGAGAGAGAGGGGAAGGAGAGAGAGAGGGGAGGGGAGATAGAGAGAGGAAGAGAGAGAGGGGAAGGAGAGAGAAAGCGGGAGAGAGAGAGAGAGGGGGAGAGAGAGAGAGAGGGGAGAGAGAGTGGAGAGAGAGAGACTGGCTATGTTATAATGAAATTCGGGGACATTTACAGGCGATACTACAGATTAAGCCTTTTCCCTTAGTGTTCAATAGTAATAAATACATCAATTCCTGTTAGCAGAGTAAATCAGAACCTCATGGGACAGCAGAGGATCTTAGGACCTGTAGTCCCATGGCCAATATATTCTATATTCCTGACTAAAAACTACACATCCCAGAGGGCTGGTGGAGCAAGGAAGATTCTGGGGAAGCAAGATATATTCAACGGCGAGCAGCAGGTTTGCTCTCTCAGTGCAGGATTTCTAGGAGGAGAGATGGAGGCTGTCACTCTCACTTAGGGACTGCAAGTCTTTGTGGCCTAGCTGGTGGCTGCAATATCAGAGGCAGAATATCTACATTGCTGTGGCACAGATCCCTACACTAAGACCGCTTCTTCTCCGCTCAGGGACTGCCACCATCCATTCACAGCCTGTCCGTTTTAATCCGATCCCATCCGCTGCACGGATGGCGAACGTATCGCCATCCGTCTGTTTTGAGCGGGTCTTGTTGAATCGGATGGCAGGCGGTTGTCGGCGAACACATCTCCGCTGACATCCGTCTGCCCATACAAGTCAATGGGTGGCCCACTCAGATCCACCAGAAAAATGGACAGGCGGATCCGAGCTGGCCAAATGTGTGAAAGGGGCCTTACATATGCTGAAAGAGAATGTGTATACTTGTCCAATTACTGTCTTTGGTCAACTTGTTGATCAAATTCTAATAGAGGTGTTGCTAAAGAATTGTGTCTCCTACTTCGTTGTCCTCTATTGTTAACATATGTCTGAATCCTACAGTGTCAGAAGGGCTGGAAAGCTTGCAAGGCCAGGGCAACAACTGGGGACAAACATCAGTCAGCAACATATATAAAAAAAACAAAAAAAAACAAAAAAAAAAACCACACATATACACACACAAGGTATGACAATTTAATTTAGGAATGCCTGCAGCATAGCACTATGGTGGGGAGTCACACAGCCATTCGCACAAGTTACAAGTGTATTCTGACATGTTCTAACTTGCACCCACCAGGGTCGCCTATCAGTTGACTTCATGGAGTAGTAGAGGAAATAACACGTGTACATTGCTTTGTTGGTGGAAAATGAGAGATAGGAATCTGAAGCAGCTGGAGTGCATCGGGCGCTATAGATGGATAAAGTCATAACGCCATGAGCAACTGAAAACCCCTAATTTTGGTATGAGGTTTTGGATTTTGCCTGAGGCTAAAGTTTCCCAGACTGGCCTTGTCGCTCATGTCTGGGACTCCTACCTTAGGTTATATAACTTGGTGGCGCTTGGTTTGGGCTCCTCTCCATTATATTACCCCTCCAGGAGGGTGCATGAAGTGGTGTGTGGGCCTCTGGACCTTCATCCTCCGCTGTGGGTTTCTCCCTTACTGGCAAGCTGACGTCTTCTGCATATCTATCAGCTCACCAATAACTTCTCCTGAAATAGCATTATCCGCAAAAAGTGTTCACTATTCACATCAGGACTGTAACATTTTGTCAATGATTTATTTTAATTTCATCATGTCTGGAAGACTATGTTATATACTTGTAAGAGGTTACTGGATTTGTAATGGTGTCTGAGACTTAGTATGCCGTTTATGACACAGGTATTCCTTTATTCTTTTTAACATTTGTATATTATAAAATGTGGTGATTTTATATTCAGTGTGTTGTCCATTCCTGAAATTAATATAGCACCTAAAATGTCCCATAATCTTGTTGTGATATTTTTTCTATGTCATTTTTGGGGATGTGGTGCATGTTGCAGCCCTTGAGAATTAGAGAAGAGCATTCTACAGGGTATTGCAAACAGGCAGGTAAGTGTATTTTATTGCAGAAGAAACATTGCATGTTCTTTCTGCAATGAAGAACTTGCCTGTTTGCAATTTTTATTTTTCCAACGTTAGTTCCACATAAGTTTAATTTTCTTACACTGTATTGGGTATTAGAGCAGGTTTTGAAAACTTCTGCCACTTTTTTGCTGAAGGCTTACGGATCCTTTAAGACAGCACGGTCTGGTTTTAAAAGTTTGGAACCAACAAGGTTTCCTAAAGGTTACAGACAATGCTGGAAAGGATTTCGTTCTCTGACAATGCTAGTGACATGTTGTTCGGTGCAGTATTTACAGAAAAGGAAGGGCCCCAGGCTGATGGTGATGCTGGTAGACTGCTCTGATGAGCTGTGATGGAGACTTGAAGCCTCACTGCTGCCAACAGGGCATTCAGCTGTTCTGAGCAGATCCAAGCCTACGGTTCACTCCCGGGTCATGTAAGAACACGCAATTTCGTTTTCATTTCACATGGATTTAATCCACAGATCTTCCAGGCAATTGTTAGATCAAGAACATTTTCCTCCATGGCAGTTACCAACACGGCACAAAAGGGGGCCATATTTGGGATCGGAGTGTAGTAATCAGTTGTAATGCAGGTGATATGGATGGCTAGTAAATAAAGTAAAATGACATATTTTCGGCTCAGAAAACGGATGTTTGTGAAATGCTCAAACTACAGGAACACTTGAACAATACAGTATATACTCCTTATAAATACTTTTAGAATTATTAAATGTTCATATGATTTTGTAGCATTCTGGTGCTATAACAGATACACACCAATAGTCACTGCTTCTCTATGTAAAGGCTTTCTTGCAACAATTGTCTTTGTCTAGGCTTAGATGAACAGTAAAACCTTGGTTTGAAAGCATCACAGTGGTGTAGTGGGTAGCACTCTCGCCTAGCAGTAAGAAGGGTCGCTGGTTCGAATCCCGACCACGACACTACCTTTTTGGAGTTTGCATGTTCTCCGTGTGTCTGCGTGGGTTTCCTCCGGGTACTCCGGTTTCCTCCCACACTCCAAAGACATGCTGGTAGGTTAATTGGATCCTGTCTAAATTGTCCCTAGTATGTATGAATGTGAGTTAGGGACCTTAGATTGTAAGCTCCTTGAGGGCAGGGACTGATGTGAATGTATAATGTATATGTAAAGCGCTGCGTAAATTGACGGCGCTATATAAGTACCTGAAATCAATTTAAAAAAATAAAAAATTTTGCAAGACAAGCAACATTTTTAAATAAATTTTGACTTGATATACAAGCGATGTCTTGATATACAAGTAGCGTCATATCACAAGTGAGTATAAAAGAGCAGAGAGGCGCCTCTAAGTGTAAAAATATGGTTACATTTAATGAAGGTACAACATTTAGTAACTCACATGGTTGATGATTAAAAAAGGCACCTCTAAGTATGCAGGCATCCGGGGTAAAGCTGTCCACACAGACCATCCTCTGCACCATCGACGTCATCTCTTTCACACCACGCTCCACAAGCGGTTCAAGCCTCGATTTCAGATTGGTCTACTGCAGGGCAGTCTTCCCGGTCATAATTGCAGACTGGCAGCAGTGAGAGCGGGCAGTGTGGAGGATGGTCTATGTGGACAGCTTTATCCTGGACGCCTGCATACTTATATATGCCTCTTTTAATCAACCATGTGAGTTGCTAAATGTTTTACTTTCATTAAATGTAACCATATTGCTACACTTAGAGGCGCCTCTCTGCTCTTTTATACTCTGTAGCTCCTGCTGGATTTTGCTTCTAACCCCCTTGTGGAGGCTTCCATTTGTGGATGGACATTTTATGGTTACACAACCTATCACATTGCTATGATTATTATTAAACAGGATTTATATAGTGCCAACAGTTTGAGCAGCACTTTACAACATGAGGGCAGACAGTACACTTACAATACAAATCAATACAGGAGGGATAAGAGGGCCCTGCTCATTAGAGCTTACAATCTAGAGGGGAGGGTCAAGTGGAAACAAAAAGGTAATAACTGTGGGGGGTGAGCTGATGGAGAAAATTAAGAAACAGTTGTTAGGTGTGGGTAGGGTAGGCTTCTCTGAAGAGAAGGGTTTTCAGAGATCATCTAAAAGCTGATAGAGTAGGAGATAAGCGGACAGATTGGGGTAAGGCATTCCATAGGATTGGAGAGGCTTTGGAAAAGTCCTGGAGGCGAGCATGGGAGGAGGTGACGAGGGAGCAAGAGAGCAGGAGGTCTTGAGAGAAACGAAGAGAACGAGTAGGTTGGTATTTAGAGACTAGGCTAGTGATGTAGCTGGGGGCTAAATTTTCTTTTTTATATGGACTATAAACTGAAGGACTTCTGAATAAATGGTTGTGGAACGAATCATTTGAGTTTCCATTAATTCTTATGGGAAAATTTGCTTTGATATAAGTGCTTTGGATTATAAGCATGTTTCTGGAACATATTATCCTTGGTCTTACTATACTTAGTCTGCTTCAGGCAAGAGGGAGCATTTCCTCAGTTTCTTTTCTAAGTTAAGCAAACTGCAACACTGTAATCTATAAGGTAGGAGGCTGAGGTAGAGAGCTGATATGTTATAAGCTGGCCATACATGGATCAGAAGGTACTGGCCTGAATTTTGATCCACATATGGGCAGGGTATACTGATCAGCTTCTGTACAACCTCCTTTTTGGATTTTTACCGCTCGATCAGCGCTGCAAGCTATAGCCGGCAGTGCTGATTACTGTATTCTGACAGCAGGGAAGTCTCGCCAATGTGTGGATGGGGAAATCAAGTCAGTTTTTTTCCTTCATCTCACTGGTTAAACTAAAAAAACAGATTCGTGTATGGGCTGCCTTAAACATTTGTCAACACAGCCAGAACTGCACAGGCACCAGGATTTGCGTGACAGTGTGATCTCTGAGCCACCATCTCACCCAAGTAAGTGGAATATTGACTCTGAACATTGACTTAAAAGGTGGCTCTGTCCTTTTGGAGATAAAAGCAACGGAAAGTATTGTCTGGGGGGAGAATTGCGTTATCGGTTAAGGGTCTTAATTACTTCTAAAGGTCACACTTAGCAGAACAAACTGCAAGCAGGCAGGCTCTTCTCTGCAATAAAACCAATTGAGTACTGTCTGTGATACTTTTTTTATTTGCACCAACATACAATTTTTCAGGACAAGCTTTTGAGGTGTACTCCCTTCTTTAAGGTCTAAGCAGTATTCATTCCACAATAAAAGAAGCCTACCTGCATGCAGTCGTCTTTGGAATCTACATTGAACTGCACAAGTGCAGCTCAGTTTACATTCCAGAACATCACCTTTGAGCATGTGTAGGATTGCCCTCATCCCATGCCAGCCAATGAAGAGGGATGCAGTCCAGCAACCGAAAGAAGCTGAGTAGAAGATGCCTCCTCTGAACGCCTGTTACTCCTGCCAGGAAAAGGCAGCGGTTGAGCGTTTATGAATTCCATTGGCTAGAAAATGTATTGTAACACTTAGGCACGTTAAACATTTTTTTTCTGGCCAAAAGTTCCATTCCTGAATGCGCTGGTGATTTTTTAAATTTTTTTTTTTTTTTAGCCTGTAAACGCTCCTCTTTTTGTAAATAAGACATGGCCCCAAAGGCTAACATACAGGCTGAAAAAGAAGATGCCAAATGCCTGTAAAATAGGATTTTTTTTTTTTTTTTTTTTTTTTTTTAGAACGATCTGCATGAGCCCTAAGCCATTCAGTTGTACACTTTTTCAAATCTATGAATCAAACAGTGCTTGGCGTGTTAATGTGTGCCAAGTGACCCATTTTGCAAAATCTACGTACAGTGACCTGAGGCTGCTTTGTGTGTGTAGATGACCTATGGAAATCACTGAACAATGTTAACTTTACAAGCAAATCTAAAGGGAAAACAATGGTCAAATGAAATCAAACCTTGCATTAAAGTGGACATGAACTCAAAAAGTGAAGATTTGTAAACATCTAGACATGTTACTTATTCCTAAGCAGTACTCTGAAAAATGTCAGGGGTTAGTTCACCTTCCTAACATTATCAATATGCATTTCAGCTTCTCTTGAATATTAAAAGGCAGTCCTCAGGTCTGGAAAAAAAGTGGTTTTATTACCCTGTTCTATGTCACACAATGCTGAGATTTGCTACTTCTACAAAAGGGAGAGTGCAGGACAGTGAGCATGTGCAGGTTTTGAACGAACTAGGGTAGCTTGTTCAGCTATTTAGAGCAGGATGGAGAGGGTTGCCCACTCTAGGAGCTTGTGGACAAATTACGGAGAGGCTGCACATGGTCTATATGCATTGCCTTGTAAATTATGCATTATTTTTAAAATCCGAGGACTACATCTTATTATACTAGAGGAGCTGAAATCCATAGGTCATTTTTTTTTTGAAGGGGGGGAGTGGGTGATGTAAAGGTGAACCAACCTTGGGTGTTTTTTCACCTTAATGCATCAAGGTAAAAAAACTCCTGTCACTGACCGGCCCCTCAGCTCCCCCGTTTTACTCACCTGAAGCCCTGTAATTCCCACGCCGGAGATGCACTCTTCCCCTCTGCCGTTGTCTCGGCTCTTGATTGGATAGATTGATAGCAGCGCAGCCATTGGCTCCTGCTGCTGTCAATAAAATCCAATGACGCGGGCGCCGAGTCCAGCATTCTGCGTCTATGGACGCAAATGCTGGACACGGGAGCGCACCCGCAAGGTAACCCCCTGGGAGAGCTCTTCTCCTAGGGGGTTATACGATGGTGGGCGGAGCTGCCATCGCCGCCGGGGGACCCCAGAAGTCGATGTTCGGGGCCACTCTGTGCAAAACTAACTGCACAGTGGAGGTAAGTATGACATGTTTGTCATTAAAAAAAAAAACGAAGCTTTACAATCACTTTAAGACTTGAGTTCCGAAAAATAGAAGTGCACTTTCTGGCATGTGAAAGTGCCTAGGCAATCCTGTGAATATCTACAGTGTGAGAGGCACTACAGTCTGTGACAGTTAGTCTTGAGATTTGAAATAAAATTTGGTGCCATCACTAGTGTGCTGCTTGCTGGAGAGGAATTGGTACCCGAGGATCTGCAGTGCAAGCATCTGCCTGCTTAATTTTTCATATGGCTTTGTGCTAGTTCTACCTGCACTGCAGTTCCTTAAAATTTTCCCTACCAGTTATCAAATCTCCACTCAAAAAGCTGTAGTTCGCTACAAAGATATACAGTACCTTGAAAAAGTATTCATACCCCTTAAAAAAATTCTACACTTTGACATGTTACAACCAAAAACTTAAATGTATTTTATTGGGATTTTATGTGATAGACCAACACAAAGTGGCACATAATTGTGAAGTGGAAGAAAAATGATAAATGGTTTTCAATTTTTTTCACAAATAAATATCTGAAAAGTGTGGGGTGCATTTGTATTCGGCTCCCCTGGGTCAATACTTTGTAGAACCACCTTTTGCTGCAATTACAGCTGCAAGTCTTTTTGGGTATCTCTTCCCAATCACATCATTGCTGTGATTGGCTGTCACAGTGGTCACATGATTGGCAGCCTGTCCCACTGGCTCCTGATTGCAAACAATGACTGGGAGCTGTCAGTGGCAGCTCAGTCAGGGCACTGGGATTGTCCTCAGTACAGAACCTCAGAGCTGCGTGGGCGCCTATGGGCAGTTGGGCAATAATCACCACTCGTCCTGATGTTGCATATATGAGTTACGCTGGCGTAAAAAAAAACGTCCAAATCTGCTATGAACGGTCAGGCAGGGAAAGGGTAAAAACCATAAACACGACAGGTCAGAGCACATGAACTGCCCTCTTTAAACTCCACAGTTAAATGTCATATAAAATCTTGTTGTGCTGACAGCATCTCCCTACTGACCCAATGATCTCACTATAAAGCAGCTCATAAAACGTCCCCAGCCCACTGGAAAGTATTATGAAGATGAAGCATCAAGGCTGGCAGACAAGCAGGCCAGATCTGTTTAACAAGAGCTGCATAGAGACAGGTATTGAACAGGCTGGAGCTTATAGACCCTCATAAACCCTATTATTCAATCTATGTAAATCATTTAATAACAGGCTGGAACATCCTCAGAGATTAATAGCAGGCTGTAAAGTACTTCATTAAGGCAGCCCCAGGCTATAATGTACAAGAAATGTGATACTATGTGGTTCCCTCTTCAATCTGCATGCTGTAATTTGTTCAGCTACTGAACGAGAGTAAACAAGTTAACCAGTGAGGACATGGACGGTGCTGAGAAATAAAATATGAACTCCAGGGAGATATCAAGTACAAATTATAGCTGGCCATAAACTAATCTTTTTTTTTTTTCTTGGTTAGCCAGTCGTTTGATCAAAAAGAGATTCCCCCATTCACAAATCCAAGGTAGATGGGGTAATCCTCCCTGATGCTCTGTTGTATTCTGACCGCGGGTCTCTCCCACTGTCAGAATACACTGATCAGCGCTGCAGCCGATTGGCCAAACAAAAACATACCAACAGTCCCATTGGAGAGGTGTTAAGCATTAGGTCAACTCCTCTCAAATGGGAACGGCCATAGATGGATCGAAAGTCAGACAGTCCCTGTTAAACTGTCTGAATTTCAATCTATCTATGGTCAGCTTAATGCGGAGCTTCCCCCAAAAGAGGAAGTTCTGCTTTAAAGCATTACCCCGAAAAAAAAAAAAAAGGACCCTTTTCCCTTAAAGCATGTTACACAGCACAGTGCTTGCGTAGTATGACCTAAAATACCTGGCTGACCCTGCCTGGTTCTGTCCTCCCCCCTGTAAACTGACAACGGTATATCACGGCTGCTGAGCCCTGACACCGTGGTCAGTTTACGTGCCTCCATCATCTGCAGGGATCGGCAACGTGTCTGTACACAGACACTGGTGTTTGTGAGCGGTCCTTGCATTGTCCGCCGCCACCCATTTTGCGTTCGGCCGCGGGGAGCTGTTCAAAGGAGCAGGACAGATGAATATGCTGTCCTCCTCCTCCTCTGCCAGCTGAGCGCGCCCTGCCTCCGGGAAATCAGAGCCGCGGTTAGGACAACTCACAGCCAATACACATTGTATGGCGACTCTCCACCTCCTGTACTTCCCCCAGCAGTTTTCCAGCCTCTCTCCTGCAGGCTGCTGCTTGAGTGGGCGGGATGGGGATGTGCCTGACCTCTGGTGCCCACCTGGAAGAGGGAGGTGTGAGCAGCTGAGTAGATGGAGCCGAGTGACTGTTCCTGGAGGTGAGCTCAGCTAGCAGTACATTGTGCATTACTTTACAGACACCTCTATGCTGAGTCTGCAGAGTTACTGCTGCTTAGCATAGAGGTGTTAGCTAACCAATAGGGTGCCATCTCCTTCTAATGTAGCACAGTGAGAAAATGTCCTGTGTGCCATGTATGCAATCTCAGACTGTCTCATGTGCCACGTATGCAATATCAGACTGTCCCATGTGCCATGCATGCAATCTCATACCACAAGCAGTCTTTATATAAATGTTACTTTAAACTTATTTGTACTTGTAGAACTAGGCCAGAGCGTAGACAGAGTGTTTTTTGATGGTTTTAATTTGAAAAGTACCGTGGTGTCCTTCACTAAGGTCTGTACTTTGGAAAATGTCAGCCACAGCCTTGGTCTGGGTCTATCCCTGGTTGTCCGCTGTCTCTCCTCTGTCCTCTCCCCCCTCCCCTCCCTGCCTGTCAGCTGTGTGAGTGCCAATCTGTCCCCTCCTGCTGCTATCAAGTCGCAATGACATTCTTACAATCAGCTCTGCTACAGTGGGGATGGAAAGTATTTAGACCCCCTTAAATTTTTCACTCTTTGTTATATTGCAGCCATTTGCTAAAATCATTTAAGCTCATTTTTTTTCCTCAATGTACACACAGCACCCCATATTGACAGAAAAACACAGAATTGTTGACATTTTTGCAGATTTATTAAAAAAGAAAAACTAAAATATCACATGGTCCTAAGTATTCAGACCCTTTGCTCAGTTATTAGTAGAAGCACCCTTTTGAGCTAATACAGCCATGAGTCTTTTTGGGAAAGATGCGACAAGTTTTTCACACCTGGATTTGGGGATCCTCTGCCATTCCTCCTTGCAGATCCTCTCCAGTTCTGTCAGGTTGGATGGTAAACGTTGGTGAACAGCCATTTTTAGGTCTCTCCAGAGATGCTCAATTGGGTTTAAGTCAGGGCTCTGGCTGGGCCATTCAAGAACAGTAACGGAGTTGTTGTGAAGCCACTTCTTCGTTACTTTAGCTGTGTGCTTAGGGTCATTGTCTTGTTGCTAGTATATTCAGAATCCCCCCCCCCCCAGACTGACAGTGCTGCTGTCCCCCTGTACTTATTTATCCAGAGTGGGGGCACTCTAATACAGGAGAGGCGTTACCAGCCGGATCATTAGGTGAAAATAGAGGGGAAAAAGCCAATGAAAAAAAAAATGAATGCAGCCACCACATCTAATGATTGGTCTGCAATATATTACATTTTTGGTTTTGAGTTTAATACTGCTTTGATGCAGCTCTTTATTCATTAATGAGTCATTACATTTGTTTTCTGTTTTTTTTTTTTTAAGTAAGCAGCTGAAGTACCTACATTTGACTTGACTTCAGCCTGTACAGCAGAGCTCAGACAGAGAGGGAGAAGCAGTGAAAGGATCTAAATCAGTTGAGCTGCCGTGCAAAGTGCATGAAGACAGTAGATGAGAGCAGAGTGACAAAGAGAGGAGTCGGTCATGGGGCAGCACAGCGGCTTGGTGATTATCACTTGTGCTTATGTGAGTTTCCTCCGCATACTCCAGTTTCCTCCCACACTCCAAAAGACATGCTGGTAGCTCAATTGGCTCCTGTCTAAAATGGCCCTAATATGTGCATGTAGGAATGCAAGGTAGGGATCATAGATTGTAAGCTCTTTGATGGAAGGGACTGATGTAAATGTATAATACATCAAGGCGCTGAGTAAATTTTCTGAGCTTTGTACATACCTGTAATAAATAAAACGACCAGCCTACTGCTTCTCCTTTCATTCTCCAGTCACAAGCAGTGGGAAGGAGGAGATCAGACAGTATTACTGAACTGAGGCGGTGAAAATTTATATCACCTCCAGGCAAAGCTGTGCTGTGTGACAGAGCTGTGTAAATCCAGGAACTGGATGGACAGAAATACAAGTACTTTGGTGGGTAAAAAACGTTCTTCATATGCATTTCATCTTTGCATTTAGCGGTCTGCTTAGAAAATCAGCTTTAACTGCAAACATCGGCTTTAAAAAGCTGACCTCATGCATATGCAATGGAAGAGAAGAAGGCAGTTCTGTTTTCACACTGCAATCAGATTTTCACAGTTCTACTTAAAATTCATATCACAGTGTAAAAGCTGAAAACACCTGAATGATTGCTAACAGCACGTTTTCAGCGCTCCAGTTTTTACAAATCCAAACCAACGCTGAATATTACCTTGATGTTTTATCCCCATTTAGGTTGGAAAAGACTCAGGAAGGGTTGAAGCCTCTGTCAGGTTTGTATTTCCTCTACAGGAATGAATCTTCTGTATTGTCCTGGTGGTGATCATCATGGCAAATGCAACATTTTACAGCTGTCACTAAAACAGCAGATGGGAAGAAACCTTCTAATGAGGACCCCCCCCCCCCCCCCCCCGCTCCAGTGATCACTGTAAAAGAGGGGACTACCTGTCACTTAGGAGAGATCTCTTATCATGTCATGTTGTGTCCCCAAAACAGGAAGTCAAGGCAAATGCCTCAACCTGGAGCAGAGAACAAAATGAAAAGGGTTTTTACTGTTCCCTACTCAAAAAAACTTGCGTTGGTTATAGATCTACTTTAGTACTTTAGTAAGACAGTCCATATATTCTTTTTTTTTTGTTCAACCAGCGGGCTAAACGAAAAAAAAAAAAAAAAGACCTGATTCCACGATCTACACATTCGATGTGGACAAGGGAATCACTCCCGCTGAGTTATATTATCCTGACTGCCTGGAAACTTTCCCATCGTCAGAATACACTGATCGATACTGGCTATTAGGGGTCGACCGTTATAGATACCGATTTTTCAGCTACCTTTCAGGCCAATATTCTGTACATTTAAAGTTTTGAATTTTTACACTGTCCTTTGAATTTTTTTTACTTTTTTTATGGCTTTTATTGCTGTCACAAGGAATGTAACATCTCTGGGACAGTAATAGGCGGTGACAGGTACTCTTTATGGAGGGATCTGGCGTCTATAAGAACCCAAGCTCCTCTTCTGCACTTGAAAGTATTCAAAACAACAACTTGAAGCAATATCCGTACATTTCTGGCCGATACTTTGAAAAATGTGAATATCGGACCCAGATAAAAGGTCGACCCCTACTGGCTATAGCCAGCAGCACTGATCGATCAGAAAAAAAAACTGACAGGGTGGTCGTACAGAAGTCGAACGGCGGATTGACTTCTGTAAAACCAGTCTGCCCATGGGTGGATTAAAAAATTCAGTCGGTTCCTGCTGAACTGGCTCAAATTCGATCTCTGTACATCCGACTTTACACACAAGTCAACACCATAGTTGCTGATTAGTAAATAGATAGAAAAGTATATCATATTTACTTGTTTTAAACGTTTCTTTAGTTACTTCCTGCTTTCCATGCCTAGTCATACATCTGAGGAGTCTTCAGGAGGGGAGGGGTTTTTTTCTGCCAAGAACACCCTCCTGCCTGCTTGCCTGAGCTAAGGGCAGATGGATTCCAGGAAGTCAATGTGACATGCCATTACTCAAGATGGCCACAGCCAGAAATACTGGCTTGGGGGGGAGGGGGGGGGGGGGTCAAAGTGGAGACATGAATGGAAGGGGGAAATTGCTTTTAATTAAAAAATAATTAAATAGTGTTTGTGGTGCTCAGTGAGGTGTAGTTCCACTTTAAAGAAGTTGTTTCATCAGCAAAATCGTTTGATCCTCCTGGTCCCCCCATTCAGAACTATGTCATTAGGAAATAAAAACACTATGTATTCCTGTTTCTGCTGGCTGTCAGCTCCACCCCAGGCTAAACCCCAATTTACAGGGAACGAAGGCTGGCCATAGATTGTTTGCAAAAAAGAAAGGATTCCCCAATGCACACAAGTGAGGTGGATGGAGGTCCTTGCTGTACTAATATCAAGGACTCCTCCACCATTGGAATACGCTGATCAGCATTATAGCCACCGATCAAATGCAAACTTTACAACATTGCCATTCGACACAATCATTAGATTACCTTCTGTCGAGTTGCCATTGATGGACCGCAGCTACTACCTGCTGAACCGGCTGAATATCAATCTTTCTATAATAAAGGAAGACCACCTTCACCAGTTCTGTACCAACGTATATAAAGTAGTTTGGATGCCATCATCTCCAAGCAAGTATGGCTACATCTGCCATATCACTACAACTCAGATTAAAGGCTTTTGTTTCTGGGTGACTAACAAAGTTTTGAAAATGAAGGATTAGCCAGATAAAAATGTAAATAAAAAGTACAATGGCAGCACGGGTATTTCTAATAAGACAGGTACTGCTGTGATTTGTCATGGAGAAATACACACACACAAAAAAAAATATTATATATATATATATATATATATATAAAATTAAAGAGATCTCCAATCTTGCCCCTGCATCCTCAGATCCAACACAGATATGGATCACTTGCTGTGATCAGATCTCTCTATTTCTATGGAAAAATAGAACAGCTCGTCTTCTGCAGAGATGTTCCGATAAGTTGCTAAATTTAAACTGCCGGTAATGAGCTCTTACAACCCTGGAGCATGCCTAACCTTGTTCTATCGTCAAAACTGAAGCTTCCCGATCATTAAAAAATATTGCACAAACCAGTCTCTTAAAGAAAATCCTGTACTGAGAAAATACATACAATACAATGCTGCACTCTCCTGAAAATGTTGCCTACCTGTACTATACAGATCCAAAGGCTTCATTACATTTAGCGTTCCTGACCAGTAACATGTATGTAGATTGAGAATTTTTCTTTTCCTGTGACTAGCCGATTGCTTTTTATGGATCAAGGACTCAAAACATAGGGACAGACAAAGCCAGGTAACTAGCATTTTTAAGGCATCAGCATTGGTATCCTCCATATCTCTCTTTAATTGCACACATCAGGCTGTAAAGGCAGCCAAATGTTGGCTATTAAAGCGGGGTTCCACCCAAATTTTGAACATTATCTCTATGCATTCTCTTCCTTGCCTAGATGCTGACATGCTGTGTAAAAAAATTTAAATTGCCGTAATTACCTTTTATTTTTCTAATCTTCTTAGCACTTCCTGGTTTTCCTCCCATGGGATTAGGCGTGTTTCTAGCCTCTCCCAGACCTCCCACAGTCCCCTGGGAGCTAGTCTCAGGCTTCCCAGCATGCATTGTGCAACAGCGTCATCACAACATCTCGGTGAATGCTGGGAGCACAGCATTCACTGCATCCAGGAAATACATGCTTGTGGGCTTCAAATGCCCACAATGAAGATGGAAACCGCCTGCAGTGAATTTTATTTATTTATTATTTATTTATTTATTTATTTATTTATTATGTAAAGTTATTCTTTACAACGAAATCGGACACAGGCGGACTTATTACACAGAACATGTGAGTAGATAATCATGAGAAGAAAAGTTTGTGAATGAACTCCAAAAAAAAAAAACGATAGATAGGTGGACACCCGCTTTAAGGCAGTTTTAAACCCAAAAGTAAACATTTATTATATAGCAGCTTACTAATTAGATGTGATGGCTGCATTAGTTTTATTTTTAGGCTTTCTTTCTTCTATTTTCACCTGGTGATCCAGACAGCAAGTCTGATGCTTTTCAAAAGCACAAGTTTTCCAGCAGAATGCATTAGTTTACTTGGATG
Source organism: Aquarana catesbeiana (assembly GCF_042186555.1). Classification (NCBI taxonomy): domain Eukaryota; kingdom Metazoa; phylum Chordata; class Amphibia; order Anura; family Ranidae; genus Aquarana; species Aquarana catesbeiana. Next base: position 225,529,137 of record NC_133334.1, on the reverse strand, counting down.
AGACAAACCACTTGACACTGGCAGGGGTGATTAAAAAGTTCAGCTTTTATTTATTCATACAAAACCTTTATCCCAAAAGGAAAAAAAAAGTTTGCTGTAACCCATTATAAAGTGTAAGCTGGCGTTTGGCTTAAATTTGTTAGTGTAAACCTAAATCTGTCTTCTGTGCCTCCTGTTCTCATTCCTCCAGAGTTGTCTCTCACTAATACAAGAGGTGTGTTACTGGCCAGATCACCAGGTGAAAACAGAGGGGAAAAAAGCCAAAGAAAAGAAAACTGATGCAGCCACCACGTCTAATGATTAGTAAGTTGCAATATAATACTTTTTTGTTTTGGGTTTAATACCACTTTAAGCGCTTCAGCGTGATTTTTTTTAGCAGTCACGGCCAATGATTTATGGCTGAGGCCTGCTGATTGGCTGTGTCCAATCACAGTCCAGAGTCCTGTGTTGACAAATAACACAGGGCTCTGTACCGAGGGAATAATCTCTGTTTCTTCTCCCTGCAAAGCATAAAGAAGGAACAAATACATTTTTAGTAAGAAGCACTTGTTGGGCACACACTTAACCCCGATTACCAAGATGTTCTCCCCTTCCCAGCCAGTGTATAGTATTTTTACTGATCACTGTACTGGTGTCACTGGTGATGTCAGTGGCAGTTAGTCAGTTCCCACCCAGTGTCAGTGTCAGATTAAAATATAATGGAATATTGGATTTCGCGCTATGGTAGTATAGTGTAGCTGCTACCTACCTCAAGAATCCCACCAAAGTGGGATCAGCAAAGAAATGTGTAAGAAGAGAGGTAAAAGGTGGCGTCACCTTTTACCTCTCTACCTAGCCCCTTTCACACTGGGGTGCTTTGCAGGCGCTACAGCGCTAAAAATAGCGACTGCAAAGCACCCTGAAATAGCCGCTCCTGTTTCTTCAGTGTGAAAGCCCTGAGGGCTTAAACACTGGAGCGGTGCGCTGGCAGGACGGAAAAAAAAGTTCTGCTAGCAGCATCTTTGGAGCGGTGAAGGAGCGGTGTGTATACTGCTCCTCTCCATTGAAATTAATGGGGCAGCACGGTTAAACCGACGGCAAAGCGCTGCTGCGGCAGTGCTTTGCGGGTGGTTTTAACACTTTTTCGGCCGCTAGCGGGGGTTAAAAGTGCCCTGCTAGTGGCCGAATACCCCCGCAAATATGACGGTAAAGCACCGCTAAAAATAGCGGCGCTTTACCGCCGCCGCCCCAGTGTGAAAGGGGCCTTACACATTTTTTAGTTGGTGTCAGACTGCCCGCTGCACTATTACAGTCCCACAATAAGTCGCTAATCAACGCCATTACATTTAAAATAAAGAAAAATTCCAGTATATATACCATAGTTTGTAGACTCTAATGGCCCGTACACACGATCCGAATATCGTACGACAGATCGTACGACCTTTTTCGCTTAATAGTCGCAAGTAGAAATTGAATAGGTAAATAAAGTCACGAAAATTCTCGTACAACAGAAAAAAAAAAATCGGAAGTGAGGTCATGTGTTGTAATGTATTTGTATTGTATGTTCGGACGACAGCTATACTGACTAAACGAAAATCGTACGATCTGAAATCGTACGAGGAAAATTTTCGTGCTTGTCCGATCGAAAATTATCGGATGAACTGCCGTGATCGGCTGTCGAAAGCAGTGTACACGCGATCTGAAAATCGTACGATTCTTCCTCGGACGACAGTTTTCGTACGATATTCGGATCGTGTGTACGGGCCATAACTTTCACACAAACCAATCAATATACACTTACTGGTATTTTTATTTTATTTTTATTTTTTAACCAAAGACATGTAGCAGACTACATTTCAGCCTAAATGTATGCAGAAATTCATTTTTTTATATTGAATGTGTTAGCAAAAAGTAAAAAAATTATTTTTTTTTTCAAAATTTTCGATCTTTTTTTCATTTATGTAATAAAAAACCCAAAGGTGCTCAAATACCATCAAAAGAAACCGCTATTTGTGTGAAAAAAATGACAAATTTCATTTGCGTACAGTGTTGCATGACCGTGCAGTTACATTAATGTAGCGCAGTGCTAAATAGCAAAAAATGGCCTGGTCATGAAGGGGGTAAAACCTTCCAGAGCTCAAGTGGTTAAATACATTAAGGCTTGCCATAGATAAAGCGGCTGATGGAAAAAAGAAAATGAACGAACGACCCCCATCCACACAAGCAAGGTGGATGGAGGAATCCTCCCAGCTGTGCTATTGCATTCTGACAACGGAAACTCCTCCCCTATCAGAATATACTGATTAGCGCTGCAGGCACTGATTGGATGAAAAGTTTCCAACATTCCCATTCAAGTAAAGTTAATTGTTAATTCAACGTCTCCCGTGTGGGAAAGGCCATAGAGGTGGCCGAATTACGATCTGTCTATGGCCATCTTAATGAATTGACATCAAAGTGTCAGCAGCTAGCAAAAAAAAAAAAAAAAAGTTCAGATTTTGGCGCTTTTTTTCCGATTGCAGATCTATGTTCTTAGTGAGGACTAGAACTGAAGAGCTATCCATCAACCAAACACCCCAACAAAGAAATGTGGGCTTTCTAAAAGCTCAACTCACTAACGACTTTTCCAGTTTAATTAAGCCAGGCTATAATAAAAGGATTGTCTTTAAATTCTCAGTTACATTAGCAAACACTTCACAGTAAATAGCAGTCAAGTCATCCAGAAATCACACTCCCTGCTGAATATTTCAGAGCTACCATACAGAAAATATATACTGCAAATTACCTCCTTTTGTGTATTAAATAGTCAGCTCTGAAATATGCATGAATTCCTGCATTCAACTATTGAAAAAAAAATGTCTTTTATTCAAACATGTACATAAAGCAGAACTCATATTAAACAAAGCAGGTCGGAAACACCCGAAATATACAGCAAGGATTTTCTAATCCAACAAATATTAGTGCTGCAAGCACGTTCGTGAGAAACTGTGTTTAATAAAGCTGTGTGTTCAGCAATGATAAAGCTCAAAGTGTATTAGACAACCACAGCAAAACAGATTTCACACGGGGCGGACTGCGTTTCGATCAGCAGGGGATCCGCTCACAGATCCCCCGCTGATCACAGCAGAGCAGATGGATGACAGGTCCATGTCAGCACAGTTTCTGCAAAGCAGACACAGACAGTCTACTCTGCGGGTAGCCAGGGACTCTGCTGTCCGTTTACACCCAACTACCTCCCATCCGCCTACACAGAGGAGAACAGATCCCCTTCCGTTTGTTTTTAGTGGACCGGGTCGGAGGTAGGCGGGTGCAGAAATGACAGACGTCAACCACACACTAAAAATTTGGACGCAAGGCAGATGCTAGAAATGTTTTAGGAACAAAACTGTCCCATCCAACTTATGAGAACTGTTTTACCGAAGGATTTGCTGTTCTGTTCAGCCAGTCTTATACCTTACACATCTTTACATAAATTCTCTTTTGCCTTTATAGTTTCATAAGCCTCCTGCTTGGTCACTGGACAATGAATTAGTAGTGTAATGACACTGATTAAATTGTCTAATGAGCAGCTTGGAAGTGAAAAGAGATATGAGGTGCTGCAAAGATGAATCATACGAGTGCCACCTGCTAAGGTGTCTCAGGCCGGGTTTACACTGGTGTGACAAACGCTCCGACATCGGGAGCTCATGTCGCATGACGTGTGAAAATCAATGTTTTCCTATGGGAGCCGTCCTAACTGGTCCGACACAAGTCAGTCTGACTTTCAAAATGTTCCCTGCACTACTTTGGTCCGACTTTGATCCTACTTCAGCCCATTGACTATCATTGAGGTCGGATTAAAGTCGGATCGCCGTCTTGCATGATCCGACTTTGGCATGCGACTTGTGCTCTGATGATCTTGAGGGGGGACTCCACGCCAAATTTTAAATAAAAAACCGTCATGGGTTCCCCCTGCAAGAGCATACCAGGCCCTTCGGTCTGATATGGATTTTAAGGGGAACCCCCTACGCTGAAAAAAAGCGACATGGGGGTCCCCCCAAAATCCATACCAGACCCTTATCCGAGCACGCAGCCCGGCCGGTCAGGAAAGGGTGTAGGGACGTGCGAGTGCCCCTCCCCCCCTCCTGAACCGTACCAGGCCGCATGCCCTCAACATAGGGTGGTGGGTGCTTTGGTGCAGGGGGGCTCCCTACGGCCCCCCCACCCCAAAGCACCTTGTCCCCATGTTGATGAGGACAAGGGCCTCTTCCCGACAACCCTGGCCGTTGGTTGTCGGGGTCTGCAGGCGAGGGGCTTATCGGAATCCCCATGTGAATGAGTATGGGGTACATCGTACCACTAACCATTCACCTGGGGGAAAAAAAAGTGTCAATAAAAAAAAAAAAAACACACTAGACCAGTTTTTAAAGTCATTTATTAGGCAGCTCCGGGGGTCTCTTCCGACTTCTCCGGCCTCTTCTCTTGGTCTCCGGTTCTTCTCCCGCTCTCCTGTGTCTTTTGCCGGGCTCCTTCGCTGTCTTCTGCCCACTCTTTTGCTAGGGTTGGCCCTGTCTTCTCTGCCATCTTCTTCCCTCTGGTCTTCTTCTGATGTTGACGTGACGCTCTCTCCCGATGTAATGCCGTGTGCGCGGAGCGCAACGACTTATATAGGCATGGGGCGGTGACATCATAAGGGGCGGGGTCACTGGGTAACATCACCCGTGACCACGCCCCATGCCTATATAAGTAGTTGCGCACCGCACACGCGGCATTACAGCCGGAGAGAGCGTCGTGTCAACATCGGAAGAAGAGAAGAGGGAAGAAGACGACGGAGAAGACTGCTAGCAACAGAGTGCTCAAAAGAGCAGAAGATAGCGGAGGAGCCCGGCAGAAGATATCGGAGAGCGGGAGAAGAGGCCGGAGAGAGCAGAGAAGTCTGAAGAGACCCCCGAAGCTGCCTAATCGATGTTTTTTTATTAACACTTGTTTTCCCCCAGGTGAATGGGTAGGGGTACGATGTACCCCATACTCATTCACATAGGGTGGGGGGGCCCCCTTATTAAAGGGGGCTCCCGAATTCCGATAAGCCCCCCGCCCGCAGACCCTGACAACCAACGGCCAAGGTTGTCGGGAAGAGGCCCTTGTCCTCGTCAACATGGGGACAAGGTGCTTTAGGGTGGGGGGCCGCAGGGCACCCCCCTGCCCCAAAGCACCCACCCCCCCCCCATGTTGAGGGCATGCGGCCTGGTACGGTTCAGGAGGGGGCGCGCTCGCTCGTCCCCACTCCCTTTCCTGACCGGCCGGGCTGCGTGCTCAGATAAGGGTCTAGTATGGATTTTGGGGGGACCCCCACGCCGTTTTTTCAGCGTAGGGGGTTCCCCTTAAAATCCATACCAGACCCAAGGGCCTGGAATGCTCTTGGAGGGGGAACCCATGCCGTTTTTTGTTTAAAATTTGGCGTGGAGTTCCCCCTCAAGATTCATACCAAACACAGTGCCTGGTATTGGCGGGGATCCAAGTCGGATCCCTGTTCATTGAAAGTCGGACGTATGTCGGCTTCAAGTCGCAGGGCAAAGTGGGATCCAAAGTAGGACGGCTGTGGTGTCGCACCAGTGTAAACCTGGCCACAAAACTGCCTGAACATGTAAAACTGCTCAGTTATATGCATTATAAATCCCTACTCTGGGAAACTAAAAATTATCATTAGCAGTGGGGCTGTACCTGCATTATAAAGGCTGATCATTTTAATTAAGGATAAGCTCAGGCGTGTTCGCAAACCGCACATGCAGAGCCCGCCAGAAAGTCGGCACTGGGGAGCGCTAATCACAAGCAGTGAGATATTGTCCCAATGCTCAGCTGCAGAGATCGGGAAATGTCTCAGTGCTTGTGATTAGCGCTCTGCAGTGCCGACTTCCTGGCGGGCTCTGCACATGCGGTTTGCGAACACGCCTGAGCTCATCCTTAGTTTTAATCTAAGGCAGCGGTCTCCAAACTGCAGCCCGGAGGCCGGATGTAGCCCTTTTCTTGTCTTTATTTTGCCCTTAGGGCACTATTTCTCCCACGGACATTACCAATTGGGAATAATTCCTCCCACTGACACCAATAATGGGACACTATTCCTCCCGATGATACAATGGTGGGGCACTATTCCTCCCACTGACACCAATGATGGGGCACTATTTCTTCCAGTGACACCAATGATGAGGCACTATTCCTCCCAATGACACCAATGATGGGGCACTATTCTTCCCACTGACACCAATGATGGGGCACTATTCCTCCCACTGACACCAATGATGGGGCACTATTCGTCTAATGAAAACCAATGATGGGGCACTATTCGTCCAATGAAAAACAATAATGGGGCACTATCCCCACTAACAACAACAAAGAGGCAATATTCCTTCTAAGGATTCCAATGATGGGGCACTATTCCCTCCACTTATACCAATAATGGGGCACTATTCCTCCCACTGATACCAACAAAGAGGCAATATTCCCCACACTGATACCAACGATGAGACACACTTCCTCTCACTGACACCAATGATGAGGCTTTATTTCTCCCACCAATACCAATGATGGGGCATTGTTA